>NC_080027.1:31441375-32101450 GCF_030020395.1 Manis pentadactyla
ATAAGACAGGATTTCTCTCAATTGACTCATGGTTTATAGGTGGAGATAAACATTTAAACAAAGGGTTTCCTCCTTTCCTCCCCTCCCACATCTAATCTGTCAGCACATCTGGGAGATTCTCATCAGCCCTCCCATTTGTTTCCTTTTCTCCACACTGATTGCCTCTGCCACTTCTCTACTCCAGGCCACCAAAGCTTTTATCAGGATCACATAACATCCTATTATTACAATCTTTGTTTTCCTCTACTCTAACTCCACCCCCAAAATATAACTAAGTCTCTGCATCTCCACACTACCTAGAGAGCTTGTTCTGAAACACTAGTCTAGCTTTAAGCCCCACAATGGCCTTAGGTTCAAGTCCAGTTCCTTAACATAATTTACAAGGGCCTTCAGTACTTGCTCTCTGCTCCTCACCTCACCAGCCACTAAGTAAGTTATCCCTGGAGCACATCTCCCTCTCTTTATTCACCAGGCTAACTTCTGTGTGGTCTTCAGATCTCAGCCACCTCAGTTGCTCCAAGTTTTCCTCGGCCTCCCTAAAACAGCGAAGTTTCCATGATAGGTTCTCCTGGACATGCTGTATCTCTCTTGCTGTAGTGCTTAACATCCTGAATCATAGCTTGTTTTTCTATTTTCCATGTTAGATTGTACAGCTACTTCAGAACAGGCATTAGTCTTAAAGGATTGGTAAGGTACTCACGCAAATATGGGGTGTGGAGATGACTTTTCCAGGCAGATGTTTAAAGAAAGACTAGTAAATGATATAGCCACGCAGTGGGCTGGGGAGGTGAAGAGCAATGAGACTAGAAATACTGGTGTGTTGCGTGAGGGCCTTTGGGTTGTACCCAAAAAGGCAGGTGGATTCAAGTTCCACGGAGCCCTGTCAGTAATGCTTCCCCTGGCCACTAGGAAGCCTTTATGTGGATTACAGAAAGATACTGACTTCAGCAGACACAGGTTGGAACCAGGGCACTTGCGGTGGAGAAAAGGCTTGCCCTGGATTTCTGTCAGTACTCACCAGCTCATGTGTACATGGAGCCCTGACTTCTCAGGGATTTCTCAGAGCCCTCTGGGGAGGGTCACAGAGGAGGACTTTTCATCGGGCTGTGCTCTGATGTCCTCCCCTCCTCAGTGCAGAAACTGCAGAAACTCTGCCTTTGTTATATACAAGCAATTATACATTATGTAGCTTCTGAGTCAAAGTTCACTTGAACAAAGTACTTCCTTGGTTTCAGAATATTTAAATGTTTGCAATCTGTTGTTGGCAATGAAGACCAACTGAAAACTATTAAATAGGGGAATATAGCAGTAAGTTATATTTCAGTAACACCATTCTACAATAAATTGGAAGAAGGATTATAAAGATCAAAGCTGGCAAAAAAGATTAGTTACTTTTTTTTTTTTCTCCAGAATCTAGGTGATTGACAGTAAGGGCCAGATCTTAGGTTGGATAAGTGAGGATTAAGGAAAAATCTTAAACTAAAAAAAAAATTGTGATAGATTGGGTGTGTGACTAAAAGAGGAGAACTCCCTATTTTTGGTGATGCAATGATTTACCTTGGTAGAGAATAAAAAGAGCAGCATTGTCCACTGGGAGGATATAAGGATAATTTGGCATTCTGCTCCTTTTTAGTGTGCTCCAGCCTTCCAAGTAGAGCTGGGGGCCAGAATGAGCTGACCTTGAACTAGAGCTAGAAGAGAATTTTAACAAAATGCATTCAATTTAAATGCCAAGAAGAAGAAAAATAAATGACTTACTTGACTGGAAAGTGGCAGAATCAGGATTAGAATTTACATCTGGTTTAAAGCCCAGTATTCTTGTACCACACCATGTTCCTTGTAGTTCTCGACTTTTCACTGAAATGTTCATCAATATCATAAAGCCAAATTGAATTACAATGATGTGTATCATTATGAATTTCATGTATATTGATTCATATCTATCTGCTTCTGGAAGTGGAGTTGATTTGAGGAAGGAAAACAGGAAATCAAATCCAACATTTTAAAATATATTTCTTAATGTGTAGTGTTCGCCTTTAGATTCTTCAGGGGTACCAAATAAATCTATAGCTTTTTGATGAGAATCTACCATGGTTTTGTACTTCAGGCATTATAGGCAATGAGGAATTGAGTGATCAGGAAATATTTCATGAAGCTATGGAGTGTGGGTTTGTCCTTGAATGAGGCCAGTCTTAGCTAGGCCTTTGGGAGGCAGAAAATGCCGTGAAATAAAATGCAAAGGCAGGAGTGAGTTTGTTATGTTCTCGGGACAGTAAGGATGTGAAGTTGGAGAGGCATGAGAAAAAGGGGCCAGATATGAGTCTCTTCAATGATGTTCATCCATTCTTAAGTGACAACTGTGTGCCAGATCCTAGTAATACAAAGATAAATCAGTTTTTATTTTATATAGCAGAAGTAACTCTTGATGAATTTTGAGGGGAGAGGAAATGATGATAGGGTTGCTTTAGGAATTTGAAGCTGGGCTTATGCTAGGATCAACCTAGCATTAGGAAAACCAGCTAGGAAACTACTGCAGTAATCCAGATGGGAGATACTAGGACATCATTTCACAGAAGTTGACGTGTGATTCTGTCTGTGGACAGAGTATTGCACAGAGTGGGCCAAGTAATCTCCAATCATATGTTCCTTTTCTTTGGAAATCCTCCTTCACTGCCTTTTTTCCATGCTGTACTCACTAAGTTACCTGGCTCAAGATTTGTTACTGGCCTCTGCTTTCCTGGGAAAGTGCCAAAAGACCAATCATTGACATTGAAACGGCCAATTTCTTCCCCCTTTGTGGAAAGCTGTGATCTTTCCCAGATGACAGCTGCAGAGAATCCTGCAAGCATTTTATATAAGGGAAATGAAGTGGCAAATGGAGAGAGAAAAACAGTACTTTCACGGTAGGAGATGACTTCTATGGATCATAAACCCGAGTTACTCTCACCCAGAATTAGAGACGAGAGCAGAAGCCCTATTTTTAAAAGAATGAAGTGGCTATCAGATGGCCTCTGCTGAAGGAGAAGAGTATCAGACAGAAAACAAGTGCTGGAAAGTGACTCTCATATGCAGCTTCTTGGTGTGGCAGCTGTGGTCTCCTGGTCCAGATTCCCCTGGACACCTCATTACAAATAATATGAAGCTACAACGTTGAGAGAATTGGCTCCAGAGTCAGAGCTCGGGACCTTTATTCCATTTAGTTGAACGTGCATAAGGTTGTGTACTCCTGTTAATATTAGAATGAAGCGCACATGAGCCGAGTGAGTGACGCTTCAAATCCTAGGGCAGTGGTTTTTGGAGAAGGGTCCCAGACCAGCATTTCCGGAGCTTGTTAGGGAGGTGAATCCTCTCTCCTGCTCGAGACCCACTGAATCAGAAACTCTGGCGACGGAGCCCAGCAATCTGCAGTTTAATAAGCTATCCAAGTAACTCTAAGGCACTCTACAGTTTGAGAATCATTGATCTGGATTTCATTTGGCTTGGCTTTACCCTTCCAGTATGATCCTAATACTACTGATGGTCAATAGTTAGGAATGGCCCTTAAGTAAGTCCCAGAATTATTTTTAACACACCATAGAAGTATAGACGGACCAGTGCATGAGCTTTGAGATTACCTCTACACCACTCACTGCCATTATAAACCTCTTTGAGTTTCAGTTTCTGTTGGAAAATAAAGAAAGCAACATCTACCTTTCAATGTTTCTCTTCAGATTAAAACATATATACATAGAATATCATGCATATGTCTCCAACTCTGTGTGTAGCATTAAACCATTTGAATAAGGCATAGACTATAATTCAGTACAATAAGCATAGCTCAGTGGTTTTTTAAATACTGTGTTTACTAAATTTGAATTTGAATATCAGAGAAACACGAGTAATTATTTTAATGTAAGTATATTGCAAACATAACATAGAACATATTTACACTTAAAAGAGTATTTATCAGATTATTAGTATTGCTTTATACAAAAGCTAAATTTAACTGGTTAGCCTATACTTTTATTTGCTATGCCTGGTAACCCTATTAATATCTTGGATTAGCTACCTAGTAGGGGGACACTGGACAAGCCAGTTGAGTCAGGATGACTTCCCAGAAGACCAGATAAATTCGAGTTAAGTAGTAAAAGGAAAATGGACAACAGCTAAAGGAGGTAACACACAAACTACTCTTCGCAAAGTCTGCCTATGGTAGTTAGAAATTTCTGTTGGCAAGTCATAGAGCTCCACCTGAGCTTATTTAATCAAAAAGAGAAATAAGTTAGAAGGACACTTGGAATATCTTCTCCCATTCAAGGATGAATTGGACCACTAAGCCCTGGGAAGGACAACCATGGACAGAAACACTGGGGGGGGTCCAGGAGGATCCCTCCCTCTGTCTGAAGCCCTTATTACTTCTTTCCAGTTATCTGCTTCATTCCTCATCTTCTCACAGATAAGCTTTTGCCATTTCACAGTCCACATGGGAGAAAATGTCCCCTGATATTAACTTTTAAGCTTCTGTTTCTTCTGTTCAGGCAGAACCTCCGAATCTCACGGTTTAAATTTCAAAGTGGCCGAACTTAACAAGTGATCCAGAATAAACTGTGTGAATGTATCATTCCCCCTGCAGCCATGTACATTATCTGCTGGAGAGAAAGGCCTAGTAAATATTAATTACTACACCAGCACTTATCTGATGCTTCCAAAACATTAGTCCTTTTCCTTTTCTAGGAAACTGTTGCAATAGGCGGATTTTTCTTCTTTTATTCTCAGTTTTAATGGACTAATAGCACCTAATGAGGTCAATGAAGTAAATGGATTTTTAAGGTGAGAAATTTCAGCAAGGAGGAAAGTTAGTTGGTGCTGGACTTTAAAGGTCCTCAGGGAACATATACCTAGGCTCCATGGGAAGGCACAGGAAGAGAGCAGGCAGACGTTATTAAGATTAGAAAAGGTCAAAATGACGTTAGGCATTCAGGTCAGCAGCTCACTCTCCCCCTCTCTCTTTCTCTCTGTATGTGTGTGTATTGTACTGTTTTCCCCTTTTCTCATATGCTAGCATAATGCAACTGCCTTTTCTTAAATTAAGTTTTGATTGTCTATTCTTTGTTCTTAACCTACCTTTAGCGACTCTAGGAATAAAAGAAAAATAAGATCTTTATACTGCATTAAGCTTCAGAGCTTTTCTAGTCTCCTTATAGTTCACATAAAAATCTATGGAGTTATTCCTTTTAAACAGATTCTGATTTTTTTTAAGGGATTGATTATTCTCTTTAAGTGAATATTATGTAATTCCCCAGCTAGCGTTTTCCATTTGATGATGTCTTACTGCATTTCATCCAGCACATTAAACATTGATCAGGTTTCTCCATGAGGTGGCCCTTTGGTCTGTAATTAATTCACCTATTTGACCAAAGAGGCGTACTGAATGGAGATAATAATGAGCAATTCAGGAACGCCCCATGATAACTGATAACTGCTTCAAAGTGAAGTTACAGACTCTGTGATCTACAGCCTACCTTTGAATGAAGCCTTGAGAGGGGCTGAGCGTGGCTGGGTATGGCTAGATGTGTGGAGTGGGGCTACAACAGAGTAGACAAGAGGTAGTGGAAAATCTGCTGAGTGTGCTAATCTTTAGCAGCTTTCTATAATGGTACAGGTTATATCAAAACAACAGACTTTTCCTGGAGGATAGGTAAAATGAGAGGGAAATTACATTACACTCCATGAAACAGGGTTTATTAAAAAGATTTATTTTGGCATTTTTCTTCCCCCAAATCCCATGCATCTCTTTCTTCCTCCCTTTCTCATAAAAAATTTCAAAAACCCTTTCGGAATATTGACTGCAGCTCTCTCTGCTTTGTCTCTCTTGATTATCCTTTTTCCGCCACTACAGTCACTTCACATCCTTTCCTATGCAAATGGTTCTTGTCTCTTTTTCGCAACTGTAATAGCTTACTGCTTGTCAGACATTGTGCTAAGTATTCCAGAGGCATTATCTCATCTAACAGTCTCAGTATCCTTGTTTTCAGATGAAGAAACTGAGGCTTCAAGACATCAAGGGACTTGCTCAAAATCACACAGCTCCTAAATTCCAGAGCTGGGGCAAAATCCCAGGTGTATCTCTGTATGGCCAACACTCTCAAGCCCATGTTTTTAGATTCTCTTCTGTGATATATGACCATTATAGAACATTGGGAAAACACACAGAAGTAAACACTCATAATCTCTACATCTACAGGGAACCAGAGCTGAAACTGTTATCTTTCCTTCCAGTATTTTTTAATGCATAATAAACAGGAATTTTTAAAGTTTAACACAAAGATTTGATGATTATTTTTAATGAATTAATATCCTTAAAAATACATAAAATCACAAACCTTATTTTACAACAGAACCTACTTTAATACCTACAAAAGAATAGATATTATATATTACATTAAATTATATCTTAAAAGTGGGACAAAAAACTTGGTAAGTAATTATTTGACTTTTCAGTGATGCTATGCCATGTTCCAGAATATCCAGTTGTTTAGTGCAAAATTTAGGTGGGATTCTGTGGACATGTTAATAATGGTGTCTTTTTGTTTTTACGATGTTTTCTGAAGGGAATATACGAGCATCATAATGGAAAAGAAACTAGGAGAATGTTCAAATTAACTATTTAATCTCATGGACAAGTCTGGTTCATAGAATGAATATTATAGACTTATATCTGAAATAACAAGCATTAAAAGAGTGAAACCATCAGCTTAATTACATGGGTAGATTGGGCAGGAAATGTGTATGCAAGTGGATTTCTAATGCAATGGTGCAGAAATATGATAAAGGCTGCATTTTTTTAGGGACTAAATATTATTTGAATTTGAAGCTAGTGATAGGCATATACGTTGTGGCTGTACCCACAAAGTTTATCTACTGGTGGAGAAAGCAAAGCAATTTTAAACAACTCTGGCCCTCTAGCCAGATGCCATTTCAAGAGCTTGGGTGTAAGGGAAGTTGAGTGCCCTACTTTGGCTTAATATTCTTTCCTCCGTATTTTGAAAAGTTGAATGTCAACTTCTTACACCCTCAACTTTTTACTTAAAAAAACCAACTTTGAGTAACTTTGTATCATCATAAGTTCCAGAAAAAGATACAACCAGCTTTGAATCTCATCCCTGTCTTGTGTGCCCAGCACTTTTGTCCCCAACACCATTTCCTTCTCAGTAGATTTTATTGTATGTACAATGAGAATCAGTGCTTCATAAATGGTGTAAGTATGAGCCAATAAGTGCCTAGAATGATATGCCACATAGTAATCCTACCAACAACTTCAAATTCCATCCTGTTCACCTTTCAATAAATTACTGAGCATGGCATCTTTGACTCACCTATCAATAGCTGCACCTCTCACACGTGGGCTCTGTTACAGATCACACATACATCCATACACATCACCTACTGCTCTCGCCAGCTCTGGGAATGCTTACTCTCTTTTCATGCAAACTCAAGTTCAAAGACTTAAAGAGGCATGACAATGACACACAGCTGATACACAGCTGGGCCTCAAATCCAAGCCTCTGGACTGCGCATCAGTCTGGTGCTCTTCACTGAACTAAAGTTGCCTGTTTCATCTACATGTTCAGGAAAAGCCATCTGATTTCGGCTGTGATTTCCTCACCCAGCAAGTGACAATTAAGGATTCCACTGTATACAAAAAGAAGAAAAAAATTAGTGGAGTTTGAATAGATATAGCATCCATGTTTTTTTTTTAAATGTCAGCAGCCACTCCCTTCTATGGAAAGCAGTGTTTTAAGATATGATTAATATTCTAGGCATAGGGTGATGGTAAACATTGTGTGTTTGCATTATCATGAGATGACAAAATTACCCACTCTCAAAGGACCAGCTGCTACAGGGTAGCTGGCACCCATATGCCTACATTCTCAAATCTATTTTAATTGGTAGTTTTCTGTGGGGTTTTTGTTTTTGTTAGTCAGAGAAAATGTATGTGTAAATCTATTAAAGCCATAGCATCTGTTATGATGAAATAACATCACTAAATCCTAATAAATGAAATGTTCCATATCTCAGGATTTTGAGGCTTATGAGAGTTCTCCTTGAGACAAGAGCTTCTATATCTTAACTCCTCAAACAGGTATAGAAAAGTTATGGACAAAAATGATAGGAAAATTATTCTCATGTCTTCATTTAATATTTCCACTACCAGTGTTATACTTTTGAATTGATGTGCACAACATAGACAGAACTGTTCATCACATTATATATACGTGGGCCTAAGAGGAAAGAGCACATATTTTGAAATAGGAAGACCTAGATCATAACTAATTCTCTACCCAAATTGCTAACAGCTGTAGACAAAGAACTTAACCACTTGGAACAATTCTCCTTTCTATAATGTGGATAATAAGTCTTATTCCACAAGATTATGGAAAAGATCCAATAGTTAAGAATATTATAAATCAACAGATTTGCCCTGCTACCAATAATAACCATGTAAGGGGCTTATTATATTCAAGATCTTTGCTAAAGACTTATATGTACATTATCTCATTTAATCTTCCCCCAAAGTCCTTATAGTAGGTATAACTATTGTATCTATTTATAGATGAGAACATAGGGCTGAGAAGTTAAGAAAATTATTGATACTTGTAAGCTTATGTAATAGAGAGCCTGAAGTTTGAACTTAGACTTACTCTTTCATCCATATTTGCTAAGGAATAGATCCCCTCAACAAAATTGAGCACTGTTTGGAAGAAGGAAATGGGAAATAGAAGGTAGGTAAGCAAATAATCATGTTCACTTTACCCTGGCCACTGTACAAAGAGTAGGTTGAAAGTTGACAAGAGAGCATCTAGGACGAGTAGGTAGGCGGCTGTGGAAGTAATCCTTGTGAGAGCTGATGTATCCTTCACCCAGCATGGTAGCAATGGGGATAAAGAAACTTGGATAGATTACAGATAGAGCTGACTATGTGGTAGTGGTGGAGGGAGAGAGGAGTCAGACAAGGATAGCCCCTTATGTTTTTTACTCTAAGCGACACCGTGAACTGAGATGTGGAATACTAAGATGGATATTCAGAGGGAGGGAAATAATCTTTCTAGTCTCAGCCCATACGCTTAACCATTATAGATACTTTTACTAATTATTATCATAAATATAAAAGGGACTTGAAGTCTATGGCCACATAACTAAAAGCTACCTGGAAAGCTTTATGGAAGAGTCAAATTATTCTTTCCCACAAGAAAGTGGCAAAAAAGTAAAGTTTAATGTTGAACTTGCCATTATTCTTAATTTTCAAAGTAAATACCTAGGTCAAGTATTATCTCATATTTTCTTTGACTTTTGTGAAACCTGAGCTTCAATATCTATAATACTGTGAAATGAACTTAAGGGAAAACACACAACACACACACACTCACACACACACACACACACACGAAGATTATTTTCCAAAAAGCTAACAGCTTTATTTTAGATGATCAAATCATGTATATGTATTTGTTTTCTACATGGCTATATTTTTCAGGTTTTCTAAAATAACTGCATATTACTTTTTAAGTAGTAAGTTAAGAATTTATTAAAAATTATGAGGTTACATTTGCTATGTCTACCTGGTTCATGGTAGTAAATTCTGAGAACCACTCAAATTGTAACCCTCAGTCAAACCAATGGAAACCAACCAAAATAATGATGTAACTGATGGAGTCTTTAAAATATGTGTCCTTTCATCTGTTAGGGGTTGAGTTTGTTCTTCTCAGTTCTTGTCCCAGCCTCAACAAAGAACTGAAAGTAGAGATACTGTAACAAAGCAGAGCAAAAGTTTTCTTTGAATACCCTCCAAGCGAGGAGTGGGCCAGAGTCAAGATAGACAAAGGCCTCAGTCTTTTAGGCAGAAGGCTTATATATTGCATTCCAGTTAGCAGGTGACTCTTTGACTGACAAGTTAGGGTTATTTGATTTACAGGTCTTTCTATATGGGCATCCCTCTCTGTGAGCATGGCCTTCCCCATGCTGATGTGTGATTGGGGCAGTTCTCAGTTCCGTTCAATTGTGCCCCATTGGGATCTGGCTAGGAAGAAAGTTTGTCTCCCTGCAAAGCCATTGTTGTCTTTACATGGGATCCCTACCGGAGTGGAGATTGTGCGGCTTTTTCTTTGAACCTTTTCTGGGGTGGAGCTTTCTCTTGGAACCTTATCTTCCCTTTTCCAGTGGCTCGTGTCTACCTTTCTACCTAGCATTCCTAACACAGCTACACCGCATGGGATGTCATCCGTCAGAATAGACGGTAGCTCAGGAAAGGGCCCTGACCCATAGTGTCCATTTGGGAAGGCTAAGGAGTTCAAGGTTTTCTTGAATTTTTCCATTTGAAGCATTCCTTCCAAGTGTAAACATTTTTAAATCACTTGTCCTCTGCTTCCCCGCATCGTAAGGTTGGAGAGCCATAATACTGTCCTTTAAAGTACGCCTGACCTGCGTGTCTTTTTCCTTCTTTCAGGGTCAATGACTGTATCCTGCGGGTGAATGAGGTCGACGTGTCAGAGGTTTCCCACAGCAAAGCGGTAGAAGCCCTCAAAGAAGCAGGGTCGATCGTTCGGCTGTATGTCCGTAGAAGACGGCCCATTTTGGAGACTGTTGTGGAAATCAAACTGTTCAAAGGGCCTAAAGGTAATAAAATCACAGATGACTCACAAGAACACACCCGTGACAAACTATTTGGCTCAAATGTATGCCATAGCCCACCTACGATGTATGCCTTTCTTTTATCTTCCAACATTCAGTGCTTCCCAGGAGATATGAAATCCTGCAGTAGCGGTTTTAACAGATGGTCAAAGAAATCAAAACTCTAAATATGAAAAGAAAATGATAGATTTATGTAGCCATATCCTTGTAAACAATAACTATAACCATTTATATTTCAATATAAATTTTTAATCTTACTGGACCATGATAACCTGATTGGCATGTTAATACTTTCTAATTTTTTTTTATACTGGCTGGCAAAGTATCTACCCAACAAATATTAGCTCTATATATACATATTTCTAGTAGTTTTTGCTACAGCCTTTGCTGTACCTGTTCGGTAATGTAATGAAAATACTCAAAGATCCCTCACAGACTAAATTCAAATGCATTAAAAATGACCATTAAATCTGTGGGAAAAAAAAGGAAAGAAGTAAAGCAATTCCACACCACAGTGATAGTACAAAAGAAAAGACTTTCTACCTTTTGTATTTACTAAAATCATATTTGCAAGGTGCTTCAAAGCTAACAAAATAACATACTGTATATAAAAAGATATACTGTATATAAATAACATGTAGCTATTTCTACAATTCAGTTATCAGCAATGACTCAGCACAACCAGAAGGCAAATACAAGTTGAAAGTGCTCAGCAAAGCATGACCGTCCATTAGCAGGCCTCCAGCGAGCTGCACGTCCCTGGATGACCTCTGGCTGCTCAGCAGGGCACTCACAGGTTCTAGGGAATTAATAGTCAAAATGCAATATTCTCAGGAACACATTTTTTGAATCTCTGTCTTTGGCACTAGGGCCCCTTCTGGCTAGTTTACGTGTTTTCTCCTTTGAGCCAGAGGTAGAACAGGAATTGTCCTGGGACACAGAGAGGGGGAAGTGAGGATGGGTGTGCATTAATCCACTAGGAATACCATGCAATAACCCAACGAGAGTACACAACATATGGGTGATGAGCTGGGTCTACTGAGACACAAGAATCAGGCAACTGTTGGAGCTAACCTTACATCCCTGAAATCAGACTCGCCAAATCCCTATCGAGGGCTGTGAGCCTGGTGATCCTGTGGGGATTATGTTGAATCGGTCATACTTTTTTGTACTGTGAACAGACAGAGATCACTGATAGATATTTGTTTCCCTATATATATTATTGATTTACAGGGAAAGAAACTGTTTAGTTATTGTTTAAATTCCTAATGCCTGTCCTAGGGCCTTGAATCAAATAATTAAATCGGATTCTGCAGTAAATCTGATGATACCTTGCAATCTTAACTTCATTTGGCACCTTATCATTCTTATTTTTGAATGGTGGTACATTTAAAGAAACTCTCATTGCACCAGGGAGGATGAAGATGAATCATATGTGATTCTTATGAAAGAATCAGAAGGTTCTAATGAGAGAGAGATACGTAAAGTCAACTAACTTTAATGCAAGACAGAATGAAATCAGTTCTGTGATGTAACTTGAGCTATGATTCCAATTGAACAAAGAGGAAGATGTGACTCAATCAGGAGGGTCAAAATACCTCAGAGAATTTTAAATTTAACATGTGTCTACAGGTCCTTATTTGCCCATCCTTGAGCACCTGGGAGCGCTCTAGAATAAGCATCAAAGCTGTAGTCAACTGGGCTAACTGGCCTCAATGTTTGTGTAAAATACGGAGCTACCTGGATGTGTTCATTAGTTTAGTCCTTCAATGATTCAACAAATATTTATTAAGTATTTATTATGTACCTGACACAGAGCTGGACAATGGGGATTCACAAAGAAAATAGAGATAGTTTTTGCTCAAGATTATAGTCTGGTATAGAAAACACCTATAATGTAAATTGGAAAACATGCTATGCATGCATTTAAAAACTTGAATATAAGGTCAAGGAAGTGTCATTTAAGCTAAAACTTGAAATAGAAATAGAAGTTAGCCAGTAAAGAGAAGAGGAGGCATCCAGGCAGAAATAAAAACGTATGTATATGAAGACCCTAATACTGGAAAGATCTTGATACCTCTAGGCACTAGCAGAAGCCAGTTTTGACCACATCTTAATGATAGGATAATGAATTGTCATAATGCAATGATATTGTCAAGGTAAGCAGAGCCCAGATTACCCACAGCTTTGTCAACCATATTTAAAGATGTTTTATTTTATTTCACGTGCAATGGGAAATTAGTGCAAAATTGTCAGCATGGGAGTAACATGATCCAACTTGTTCTCAGATCATTCTGCTACAATGGCGAAATGCATGGAAGGGAGCAAGAGTGTGGGCGGAGCTCAGTCAGGGGTTACTTGGAGAAGGCAGAGAAGGTAGATGGAGTCAAGTTCTATGTTAGACATATAATTGATGCCACTTATTTATAATCTAGATGTGGGTATGCCCAAGAATGAAATTAGTTTTCTAACTGAGCAGCAGAATGGGTGGAAGTGCCATTGTGAGATGGGGAAATTTGTGGGGGGAACCCCCATGGGGAGATTAGGAATTCACCTGGGGACATGTTGGAAACCTGTGGTGCCTCAGAAAAGGATTTCTCATAGAGGCACATCTGTCTGAAAACCCTGTCAAATTAATATTCTGAATGTTCCCTATATTTTGTTAAATATCTGGGGTTGGGGTAATTTCTGAACAATTGACTTTTCTCTCATCAATCATCTTTAATATAAAAATCATGAACATGGCTACTTCAGCTATTTTGAACAGTTGAAAGCATTTACCAAATCTATTTTAGAGACAGTCTTCATACCCTGACTGTTTTTTGCTTGAGGATTGTTTTTGGTTTTGTTTGTTTTTACATAGGACAGAAGATTAACAGTGTAGTTCCTCCTGGTGATACAGATGTAATAAGGGATTTCTTGAAAAAATAATTTGTGGTAGAATTCCATTTAGTTTTCCAGTTCCATACCCTTATGTTTATTTTATATGTTGTACAAATTACTAATTCAGAGATGACCTTTGATGTATGGGATTCTGTCTTCAGAGCAGTGCTGATCTTTCCAACAGTCAGCTAGAATTTTCTAGCTGATAATTTATGGCCATGTATTTCAGTAATGAGTTATTTGGACAATATGCACTACTGATTTAAAATATCTTTCTTCACAGTATATAAAAATTTTCCTGACCTCATGGTTATAGATTAGGTCACGGGGAGCAGCTGGGAGTATCTGTTTGTGGACAATTGAGCGGAAAAAAAATGGGGTAATTATGTATAGGAAGGAGTGATTAGGCAAATCCATTTAGATTTGCCAAGCAACCAAAAAAATCACAAAGGAGAAAATCTGAAGTGCTCATGTGGTATCCCATGAAATAGATTTAAATACAAGTCTTTCTAGTTACTTTCCCAAGAACACACTAAGTCATAATTTCGAAAGAGCTGTAAAATTGAAACATGTGTTTATGATTCCTTTCTGTAGCCTAAACCAAAGAAGCCTAAACGTGTATAAGAAATGAGATGCCCTCTTTTAAGATGTTCTTGTTGCTTAAGGATAATACAGTTAATTTAAGGCCAGGTTCTAAAACTGAAAATGTTAAAGGCTCTAGCTTTATTAATATCCAAAGGTAGGCTTGTTTGTGGCTTTATTTTAGCCACCTTATTTTTTTAATAAAAAATCAAAAAGTGGTAAAGTCTGTCTAGCAAACACTTTCATCACTTCTCCTCCATTATTTTTTTAAATGTTTTTAAACATCATTTGTTTTAATTTCTTCAAATATATATATATATATATATATATATATAGAGAGAGAGAGAGAGAGAGAGAGAGAGATCTGTAACAGTACAAACTGAAAGTGTAGTAAGGATTGTAGCTCTCACCTTTGTGCAAGAAGAGAAAATGACTACAAAAATACACTGGTTGTAGAAGCCACTATACTAATAACCATTTATAATGTATGTAATTCAATCATTAGAGAAGCCACATATGCAAAGGTGACATTCCTGGACATCTTTAAGTAGCTATGGGACCTAGAGCAAGCATGTCAACCTCTTTATGCCTCACCTTTCTCATCTGAAAAATATAGTTTGAGTGTCTAATTCAGAAGGCTATTTTCAGGATAATAATTATAAATACTCAATATATATGTTTATACTATTTTTACTCTTTTTATTATTGTAATTAGCTAAAATTTGAATGAAGAAAAGCAGCACAGCACATACTCATTCCACTTCTTTAAAAGAACCTCCCACAGTATTTTACATAATCTAGTACATTAGTAGTATTAATATTTGTTGAATTAATAAACTGAAGGTTGATTGAAAGTTCTTTATATTCAGCAATTTCAGATGGAGCCAATATATATTTTTGTGAATTAACCCAGATTCCTGCAAGTGTATATATATATATACACACACACACACAAAATGTACTGGTGTTACCAGGTGCATGTGCACATATATCATCTATGCAGTTGTGTTGTTCTTTCTAGCTTTATACACATTTATTTCTAGCATGACTGAATTATGTGGCCCATAAATCTGTTTTATGAAAATGTGCATATACATTTATGTGTATATTTTTTCCTTAGTTTTCCTAGTTTGGGCATGTATCTCAGTAGACTCCATGTATAGATGTATCTCCACATGTTTTGAACATCCTCTCCTTAGCTCCAACTTCCACCACATGCCCTTCACCAGTGTCATCTGCTCCTGCCCCTGACCTCTCCATTCATATTAAAGATTATCTCAGTCCCCTACATCAAAGTAAAAAGCTCAAAGTCCTTTTCTTTTGATTCTTCTCTCTTCCTTGCTGTCTTTATTAAATCAGGCATTATGTCCTTTGAAAGCTATGTCCAACATCATCAGTCATTTTACAATTTCCACTGCCATTATTATGGTGTTTATATCTTCATCTCTCTCATCTACTGCATTATATTCCATTGCCAATCCCTCCCTTCCATGCCTACACAGCTCTCCTGGATCAATCTTCTAAAAATCACAGCTCTATTCATTGTTCTCCCCTTTTCAAAAGTCTCTGGTGGTTCTTCTTTGCCAGTAGATAGAGATCTAAATTTCTTGCCACAGCATTTCACTCAGTCTTCTCCAGTGACAAAATTAAATTTTAGCCTTCTGTTCCGTCTTCTCTCACATGCGTCTCCTCATACAGGTAAGCCGGACTAGGTACATTTAAACGCAGGCCATGCTCTCCTGCCTCTAGGCCTTTGCTCATCCCATTCCTTTGGGATGCATTTCCCTACCACTGTGACCACTACCTGTTGACATTATGTCCATCCAGCAGCCAAGCCAGTTGACTTCTACCTCCTTCATGACACTATCACTAATTGATCCAATCAGAAGTAATTTTTCACTACTAAGAACTAAAAGGCTTTATCCCTTCCTCTTCTGTTCATTATTTTGTTACCAGACAGCCCACAGAATATAGGAAGAATACATATCAACAACCCAAACTAAGGAGATAATTCTACCTCTTGAGACACTGAGTTTATGGTTTTTTATTCTATCTTGTGCTTCATTGGAAGCATTTAATGAACACTTACAAGGGAAGTACAAGTTCTAGGTTTAGTTCATGATCAAACTCTGGATAGTAACTGGAAAGAATCAGGGTGGAGAGATGGAGGAGATTTCAAGAAAGTTCATGACCATCACTGCAGTAGGCAAGGGGAAAAAGGTATAGCCAAGACAGAGACTATGATTTTACTGCCAAGAGGAGTCCCTTATATTGGAAACCCTTGCATTGACCCCTTTTTTTCATATCTCACAGAACCTGTCTGTTCAAGAGATTGCAACAAGAAGTAAGTATGTGAAACATCTAGCACTTTACTGAACAAACCAGTTAATCAAAAATCAATTTCCAAATTATCACGGATTTTTTTTCTTAATAGCCTACATGACTGATTTACTGTCCAGCTTGGTTAAATATCAGCTTGGCATACATCTAATATTACAGACACAGAATTTCTCAAATGTCCAACTTGAAGTTTATAGCTTGGCTATATCTAGATATGCAATTCCTTTCTGTATCTGTCCTTATTTCTCCATTTGCTCTTGTTATTTTATCTCTCTGACACTAATATGGCTAGAGTGAACTTTTGCAGAGTTGATATGAGAAACTTATCTGACAGTTTTCAGAGATGGTCATTTGGTAAATTGAAAATTAGTCTACAAGTTGATTTTGTTATAGACACTAGAGTAGTGTTTAGCACGTAATAAGTGTTCAATGAATGCTTAAATGAATTAAGATTTTAACTGAAAATTAAATGCACCATCCTTACACACAGTACAGAGACTACCTGCATGGAAATTCTTTGTATCCCCTGTGTCCATAGATAGCTTTGCTGACAGTGTTCTCTAACAAGTTGGACTACTATCAGCTGACATAGATTACTTGGGAATGTTTAGTTTAATAAAGTTTTCAGTTGCTCAGAATTCACCTATTCATACCCAAGTAGTTCACCAGACCACTGGGTAAAAAAATGAACAAAAGGTGTTATGCAACTATTTTGATTACTGGCCTCCAACCATTTACTGCATTAAAGGATGCTATACATTTCCCCCCTTCTAGCCATGGGGTAAATTATAATGTGTATTCATTTCGTAATGTATGTGCAACATATCTCTGAATGCAAGGCACAGTCTACCCCTTTATTCAGGCCCATCTTCCAAGGTCTGAGTTTTAAGTGGGAGGTAGACCTATTTGAAGTAAAGGGCTGTTCTGAATAATGGTTTGACTCCTAATAAACACAAATGACAAATTCAGCTATTTGGCATGAGTTCTCAAAACACTACATTTTCCTTTTAGTGCTACTTTTTTTCAGTCCTTCTGAATTACCACAGTAGTTCTCTTGAGTACACGGCATTTGCTTGAGTGCGTGGGTAGGGCAACGTTTTATTGGCATATAATATTTAGAACCAAAAAGAAAATGCCTAACTATTTATGTTAAATCACGGAAGTAGTCTTCTTAGAAATAAATTGTGGCGAAATCACCACTCTCTGTCCCTCTGAAAAACAAATCCTATTTTTAATTGGACAAAGGACAATTTGATGCATTCACCTTGTTCCCAGGCACTTGTTTTAGAATTTCTTGAATATGTACGTGGTTGGTCTTTGATTATTTCTTGATAAGAGTTCCAGAATTGGAAGGCTCTTCCTCTAAGCTAATGTTTAGCCAGTCTTCATGACATCTGTGAAAAAGCTTTCTCCTGAGAACTTGTAGCAAATGATTTATTCATGAAAAACAAACTGCAAACACTGCCATTGTAGTCTCTACTGCTCTATACATTATGACAGTATTGGAGAGCAGAACAATTAATTTCATTTGCTAAGTCCTTTTGGATATTAAGGAATGACACCACTCTGTTCATTTCCCTTTGAGACTAACATGTGGCTATTGTGTCTTTTCTTGGTTTACTTCTTTGCTGTTTAAAGCTAGGTTATAATTTTTAACAGAATTTATGATCAATGGGTCCTTGAAAAAATCTTTAAAGCCAAAATTATTTCACCATGAAAACTTCAGTTTCAAAAAAAATACATTGTACTAGATGTAGTTTGGGTTCTTTACATCATAATTCACAGTTAAACAGTTTAAACACTGTTTCCCTAGCTGTGAATATTTGCTGAAGTAAATATTTACCCGTACGGCTTTTTTTAAAGGTTTAAAAGGAAATGTGTTACCATGGTAAATACTATGACTATAAATCTTTCCAGTGACTGCAAATCTTTACAATTTATGATCGGCAAAGCAATTTTCTTAGGATTTGGACAGCATATAAGTTAAAATCCTTATTTTACCTAACTACTAAATGGACACATTAAGAAGCTGCCTTGGTTACCATGAGAATTTAATAAGAGACCTGGTACAGCTCAGTACCTGATAAACTTAAAGTATTCTTCTTTGGTTTACTTTTTTAAGAAGCAAATATGTGCAGAAAATAATCACCTATTTTCTCAATAAATATTTTATCTTAAAAACACTTATTAAGCCCAGTAGTTCTAAGTGCTGAATCAGAGGAACATCAATAAAAAAAGAAGTTTTGGCTTTTCTCCCAAGTACCTTCTTAGAACATCAACATTTGCCTAGACTGGAACAACACAGTCTTCCTCTGCTGGCTGGTGCTGGCTTCCTGCTAAATTCATCACAGTCCCCTAACTCAACCCATTTTCTTTCCCCAACTCATCAACCAGTTTACATTAAATTCTCCTCCTTTTATGGAACATTGAGATCCAATAAAATTAAAGATTGCAGTGTTTTTTATTCATGGACTATGACTCCACATGTCATTAGCTGTCAGTCAAAAGCTTTGTACTATATGGATTTTGTCTCTGAGCATAATTCCGTTGCGGCTAGATACCTTGGACACTTTATCCCTTATAGAAAAGTTAATAGGAAAGATAAAATAAATCTGTTTTTAATATCCATAAAGAAAGCCAACATAGAGATTTTTAAGCATGGAATATGCTATGGGTTAGCCAGTTTTGAGATCTCACCAGGAGTCCACTCAAAAGGAAATTTGCACAATAAAGATAATTAGGAAATGTTGAAAATTATTAGTGAACATTAAAAACAGAGCATTAGGAAGAATAAAAAGTGAAAACAAAGGAAACAAACTACACACATTTTTCTAGGCAAGCCAGTCCCTTACAACCATGAATGAAGAAGCCATGTGTAATTGGTTTGGTATATAGGCCATTAGTCTTAGGAAGGAAGAGTTTAATAGTTGCTGCCTAGGAACCTAAAAATATTTGTTATGTTCATGAGTAGCTGAGTCATATGGGAAAATTTAGCTTTCATAGATCCGTTTGTTTGAATAAACTGAATGTGGTACCAGTTTTTAAAAAACATAATTTTGATGTGCAAGAATTCTTAGGTGTCAAATATTCTAATCTCTCAAAATACATTTTTTGCAAAACATTAACTGAACACCACCTGGCTAAGTGGCTAAAAGTTGGAACTAGAGATGTGGTGTGCCCTCAAGGGAGACAGCGGTTCAAGTATCGTGTGTGAAATGTCTATACACATAGAAAACTAATACCACCAGATAACTGTTTACATAGATGTTTACAAGGAAGCCTTGACCAGCACTTCAACTTTGGCTTTAATGCTCTGGGAAGAAACAGCTTTCATACACTAGTGATAGTTTTTCATTTGGGAGACTGCCCCAATCATTGGATTTTTTTCTCCCTATCATTGAGCCAAAAGCCGAAATTCTTTGAGAAACGTCCACTCTCTGCCCTCTGCAACTATGGGGGACAGCTTTTCCCAGGAGAGCCTTACATACATTTGTAGGCCATTGTCAGGCCTCCTCTTAGGCACTCTCCTGGAGATAAGGAACCCCAGTTCATTAAGCATTTTTGATTCATCATGGTTTAGAGGCCTTTATTTTACTGTTTCCATCCTATGGACTCTCTCAAGTTAAATATCCCACCTAAATAAAAATACACACAACTGTGTGTAGAGATCCCCTAATATGCTTGTAAGTACAGACCATCATGAATAGGGTTCTGTTTTTGAGCTCTATGCTCTGTCTATTTAATATAAAATTGTGTTAGCTTTGTATTTAAGACAGTCTTTGTTGGTTCATATCAAGATCACAGAGAGTTAAATACTTGATATGAACTACTGGCTCTCAGATATATTACCTTCTATTTTAGAATAATTGATTGCTAATGTAAATGTACTTTATATTTATCTCTATTAAATAATATTGTTGGACTGAGCCTAGCATCCAAACGTATTGATATCATTCTTAATATTAGTTCAGTGATTCCTCATATTAGCCACCCTCTCCTCATCTGTGCCAACTACAGGTGGCCTGAAGATAGATAGGTGAGTAGATGGAATTCTTAGAAACAGAATGGAATTTGGCAAGGACCCATGTTGCTCAGCACACATAGATAGGAAAATGAATCCCCCAGATACAAGGAAAGACTAAAGTAAATATAAAAGTAATAGAAAGATAAAGATAAAAATAATATTTTCAGGCAAAGTTTCCACCAAGCAGAATGAATATGCTATTAAAGATCCAGTTTCCAGGCTTTGAGAACAGATTAATTTTATCTGCTTACAGAAATTCATTCCTCCAATAACTCACAAAATGAATGAAACATAAAATCAGTAACCACCACAAAAGTTGTTGCTAACAGAGGTGAAAGATGAAATGAGGTATAACTTAATACAACACACTTAACAAAGGTGACAAAGGACAGGAACGGTGGCAGAGAGGCTTGGAAAGGCCCACTCCACTCCCCTTCTGAAATGGTGCTGGTGACTGACGCATCCTGAGGCCTCTCACTGACGCCGCTCCACCTGAAGAGGAATCCACTGAGCTGGTAGCCATATCTTCTCCAGAATAGTTGAAACTTGCAGTTGGGAGAGTCAAAAGTGGGGAAAGTGAGTTATAATGCTGATAGTCTTTGATGGAAGTTAGGGATGTAACTACACTCTGAATTAGAAAAATTACCCAGCTAGCTGCACCTTGGTATAGAACATTAAACAAGAAGGTCAAGAGACAGCAGAATTTGGGCATTCTAAGAAAAATGGCACCACTGGTTATAGCCTCTGCTGAGCCCTCCCCCAGCTCCTTCACCAGCTACTGTCTCAGGTGCAGAAAGTGATTACAGCCCAAAATACCCAGACCAGCCCCCCACCACTGTAATTCAGAAGGAAAAATAAAATGATCATAGGTACAAAGGAAAAAGGTGAACTAGTCATATATACTATATTAGAACAAAGAGTCTGAGCTGCACAAGCATAAGCAGAATGCAAAATAAAACTCTGTAAATATACCAAAATCAAAACCCAAAAGAAATTCCATCATTGTACCCTACTTTATTAAGCACTTAGTATGAGTTAGACACTGTTGTAAGTTTTCTATGTGTATATCATCTCTTTTAGTCCTTGTAAGACTCCCTATGAGGTACTTCTATTACATATTCAGATTGGAGATACATTAACTTGCCTGAAATCACATAGACGGTGGCAGGAACAGGATATAAGTTGACTGGCTCTTGAACTCATGCTATTAACCCTATGTGATCTTGATCCTTGTAACTTGCAAACAAAAGCAAGAAAGAAAAAAGAGAAGTAGCTCAACCTACAATTTAAGGAACTGAAAGAAATTACTCATTATTCATGTTATAGAACAACTTAAGAAAATAAATTGAATAAAGTACATGCTGAACAATGAATTATAAAACTATAAACTGAGCTATAAAGAAAAATTGCAGACCTGAGGAATCCAACTGAGGGCCTAAATAACATCTTTATAGAAACTATGAATATATTATAAATAGTAAGAAAATAGTAGATGTCATTGAAGTTAGTGACAAAGAGCAAAGCTTGAGATAATTACAGTGAGCACAGACTTAAAAAAATAATAAAAGGGGAAAGAATATTACAGGTACACTAAACAGGAGCAACAGAGTTTGAAAAAAAGAGCTGGTGGTCCAGCTAAGTTATCACTCAATCAGATTTTTATATTTAAAATGATAGCCTACAACTATAAAGGTTAAAATGGGTAAATTGAACTATGTTAAAATTAGAAATTTTGTTCACTAGAAGAGAGTGGAAAAGGATGCCGCAGAGTGAAGATGTTCCCAGTAATCTATTATGCCTTTGTATGATGCCCAACTTTCTCATAATGACGGAACTGCAAGTTAAAAATACAAGATACCATTTTTCACTTGTCAAACTGTCACTTTCAAGCCGACTGTGCACTGTGTTGGCAGGTCTGGAGAAAGGGGCTCTCTCATATGTTGTTGGTGGAGGGTGAATTGCTCCATCATTTGGAAGAGCAATGTTAAAATGCTCCTACTTTTTACCTGCTCATACCATTTGGTGTAGTGATTCTACTTCTAGGAATTCATCCTTTCCATGAACTTGCATATGAGTAAAATAAAGTTAATTGCAACATTGTCTCTAGGATTTAAAAAAAATGGCAAACAACCTGAGTAACAAAAGAAAAATGGCTACAAAAATTTCGGTATAACCCTATACTATACTATCACTCAGCTGCTAAAACACTGAGGAGGTCTGTGTATACTCATATGGTACAAAGTCACACATATGTTGTTAAAGCACATACATGGAGCAGGCTGTGTACATAATGTTTTATCAAGTATTTAAGAAATGAATATAAACAATATGCTTGCATATACATAGAATATATCTCAAAAAAAAAAGCAGGGCTTGCCGCCGTCAGAGAAGCTGAGTGGAAGAAAGCTTTTTTACTGTATTCTCTTTGTACCTTTTGGGTTTTCTATCATGTACATTTGTTACATATTTTAAAATAACAGAAATGTAATTTTTAAGCAAAACAAAGTTTAGAAATGGAAGGATGAAATGATAACCAATCATAAGAACAACATTAGCATTTATAACACCCAAAGCATTAAAAACACATTAAGAAATAGAATCCACTTGATATATAGAGCTAGAAATATGTTTGATTAGGAAGAGAAAGCTGAATGGATTCTGCTCTGTTTATTCTACAAACACTAATTTACTGTCTCTCACATGGGCCAGGGAATATAAAAATGAGCAAAACACCCCCCTGGTCCTTCAATCTCCATGATGTAATTATTTGAGCCTTTAAAAGTACAATCCTTCAATCAGAGCTGTTTTGAACTACAGTTTTTCACATTTAAATCAGTATGCTAGCTAAACAGTCTGAACAGCCTCACTTGAACCAAGATGGATCAAAACTATTGTTTTCTCTCTCTGTCAAAACTACTCTTCACTCATAAAAAGAAACCTGGCTCTTTTAATTTGATGGATATTGTCTTCAGAAACATCAACTGTTTTTGGCTTTGATATTCTGTTCTTTCCCAGGTGTTTGCACTTTGATTTTCTTATGAATTGAAACATCGTGTGGTTCTTGTAAGAAAGATGTTAGAACAAAAAATTGCATAACTTTTAGAAGTCTTTCCCATATGCTTAATTTAAAATAAAATTGATATTTTTAAAATTTAATGAGAAGCTAACCCATTGTGACTCTGCATTTGTATTAGTAAAACAGTCTTTTAAATTTACTATCACATGGATTTCTTCTCTGCTGTAAATAGCACAGCAGTGTTTTCATTTGCTTATTATCTGTTATACACATTTCTACACTAGATTGTTACTGGCAACAAGAATTTCAGATGACCCAGCAAGACTGGTAGTGATCATTTCCTGATGGTTCCATTAAATCAGATTTCAGAAGGGTTGTACTTTGGATGAATGCTTGGAAGCCAAATATGACAGTTGAGTGTTTGGCAGCTCACCAACTGGTTGATGAAATTGAATTGCTCCCTTCTAAATCTTTCCTTCAGCACTTGGAAATTAGTCTCTATTCATTCACAACAGGCACCACGACCCAATCAGTGAGGAATCATGCCTGGTTACTTAGCTCATTAACCTAGTTGGTTGGTTCCTTATTATTGTAATTCACAACTTCTAAAACTCTTAGTTGGAACTTTCTCTTGAAACTTCTCTTGGTTTCAAGATAACTAAGCAATTTAAGAAAACTTAAGAAAAACAGAAATTAGTCTGGACATTAGTTAGAAATTCAATAAAATTTCTCAGGCCTAAAACATAACTGTTAAGAATAGTACTAGGAAAATTGGAATAGTTAATTGCGAAAAGCTTCAGCTTTGCTTCTGCTCTTCGTATTCACAATGCCTCTGAGTTGACATCAATATCAGGATTAGATGGGACATCTGTTAAAGTGGAGTATTTGATCCTTTAGACAATGTATCAAAGCACATCTTGAGATATCTAGCTTATGTTTTTCTACCTGAGTTCTCAAACCCTAGCAATAACTTTTCTTTTTCATGAGAGGTATCAGAGATTTTTCCAGGAAAAAGCTACTTTGTTTTTTCAATAGTGTGCTCTCAAAATTTAGTCTATGAAGATGCATAATGATATAAATTTGGGGAAGGAAATTACAGAGGTTTTCAAAGATTTTCTTTCTTAACCTCTAAAGCCTACAGTTCCCTGGGACGCAGTGGTAGTGATGCCGGGGTTCTTGTTTGCGGAGCTGAAGAATGAGCTTCACAAACAGTCAAGGTAGGAGAGCGAAGTGCAGGCTTTTATTTAGAAATAAAGTGAAAGGACAGAGCTCCCGGCTCACGCCAGGAGGGGACAAGAGAGTCCATCGTTGGTGCGTTGTCTAGGGGGTTTTATAGGCAGTTGAGGATTTTTCGAGAACATGAAAAAACTTAGGGATGGGGACTTGTTAAGTGGTTCTTGAATATTAAAAATTAACTTAACTGTAAGGAATTTCCTGCCTTGATTTCTCTCTGGGACACCGGCACCTGGGTCTGGAAGCATATCAAAAGGCTGCCTGCCCAGCCCCCAAGGTGGGCCGAGGTACTGTCTACTTGCTATAGAATCTTGCCTCTTGAACTTCCTGGGTGTTAAAATGCAATCTTATCTTTAAGATGGAATTCTTCCTGCCTTTTACCATGCCGTCTACAGCTGGGTCTGCATGCTAAGTTAGTTGCTCAGTTTGCAAAATCACCTCGTCAGATCCGAAGGAGGAAAGATAGTACATAGACCTGGGCCTTTTAGTATGCTAAAGTGAATCTTACACATGGTTACAAATGATTAGCATAATAAAACATGTGCTACTCTTCTTTATCTGGGGAACATTAACTGATTTCACTGAAGAATGATTCTAGAGCTTAATGTTTAAGGTAGAGTTTTAGCAGGGGGGGTTTCTTTGCATGTAGTTACATTGCTCTGACTGCAAATATCCCGCCCTGCCCCCTCCAGAGGCCCTCACCCTACTCTGACTACATCCATGGTCCCTGTCTCAGTAGGACCTCCTTATTTCTCAAGCCACCTCTCCTCCTGGGTAGTCTGGTCCTATACTGGTCCATCCCTATACTATATAACTATCATTGTGCTATATACCTAATAGGCATTTCAAGATTAACATATACAAATCATAACTCTTAATTTTATTTTCGGAAAACCACCTCTCCTTGCATTCTCCTCTAGCTCATTAAGTGACACCCAGTTGCTGAGGCCAAAAATGTAGGAATTATCCTTGTTTTTCTTACTCACACCCAACATCCAGTTCATTAACAAATCCTGTCAACTCCACCCTCAAAATACATCTTAAATCAAGTCACTTTTCACCAGCTCTGCTCCTGCTACTGTAGTTCAAACCACCATCACCTCTTGCCCAGACTACTGCAACAGTACTCAGACTAGTGTTTCCACTTTGCCTCTTTCTTCCAGTCTATTCTGCATACAATTGCCAGAGTGATATTTTGAAAGATAAATCAGTTTATATCAACTTGGCGTTCTGCTTCAAATTATCCACTAGCCTCTCTTCCTGCTTAATAAAACCCAGGGCGTCAGCACAGTCCACAAGCCCCTGCCTACCTCTTCGACTTCACCTCCTATCCACCCCCCCTTTACCCAGGAGGTTCATTCATGCTGACTTTCTTGCCGCTGTTGTGAAGTCCTGAGCATGTTTCTGCCTAGTGCCTTTGTACTTGTTCTTTCTTCCTGGAACACTTTTCCTCCTGATGGTTGTTTCCCTCACTTGATTCAGGGCTTGATCTTGCCTCATAGCATGTATCTCCATCAGGCATTCTATTAAGAATTTATCCATATGTTTATACTAGAATAGAAGCCCCAGGAGGGCAGAAAGCTTTGTTTTGTTCATTGCTGTACCCCAAGCACCTACAATAGCAGCTCTTTCAGAGAGGGTGCTCAATAAAGGTGTGTGGGCTGAATGAGTTGTCACACAAAAGAAATCTGTCCATCTAGCAGGTAGAACTAGGGAGAGTAGGTATTATTTGGTAGCAGACCTTGCCTTCATGAAAAGGAAAGCTTGAGAACAGTGTGAACAGGCAAACTTGAGGCCAGAGCACAGGGCCTTGTGACGTGCACGGTGAGCGCTTTGTTACCACAGGGTTCAGACAGAGGCTAGAAGGGTTCTGTTCTAGAGCAGAGCTCGACTGGGTAAACTCTTAAGCTGTCTTCACCTATAAGAGTCTATGTCAGAGGGTGGGAAGCACAGAAAGAGGAGCTTGCACTTACTAGTTGGAGATATAAATATGAGGCAATTTATCACAGATAACAATCACTTTAGATAACTGCAAAATATTCCCCAGAAAAGACAGAGGTGGTCTCCCACCTCACCCACACTCCATTCCAGCATGTCAGTCAGGCATGTCATGAGTCCTGTACCTATTAGGAGTCTTTTTGATATATGAAGGGTACCAAGCCTCTGTCTCTCTTGCTACTCTTTGGCTACCTACTGCTCCTACACAACGGTGGATATAGCCCACTAGGTGCAAATTTACGTTCTCTTGCATGTTAACACTTTAAGATAAAGAAGCTTCCCAGAACCCCATTGCTCTTCCATCCTAAATCATATTGAAGAAAGGTTGACCCCCTTCAAGGTTTTTAGTCCATGAAAGACTCAGAGAAAATTACTATGGTGTGAAGTATTCAGTGCAATAATCAAAGAACAGCTTCAAAATTATTCAAAAGTCTATGTTGTTTTGGAAGCATTTTTCATTGAAAAGAGAGAGCAGAGAAATAATATATATCAAGCACCTGCTATGTACCACTGTTTAGATCTTCGCCATTCATTGAGCTCCAGTGCTGTGTGTTTTGTGTACACTCATACCTAGTTTGTTTAATGAATTGGATTTAGTAAGGTGAAAGCAGAAACCAGCATTATATTTATATTTTTCTCCCTCTGCACTTCCACAAACCTCTCTGAGGATAAATTCAATGCCACCTTTAAAATAATTTCAGGCACTTCACTTATAATAATAATTAAAAGTATACTCCCATCTAACAATCCTATAACTGTAATATAGTTAAATATAAAATAAATACTTTGATCTCTTACCTGATTTAAAATGTCTTCAGCTTTTACCTAATTTAAAATGTCTTCCCCTCCCCAGCTCCATTGTACTTTAGACCAAAAACTCTGCAGTGAAGAAGGGAATGTAATTTGCCTCTTTGCTCTACCTGTGTGCTTTCTATCTGTGTTTTTCATTACCTTTCTGGAACCGAGCAAGCAATCGTGGGCACTGTTTTACAGGGCGATGTAATTCTAATCTGGTTTCAATGCCCTTAGGATGGCACGTGTGTACCTGTGGTGCTTTCTTTTTCCTGGGGCTTTTGTGGGTTCCTCTTAGCAATTTCTGCTGGCAAACACAAGACTGTGGTTCTCTGTATGGAAACAGGACTTCCTCTGGATGGCTACATTTAGCTCGCCCTCAGCCCTGGGCATCCAGTGGTCCACCCCTCCACTGAAATGCAGGTAGTCCTCTTGAAAAGAGTCCCTTTAATGAGGAAACCTAACCAGCTCCCACTCTGCATCCTTGTCTAGTCCATGGGAAACATGCACTTCTCCCTGCTCTTTGAGGAGCTTCACCTCCTTCCCATGGCCGTACCCAGTCTTCTCTCTGTTTCCAGGTGAGGCAGCTCCTTTTCAGGTGGAGACAGCTGTCCAGATTCTGACCCTCACAATCCAGCAGATACAAGTCAAGAGTTCTGAGCCAACCCAAAGAGACCCATATCTCTAAACTTCTTTTGAGGGGAAATCATCCCTAAGACTGACTAGCTTGGGATCATCCTTTATTCAAATCCTATGTGGCTGGTCTGGCACCATAATTCTGAATTTGGGAATATTTTGGGAGTTCTTCCAAAACAACAGGAAGACTTGTATTTAAGGTTCTATTTCATGTTCGTTTTTTTCTTCCAAAAATCCTATAAAGTAGATAATATTACAGCCTTATTTTATAATTTAGGAAACCAAGTCTCAGAAAGTTTAAGTTACTACCAATGATCACACAACCTACATTGATGACTGGAAAAGACATTATGTGCTCACAGTACATATGTATCTTTGGGGGATACAGAAACTCATGATCATACATACATGCATACAAATTATCAAGTGCTATGGATGATAAGAACAGTGTACAATGAGTGAAATTAACAGGGAAGCTGGGGAGAGGGTCTTTCCAAGAAGTGACCACTAAGCAGAGCCATTAAGTATAAGGTTTCCTTAAAGATATTGTTTCCTTCTGAAGCATAAGAATGTTTCAGGCAGAAAGACTTGCAGATGCAAAAGCCCCCAAGTAGAAAAGAGCTTGGTGGGTAAAGATCAGGACATAGTGAGTTGGAAAAAGTTGCATAAGCATGGCTGGACAGGTACGCACAGGTCAGATGAGCTGGGTGAGTGTCCTGGCTGATAAGAGCCTTTGCTACCCTCAGCTTTGTTGCACTGTAAGATAAGCCACAAGCTCAGCCTCAGCAGGACTCATTCCTTGTGATGCCTCTGCCTTGGTGTCCCTATTGGTCCCCTCCCTCTGTATTGTGTCTTCTCTTTCTAGACCTCTTCATGCCAGCTTACCTTCCTACGTGCATGTAGCTCACCCTTCAAACCAGGCTCTCATTTCAGTACTACTTGGGAACCCATTTATGAAGTTCAAGAAATAGAAAAAAATTTCTGGCCTTACCTCCTTTGTTTTGTTTTTCTCTCCTCTCTAACCCAACCCTCTGCTCCCCTCTCTTCACTTTGAAACTTGCTGTCAGAACTAGAGTGTGTTCACCCACAGACGTTTAATCTGCGGCCACCAACACGCACCTACCGCTGAAGGGCCATTTGAATGACAGCTCAGCTGCATAGTTTTTACGTTTCGCTTGTGATGCTGCCAGGCTGCAAGGGCTGCACCTTTTCTGCTGTCCCTCTGAGCTAAAGGTGAATAAGGAGCTTGCTTAGTTAAGATACGTGTTTCTAAGATTTTAAACTACTGTATATAGTTTGCTTCTTTTTTAGCACTTGAGAGTTAGAAATACAGATCTTTCTCATGACTTTAAATCTCTAGAATTCTTCCTATTGTAGAAAAGCACACCCTAACCCATAAAACTGAAAGCACAGGCCAGAGGGTCAGGTAGACCCAGATTCAAATCCTGACTTTCCTGCTTACAAGTGCATAAACTTATGTGAAATCTTTAAATGTCATTATGCCTCAGTTTCCTCCTTTACAAATAGAAAATAATAGAATCTGCCTTATTTAGTGATTTGTTGTGAGGATTAAATGAAGCTGCTATTACTGAATCATAGTGTAATGATTTGTGGGTTCTTTGAGTATGGTGCCACAAAAGGATTAGCAGTTATTAGCCTTTAGAAAAATGT
Source organism: Manis pentadactyla (assembly GCF_030020395.1). Classification (NCBI taxonomy): domain Eukaryota; kingdom Metazoa; phylum Chordata; class Mammalia; order Pholidota; family Manidae; genus Manis; species Manis pentadactyla. Next base: position 31,471,219 of record NC_080027.1, read on the forward strand.
GCAGAAGTCACTGATTGAGCAATATATTTAGGAAGCCATTCTTCTTGGTGGTTGTATTTTGAAGATTTCTACTTAGTTTTCAGCAGACTCTTGACAGTTTTACTAGTGATGAAGGAACTCATTGAATCCTCTAGTTTCATCCCCTAAAGACCATGGGTGTCTGCAGATTGCATTTGCTTAAGGAAAAAGAAAGATAAATAGAAAACAACACTTATTATCGTGTGCCCAATGCTTACACACATTAGTTCCTTTAATTCTCAAAGAACTTCATTTAAGTCTGAAGAAGCTGCCTGTTCACATACCACTGTTTGCTTTCACATCATCACGTTGTCCCTCATTGCACTGCAGGTTGCCCCAGCCAGAAGCAACAAGAGAGTTATTTATTATGGCTCCTTGGGCACTTGTATTAACATCGCAGTCATCCCCTCTGAAAACTGTCTGTCTGCTAAACTCTCTTTAACTCCCAGATGTGTTTTGTAAAAGCATTTGGAGCAACCTACTCCCCTTGACCCATCCCCCCAAATGTTTCTGAGGTTGTTTCCTCTTCAACTTGTTATTCAACTCTTTCATTGTCTAAAATATTATTACACTAAGGACCATCATTTCAGTATTAAAAAGAGACTTCTGCTTTTGCTCAAAAGTCAGAAGATAATGCAAAATGGTTTCTGCCTTACATTTTTTTCTTTGTTTCCTTTGGAGAAAAGGAGAATAAAGAAGAGTTTTTCCTCTCCTGCTAGCAGCTGAGTCCTTTTTTTTTTGCCTGGCCCAGTGGGGCTTTTGTTTCTCTGCAGAGAACCCTGTTATTTTTCAAAGGCTTTTGTGTACAACAATCCTTCCTGTGGTTCTGCTCACCCAGCACATTTTGCAAGAGTTAATGTCAAAAAGACTAAGTTTTGTTAAGTTTAAGCATGTTTTATGATGTTCTCCCTCCAAATCTTTCATGAACAGAGGCTTTATTCTGTTGCTAAAGAGTGGATGGGTAGGCCATTTTAGTCACTTGTTTGATTTTGGTGGTTTGGGGTGAGAAAAGGATTCCCTGGGTGGTTTTAGCAAGTGTTACCTGTGAGTTCGCTGTTTCTGACAAATATCTGTCATTGACAAAAGAGCATCTCTAGGTACAATAGTGGTGAAACCTGAAAGTATATTTCACCTGAAATTGTGCCTGTTTGCAAGGCTGCCTCTTGCCTGATGTCAGTGAGAAGTGGTTATGTACATAGTTCAGAGTAAATAACAAGAAGAAAGTAAAATTGCCTAGTGATAGGTAAAACATGTATACCTACGTATTTGACTTATTCCCCCAAGTGGATATTACTAGATGCCCCAGGTATAGGGATGGCAGTGACTTCTCTATGGAGAATTCCACCTGCAGATGCTGGCAAGGACTCATACTTCCCAAGCAGTTGATGCTGACAGACATGGAGAATATTTTCCCATTAGCAGCTGCTTAAGGACCAGACTGGTGGAAGTTGCAAGCCTGTAGCTCTTTCTCTTGAGAACTACTGCAGCAACATTGTCACCAGGGTCAGCTTTCACATCCAGAATAGATTGAAATGTGAACTCTTGGGGAGAGAAGACTGTATCTCATAATGGATCGTAGTCATCTTGGCTTTGTCAGCATGGCAAATTGGAAAGAGTACAGGCTTGGATATCAAACTAGGTTCAGTTCCTGGATATGATTCTTAGTAGTGGAAGTCCATAAACACAGAAATTCTCTGAGTCTCAGCTACTTTTTCTGTAAGTTGAGAATAATACTAGCAATGTCAAAGTGTGGTTTCCCAGTTTCAGTATGATGCTAACATACGTCAAGGGGCTGGCACATAGTAGACTCTCCACAAATAGCAGCTCTTAGTATTTGTGTTCTAGAATTTAATATGTTTATCTCTTATTGTCCCCCTCCCTGTTTGTCGAGTGACTCCCAATACCCATTTGCTGATTCAGGACACCAAGCTAGCTGTCCAAAGCCTACTGACTGGGGAAGAAAGCGCAGAGTCCTGGCTCTCTCTCCTGGCATCAGGAGCACTGGAGGTGGTATCCGTAGTGAGAAATCACCCTCTGATTGCCCCTGTAACCGGCTCTAGCATGCTAAGGCTCTGACAGTGTTGTACCCCACAGAGCTGCCCACACAGTCATTTGGTGGCAGTAGTTATAATGGATGGTCTTTATAGGCAGGGAAGTGCCCAGAGAGAGCTGGGGAGACGTCATTACAAAGGGACTGTGCAGATGGCAATACAAATGTCCTTGCCCACAAGACACGAAAGACAAACACTGGAAATGAAAAAAGAAAAAGAGTCAAACAGTACAGCTGCAGAAATAACTCTTGTGACTTACAGACCTTAAAAATAAAACTGCTTTCTTCGTGTGCCTGTCCTTGCCAGTGATTTCATCTTGTCAGTTGCTTTTTAGTTCATGTTTCCGGCTGAGAGGGACAGAAGCCTCTGAATCAAGAATACTTTTCTTTCTCTCCCAGACTGAAATATATATAAATTTATGTTTGCTCTATATACATATTTAGATACAAACAAGTCCACAAGTAGTTTATTATGTGTTTAATATATATTAATATATAATTTATAATAAATTATATATTAATTTTAATATATATTTCATTAATATGCAGTAATATGTGCATGTTCCTTACCTGTATAAATGAAGTGTTCCTCATATATATTTTAATAAACGTTAAGACCTAAACCCATGCCATCCTCAGTATATGCCTCGATTTATAACCTTGATGTCGCAAACGCCTCTGCCCTCTGGAACCCCCGAGCCCTTGTGATGTCAGGCCCTCAGCCTGCATGCTGTGGGGTGCCAGCACCCTCCTCAGCATTTCAGAAGATCGCCTCCTGGCTCCCTCTAGTCTTCCGTTTTTCAGCTATCCCACCACAGGGACTTTCTCTCTGGCACCTTTCCCCTTGGTCCAGAATGTGCATCATTTCACCACAGACCGCTCTCTCCCTGGCATTAGTTTACCAGGGCTACTGGAACACAGCCCCCCAGACCAGGAGACCTAAACAGACATCTATTGTTTTACAGTTTTAGAAGCTGGGAAGTTCAAGATGTGGTGTGAACAGGGCTGGTTCCGTGTGAGAACTTCTGAGAGGGAGAATGTGCTCCCCACCCCTCCCCTAGCTTCCGGTGGGCTGCTGGCAGCTCTGGCATCCCTGGGCTTACAGATGCGTCACTCCAGTCGCTGCCTTCATCTTCACGGGCTGGTCTTCCTGTGTGTGTGTCTGTCTCCGTGTCCCCTTTGTATGAAGACGTAGTAATATTGGACTGGATCCCACTGTAAGGACCTCATCTTAACCTGATCATCTGCAGAGTCCCTGTTTCCAAATAAGGTCATAGATGCTGGGATTCAGGCTTGCATACCTTCTCAGGGGACACTACAACCCACAACACTCCCTCTTTCTCTAAAACAAAAATAAAATCCTCCTTAAATCCTTACATCTTTTCTCTGTGTATCTACCAGAGAAACATTTGGAAATTCCTAGGTTTTTTTTATTCTGTAGAGAAATAGAGATCTCTTTTTGTTTCATTTTCTCCCAACTGGTTCATTCTTGAGGCCTATTTTGACAAAACTAAAAGTCCATCCAGAATGTTCTCTAATAAAAAAACTATTCGCCTAATAAGAATTTTTACATTCTCCAAAAACAATCAGTTCAAACTGAAGTTGGCTTTTAAAAGACATTTTTTTTCCTTCTCCTTTGCTAACTTGTATATGATCTCTATAATTCCATATATAATAGACAACAGTGAACGATATATTGTGTGTTACCATCTTATTGTGAAAAAAACAGATACAAAAAGAGCACACAAAATGAATATATAGCTTATTGAATTATTTCTACATAATTATTATAAGGAAAAACTCCTATAAGCATACCTGGAACAAGAATAGACCTTCCCCAGCCACCAGAAGCCTCTTTGTATATACCTCATTGTGATTACAGCTCCTTTCCTTCTTCCAAAAGTAACCACTTTTATAGTAATCACATTATGTATGGGAGAACCATAATAAGAAATATTGCTGACTTCTAATAAAAAACAATAGAGGTCAGAGGCAATGGAATGGCATTTTTAAAGGGCTGGTAGGTAATACTTAAAGTACTAAACTACTTAGACTTGTGCCTGGCACATAGTAAGTACTAAGTAAATTTTAGTGGTGGTGGTGGTGATTATTATAAATGTTTTTATTGTCAATGTTATTATTACCTTCTTTAAGGGGATAGGGACCACTGAATGAATATGGTATCCTTTTTTTCATTACCTAAAGAGACAATTTAAAGGGTTACTTTCCAGAAGAAAATGGAGTGAAGTGCTTGGCCACCAAGGGCCATGGTGGTTACGGCATTGACATTATTCAAAAATAGCTAGCTGGGTAGGTGAAATTAAAAGATCAATATGAGACTTGCCGCTCTGTTTATTTAAGGCATGGACTTAGAATCTCTACTTATATTAGATACATAATATGTAAGACATGTTTCAAATATTTGACCTCAGAGTGATACTTAGAAAAGAGAAAAATGAATGGATGTCACTTAAAAGTATAACAAAGAACCTTTTTGTAATTGTGACTGGTTTAACTCATATATACATGGACTCAAAAATGTCCTGTGAATTAATTCTTGCTCTTTAGTTCCTTTATTTTGTTTATAATTTTCTGTGAACTTGAAGGAAAGGACTATGCTTTATTAAATTAATGCATTATTTAAATAGAATAATATTTGAGAAGACTATGTATTTTTTACTCATATTGTCACTGCTCCTCCCAGTATGAAATCATAATTCTCCACAATGCTGTATTGACATACCTGTTTCCCCAAAGTGCCGTTCTCTCTGTCTCTTCTTGGGACCTTTGCATACAGTATGTTTTCTGCCTGGCTCTCCTCCTAAATACTCTTACCTGGTTAACTCCTTTGGGGTTATTTCTGTTGGGGAATACCCTCCTATGTGCTTTCAGAGCACGGTGTATTTCTATGAATCTGTTTGCTTATTTAGGTAGCATAGTGTAATGATTAAGACTCTGGATTCTGGGTTCAGATTATTTGAGTATAAATCCCATCTCCACTACATTCTTACTATGTGATCATGGGAATATTTTACTTCCTCTTTTGTGCCTCCAGTTCTTCATCAACAAAAGGAAGATAAAACTCTACCTATTTCATAGGGTGATTTGACATTTTAAAAAGAAAGGTTAATAGACACCAAGTGCTTAGATGAGTGTCTGATACATGCTAAGTGCTTAATCAAATAATCAGCTTTCATATTTAATAATCACTCTACTCGGCACATGCCCCACATATTAGTCAACAGTGAATCATTTGTGTGTGACTGACTGAAGCCATGGTGGCCTCTGCTTCCGAATGCTTTTTTGTAAAGTCGATCTTATTAGTATTTATTGAGAACCTAGAGCATGACTTGATACTTAGATACTTTGAGTAGATGAAATGTAGATGAGTGACTGAATGAAATACAATATAGAATACTCTTCTATAAAAATGAATAGTAGAAAGAAATCAATGTCAATTGGTTTACTTGGGAATAACTTCTTGGAAAACCGAAGAGCATATGTATTCAAATAGGCAAATGGTGGCGGGGAGGTGGGGAACGAGGGGGTAGGTCCTTCCAGAGTAAGAAACAGGTAATAAGAAGAAGTTGCTCTTTCTTACCTTATAATTAATTGAAGAGAAAGAAGACTCTCAGGTTTAGGGTGTGCACATGCAAAAAATATAGCTACTGACATTGACTGGTAAAAGAAAAGTGCACTGCACGATTGTGTATTTTGCAGAAACTGATTGGAGTGCCATCTTTCCCATTTTTCAGCTATTGGAATGTGAACATGTTAACAAATATCTCTAAGGCTCCTCATTTGTTACGTTAGAATATCATTGGCATAAGGAATAAATAAAATTACACACACAAAGCTCTCAACTTTGCCTGGCACAAGGTACACAGTCAATAAAAATCCACTTATCTAACAAGAACAAGACCCCTGGCTGGCCAGTCATTGAAAAATCATTTAAAAATTTATTCCATTATATGTATATTAATTGCAAATTTTTCTTTGAGGTGGTCCCCATTTTTACAGGTCCCTACCTTTTTTTATATACAAAATATACCAATAATCAAAGACATTGGGGATATAATCTGTGACTGGATACTTTTAGAGTCTGTACTTTTTTCCTCAGTCTTGTTGCCCTGAACATATTAATTTGATAGCATTTTAAAAACAATCTGGTTTTAACATGGCTGTACAAAACATCCACCTTACATTTTATAGAAACAACTCTTATAAACTAGTATTTTATCAGTTCACCTAATATTGAATTAAATTACTTAATTACAGCAAGAAGTGAATAATTATCAAGTAAACAGGAGTAAATGGGCTTGGTAAGTACAGATGAATCTTGGTAAATATACAACTTCACTAAAGAGGTATACATCTCTACTTGTACATCTCAGTGTATAGCTCCACTTGTTTGAGCAGCATTGTGAAGAAGATACGCTTGAGTAGCTTTCTAGCTGTAAACAGCTAGAGTACCCTGGTCAAGGCAACAGAATGATGAGTTTTGGTTAATTCAGCAAGTCTTTAACTAAAGTAAGGAGACTTCAACTCTACTATTGCTGATGTTGAAGAGGCTAAATTGTTCTTTTAGCTGCAATACCACTTCAGTAACACTCTGCAGTCACTCTGACATCCATGTTCCCAGTAGAAATTTAGATATACTCCTTAGACATACTACTTCATACTTTGTGTTACAGTTAATTGTTTATCTTCCACTCTACACTGAGTTCTTCAATATTAGGTACTTGTCCAGTTCGTGAAGCCAGTCCCTAGCCCATAGTAGGTGCTCAAAGATGTCCAGAATAGTCTGAAGTCTACACCATGTCCCATGAAAAAAAATTAGAAGAAACTGGGTTTGCTTAGTTTAGAATAAAGAAGAGAAGGGTGGCTATGATAGCTGACTTCAAACCTCTGATTTTGGAGTAACCCAGCCTGGCATCTAATTGAAGTTCTGCTATTGAAGAGCTTTGTAACTCTGGGAAAGCACTTTATTTTTAGAGGGTGTGGTTTCCCCAATGACAAAATTATGGCAGTAGAACAGATGATCTCCAGAATCCCTTCTAAGTAAACTGCTCTGTTTTTCTGAAAGGCCATCATTCATATTCATAGGTGATCTAACTTACTCTCTTCCTCCTCAGAAGACAAAACTAAAATCAGTAGGTAGAAGCTATAACATCACAGCTATTCAATTAACATAGAAAAATGTTTTGGTTCCATCTTAATTGCAAAGTATTCAAGGAAATGTTTAGATGACTATATGCATGGATCCAAGTGGGGGATTGGGTTAGATTAATTTCAAGATCCCTTCCAGTGATTGAAGGGCCCCCACCCATAAGATGACGAACCTCCTGCTTCTCTTCCGGGTCCTCAGTTCCCGCCGGCGCCACCTGAAGCCCAATCACCCCTCGCCTCCCTAATCCCAGCACCTAGCCAATAGCCACCAGCCCTGTAGAAGTGACACCACAATCACCCCATGCCCCTTCCTATATAACCCAGCACCTTTCCCTAATAAAGCGGAATTCTCCGGTGAATTGCTGCTGTGTGTCGCTCCTTTCCTTTCATTGGTGCTGAAACCCGGGAGACAGGACACCCCAACTGAGCCCCGTCTTCCCCCCGACATCAGCAGCAGCGTGCCCTCATCCTCTTTTTCCAGCGCTGGCTCCTCACACTCACCACTCCTCTTTGGCCTTTGGGTAAGTTTTCCCCCGGAGCAGGCCGCTCTTCCCCGAGCTATCGCAGTGCCATTGACCGTGATCGTCCGGCAAGGCCCTGACGCTCGGGGACGAGGAGGGAGCTCTCCCCACCTCAGGCCTTCACGGCTGCGGCGGACCCTCAGGCCCCCCTCCAACAGCCATAAACGAGGTAACTCCTTTGCGGATGAGAACGCTCCCTTCCCACCCCCCTCCTTCCATTCATTCCGCCGAAAATTCCTTCCACCGAAAACTCCTAGTACTAGGTACCTCGGACTCCGGCACTCTGCCTTCTTAGAGGAGTCTGGGTGACGACCCACACTTCCTAAGAAACCGACTCGTATACGAGTTTCCGCAGACCCCCAAGGATCACCGGGGACGCCCTTTGTCTCTTTGCGGTTGCTCCCAGTCCGAGGGTCTCCGTTCGTCTTCCCCTGTTTGTCTCCTTCTCTGTCCTTTAGCCATGGGAGCCTCCTCATCCCTCCCTGGAAGTTCACCTCTTGAATGCCTGCTCAAGCATCTAGCCAACCTCTCCCTGACGCCTGATATAAAACCAAAACTTCTCCGTAAATACTGCTCCCAAGATTGGCCACCATACCCACTAGACAATAACAACCAATGGCCCGCAGGGGGACCTCTTGATCCTAACATCACTCGTGATCTTTTAACTACTGCCAGTGCCTGAAAAAATGGAAGGAGAATCCCTATACCGAAGCTTTCCCCCTCCTCCTCCCCCCGCCTCCCCACAAGTTCTCCTAGCCTGCAAGCCGTCTCCCCCGCAGAAGCCTCCCGTTCACTCCCTTCCCCCTCCTCTCCTACAACAGCCCCTCCCCCTTCCTCCACCACCATCTCCTCCCCCACCTCACCCCCCTGCAGTTCAAGCCTGAGCCTTTCAGCCCCCCTCTAAGTCCCAGGAGCCTCCTCTTTCTTTGCCCCCATCACCTGTTTCTCCCCCACAGACTGAGCCTGAATCCTTCAGTCCCCCTCAGACTCGGTCCCGAGAGCCTACCAAAATTATCGCCCCCCCCCCGGGAGGTAGCAGGATCCGAAGACATCGTGCGTGTTCACGTCCCTTTCTCCTTAGGAGATTTAGCCCAACTGGAGAAACGCCTAGGTTCCTTTTCCACTGATCCCACGACATATATCAGGGAGTTTCAATGGACCCTCCAGTCATATAGCCTCACACATCATGACATTTTCATGCTCCTGGCCAATGCCCTCCTTCCTGAAGAGCGCAGATGAGTTTGGAACTTCGCCCAAACGCACGCCACCGAAACCCACAGGACTGACCCCACCTATCCCCCTGGCCCCTCTGCTGTCCCCGAACAAGACCCACACTGGGATTATAACACTGCCGTGGGTCTCCGCTCTCGAGATATCTTCGCCTCCTGCTTAATAGCAGGTCTGAAAAAGGCAGCTCGTAAAGTAGTCAATTTTCAAAAGCTCCAAGACATAATTCAAAGGAGGGAGGAGACTCCCTCTGAGTTCTTAGACAGACTCACTCAAGCCCTATTACAGTTACCAGCCTGGACCCAGAAACGCCTGACGGGAGACATGTCCTTATGACATACTTCCTAGCTCAAAGCTACCCCGACATTAAAGCTAAACTCAAAAAGTTAGAACAGGGCCCCGCTACCCCACAGACTGAGATCCTAACAGTGGCCTTTAAAGTCTTCCATGACCAGGAGGAGGAGAAAGAACGCCGTAAACAAAAGGCTGATCAGGCCAATTTCCAAATGCTGGCCCAGCTGATAAAACCACAACCTGGGTGCCCTTCTACAAACAAGCCCCCCCCAGGAGCTTGTTTCAAGTGCGGACAAGAAGGACATTGGTCAAGGGCGTGCCCCTCCCCCAGATCTCCTACCACCCCATGCCCCAGATGCCACAAAAAGGGCCACTGGGGGTCTGATTGCCCAGCCACCCAAAGGGGAGGCTGGATGAACAACCCCCATCCTAAGCCTGCCGTAGTGGGGCTGGCAGAAGAAGATCGACGGGGCCTGGGGGCTTCTTGCCCGACCATTTCCATCACCAAACAGGAGCCCAGGGTTACTCTAATAGTAGATGGTCGCCCCATCTCCTTCCTCCTAGATACAGGAGCCACCTTCTCAGTCTTGCGAGAATACCGGGGCCCTACCACGCCTGCCATTACTCCTATAGTCAGGGTAGAAAGTAAACAGATTTTCCCATTAAACCCCCCCCCCCTTTATGCACAATCCAGGACAATCCCATACCTTTCTCCCACTCCTTCCTGGTTATGCCCCACTGTCCCATCCCTTTACTAGGACGGGGCATCCTTTCTCTCCTCCATGTTTCCATAACTATATCCACTCCCACAGCCCCCAGTACTCCCTTTCTGATGGCCCTCATAGCCGACGACCCCCCTCTACCCAATGAAAGCTCCAGTTCCACCCTCATACACCCTGTAAATCCCAAACTTTGGGACATTACAAGCCCCTCCGTGGCTCTATGTCCTCCTGCCTCTATCAAATTATGTGACCCCTCTCAGTATATCTGTCAGGCCCAATACCCCCTAACCACTTCAGCCCTCATAGGCCTCCAACCCATCATTCAAGATCTTTTAAACAAAAATTACATCAGACCCACTCACTCCCCGTTTAATACCCCCATATTAGCTGTTAAGAAAACCAACAGATCTTTCTGCCTCTTCCAAGACCTTCGCCTCATCAACATGGCCATCGTCCCTATCCATCCCTTAGTCCAAATCCATACACCCTTTTATTGCAGATCCCTGCCTCGGCCTCCCACTTCTCAGTCCTAGATCTCAAGGACGCATTTTTTTCTATCCCTCTGGACCCCTCCTCCCAAGATTTTTTCGCCTTCACCTGGACGGACCCACACAAGACATTCTGAACAACTCACTTGGACAGTTTTGCCACAAGGCTTCCGAGACAGTCCCCATATTTTTGGACAGGTCCTAGCTCAGGACCTCAAACAGTTTCATCATGATCACTCCGAGTCCACCTTATTACAATACGTGGACGATCTTCTTCTACTCTGCAGTCCCTCGTGGGAACAGTCTCAACTTGACACTGCCTCCCTACTTAACCTTCTAGCTTCCAGAGGTTACTGGGTATCCCCCGTCAAAGCTCAAATCTCTTCCCCTTCTGTCACTTACCTCGGATTCCTTCTATCTCAACAAAGAAAGTCCATTACCTTAGACAGAAAACTGCTCCTCTCTGACCTGCCCATTCCCAAAACCAAGACAGAAATTCTTTCCTTTCTAGGCCTGGCTGGGTATTTTAGAGCGTGGATCCCTAACTTCTCCCTGTTGGCAAGACCCCTATACGACCTCAGCAAGGGCCCCCCTGAAGAACCATTATCCTCCTCACCCCGACACTCCTTCATTAAGCTCCGTGGAGCCCTTGTGGAAGCCCCAGCTCTCCATCTTCCTGATTTGTCGAAGCCCTTCTCATTATACATTCATGAGAGGTCCAGTCAAGCTCTAGGAGTCCTAGGCCAACATTATGGCCCATCCTTTGCCCCAGTAGCTTATCTTTCCAAGCAATTAGAACCCACAGTTCGGGGATGGGCCCCCTGCCTATGAGCATTAGCCGCTGGACAGCTCTTGCAGAAGGAAGCTCATAAACTGACATTCGGGGCGCCCCTTACCATTCTGTCCCCACATCACTAAAGGATCTCTTATCCTACAAAAGTTTACAGACTCTCCCTCCCTCCAGACTCCTGACCTTACTGTCCTCTTTCTTCCAAAATCCCATTCACCCCCTTTGCCATCCATACCCGAATCATGACTTTTTCCTCCTTTACTGCTCCCTCGCTCTCTCTCGCTTTTTTTCCTCATTCCTATTGTCTTCCCCGCCACCCCAGCCTCCTTTGTATGGCGATTCAAAGTCAGACAGACTTACACACAGCATCAAACAAAAATTACTGCCCTCATTGCCACATCAGACTGCCCTCTGAAAGGCTGCTCCGAGCCTTTATACCTCCACTTTCCTCCCTCCACTGAAGTGTTCACTAGCAGCTACCTTTATTCTCCCTACCTCTGCTTCCTCTATGACCAAAAACAAGCCTGTTGCAGGCGATGGCCAGACACCTACGGGGATGTCCCTACTGGTCTTGCGCCATTCACTTCATGGGTAACTCCCAGTACCCTCAGTATTACTCCTCCAACCCATTCTCTTCAATACTAACAAACCCCTTCCTTACCTGGCTTTGGCCTATTGCAGGCCCTATAATAATCATTCTCCTCACCTGTCTCTTCTTGCCTTGTAAAGTTTATCAAATCCCAAGTTAGTAAAATCTCTAATCAAACTTTCAACCAGCTTTTACTCAGGAACTACCAGCTTTTAGCCACAGAAGATCCCTCACCCTCATGTAACCTCCTCACCACACGCTGAGACGGACCCCTCTCTCTGCTGGAAACTGTTCCTGGAAACAATGGCCACAGACGCCTGGCTTCTGGCACCCGTATCCTCTTGGCACCATTGGAATCAACAAGTCCTCGACCTATGGTTACAGGGAACCTTCATTGATTTCCAACCTGAAGAAGTCCTCATCTACTCGTCCTTACTGTGGGGAGTCCTATCAACCCTTTCCTCCCAGTCCTCAAGCCCTCACTCCCTTCTCCGCCCCCGTTCAGCAGGAAGCAGTCAGAGAGAAAGCAACGTCCACAACCCCATAGAGGAGAAAGGGGGGAATGAAGGGCCCCCACCCATAAGATGGCAAACTTCCTGCTTCTCTTCCAGGTCCTCGGTTCCCGCCGGCGCCATCTGAACCCCAATCACCCCTCACCCCCCTAATCCCAGCACCTAGCCAATAGCCACCAGCCCCATAGAAGTGACACCTCAATCAGCTCATGCCCCTTCCTATATAACCCAGCACCTTTCCCTAATAAAGCAGAATTCTCGGGTGAATTGCTGCTGTGTGTCACTCCTTTCCTTTCAATGATAAGATTCTTTGATTATATAGAATGAGTCCAAATGAAACAAGAGCTCTAAACTTTATTACTATTTAAATTCTCTGATTCTGCTTTCCTATCCTTTGTCCACATGCACTATATTACTGAGAATAATTAAATTATTATTCTTCCCTTCCACCTAACCACAGGTACTGTTTTGAGATGCTGACTATTTTGACAGTAAAATGGAGACAAACCACAACTACAGTCTCCTTGATAGGCTGGAGGGAATTCCTATTTCACTTTCCAACTGTATTCCAAAGCTGTCAGTGCAGTCACTGTGTCAATCAAGAGCAGTTAAGTCAGTGATAATGGAAGTTTCTCTACGCTTTCCAGGGTAAACAGGAACCTAAGAGCAGTTTGCCTCCGTGCTTCTTTCAAACTCTGTGCATGTCTTGCCAAAAATCAGTCTATATTTCTGCTCTCTTACTATTGCACAGTAGCCTGGAACATATGAGGATACTTCCAAATAGCTGAGAACAAAGAAACAATAACTATTGTTCCATGGCAACTTCTATGTTGGGGAAATTATTTGTTCTTCGATGCAAGTTGATCTTCACAAGTTCCCCTTAGCCAATTTTGTTAGCCCTGAAAAGCAAGTGAATTGCCCATTTAAAAGCTAGACAATGTATTTTATTGTTTCCTGTGAGTCTTGTAGAAAATATCTTATCCTTAGATTTTAATCAGGATAAAGAATAAGCTCCATCTAGTAAATCACTGTGCCAAAATTCAATTAATTGACTCATTTAGTGAAAATACAACCCATATTATGTTTTACTTGTTTTCAATTAAAATATGTGCTATGGACATGCACTTCTTTATTTGATGATGCAAAAACATTAACACTAATGGTTGGCAATATTTTTCAATGCCAAGATTTTAATAATAACTACTTTTGCATTCATAGAGTGTATCCAAATGTATTTACCATATTCATTGCCTCATTTGGTAATAGGCTATGCTTTCACTGAAGGACTGAGATTTTTTTTTTCTCACTCTCAAAAGTGTGGATTCAAATTGTTTTTATTCTTAGATGCATAGCCTTGACCTAGCCCTGGAAAATCCCCTGAGGTATTACTGATTCAAGTGATTTGAAAAGCTAAATGACAGTGAAGAATCTTCTCAAAATGTATAATATCCTAAGAGCAGGAAGAGTAAAGTTGTTTTTATTTAGTTGGTTTACTGTGTATCCTCTAAGTGTGTATTTAAAGGAACATTACCAAAATCAAACATTTTTAAGTTCACTCTACTTGCTTACCTTTTTATTCATAGCAGTGGTTATAGAGATTCTCCATGCTTCTCAAAGTAAATAAAGTAATGAATGAATACAATTTATAAGACAGAAATAGGAAAAAGAGTACAAGTTTAATGCTTAGCAATAATTTGAAACACAGGAAAATATAATTACTTGGAGTTTAAAGTTGATTTTTCATTTGTTCAAGTACAAACTTGATCACACAAGAGTTGTATGCCCAGGTACACATTAAAATTAATTGATTGAATCAAGACTTCAGCAAATACTAAGTACAAAGTCACAAGCATATAATTAATAACAACAGCATTCAAGTGTTCACACCAAGCCAGCAAGTGTTGTGATTTCTCTCACTTTGTTATTCATGTCAAATGAAAAAAATTTTTTAAGTTATTTTGAAATATATGTTTGGTATAGTATTTAAGAAAGGAGATGATAGGACTTTTCCTAGCACGTCAGCTTTTAGTTATGTTGAAATGCACTTATCACCAGCTTTTAGTTTATTGAAATGCACCTGTCACCAGTTTCATCATACAAAATAAATGCCAGTGGTCATAGTAATTGATGAGATTGCCCTGAAGTCTTCAAATACATCTAAAAATTAACATTGCAAATTACAATTAAAGCTGAGTTCTAGCTAATACATAGTGTAAGAATATTAGTATCTTTATATCTGTAGATTTTTTTTTTCCTGATGCTGATGATTTCTTTAAACTTACTTTTACTGTTACTGTTGCTAAGAGTGGTATCTTTTAGAGCTTGCCAAGGTGGAGCAGAACACACAGACTGGAAGGCAGAATTGAACATTAGTTAAGAGCAAAGTCTTTGTTATCAGATAGTTTTGGTTCTTGTCTTGGCACACTGGTTGTTAAACCACTGAACTTGAGAAAATTACTGAACTTTTTAAATCTTTATTTTCTTATTTGAAAAATGGTAGAATACTTGCCTCATTCATTTTGTGTTGTTATTGTTTTGTTCTGTTTTATGAGGTTACATAGGGTAAGGCATAATATATGGAAAGTCTTTCCTATAGTGCCTGGCATAGAATAAATAATAAATACAAATATTACTGTTCCTCACAATTTAACTCATTTAATGTTCATTTGCTGAAGGAAAAATCTTTAAAAACTAAACTGTACCATGTCCAAATGAACAGCACAATTGGCTTGATCACCCACCAAAGGACCCTCCAGGTTAGCTGCTCTCTGCTGTCCCCTACAGGAACCAAGTGAAAACTCACCCTTGATGAGACTAACAGCCCGCGTAGTTTTTCCTTGGTAAATTAAGTCCTTCAAGCTAACAATCCAAAAATTGAAGAATAGATCAGAAAGAAAAATACACTGTATAAATAGTAGAATAGAAAGTACCCAGCATGCTCATTTTAGGATGAGTGATTTAGGGGCTTGAGGTAGCATTTTTATGAATATAGTTTCATACTGTCTCCTCTGGAATCATCACTTGCAGATATATATTATTGCATCCTTAATGTCTTGGAAAATGTAGAAAGAGAAGCTGAAATAAAATGGAAAGATCAGCATGGTGCAAATAGGCATACCTCTCACAATCTTAATAAGAAGTGCTTACTTCTTAACATTTCTGATCTTCTAGGCACATTCTACCTCAAAATCCCCAAATCAGGGTCAATAGGATGTTGTACATGTCCTATTAACATGAAGTAAGATATAATAAATTATAGTTAAGGGATATAAGAATCAGAAATCTTTTAAGACAGCTTGTTCAATTAGAAATTAACAGTAACAATCCTGATCTGTTTGTTTATTCATTTAGTCCACAAATATTTACTGGGTGTCTTAATGTTTTCTAGACTCAGAGCATCCAAGAAGGGAGATAATTCAAGTAGTAGCTGCTTGATTCTCACTCTAGGAAGAACTGTGAATTAAGACAGGATGAGATGTGGCTACATACAAAAAGAGGGTGATCCATCTTAATAACAACCTGAACCCAGAACCTCTTATTTGAATGGATCGTCATTCCTCTTAGATCTGTATTATCCCTTGTCATGGCCCTACGCAGAGTGTAAACCTTATGCTGAAAGACTGAATCAGCATGAAAATTTATTTTTGATAGTACAGTATGAATTCAACTGACTTCACTTGCCAAGCATATTTTTTCCTTCATTTTTTCTCTCTTCCATTTCTCTTGAAACATTTAAAGCTCTTATCACATTACCCATTGCAGCATAGGTATTGCTGTGTAGCCATTTCTCTAAACTTTTCCAATATACTTATAAAAAGTATTTGATGATCCTTTGGAAGTTGAGCAATGTTCTAGAGCAGTGATTAAACCAAATCCTCATTAAATTTCCATCTGCCCACAGCTGTCTGAAATAGACCCACATTCCAAAGTTAATGACCCTCTGTCTCCAAAAGATATGAGCTAGCTGTGTCAATCATTGAGGTATATTCATAGTTGCTGTACACTTGGAGTGTACATCAGCACACTTCCAAATGTATGGACATTGTTGATTAAATTTCAAATTATGTACATGTAAAATCCTGATAGAGACTCTTAACAAGTTTAAAGAACTCACAACTTTAGAAAATATAGAGTAATTGGAGAGGATTCACTAAGAAGGTGATATAAGAATAAGGGATTGGAACCCAGATCTGTAATCTCATTTTCTTTCAGGGGATAAACCCAGTTATAATGATAAATGACACTATTTTAAGAGAGTTAAGGAAATAAATATAAGATGATGTGACAGTGATCTCACAATTGCATATAGGATAACTCATTTTATATTCTAGTTTTTTAATCATTGTACATTATAATACCTAAGGTTTATATAAATGTATGTATTTATAGTTTATAAAGAATTATTACATTTGACTGTCATTATAATCTTGAGAGAGGAGGCAAAGAGAATGGATAGTCTTTGATTATTGTAGTTTTGATCTTTTTCATAGCTTATCATAATTAATCCTCAAAGTGATGTTATGAGCTAACTATTATCCTCCTGATAAAACTTATGCTGAGAGAAGCTAAACTACTTGTTACAAAGTCACACAGCTTTCCAATGACAGAACCAAGGTTTGTGCCAGTAATCCCCCTACTGCAAGACACAGTGGCCATGGCATATATTATCATTTTCATCTTACATATTAGGAAACACACCTGGGTGTAAATGACTCAGTTCATTTATTATTTTATCATGTAAAATATAGCATGTGTTTTTTCAGTTTTATTGAGATGTGACTGACATACATCACTGCTTAAGTTCAAAGTGTGCAACATGATGGTTTGACATATATTATAAAATTATTACTACAATACTTTAGTTAGTATCCATCACTTCATATAGATACAATTTTTAAAAAGCAAAAGGAGAAACTGTTTTTCCTTGTAATGTGGAACTACTGGATCATATGATAACTCTATTTTTAATTTTCTGAGGATCCTCCATACTGTTTTCCATAGTGGCTTCAACAGTTTACAGTCCCACTAGCAGTGTTCAAGAGTTCTCTTCCCCCACATCCTCACCAGAATGTATCTCTTATCTTTTTGGTGGTGACCATTCTAACAGGAGTGAGGTGATAGCCACTGTGGTTTTGATTTGCACTTCCCTAATGACTAGTGCTGTTGAGCATCTTTTCATATACCTGTGGTCATTTGTATATCTTTGGAAAAATGTCTATTCTGGTGTTTTGCCCACTTTTTATCTGGATTATTTGTTCTTTTGCTATTGAGTTGTATGAATTATTTATATGTTTTGGATATTAACCCCTTACTAGATATATGGTTGGCAAATATTTTTTTCCCATTCTGTAGGTTGTTTTGTCACTTTGTTGACTGTTTCCTTTGCTGTGCAGAGCTTTTTAGCTTGATATAGTCCCACCTGTTTATTTTTTTATTTGGTTACTTGTGCTTTAGGTGTCATATCCAAAAATCATTGCAAAGACCCATGCAAAGGAGTTTTTCTTCCTAAGTTTCCAGTCTCTCATTTAAGTCTTTAATTCATTTCAAGTTAAATTTTGTGGATAGTGTGAGACAGTGGTATAGGTTCATTCTTTTACATGTGAATGTCCAGTTTTCCCAGCAGCATTTATTAAAGAGACTATATTTTTTCGATTTAGTTTTCTTGCCTCTCTTGTCAAGTATTAGTTGACTATATATGCTTGGGTTTATTTCTGGGCTCTCAATTCTGTTCCATTGATCTATTTGTCTGTTTTTATGCCCTTACCATACTGTTTTGATTATGATAGCTTTGTAGTAGGAATAGGAAGTGTGATTCTTCCTGCTTTGCTCTTCCTCAGGATTGTTAAGCAATCCTTAAAGAGATTCAATTATATAGCAGGATTTCTTTTTGGGAATTAAACCTACTTGGGTGAAAGTATAAGAATAAAGCCACAGGTATGTGATGCATGCTTTTTGCAACTGTGTATGCAGCATAGAATAGATTGTTGTAAAGATTAGAGGACTTCATATCAAAGATCTTCAGTCCCAGTGAAACAGATTTTATGGCAAAGCAAATGTACCTAGTTCAATTTTTGTATAACTGAAAGTATTAGCAGTTGTCATACATAATAGGGGAGTCTCTATTACTAAGTGATTTAAAAAATCTTCTTTGGTATGTCTGAAATCATATAATAAATACTGAAAATATTGGTGTGCCACTTCATAAATCTGAGCCATACTGAATAAGCCCATTGTTTCATACTTAGCAAAACGTCCTTGCAAAAAGAGGTACTTGTGTAATTATTTCAGTTACATAACTCCCACTCTTTCCCAGGTCCCAAGCTGAATCCAGATTTTCCAATTATCTCTTTTACAAAGAGCCCCATAAGGATGATGAAGTGAAATAGTGAAGCCAGACATCTGCTGAAAATGCCCATTTGAAATCTTTGGTGAATTACAATATGCTCATAAATGAATTGATGAATTTAAGGTTAACTCTTTAGATTCTCAGCAGATTACAAATACCTGTTGATGTTATATTTTATATTTCAAAGTGTTTTATCAACTGGTTTCACGAATAGGCTGTGACAAACAGGAAATGGGGGAGGGGAGGAACCAGACAAAGCTGTATTTCAAACTAAATCATGAACAAAGGACTGAGGGGTGGGGAGGTAAATTTCCCCAAAGTGAGTTTTCTTTACGTGATAATTATAGAGAAGAAAAAAGGCAAAAATGTGAGAAGGAAAAAAATTGTTTTATCATAAAAAATAGAATGCCCTCCCAACCACATGTAAAATAATTAGTATATTTTTTAAACAACAGCAAACACTAATGAGGAAAATTGGGGAAGGTTAAATCTGATCGTGTCATTCCCCCTGCTTAAAATTCTTCAGAGGTTCCCATTGCCGTAATATAAGGTCCATACTGCTCAGAACAGTACTTCCGGGCCTTCACAAGCCTCTATTTCTCCAGCTTCAATTCCCAGCATTTCCCCCTAACCCCACTCACTCCTTTGACCACCTGATCAAGGCTATGTGCCCCTCTCCAGGAAGCTGCTCCCTCCCTCTTCTTAGAATTCCAAGCTCTCTCTTCTTCTATCCACTCAACAGGGCTCAGCTCAGCTCTCATTGTCTTTGTGACTGTTCTTAACCTTTAAGAAATTTTCCCCGAACCAACCACCCGCCTTTCCTTCAGAGCACCAGCTTGTGTTCTGTTTACTCGCCATCCCTTCCCCTCTGGTTTATGAGCTTCTTAAGGACTAGAACTATGTCCTAATCATATTTATCTTTCCCAGCGCCACTGTCATGAGTTGAATGACATCCCGCAGGAAGATTTTTGAAGTGTTAACTCCCTGCTTCTGTGATTGTGACCTTAACTGAAGATAGGGTTTTCACTAATGATCAAGTTCAGAGTAAGTCATTGTGATGGGCCTTAATCCAACACGACTGGTATCTTTATAAAAAGTGGGACACAGAGAGAGACACACAGGGAGGATGTAACCTGAAGGCCGAGATTAGGGTGATGCATCTCGAAGCCAGGGAGGGACTGGCAGAAATTGCCAGCAAATCCAGGGCAGAGGAGGGGAACAGATTCTCCATCACAGCCCTCAGAAGGAGGCACCCCTCCTGGGGCCTTGATCTGGACTTCTAGCCCCCAGAACTGCCACACAATACATTTCTGTTTTTAGTATCACCCAGTTTGTGGCACTTTGTTTCAGCAGTGCTAGAAAAACTAAGGTAGCCTGGAACTGAACATTTTTTTAATGAATGAGTGAAGTAACTCACCACATTCTTTTACTGGTCTGGGCCTTTCCCTTCATGGTTCATGAAACTATGCTCATAGAAAAAGACTCAGTGATATTTATTTAATTATTTAGTTACTTTAAAAAATTAGTTTCAGAGTATCTACTTTGTTTATAACACTCCTGGGAACATAAATAAATGCATTATTATTCTCTCTACCTTAAAAATGTTACTGTCGAACATAAGGGAGTGAAATTCCCCTGAGCTGATTGTTAGGGCACACCAGCATAGCATAACAGTTGTTTATGGCAAGTAACTGTTCTGCTTGGTTGATGTCCATGTTATACCAGCTATTAGATGTTCTAATTATCCACCCTTGCTATAAATAACTATATTCTAATTCAATGTAGAAAATAACTTCATTCAAAGGGAGAGCGAGAGATAGCATTATATGTGGTCATGGAGAGAGGTTACTTTTCATTTAAATGGGTGGGGAGTAGGAAGGATTTTGCAGAGCAGGTATTACTGGATAAGAGCCTTTGTGATGGAAATTTATCAAGACCCATCCACTTACCCTTCAGGTTTTCTAGTTCACTTTCCCTAGCAACAGCCCGGCCAGCTGGGACATTCTCATCAAACTTCAACATGCGAGATGATCTTTACATCTCTTAATTTGTTATTTTGATGACTGTGTGTCCTGGAATCTGGACGCCACCTAACAGTCTGGACAGTATTCTGATGTCAGTGTTCATGGACTTGGTTTGCACTGGCATTGAGAATTAACCTGGAAAACCCACCAGGTGTGGTTGGTAGGTAGTGACAGTGCCTATCATGTAGGTCATATTTTAATGCTGGAAGCTGGGAAGGTGTTCCATTCCAGCTACTATAAACCAGTAAGAGATCATCTAATCACATTCTGTCATCCTTTTCCATAAGCAGGTGGTTATTTCATTTCTGAGAATGTAAGCCAGTCAGTTGGTGCTGATCATTCTTGGTATTAATAGAGTAAATACATCTCTCATTTCTGTTGTTTCTTTTAGACACAGCAGATACTGGTGTACTCTTCATTTATTCCCCAGAACACAACACAATAGTTAGCTCATTAAAAATGCTCAGTGTGAATTATTTTGGTCCCTTTTTTTCCTTATGCTAAAGTAGTCAGCTAAAGTGTACACCTCTCTGTTAATGTGGGATGCCTGACATTGAAAAGTACACCCATACCATGTGAGCATTTGGTTTTTCAACGATTCAGTCATTAATTCATTCTGCAAATATTTATTGAACAATTACTATATATGCCAGCACTATGCTTATTAATATGGTCTATGCAACTTCTGTTGTCTTGGATCATATAATATACTTGAAGAAAGAAGATCAATGCATAAAAAGATTAATTTGTAAAGTAATTTAATCTAACTGCTTACACTTTCTGTGTTTGTACCCAGACTTCTGAGAATTGCTGATGGAAAAAAAATTACTAGAATTTTTTTTCTGTCATTAATTCATAGTCACTAAGCCCTAATTAGACAATCACAAGTTCCTTGTAACTTTTATGCAGTTCTTTAATCAATTATCTCTTACATTTGCCCTAATAACTATTTCAAAGCTTCTATACTTTCTTCAAACTTCTGACCTCACTATTTCCCTCATTCTTGGCCAATGACCATACTTTCTTTTTATCAGAGTAAATTGAAGATGAGAACCCCTTTAGTGTTCTGCTAGTAAATGTATAATCTGAACTTTTATCTACACCATCCTTTTCTCCTTCCCTACCTATTCAGTGGAGAAAATGTCCTCCTGTCTCCATTCATTCATTTTCACCAAACTATTTATTAAGCAAGATCTCAAGGGCTAAGTGTACATTGGTGAGTGTAACAGATAAGGTTCCACTCCTCCTAGAGCCTGTATTCTGTGTAAGACTACTTATCACTCTCACTAGAACTACATTCAGTTTGCCAAACAAGCCATCTTATCTCTCAACACTGTCTTTGAATGCATGCTTTCCTCTGCAGGGATTTTCTCTCCCCACTCCCTTCTTTTTTCTGGCTCACTTTCATCTTGCTGGTCTCAAGTTAGATATCAGGACATATAGTTAGCCTTCTCTGATGCCTTAGATAGGCAGCCTACCTATGTGCTCCCAAAGCTCCTGTTCCTCTGCCATCAACACTTACCACACTGGATTTCCATTGCCTCTTTACTGTCTCACTGTCTACTAGAAAAGAACCATAGATCTCTAACTCACTGATATAACCACAGTGTTTAAGTAGCTCTTGGTACATGAGTGCTCATCAGTAAATGTTCTTTGAATGAATTAACTCATTCTATTTAAATAGATGTGAAAAGGCTGATACAGATAATTTGTCCTACTGGAGTTCAACCTAGAAATGAACTGTAGTAGGTTACAGTTGGCAAAGACTTGAAAGTCTTAAAAATTAAGGTGGTGACGCATTTCACATGCGGGGAACAAGTTTAACAATATAAAAAAACAACACAGCAAGACCAGCTTGCCTGGGGAAAGCTTAGTAGCAGAGAAGTAAGGAATAATGAGAAGAGGATGTGTAGAATTCCTGTAGAAAATGAACAGTGATGGACAGTTTCAAGTAATAGAGCAGTATAATGAACATAGAATTTTTGGAAAAAAAATAACCTGGAAAATATTTGCGGAATGGA
The DNA here is from genome assembly GCF_030020395.1 of Manis pentadactyla. NCBI lineage: Eukaryota > Metazoa > Chordata > Mammalia > Pholidota > Manidae > Manis > Manis pentadactyla. Next base: position 31,493,990 of record NC_080027.1, read on the forward strand.
CTAGAGAATCAGGTAGGCAAAGACTGGAATCGGGGAATGCAGTCATGAGCCTTTTACAATAAAGCAGGCACGACTGGATAAGCATTTGATTTAGTGAAGTAGCAGGGGGAGAGGAGTAATTATTTATATTTATATTTACACAAAGGCTTCTGATAAAACAGAACAACTGTATCATACCATATTATGATAAATATTGTCAAGCAACTCTATGCCAGGTATCATAATAGTCCCTGGGATCCAGTGCTAAGTGTGATGCCAAACCTCAAAGACCGTCGAGTTACAGTTACAATACTAATCTAATTGGAAACATGGAAGACAGAAAAGGAAGCCAGTTTTTTTGTTTGTTTGTTTTTGTTTTAACACCCACATTACTGGTGACAGTACGTTTTTCATATATTGGAACCTAGCACCGTAGCTGAAGTCTTCTCAATTTCAAGTTTCAAAAGTCTGCTAGTTTAAGGGGGAAAATGAACATTTATTATAAGGTTATGGAAGTATCTTTTTTTTTTTCAGCCTGAATCTGAAAGCTTTATTTTATTTTAATTATTTTATTTTTTTTTTTATTGAAGGGTAGTTGACAACAGTATTACATTACATTAGTTTCAGGTGTACAACATAGTGATTCAACATTTATATACATGACAATTCTAGGTACCAGCTATCACCATACCAAGTTGTTACCATATTTTGACTATATTCCTTATGCTATACATTACATCCCGGTTACTTATTTATTTTACAATTGGAAGTCTGTCCTTTTTTTTTTTTTTTTTTAATCATTAATCTACACTTACATGACGAATACTTTGTTTACTAGGCTCTCCCCTATACCAGGTTCCCCCCTATATACTCCTTTACAGTCACTGTCCATCAGCGTAGCAAACTGTTGTAGAATCACTACTTGTCTTCTCTGTGTTGTACAGCCCTCCCCTTTCTCCCACCCCGCTATGGATGCTAATCTTAATACCCCTCTTTTTCTGCTCCCCCTTATCCCTCCCTACCCACCCATCCTCCCCAGTCCCTTTCCCTTTGGTACCTGTTAGTCCATTCTTGAGTTCTGTGATTCTGTTGCTGTTTTGTTCCTTCAGTTTTTCCTTTGTTCTTATATTCCACAGATGAGTGAAATCATTTGGTATTTCTCTTTCTCTGCTTGGCTTGTTTCCCTGAGCATAATACCCTCCAGCTCCATCCATGTTGCTGCAAATGGTTGGATTTGCCCTTTTCTTATGGCTGAGTAGTATTCCATTGTGTATATGTACCACATCTTCTTTATCCATTCATCTATCGATGGACATTTAGGTTGCTTCCAATTCTTAGCTATTGTAAATAGTGCTGCGATAAACATAGGGATGCACTGATCTTTCTCATACTTGATTACTGCATTCTTAGGGTAAATTCCTAGGAGTGCAATTCCTGGTTCAAATGGTATGTCTGTTTTGAGCATTTTGATGTACCTCCATACTGCTTTCCACAATGGTTGAACAAGCTTACATTCCCACCAGCAGTGTAGGAGGGTTCCCCTTTCTTCACAGCCTCGCCAACATTTGTTGTTGTTTGTCTTTTGGATGGCAGCCATCCTTACTGGTGTGAGGTGATACCTCATTGTAATTTTAATTTGCATTTCTCTGATAATTAGCGATGTGGAGCATCTTTTCATGTGTCTGTTGGCCATCTGTATTTCTTTTTTGGAGAACCGTCTGTTCAGTTCCTTTGCCCATTTTTTAATTGGGTTATTTGTTTTTTGTTTGTTGAGGCGTGTGAGCTCTTTATATATTCTGGACGTCAAGCCTTTATCAGATGTGTCATTTTCAAATATATTCTCCCATACTGTAGGGTTCCTTTTTGTTCTATTGATGGTGTCTTTTGCTGTACAGAAGCTTTTCAGCTTAATATAGTCCCACTTGTTCATTTTTGCTGTTGTTTTCCTTGCCTGGGGAGATATGTTCAAGAAGAGGTCACTCATGTTTATGTCTAAGAGGTTTTTGCCTATGTTTTCTTCCAAGAGTTTAATGGTTTCGTGACTTACATTCAGGTCTTTGATCCATTTTGAGTTTACTTTTGTATATGGGGTTAGACAATGGTCCAGATTCATTCTCCTACATGTAGCTGTCCAGTTTTGCCAGCACCATCTGTTGAAGAGACTGTCATTTCGCCATTGTATGTCCATGGCTCCTTTATCAAATATTAATTGACCATATATGTCTGGGTTAATGTCTGGATTCTCTAGTCTGTTCCATTGGTCTGTGGCTCTGTTCTTGTGCCAGTACCAAATTGTCTTGATTACTATGGCTTTATAATAGAGCTTGAAGTTGGGGAGTGAGATCCCCCCCACTTTATTCTTCTTTCTCAGGATTGCTTTGGCTATTCGGGGTCTTTGCTGGTTCCATATGAATTTTTGAATTATTTGTTCCAGTTCATTGAAGAATGTTGCTTGTAGTTTCATAGGGATTGCATCAAATCTGTATATTGCTTTGGGCAGGATGGCCATTTTGACGATATTAATTCTTCCTAGCCATGAGCATGGGATGCGTTTCCATCTGTTAGTGTCCCCTTTAATTTCTTTTAAGAGTGACTTGTAGTTTTCAGAATATAAGTCTTTCACTTCTTTGGTTAAGTTTATTCCTAGGTATTTTATTTTTTTTGATGCAATTGTGAATGGAGTTGTTTTCCTGATTTCTCTTTCTGTTGGTTCATTGTTGGTATATAGGAAAGCCACAGATTTCTGTGTGTTGATTTTGTATCCTGCAACTTTGCTGTATTCCGATATCAGTTCTAGTAGTTCTGGGGTGGAGTCTTTAGGGTTTTTTATGTACAGTATCATGTCATATGCAAATAGTGACAGTTTAACTTCTTCTTTGCCAATCTGGATTCCTTGTATTTTTTTGTTTTGTCTGATTGCCGTGGCTAGGACCTCCAGTACTATGTTAAATAACAGTGGGGAGAGTGGGCATCCCTGTCTAGTCCCCAATCTCAGAGGAAATGCTTTCAGCTTCTCACTGTTCAATATAATGTTGGCTGTGGGTTTTTCATAGATGGCCTTTATTATGTTGAGGTACTTGCCCTCTATTCCCATTTTGCTGAGAGTTTTTATCGTGAATGGATGTTGAACTTTGTCAAATGCTTTTTCAGCATCTATGGAGATGATCATGTGGTTTTTGTCTTTCTTTTTGTTGATGTGGTGGATGATATTGATGGACTTTCGAATGTTGTGCCATCCTTGCATCCCTGGGATGAATCCCACTTGGTCATGGTGTACGATGGTTTTGATGTATTTTTGAATTCGGTTTGCTAAAATTTTGTTGAGTATTTTTGCGTCTACGTTCATCAGGGATATTGGTCTGTAGTTTTCTTTTTTGGTGGTGTCTTTGCCTGGTTTTGGTATTAGGGTGATGTTAGCTTCATAGAATGAGTTTGGGAGTATCCCCTCCTCTTCTATTTCTTGGAAAACGTTAAGGAGAATGGGTATTATGTCTTCCCTGTATGTCTGATAAAATTCCGAGGTAAATCCATCTGGCCCGGGGGTTTTGTTCTTTGGTAGTTTTTTGATTACCGCTTCAATTTCGTTGCTGGTAATTGGTCTGTTTAGATTTTCTGTTTCTTTCTGGGTCAGTCTTGGAAGGTTGTATTTTTCTAGGAAGTTGTCCATTTCTCCTAGGTTTCCCAGCTTGTTAGCATATAGGTTTTCATAGTAGTCTCTAATAATTCTTTGTATTTCTGCGGGGTCCGTCGTGATTTTTCCTTTCTCGTTTCTGATACTGTTGATTTGTGTTGACTCTCTTTTCCTCTTAATAAGTCTGGCTAGAGGCTTATCTATTTTGTTTATTTTCTCGAAGAACCAGCTCTTGGTTTCATTGATTTTTGCTATTGTTTTATTCTTCTCAATTTTATTTATTTCTTCTCTGATCTTTATTATGTCCCTCCTTCTGCTGACCTTAGGCCTCATTTGTTCTTCTTTTTCCAATTTCGATAGTTGTGACATTAGACTGTTCATTTGGGATTGCTCTTCCTTTTTTAAATATGCTTGGATTGCTATATACTTTCCTCTTAAGACTGCTTTTGCTGTGTCCCACAGAAGTTGGGGCTTAGTGTTGTTGTTGTCATTTGTTTCCATATATTGCTGGATCTCCATTTTGATTTGGTCATTGATCCATTGTTTATTTAGGAGCGTGTTGTTTAGCCTCCATGTGTTTGTGAGCCTTTTTGCTTTCTTTGAACAGTTTATTTCTAGTTTAATGCCTTTGTGGTCTGAAAAGTTGGTTGGTAGGGTTTCAATCTTTTGGAATTTACTGAGGCTCTTTTTGTGTCCTAGTATGTGGTCTATTCTGGAGAATGTTCCATGTGCACTTGAGAAGAATGTGTATCCTGTAGCTTTTGGATGTAGAGTTCTGTAGATGTCTATTAGGTCCATCTGTTCTAGTGTGTTGTTCAGTGCCTCTGTGTCCTTACTTATTTTCTGTCTGGTGGATCTGTCCTTTGGAGTGAGTGGTGTGTTGAAGTCTCCTAGAATGAATGCATTGCATTCTATTTCCTCCTTTAGTTCTGTTAATATTTGTTTCAGGTATGTTGGTGCTCCTGTATTGGGTGCATATATATTTATAATGGCTATATCCTCTTGATGGACTGAGCCCTTTATCATTATGTAATGTCCTTCTTTGTCTTTTGTTACTTTCTTCATTTTGAAGTCTGTTTTATCTGATACCAGAATTGCAACACCTGCTTTCTTCTCTCTGTTGTTTGCTTGAAATATCTTTTTCCATCCCTTGACTTTAAGTCTGTGCGCGTCTTTGGGTTTGAGGTGAGTCTCTTGTAAGCAGCATATGGATGGATCTTGCTTTTTTATCCATTCTATTACTCTGTGTCTTTTGATTGGTGCATTCAGTCCATTTACATTTAGGGTGATTATTGAAAGGTATGAATTTATTGCCATTGCAGGCTTTAAGTTTGTGGTTACCAAAGGTTTAGGGTTAGCTTCTTTACTATCTTACTGTCTAACGTAACTCAATTGTTGAGCTATTATAAACACAGTCTGATGATTCTTTATTTCTCTCCCTTCTTGTTCCTCCTCCTCCCTTCTTCATATGTTGGGTGTTTTGTTCTGTGCTCTTTTTAGGAGTGCTCCCATCTAGAGCAGTCCCTGTAGGATGCCCTGTAGAGGTGGTTTGTGGGAGGCAAATTCCTTCAACTTTTGCTTGTCTGGGAATTGTTTAATCCCTCCTTCATATTTAAATGATATTCGTGCTGGATACAGTAGTCTTGGTTCGAGGCCCTTCTGTTTCATTGCATTAAGTATATCATGCCATTCTCTTCTGGCCTGTAGGGTTTCTGTTGAGAAGTCTGATGATAGCCTGATGGGTTTTCCTTTGTAGGTAACCTTTTTTTTCTCTCTGGCTGCCTGTAATACTTTGTCCTTGTCTTTGATCTTTGCCATTTTAATTATTATGTGTCTTGGTGTTGCCCTCCTTGGATCCCTTGTCATGGGAGTTCTGTGTACCTCTGTGGTCTGAGAGGCCATTTCTTCCCCTAGTTTGGGGAAGTTTTCAGCAATTATTTCTTCAAAGACATTTTCTATCCCCTTTTCTCTCTCTACTTCTTCTGGAATACCTATAATTCTTATATTGTTCCTTTTTCATTGGTCGCTCAGCTCTCTTAAAATTCTTTCATTCCTGGAGATCCTTTTATCTCTCTCTGCATCAGCTTCTCTGCGTTCCTGTTCTCTGTTTTCTAGTCCATTAATGGTCTCTTGCATCTCATCCATTCTGTTTTGAAGTCCTTCCAGAGCTTGTTTTATTTCTGAATTCTCCTTCCTTAGTTCTTGCATATTTCTCTGCAAGTCCATCAGCATGGTTATGACTTTTGTTTTGAATTCTTTTTCAGGAAGACTGGTTAAATCTATCTCCCCAGATTCCTTCTCAGGGGAAGATGTAGCAGATGCCGAGGCTGTCTGGGTTAGTCTTGTCTGGATCATATTTTTTTGCCTTTTCATGTTGACAGGTGCTATTGACTGTCAGCTGGGAGGGCCAAAATTTTCACTTGCTACTGGCCTTTCTTTACTGGGACAACTGCGATCCCTAGTGGCTTGTGTTGGGTAATTGCGTGTAGAGTGGGTCTTTGTGTCTTGCCTGGCCGGAAGGGAGAAATTTCCCTTTCTGTGGGCGGAGTTTGTCTCAGGCTGCTTCTCTGCTTTCGCAGCGCCCGGTGGGGTAATGGATGGGGGGGCTGCTTGACTGTTTACCTCCGTGAGGGGTTTCAGAGCTGTTGCCCAGGGGGTTAGTGCACCCGGTTTTCCCTGTAATTTCCAGCTGCTGTACTGTGACCTGGGTTGTTTCCGTCAAGCTGTTAAGTCCCTGTCCCTTTAAGACTTTCAAAAAGCCCCCGCTTTTCTTTCTCACAGGGGCATCAGCTTCAGCACCCGCTCAGAGGTCTTACTCCCTGTTTCCCCAGTATCCAGGGCCCCCTGGGCACGTACTGTGTCTGCGCTCTGGCCCGGATGGCTGGTGCTGGGTGTTCAGCAGTCCTGGGCTCCGTCTCCCTCCCGCTCTGCCTATTCTTCTCCCGCCAGGAGCTGGGGGGAGGGGCGCTCGGGTCCCGCCGGGCCCGGGGCTTGTATCTTACCCCTTTCACCAGTCGCTGGGTTCTCGCTGGTGTAGCTGCAGTCTGGCCACTGTCCTGCGTCTTCTGGTCTCTCTTTTAGGGCTAGTTGTGTTTGTTGTATTTTCGAAAGTCTGTATGTTTTTGGGAGGAGATTCCCACTGTCCTACTCACGCCGCCATGTTGGCTCCGCCGGTTATGGAAGTCGGAAGCCAGTTTTTAAGAAAGGTCATGAATGCATTCCGTCACGCATGTGAGTTTAAGGTGACAAATCAAGCCCAAGAGAGTGGTGGAGGTCCAATAAGTTTGGGCACTGAATCAGCATAGGAGTGGTAATTGAAACTCCGGAAATGGATTCTCCACAAGGAAGAGATTACAGAGACAATAGGATCGCAGGCAGTGTGCCTCCAGGGATAACTGTTATTCCAGAGAAGCGGTCGTCAAACTTGGCTGTGCATCCCCCAGAGTTTCCCATTCAGGATGTCTGACCTGGGCGCCCAGATCTGCATTTCTAACAAGCTCCCACATGATGCTGATGCTACGGGTGGGAGGACTTCATCCTGAGAACCACTGAGTGAGAGCAGTAAAATGAAGAGAGTAGTAAGAGAAATAAGAGAAGAAACAGGCCACATAGTGGTGTGAGTGTAGAAATGGAAAAGGAGTAGTGTTCTGTGGAATACAAAAGAGCAAAAGCCCATCAGAAATTTTCAGGCCTTTGGGAGAAAAATTCTGGGTGATTGGCTGGGCTCCTTGCCCAGTGGAACTGGTGTGTAGTTACCTCACTCATATCCATTATAAGAGAGGATGACACTAAAAAAATAGATAGATAGATAGATAGATAGATGATAGATAGATAGATAGATATCAGTATGTATATATATATATATCTCAATGTGTCAAAATTATTTCCATTAGAAAGAACTGTATACATGTATGAACACTCGGATTGTAAGGATTAGATGCCGTATTCGTTTCTTGAGGCTACCGTAACAAATGACCGCAAACTGGATGGGAAAAACCATAGAAATTTATTCTCTCACACTTTCAGAGCCTGTAAGTCTGAGATCAAGGTGTCAGCCAGATTGACTCCTTCCGGAGAGCTCTGAGCAAGAGACTGTTGCATGTCTCTCTCCCAGCTTTCGGTGGTTGCTGGAAGTCCTTGGCATTCCTAGGCTTGTAGGTACATCGCCGCCCTGCCTCTGTCTTCACATGCTTCTTCCCTGTGTGTCTGTGCTTCTGGCTCTAAATTTCTGCTTCTTACAAGGACACCCATCCCTGGGTTAGGGTGGGCCCTGCTCCAGTGTTAACCTCCTTTTAGACTGATTACATCTCCAAAGACTCTGTTTCCAAATTAGGTCACATTCACAGATACCAGTGCTCAGGACTTTGAAGGGACATAATCCAACCCGTAGCAGATGCTCTGTGAGTAGTTTGTAGTATATAATGTGAGATGGATGAGATTCAGAAGGATGTATGTGAGAAGGAAACAGATTTCATAACCATAGGTCACTGTTTAAAAACTTCAGCCCTTAACAGTCAAGGAGGCTCTGGCAAGTTCAAGAGATCCTTTCAGGATAGGGCGGAGACATGGTCAAAGCCAGAAGAGAAGCATTGATGGTGAGAAACTTAATATTCTAAAAAGGGAAAAAAAAAAAGGAAGAGGAAGGTTTGGATTTCAAAAAGAGGAGTGCTGCTTATTCCTTTGAGCAAAGGGAAGCAGAGAGGATGGGGTAGATTCATGAGGACTTTTCACAGTAAAACAGTCATCAAAATGATGTGCCAAAAGAATGAGTGGGTATCATGAGGTACACAGAGAAAAAGTTTGGGACGATGATGGCTGTTAATTAAGTGGGTGATCGGTGAGAGATTCCTTAAGCAGGATTGAGCATGCTTAGTCAGTGCCTTTAGGAATTTTAAAGAGAACCACTTCTTTCAACCCCAAACTTTGTCTTTTAAACCCAGAGAGAATACACAGAGTAAGAAAATAAAGCTTTGTCTTTTAAGTAACCATACCGACAATATCTACTGAGATTAATTAGTCTCTCAAAATGAAAGGTGCAATTCTGTTATTTATATAAGCAAAGTTTTTTTTTTTAGAAAGAAAGAGATGTCAGATAGTATCTATGTAGACCATACCCACAGGTAAAGTTCTTACCTTTTTTTTTTAAATTGATATGCATGTGCATTTAGAAATTAAGTTACCTGTATGGGTAGGTGTTTACCTAAGACAGTGCCAGCCAGGGTTCTGGATGGATTCTAGGTTTCCTTTAATAAAAACATAGTCAGAATGTATAGAATGCACTAGTGTTTTCTGTAAAACACTCACCTCGAAGATCCTAGATAAACTGACAGAAGTGGTCTGCTTAGTAATATTGAATTGGTTAGAGAAGCCCCAGGAGTGCTGTGCTAGGAAAGTCACATAAAATGAAGTTGAACCAGTTATTGAATGGTTCTAAGACACTGTGGGCTTAGTGCCTTACACCCACAAAGAATATGTATGTACATTTTAACGACAGGACTCTTTTAAGCAGCATTTGAGTTTTTTATTCTGAGCTTCTATGCTCAGTATCAGTCTCTGCTGCCAAGACTGCTGCTATTAGGCCCCCGCCTCTCACTAACACCTGCTCCTCGGCGTGGGCAGGCAACAAGGAAAAAGGGTGAATGTAATCCATTCTTGTGTGTTCCTTTTTCATAGGATGAGAAAAAGCTTCTGTGTAGAAAAGGTTAAATTAAAGGCTTCAAGTTCAAACATTCCTTTTGCTGTGTTTGGATCTCCTATGTTAATGCAAGGAATTACAGTTTGGATATGTACAAGAAATATGGAAAAGACAAACCTGGCTTTATGCAGGAGATGTAATAATCCTGAAATTCTGTTTGCACATCACATGTTTGTCAAACAATCCATTTTTAATTGCTTGGGAATTAGGGGTTTAAGTTTCACATGTATTTTTTCCTCTGCTAGAGTACTGAAATATCCACTGATTTCCCTTCCTTTTGTGATTTTTCTGTGTCAGCCTTGTTTTTTACTAGCACATGTGTAGGCATGTTTACTATTATTCTTAATAACCAAACATTCCACAGTAGGTAGTGAACAATCCTTCTCACTGAGTTTATTTTATAATTAATCAGCCTTCCATCCCCTGATGTTCCAGGGTTATTTTTTAATCACGGACACTTCTTTTCAAAATGGTGACCATTTCTCTAAATTGGTCACTTGTTACAAATCAGCGTTTTGCTATTTTCAGTGTTCCTCACTCAAATGTTTATCATACTCCTTATGTTAGTCCTGTCAGAGACCACTCTAGCTTATTTCATCATAAATACATGTTGTGAGTGTTTGCCAAGCATTTCTGTCTCAATTTCCAGCTAAGATTTGTGTGACCTAAGTCAGGACACTGACTTAGTCTATAGTTAGTTGTCGGTCTGGAATCTAGAAGGTATTCTAGTTTGCAAGGTGCATTCTCTTTTATCAATTCTAACTTAACCTTCAAGCCCCAGCCCAAACGCTAAACCGTTTGTTGATTCTTGTCATGTTCCCCTTAGTAAATCATGCTTCCCCCTATGGGCTCACGTAACACCAGCACCATTCCAGAACTCATCCTAACCAGTTAAAGCAGGTCAAAGTCTCTAGGGATCTGTTTTTTGTCACAACTTGAGAGAGTGTTGAGAGCAGAGAATTTTTATTTATCAAGCATCTAGTATGTACCCATTACTATAGAACATATATACAATTTTTCTCTTATTACAGATGAAATTGGGACTCCAGTTTGCAGTTAGTAGATGAAAGAATCAGGGTGTGCAGCTGGCTGTGCTGTTGCCCCGTGGCCTGCCTCGTGGTTGTAGAGTCTGAGGATGGAGGCCGGAGTTCACCCCAGGCAGTGTAATGCCTCATACAGTTCTCACCTCTAACAGTGCTAACCTTTCCAGCTTTTCACTCATGAAAGCCGCCAGCTCATCTTTAAGGGGAGGCTTCCTCAGGAACGTGTAACTTGCCTCATCCTCCCGTATTCATTTTGTTCATTCATCCTTTCAGTTAATATATATTTATGAGATAACTATATAACTGGCTTTGTTCTATTGCACAGCATGAAGCAGACAAAAATCCCTGTCAGCATGAAACATGTATTTTTACCAAGCAGGCAGACAATAACAAAATAAATAAAATACAAAGGGAACTTATGTAGTATGTTACATGGTATAAGAGCCAAGGGAGAATGAAAAGTACACCAGGATAAGGAAATGGGGTGTATGGTTAGGAGACAGTATTAAGTAGGGAGGTGAGATTCAGGATCCTAGAGATATCGAGATTTGAGTAAACCCCTGAAGGAAGTGTATTCCAGGCAGCAGGAGCAGCTAGCAAATACCCTAAGGTGGGAGTGTGTCTAGCATGTTCTAGAAACATCAAGGCTGCAAGTGTGTCTAGAGTGGAATGAAGGAGGAGCTTGTAAGTTAATGAGGGGAGAGAATGGTCCTGTAATGTAGACAGCATACCCTGTTTTAACAGAGAATATGCAGGGAACACCCAGGGCCTCCGAACTGATTGTTTGGCTTTGGTCTTATGGCTTAGTGGTCCTGGCCTGTTTGTTTTTGTAGGGTAGTTCTCCAATAATCACTGGCATCATCCGGGATTACAACTTTGCTTCAGGTAGTTTCAGCCATACTCACACGAACCTGTTCATGGATCATTATTTCTGTAGTGTTTCTGGTCATTTCATTCCTTTAGCTTTATATTGGCCACAATCAATAGCAACTGGCTATATAATGCACAATCTATACTCAGATGTCCGCTCAATGAAGGGATACATGAGTGAATCGGTGAATGAATGGGGCAGATTCAATCTTGTAACACAGATGGATACTCCCACTTGTAAATAAACTTGTATTCTGGATGTAGACTTAAGCTAAACATTTACTCACGTTGAATTACGTATCTGGAATATGGTTGAATGTTGATTACATGTTGATTATTTTCAAATGTATCTGTGTTCCATCAGAAAAAGAGAAATCAGGGAAATTTTTTAGTTCTGTACCTTCAGAAACATTCTTCGGCACTTACCAAAAATACTTCGATTCAGCTTGGGTTAAGTCACCAGTTAAAAAAAACACCACTTAAACCTAATCTCTGCCAAAGAAAGGAAAGGTTATTTCCTTTTTAGCTGATATATTTATGTCTACAGTACCCTTCATGATTTTATTGTTGGTACAATGTGCAACTTCAAATATCAACTACATAATTATTCCTTTTGTTGGACTTAACCTTATTTACAGAGGTAATTTGTTTCCTTAGCTCTTCTGTAACTCAGACCGTCTGTGGCATTTACTGTTGACACAGTGGATGTAAATCAGAGTCCCCAGATTTGTTTTAACCTTTTCTTTCCACAGTTTGGAATGACTTCTGTACTATAATAAATGCAATAGACTGATCCTAGCATGTGGCTATGAAACTTTTGTAAATATATTTTTTAAGCTCCTCTATATAATTATATATAAATATGAAGTAATAGTTTTGGAAAACATGAGCTGATATGTATTTCTAATTTCACAGGAAATGCCAATTGAGGACATTTTATTTACTCTTGGTCATCATTCACTTGATAAACAAATTCTTGAAATCTGAGACAAATACATTTATAGATCTATGGGATTTCAAAGCATCAATAAGGAATAATTACCCTCTTCAGTAGGAAATTAGATAGCACTTATTTTAATTGCCCTATCAATTTAAATCCATTTTCCATTTATTTTTAACAACTGTTATGGTTACTTTAACAAAAGTATCATTTCAAATACAATTCCAGAGATATTTATAATTTATAATGTCATTAATTTTCCATTAACTGATCATTTATGCCATCTTAAGAGTGCATAACCATACTCAACATTTATTCAATAAAAGCATAGTGAAATGGAGTATTTTAAAGTGTTTTTCATTACTTTTCTATAAAGTGCCAAAACTTTTTATGATTGTGTTATCATAAAATAGGTGTGTAGTTTTTTAAAACTAGGTGACTAAGTATGAGGTTTAAAAAAACAATTCTTAAGTAAGTTACAGAAATTCCTTATGTATTTCATAAGGCCTTTCATAACAAAGGCCTTTGGTTTATATCTCTTGCTGAGTAATTTGCATGCAATTACCATAATTTTTAGGTGCAATGAATATACATGCTACAGGTATTATACTGAATATGTGTTCAGTCATATTCTGAAAGGGCCTCTTTTATTCTTATACCTGTAAAGATTCTATTAGCCATTCATTTACAATGGCCTCATCATAATTTTTTTACATAACTCTCTTCTTATTGTGATTCCATAGTTAAATATAAATAAAGGTTTTGTAAGACGTAGTACAGTAAAATTCATCTCTCAGAATAGAAAATTGCCATGTTTAAAATGATTTTATATTCTATGGTTTGTTATAAAAATAATAGAGTCAGAGTAATATGATTCTTTATTCTTTAGATTATACAAGGATAATTCATTTTTGTGTGTGAACTAGCCTCGCTATCAGTTAATAAAAGTTTAAGTGTCAGAAAGTGTGAAAATATGACAAAGTGGCCAAAGAAGAAACATGAAAGGCAAGCATGTAGCTTCTTTTCCTTATCTTCGCTCTGAAATTATTACATAATACCATAAGTACCTTCCTCATGGCTCATGGCTCAGAATTTGTAGAACTTTCTAACAGTTGTACTTGTCATCCTGAAATGCTAAGAGTATCTAGGTGTCTACCTAAATGACTGGCAATACTTCTGTTCTTTATGCTAGAGTAACAATGAAGATGAGCCCATACCCTCAGGGTGAATAGGACTGTACTTGTATTTTGCCAGGCTCACCTAGGGATCCTTCCATACCCTTTAGCCTGATCCCTGTTCTGACCAGGCACCCACTGTAAGTTGATTAGATAGGGGGAAACAGTTGTACAGTCTTGAATAGAACAAAACTATGGCCACATGTAATTGACTTCATTAACATTAGTCAACAAGCCTTCAAATGTTTAAAGAATAAATTGGTTGCAGGAGAAGCCTTTACTGTTATTTATTATGGTCATAATAAATGGAGGATAAACTTTTTTAGACTGGTTTTCAGCTGTTGAAATGTGGCTAATTGCATTCTCTTAAAAAAAAACAATACAAGCTTTTCTTTTTCTGTTCCTTTCCCATAGGTTTAGGTTTCAGTATTGCAGGAGGTGTGGGAAACCAACACATTCCTGGAGACAACAGCATTTACGTAACTAAAATTATAGATGGAGGCGCTGCACAAAAAGATGGAAGGTTGCAAGTAGGAGACAGACTTCTCATGGTGAGTGTGACTCAAGCAAAACTGTGTGTATATTTGTAAAGCCCTCATTCCCCAATATATGACCATCTTAGTTTAGGCTGCCACAATAAAATGACAGACCATGTGGCATAAATAACAGAAATCTTACTTTCTCACAGTTCCAAAAGCTGGGAAGCTCAAGACCAAGGCTCTGACCCATTCAGTTTCTAGTGACGTCTCTCTCCCTTGCTTGCAGGCAACTATCTGATTTCTGTGTCCTCAGATGGCCTTCCATCTGTACTTGTGCTCAGAGACAGATCACTCTTTCCCTTTTTATAAGGCCACCAGTCCTTTCAGATTAAAGGTCCATCCTTAACTCATTTGATTAATAACCTTAATCACCACCTACAGACCCTGTTTCTGAATACAGTCATATTAGGGGTCAGAACTTCAACATATGAATTTGGAGGGGATGGAGCACAGTTTAGTCCATAGCAGTGACCATGGGAAGAAATAAAAAGAGGGGGAAACAGATTTTTTGGTAAAGATTTCAAAAGTACATGCACTGATGTATTGACATTTAAAAACAGAAATCTAAATTTTCACCAGTTCTCATAGATACACAAGACACAGAGATTGTATGTTGTTCTTCCCCAGTGTAACCTATTAGCCAGAGAGACTACTAAAGCACACTGCTAGAGAGGTGGGTTTTGCATACCAAAGGGAGCAACATTACCCAGTTTATTGATACGTACATATCTATGTCTCTTTGTGGTCCTTTGTTCAACCAGTATAGACACAGTCCCTGACTTCCAAGAATTCATAATCTGACTTCTGTCACATATGTAAATGGATCCCTTCCTCCTCTCCCCTCAGACATGGTTACAGCTACTCTCTTTGCCAGATGCCCACACATTTCAGGAGCCCTGGGCCACGACTGACCCCACACATGGCCACCCTTTCTGAGCCATGGAGTTCTATGATAAACTGAAGCAAAATTAAGTCAATTACAAGCAGAAAACGTTTGAGATTGTACCTAGTAAAACTGCTTCATCTCCATTTACTGTTTTGTACCAAATCTACAGGATAATAATCAAATACTGAAAATTAATAGAAGATCACTCTCAAGCAAGATAAGTTTATCTAGTCATATCTAGACATATGTCTGTCCTTGTAAAACAGGGCCTCTAATCTACATCTGCAAGGAGTCATTATCTCCAACACTCTTATGGGAAGTGTTTGGGAACCTGAACAGTCTGAACAAAGTAATAATTTCTAGGACAAGTGCAAGTTTTGGAGGTTGAACCTCAAAGTTCATTGTGCCCACTTCTGTGGGCTCTAGGCAGCTTGTATTCAGCCTCCACTACTCTAATTTCATAGTTGTCATTAACCTTTGTATTAAATTACCTGGATAAGACCTTTATAATAATCTTGATGACAAACACTTATTTGGCATTTACTATGTTTCATATACCCTTAAGAGTGCCTTTTGGTACTGTAACGTATATTTCTCACAACAGCCTATTTTATATAAGCAAAAGGAAAATGAGGTATACACAGTTGGCCAGAGCCAAATAGTTAAATGGACAGAACTGGATCTCAACTCCAGGCAGTCCAGAAGGCATCCATGTTTGTAACCACCGAGCATGGTTTTGCATTTGTTTCCTGGAAACTGTCCATCAGTTCTTTCCTTCCTTCCCTGAGTTATGATCCTGTCATTTATGAATTCCTTCATTTAACAAGTAGCGGTTGAACACCTACCATGTCCCAGGCAGTAGCACTATTCACAAAGGAACTCTGACAGGAGAAAACATATGGTCAAACTGAACCGGCAAAAACATGGCATTAATGACATCGATCAAAGTTGCAGCTATGAGTTTTCGGCTTCTTTACCATCCTAAGTCACTACTATTTTCTTTTCTTTTTATTTTTAAGCCTCTTTAATGAGGTATGGTGGGCCATAGCTCATGTAAAGAACTGTTTATAGTTAATGTATACAACTCGACAAGTTTGAGGATAAGTGTAACCCCATGAAAGCATCACCACCATCAAGGCCGCAAACCTATCTGCCATCCTCTTTTTTATTATTATTATTATTATTATTATTATTTTCATCATCATCATCATCATCATTATTTTGTGTGTATATATGTATGTGATAAGAATGCCTAACATAAGATTTACCCTCTTAACAGCAAATTTTAAATATGCTATACAGTATTGTTCACTATAGGCACTATGTTGTATAGAACTACCATTTTCATTCTTGAGACATTCTGAAATTCTTCTTTCCGATTTGCTTGTTTTTGTTTTTGTTTTTTTTGCCTTTGATGTAAAAGTTGGTTCTTATGATATTGTGTCTTCTGAACCAGAAAAGTACTGGGGTATAAGACCTATCAACTTCTCTCAAGAATATGAACTTTATTGTTTGTTTGTTTATTGACTGGGCCATAAAATAAACTGTGTTATCCATCTTCTACATAGTGGTAAATTGAAAAATGAAGGGAGAGTTTCATTCCAAAGTAACAACTATCATAGATAGGGACGGATTTGACTTCTGACTCTTCTGTAAGCATCTGGTTGTAGACAACTATGTTTCTTTAACTGCTGCTCTTGTATTATCACGCTAGATGCTGTATGCTGATCTTTGAAAGTTCTTTTAAAAATTTTGGCTTTATTTTCAAATTCTTAAATGCAAAAATAACTCAAAAGTCTAGTTCTGTTAAAGGATTTTCCAGGCACCATGCTATTTTTCCATTACCATTTTCTTAATATTCATTGTAGATGTAATGATTTCACAAATAGCTGTGACATAATCCTTAACTGTTCTGAGTTTGAAAGCATGGTTTAAAAAAAAATGAACCTTCAACAATAATAGGTCTCTCTTCTCTTATGCAAGGAAAACATAATTAGTACTTCCAAGGCAACTGCCAAGCTAAATCTGAGAATGAAAGAAAATGATTCATTGTATAATATTCTAGAAGAAAATGACCCTTGGGGAGAGAATGAAAAAATAATGGAAGCTACTCCAAAAGACCAATTATCTCGTTTCAACCCAAAAATATTTATTAATGCTCTCCTTCTGACATTCCCTTCTACCTCCTATTCTCTTTACTACCCTACATTCGTATCTTCTTTATCTTCTCTTCTACTCTCCTCCCCAAAGGAAGTACAAATGATTTAGATCCTATGGTTTACCAGCTGTACCACACTCTGTATATTTTTCTCTAAATAGCTGTTCTTCTTTCTAAAGCAATTTGCACCATTCCCTGCTCTCACTTCTTAGGAAAAATTCCCCCATATATTATTCATTAATCCTTCTGTAAGTAAACTGATCCAAAATGAAATTCCATTAATTTCTTTAGACTTTTGTCTCTGAAACACCACAATTCAACAATTCAGGAAGTCTCCCTGCATCTGCAGTGAAATAAGTGCTTTTTTTAAATCTTAGTAATAATCCTTTTAGATTCTCAGCTGAAATATTATTCATCTTGGGCACCAGCTGACTCATACCGTATGTATTGGGTACTTTTTTTCCCTAAGACTTCTTATATCTCAGAATTGAAAAATATCTATCTTAGATGCTATCTTATTCCAACTCTCCTTTGGTACATCGGAATCCCACAAAACTAACATGTGAAGGAGTCCCTCACCTCTTCTAGAACATGCTAAGAATGGAGACCTTGATGCCTCCTCAAAGCTATCCTATTAAGTAATAACCATTATTAGAACTTTTTTCCCTTAAATTTGCATCAAAACATATTTCTCTATGTATTTCTCTCTTTATTCATAGCTGTATTCCTTAGAAACAGAAAGGTGAGTACTAATTCTTCTTCTACATTTGTTTGAAAGGTTATAGGTTATGTCTTGTGCTTTTCCACTTCTCTGTCTTTTAAGATATTTTACACATTTTCTCTCACTCTAGCAGTAAATTTTACCACGCATCATTTATCTTCTATAGATAGATTGCCTCTTTAACAAAACTTCTTTTGATTCCTTAGAATGTTATTACCCCACTTGTAAAAAGCCTAGGCAATATTGCAGCATCTGACCTTCACATTATTCTTCTATAAAGAAAAATCATCCTACCTTATCATCTTTGCCATAAGCCCCTTGTGTTTCAGATAAGATGGCTTTAAAGTCAGACCTCTCTGCTGTTTCATGAGTCACCCAGATGCAGATCTTCATTTTATCAAAATGATAGGTTTTGAATTTCCTCTGCTATTTGACACTTCTTACCATTCACTAGAATTTTGTTTTGTTTTGTTTTGTTGTTCATTTTGTCAAAGGACAGCGACAACTAATTTTTGTGAATTATACCAGTAGCTTGGTGTTGCAATCTCACACTGAATAGGTTACCTCTTGTCCTTGAACTTCATGGGACAGATGGTCACAGGTTAACAATACAGGTAATTTTCAAATTATTTTATGTCTTTTTATATACTGTAGGGTTTTTATTAAGCCCTACCAAGGTGATACATAGAGCCACATATATTGCAGAATCATGATCTTCTTTATCTTTATCTATACAATACTAGAAACT
Organism: Manis pentadactyla; assembly: GCF_030020395.1. Classification (NCBI taxonomy): domain Eukaryota; kingdom Metazoa; phylum Chordata; class Mammalia; order Pholidota; family Manidae; genus Manis; species Manis pentadactyla. The sequence continues at coordinate 31,512,375 of NC_080027.1, forward strand.
TTGAATCCAGGGCCGTCTGACTGTCTTCTGTACAGTGATAACATGAACCATTAACTGTCAAAACCCCTTGGCACATTGTGATTTAAAGTTTATTATCTTAGTCTCTTTTTTCCATAACCTCTGCTTGACACTTGAAGAAAATCTGTCTGTAAAAAAACTTTTACATCTTTGACACAGAATAAGTGTGTATATCTTCTTTCCTTAAAAGGAACCAGTAGACCAGAGGAAGGTAACGGTGTCATTGAAGTACAAAGGGAAGATGAAGAACTCAAAGACAGGATAACTGTATTCAAGTCCCAGGCAGCTAGCACTGATGTTTCCTGACACTGGACAAGTAATACGTACTTTGTCTTCTGTTTGGACCTCTATACCATGGCAGCACTGCCTGAGATCAGTGTTTCCCATGTGTGTTTTAAAATATTAGTCTCATTACTGTGTTCAAATAAATTTAGGAAATTCTGCAACCTGTATTCATCTCTCTTGGAGATTCTCCACAAACGCTTAGCATATTAAAGAGCCTGTGCAGTCCTACAGTCAAGGAACTAATTGAACTTTGATTAATATTATCATTTTCAAATATATTTTCTTGTGGAACTCCTTTCTTAAGTACTGCCTATAAAACACCTAGAACTAGGGTTTAGTGAAGTACACTTTGGGATATGCTATGTTTGAGCATCTCTTGTTTTTATTCCAATATTAATGTCCTATGGCAAGGACATTAAATAGACTTACAGAATGTTAGTGGAACAATACAATTTTCTGAATATTAGTTGTGAGGACCTAAATTATTTTTGGTCGATTACAAAACTGCCGAGTTTATTATTTTTTATCCAAATATTAATAAGAAAATCATCTGTAAGACAATGCAAATATGTAGAAATTATCTGAATAATGAACAGGATTTTAAAGCGCTTTTACTGGTTAGATGAACTTTAGGTAAGAACCAGAAGCTATAACTCTGAATCACCACAATTCAACAGTTCAGGAAGTCTCCCTACATCTGCAGTGAAATAAGTGTTTTTTTCTCTGCAGGTGGTAGGAACGGCTTTCCTAGCACCAACACACTGCTTCCCCCTTAAAAAGATCTTTCATCTGCAACACCCCCCATAGTCCTGACTCCAACACTTGAGAGAGGGGTAAGGCAGTCATTATTGTTTTCTTATTTCCTTGAAGAGAAAGTTATAACTCAGAAATAGCAAAAAGATTTCCAATATTACATAAGTAATAAATTGGGAGATTACATTCAAACCTAGACATCAATGTCCTAAAGCCACACTCCTTTCACCATTTTACTCATCCCCTCTAGCTCTCAGTCCTGGTTCCACATTTGAATATCATATAAGTCTTTAATCACTATGGATGTGCAGGCTTCAATCAACCCTGATAGTAAAATCAGAATCTCTGGGGTAGAAAGCATGCTTCATTTCTTTTTTTTTTTTAACTAAGGTTTCCAAACAATTCACATGTGCAGCTAAGTTAAGAACCATAGTCCAAACTCAACCTAATTGCATCCTAACCTGCTCTGCTAGCGCTTCACTGCTTCTCCTGAGGGTGACTCTAGTAGTGCTGCTCATTCTCCCAAGCTGGTATGGCATCATTTAGCAATCTCCTGCACTGGCTGAAAGGTTTAGAAATAGTTCACCCTTCAAGCTCTGACCCTGCAGTTCGAGTATCTTCTGAACTACCAGAAGAACAAATCTGGATAATTACTTCTGGAACTCCCTTCTGATTTCTTTCAAATGTAATAAAATTACAGTGCAATGCAATAACAATGACATATTTTATTTAAGGATTAAAACCTTCCATTATACTGTTTTTTTCAAATTTCTTTTGCTTATGTTCAGTATAGTGACCCTGTTTGTAGAACTTGCTCTATAGTTATCATATATTGGTGCCTACTACAGGGAGGGTTTTTAAAAATTATTTTAATAGTGCACCCCATCGTAAAACACAAAAAACTACCTCTAACATATGTATATTTCTCTATTTTAAATTGCATATATATATCACTATACTAATACATTATGCACATTTTAAAACATAAGCAAAAAGTAAAAAGATGAAGATCAATGTGATAAATATTAATAGAATTGCAATTATTTCTCCCTGTACCCTGTGAATCACCCTGCAGTTTATATCATACTGCCCATTCTGGTGACCACTGCAATAGAGGTAACTGGAGTCAGTCAAAACATAGCTATCGCTTGCTTTCTCTATATATGGAATAAAAGGTTAAGAAAGGCAATCATTAATGGAAGAGGAAGAACTCACATTGTTGGAGCTTCAACTGTATCCCTTATAAGCTGGTGTGACCCGGCACTTCCATTCTCTAGCAGCCTTTCATCTTATAGCCCATACCTCACACAGAGTGAGCGGCCAGTAAATATGTGTACTTCCTCCTTTACTTAACACGAATGTAAAATAGAAACTTAACACAAATGTCTCATTCTTCCTATGAAGTAGGGGGTTGTGATCACTTTTCCTTTTGTGTGCCCCATTGTTATTTTTAACTTATTTAGATTATTTTTTCGACCTTGATTACATGCCTATTATTTATAGTATGTTACCTGGAGGATACAAAAATGAGAATGATCTAATCATTGCCCATGAGGTCATTCTTTGAGGTAGGAAGAGGGATTGCAGGAGTGAGTGTTAAACGAGGTAGGGGATGATCATTTTCACAGAAAGAGACCTGAATTGGAAGGAACTATTTCCAGCAGCAGGATTAGTAAAAGAGCTACGTCTAATTATAATGTTTGACTATTCTTTGTGTACTGCTTTATATGAGTCTCATCAGTGTCCTGAAAAGCATCTTTCCAGCTTCATGGTGTCACTCCTTTCTTATATATATACATATAACTAAATCAACAAATATATTAGCATTACCTGCATTGATATATATAAGAAAATGAAGGCTCAGCAAATATGTTAACTGTCCAAAATTCATGCAGCTAGGAATTGAAACCAGATTTTATTCTACATTCAAAATTACTCTCATTATACCAAGTTGCCTTCATTTCTAGAAACAGCCATGTTTTAAAATATGACTACTATTTCTAATGCATTTAAGTAAATTCACTGAGCATGAGAAATTAACTTCCTTCCCATTCCAATTTCCCATCACCCAGGAGATCTTGCTGTGGGCCCCATAATGAGGCCATTGCACTTGGTTTCTGTTCTTCCTTAAGTAAGGTTTTTGTTCTTGTTCATCTAAACAGCAGCACTAACTTGGTTCTAATCATAACTAATGCTGGCTTATTGCTGAAAAGATGAAAAATAAGAAAATATTTATTATCCAGAGATAACCATCATTAACATTTCCTACATATTCATAGTATTTTAAAAAACACATTTATCATAACCATTCATTTCAATGTACTGCAGTGATTTTAGTCTTTGGTTAATGCATGTTTATTTTTGTATCCTTGGCATGACTATGTCAAATTTGTCCCCTTTATAATCTATGTTACAATCAAGTGATCAATGACTTCATCTTCTTTTTAAAAAGTTAACTTGTAGTTTGTGATGTTTTACAGGTTTCTAGAATCTCACATCTCTTTGCACTATCTTAGGTAACATTTCTGCCCCTATACACCTCCTAGTTTGTCCCACTGCATTGGTATCCTTGAATGCATGTGGAAAGGTCACCATCTCACCATCCATCCATCGCCCATTCCTCCTTATTACCACCCTCTCATGCCCCCACACCTCCCACATTTATACCATCACATATACACTTGCTTACACTCTTCAGAGTTTCCATAACACTTGCCATCTTCCTTTCTTGTAAGTCTCTTAGCACCTCTTTCTCTGGCTGGTTTGTGCTCCTTAGTTTGCATCATCCTCCAGTTCAATGCCCCTCTTCTATCTGAGAGAATGAGTTGTCTCACCTCCAACCTCTCTCTCTTGCCCTTCGTCCTCTATGCTATTGCAAACACATGGCTGCACATATGCCCCCCTCTGTGTAGCGCACCCCACAGAAACACTTCATTCAAATGCACATTTTTTTTTCCTGAAACCAGGCCAGTTGCTCAGTGCTCACCATTATAGGCAGATACTTGATGAAAAAAAAAAAAGAAAAAAGACAATGAGAAACAATGACAAGAGCAACTAGCCAATCAGTATAATGTCCCTTTTCTCTGTGTACAATCAGCTCCAGCTGTAGGCCCTTTATCTTGAGAGTTCATAGGATGATGCACACACATAATTAACCCAAATAAACCCACTTTCATGAAAAACATTTTGAAGACTTCAGCACAAAAGAACACTTTTTGGTCCAGATCCTGTACTATTCTGAATTTTGAAAAAGACCACACAGAAGCCTCATCAACAGTACCCTAATTAAACTCATCAGTTCACAGATGTTGACAGGAAAATGCTCAGCGAAAATTTTCACCAAGAATCCCTGTTTCCTGGGAAAAGCAAAGGATGCTAACAATAGTAATAATAGTAAGAACTAATATTAATAAGTATTTTAATGTACCTGTCACCTTCCATGGGTCAACGCATTTAATTCAGGAATCTTTGAGGCAGTGATAATCATCCCTGTTTCGCAGATGTCAAAGGTGAGGCTGAGACAATTAATTAAGTTTCCCAAGGTCACACGGCTTGGAAAGGCCAGCACGGAGACCGAAAGCTTGGTCTGCATGACCCAAAACCATGTGCTCTTCATCACTGCCTTCTGTGGCCCATATCAGGCCACCTGTTCCATGACTAAAATCTGTGTAAATTGTCCAACACTTTGTAGTCATCAAATAAATACCAGCTGAACCACTACTATTTTAAACTACCATCTTCTCTTTCCCCAGTCCTTCCCTCCTTCTTTTCCTCAGCTTCTGTTTTCTGGGCTAATGATTTTCCCAGAGGTCTGAGAGTCTGTTAACAAAGTCATTCTCAGAAAACGCACTTAAAGGTGACATTTTCTAGTTTGTTCCACTGCCCACCTTAAAAATGGCAAAAACACAATTTAATAAGCACTGACCATCTCTCCGTTGTTCACTGGTAATCGAATGAGCTGTGCTTCCTGTGCCCTGGGGAGAAAGACAATGAGCCTTGTCAGAAACAGAGCCTTTGTGCCACTGAGAATCTGATCCAGTTTGTTTCTAGCCTCGAGGGTCTTTATCCAATGTCTTGTTGTCCCCTCTGTGTTATACCTACAAATTCCTTTTCTGTTTTTTCACTATGGGTGTTTCTGGGGTCACAGTGTTCTGAGTCACCTTAGGCCATCATTTTTTGAGAGAACGCCCACTTCCATATGCACCTTAAACCATTGTATATGTGCATTATTGGTGAATATGCATTATTTACATGCAAGTGGAACTGCCCTAAAACAAGTGATTCATCAAATGTGTAAGAATATTTTGGAGAGACGGATCTATCAAGCCACTTTCTATTTTCCTTTTTTTATTTTCTGACCATGTCACTGTATGAGGATGACGCTGTCATGTGTATATCGCCACTAGATTAAGCAAGAAGTGTAATGATTACTCCGGGTTTCACAACATTTTTGAAGTCACGTTACTTCTATATGTAAACTCGAAATGAGACTCTGTCCTCATAAAGGGAGAAAGAAATAGATAATGTGAGTCCTAGGTTTCAGTGAAGCGACACTCAAGGGCAGTCCCATTTCCATCTTCTCCCACGGGCTGTGATCTAGCTGAAATGACTCTGCCACTTGGAGGTTGTGGGGTTTCTTTGTTGCAAACTAACCTCTTTAAATGTTTTACTCGTCTGTGAAATAGGCCTCATGATTAATGTCTGCCTCACAGAGCTATACCCAGGACCAGTTACACCAAAGTATGCACATAGTACTCCCCAAGTATATGACATGTAGGTGTTAAATAAATGTTAACTCATTGATATTGCTATTGTTATTCTTACGTCTGTGTTTACTGCTAAGGGCTGCCATCAACAACTGCTTACCATACCTGCAGCCCCTCTTCATTCTCACTGTCCCCCACTTCTAACCATTTAATTCAAAAACAACTAGATCCTGTTAGAATGTGAGTCTCAGTGAAGCCAGGACCTTGTCTGTCTGGAAGAAGAAACGTTGATGTGTGGTTCAGAGCCTGGGTCTCTGGAGCCAAACTGTCTGGCTTTTAGTTCTGCCTCTATTACTATTAGATCAATGACTCTGGGGCAAGTTCCTTAATCTCTTGTAGACATTCTTTCCTTCTCTGTAAATAAAGGTAATTAGCTACCTTATAGGTTCTTGTGAGATTTGTTTGTGTTAATATATGTAAAATCATTTTGAACAGTGCCCTATGTGAAATACAGGTTATAAGGAGTCAGCTATGATTATGATTATCATTCTTATTTATCCCTGTAGCTCTAATACATAGAGTGGTAACTTAAACACAATAGGTATGCAGTAAACATTTGCTCATTGAATGAACATAGTGCTGGACGCTGGAAATACAAAAGAATTTAAAAGACTGGCACATGTCTAGAAGAGAGGCTGAAAGCTTAGTGGAGGGTCTCGGTCAGCATTCACGCGTATCAGACAGGTTCAACCCCCTCCAATCCCAGGGTCCCTAACTTGGGTTACACTACTAAGTATCAACTGACACATGAAACCTATACAACAGCATGAAGGAAAAAAAAGTAATGCTGCAAAGTTTTGTATGACTTAATTGCTAATTAGATAACACAGAGAATATGTAAGGCATCTAATCTAATGCTCTTGGCACATTTATTTTAATTCTACATCACTTAAGCAGAAACTAAAGAATCACTCCATTAAAAAAAAAAAAACCCAAACAAAAATAACTTGGGTATTAAGACAGGCACAGTCGCAGGGGGGTCATCAGGTGAGAAATTGGGGATCAACAGAGGTGAGGCTTAGAACCTCACCCCCTCTGTTTTGAGCAAAATCTTCTGCATCCGTGGATGCTTTGTTGCTCTTGTCTAGCTTGGATTAATACGTAGTCTATAGGCACAGACCTGATCATCTACATTTGCCCTCTTACAGCACTAAATTATGTTTTCTACCTTTATCTTGCATCTACCTACCACTTCAGCATTTTATTTAAAATAATAATAATAATAATAATAAGGGAGAAATGTGGGATTCACATATAAATCAAGTATAAAAATCAAATGAATAATCATATTTGACTTGATTGTTTATAGTTCATGATGTGTGATCAAAACTGAAAGTTTCTGTGATGACTGCCCTTGCACTGTTCACCATGTAAGAACTTATTCACTGTGTAAGAACTTGTTCACCATGTAAGAACTTGTTCGTTATGCTTCAGAAGATTGGAGACTGATGAGAATTAGGCTTGGGGTTGATTAATGATTGTGCATTGAGTCCCTTATACAGAATTTTATTGTTGTTAACAACCATTTGATCAATAAATATGAGAGATGCCCTCTCAAACAAAAATAAAAATAAAAAAAATAACTTGGGTATTTAAAATGCCTCCTGAATATTTTGTAACCATTTAAGAGAAGTACTGCAGAGACCCCCCTGTCATGCTACCGTCATGCCAGGTGGTAGGAATCGTAAATAGAGCACAGGCTTTTCTGTCTGGTAAGGAAGAGGAGCTGCAGTTAAAGCCAATGGTGACCGGGTACCCTTGAACTTGCTCACCTGCAAAGTCCTGTTTTCTGACATTAGCACTATTTCCTTAGAAAAGGGACATGTTTAAATGACATTGCTATGGGAATAGTTTTTAAAGTAAGAAAAGCCAAGTTTGATGAAGACGTAGGAAAATGGGGGCCCTCGTGTGGCTGTAGTATAAGAGTAAACTGGTCCATGTGTCCAGAGGACACTTTGGGAGTCAGTATCAGAAGCCTTATAATATTCATATAGATGGTCCAACAGTTCCACTTGTATAATTTATCCTGAAGAAATCATCAAAGTTGTGCACAAATACAGAAAAAGGTTTTCTGCAACATTATTTATAGTAGAAAACCATTGGAAGCAAACTAAACAAACTTCAGTAAGAGATTAAATTGCTGTTATAGCCGTGCAACACAGCGCTCTGTATGTTGAAGCCATGTTGTTGAAGTACATGTGTGACATGTGCAAATGGCAACTCTAGATTTAAAAATCACGTTACGCAAAATAGCAGCAGTGAACTCAAAGACGCTGAGAAGTGACTAGTGGTTACCAATGGGGAGGGGTTGGGGCAGCTGGGGGTCAGGGTGAAGGGGATAAAGGGGCACAATAATTCACAATCACAATATAAGTGGCTCACAGGGACAGTAGTACAACATGGGGAATTTAGCCAATCATTCTGTAACAGCTTTCTAGATTAAAAGTTAGTAACTGCACTAGAGGGGGTGAGGATTTAATAATATGGGAACTGTTCAACCACTGCGTTGTGTATTTGAAACCAACATAAGACTGTATATCAATGATATTTCAATTAAAAAAAGGCAAATTAGCTATATGATACAAAAACCTGAAAAAAATCAGTTTCCAAAACAATTTATATAGTATGGTCACAATTGTTTAAAGAAATAGATCCAAATAGGGAAATCATAGATGATTTTTATTTTCTTCTGTTGTTTTTTAAATATTTCTCAATGAATGTATATTACTTTTGTAATCACAGAAACTATAGTAATAATAAAGACATTTGACCCCTCCTTTTCTTTTTCCACAAATAGTATTCTGATTTTCATTATAATGTACTGCTTCCTCATAAAAGAAGGCAGACACAACCTTGTTTTTTATCACTGACAACTGTGCCTTATCTGCTTTGGCTAGTATCATAATGTACCTGTCTATCAAAGTATGATACAGACACTGGACCATAAGTATTGCAATCTGATCTTTAAATGGGGTCATAATTCTCTATTTCTACTTGCCTGAATATTTCTCTTCACCTGCACAGATTTGCCTCTGATAATGATTTTTTTCCTTCTTTCAGGTAAACAACTACAGTTTAGAAGAAGTAACACATGAAGAGGCAGTAGCAATACTGAAGAACACATCAGATGTAGTTTATCTAAAAGTTGGCAAACCCACCACCATTTATATGACTGACCCTTATGGTCCTCCTGACATTACTCACTGTAAGTACCATGCTCAGCGTCACCTTTCACAGCGTGCCAGGTTTGCAAAGAGGGAATTCTGAGAAACTTGGCAAAGTCCTCGGCTTGCACTTTCCATCTTGTTTAGCCGGCGGGAAAACTGCAGAGGAATGCTGTGCTTCACGCCCTCATTGCCTTACAAAGCCTTACCGAGTGTTTTGAAGGTGGAACACCCTACTGAGCTGGCAAACCCACCATATGGAAAGGCTTACTGATGTATGTTGGGGGCCACGATTATAATAAAATAGAAATGCCATGTTTTTAAAGGCTGTTTTTCAAGCTTCTATAGCCTGAAAACTCTTTATGATGATGACACCATGATATTTGGTATTCCTAGTTCAAACCTCTGCGATAGCAGAGTAGGAAAGAGAGAATGGCAAAATAGAATAGAGATAGCACTATTCTTGCTCGGGAAGAGGATCTTGGACGTGAATAGTGAAATTATGATCCTCAGTCACCATCATCATAGACCTTACCTTTACCTGAATTTGTTATATTGGCAGAGAAGTCAGAGAAAATCACCATCACTATGGCCATTGAGGTGGCTTGGGGTTGGGGGCTTCTAGGGCAGCAACTAATTATGAGGCACCGTGTTGGGTCCTTTACAAAGTCCACTGCCAAATAAACCCCGTGTTTTCTCCTGTTCGGATTATGTCAGCCAAGAACTTTATCTAAGGTTCTGTCTTTGGGGTCTAGATTTAGTAGCCATTCATTTTTTTGATGTGAGTTTAAAGGACAGCTTTATTGACAACAGTAAGCTTGCTCATTCTGAAATTTTGAGAAACCGGTTGTGAGATTAGGGACTAAGAATGTCTTCAGGACCTGCCATTAATTAGTACTGTGGTCTTCAGCAAGTTGTTTAACCTCTCTTAGGTTTTAAATGTTTCTCTTGAGGGAAATTCAAAGGTTGAATAATTTTGTTACCTGCCCATTACATTAGCTCTGGCTTTCCTTAATGATGAGTCTAAAATAACTTGCCCCCAAAAGATTTTTTTTTTAAAGCATGCAGTAAGCTGAGATCAGCCTTACCTTAGGATATGAAAGAGTTTTAAGTTTCAAAGTGTTTCAAACTGGGTGAATTTAGAAAAATCAGCCTTGTGACTGTGAGCTACTTCTGGAAGGGCATATAAGGTCAATATCAAAGAGAGCAAAGAGAGGAAACAAAACATGCTATTCAATTCAAGAAACATGCATTGACTAACTTCAGTATGTGCGAGACATCATGTAAGGTAATTAATGGGATGCAAAGGAGATACGATCATGGCCTTCACTGGAAGGCAGGCTAATACAGATATGTAAATAGCAGCAATATTTGGCAAAAAAAAAAAGAGGGATGTGTATGCCTAGGGGAGGTAAAAACAAATGTTCTTTTGGGCACTCAAAAGAAAGGAATAACACCAGTCACTGGAAGATTAGAAACATCTTTGTATAAAGGTGGGCATCTGAATTGCATCTTAAAGAATGGGTGAATTTTCAATATCAGGGGTGTGATAGGAGACAGAAATTGTAGGTAGTTGACAGTGGCACAAAAGTACAGATATGGGGAAAAACAGGCTTTGTTTGAAGAACAGGATATGTGTAAGGCAGATACTGAAATGGATCATCTTGTAATAATGAAAAAAAAGGGTTTTTGTATTCAACACAGCAAAAACAGAGAACATTTAATCAAGGGAACAGCATGTTCAGAACTGGATTTCTCAATGTATGAAACTGATTTCAGGAAAGAGAGGAGGAAAGAAGACCCAGTCCAGGGGGCGGTTTTAGTAACCCAAAAGAGAAATGAATTAGTGTGGAGGAATAGAAAAGAAAGGCCAGAGTTCTTGGTCTTTCTGGAATGGGAATACAGCTTATTTGGCGATTAAAGTCTTATACAAGAACTTGATCTTAGGAGCCTTTTGCTTTGATAATTGGGTACAAATTATGTGAAAGGAATGTGAGCTCTGCAATTAGAAAGATAACGTTTTTATTTCAGTAGAAAATTAATCATTGTTCTGAAAATGTATGTGCTAGGTCTCTCCTCCAGTTCTTCTCTTCACCCAATTATGCTAACTGGGGGTACAGATATAAATGTTGTTACATCTTTCCAATCCTAAAGGTCACCGTGTGCTTGCGCATATTAAATACAAACAAACAGCAACGCCCCACTCTTGGAGGACAAGAGAATCCTTGGTGTGTAGCAAAGCCTCTCTCTTTTTAACAGAACTATAGTGTAGCACGTGGAATCACCCACGTAACAGGTTTCTCTTCTTCTCTTTGGTTCACCCTTAGCTTATTCTCCACCGATGGAAAACCATCTACTCTCTGGCACGAGTGGCACTTTAGAATACAAAACCTCCTTGCCGCCCATCTCTCCAGGACGGTACTCACCAGTTCCCAAGCACATGCTTGTTGAAGACGATTACACCAGGTCAGATGTTCTGGGCGGGTAACGGGGTTTGCACGCTCCTCACCAGGAAGACATTGCATCTGTCTCAAATGTCAGCTGTTGCTTTTGAGGCCATCGAAAGCTTCTGAGTACCATGCAGATTTACTGTTTTTTAGCCATAGTAGAAAATCACCCATAAATACTTGTGAACATGTGTCATTGCCCTCTTTCGGAAGGCAAAATCACAAATTCTCTGTGGAGAAAGAGTCATATACACTTACCTATCACTTTGCCATGTGTTAAGACTTTTGCTATGTTATCCCATCTGAGCTTTAGCCATACATAAGATAGGTATTATTACTTGAAGAGAAAAGATGGTGCTGAGGTTCTAAAAGAAGGTAGTGGCATGTCAATATTACATGTCTGGTAAATGGAAGAGTCAGGACTGAAACTTTTGTCTTTAGACTCTAAATTCCATGTTCTTGCCACCAAAGGCCACCCACAATCTGATGGAGTTGGCCAGTCAATCAACCTTCCCTCTAGTGCAATAACAACAGGTAGAAGGAAAAGGAGTAAAATTAACTGCAAATGGTTTGAATTTAATATATCCAAAGGGGAACAGGACAGGGTATAGGACAGAGCACAGAAACACATGGCTAATCCCATGACATAAAACCAAATTTAGCCAGCACGCCTCTGAAAATCAGGTCTGGTAGCTCACAGAGAAGACCAACTTAATCCACTTAACCATCATTTTAATGGATGCAGTAAATATTGGATAATGAATTAATTAATTAATTAATTAATGGAATAATGAATGAATAAGAAATTGTACAATTTTTTCTTTTTTATCTTTATATTCCTTTTGTTCCAAAGTAATATGTGCTTATAGGTGAAGTAATGCAAAGATAGTCATGAAACAAAACTCTCCCCTAAACTCCCTCCAGAGCAACACATCTTGAGGTTCCCACCATGATATCCTGGCATGAACCTTTCATACCATTTCCATGTTCATACAGAGCCATGTGAATGCATACTCAGATGTAAGTGAGGCCTGACATTGTTTTTAACAATAAGTTTATATTTTATATGTTTCTCTGCAACTTGTTTTTCTCAGTGAGCAATACCTTTTACCCAAAATGAGATTACATATCGATATGTACAGTTTTTTTCTAAAAATGTTCGTGTGTAAAAAATGATAGAGATAGACCCTTTGGGTTTTATATCCTGCTGTCTAATGAAGTCATTTGTCAACCTTTAAAAAAAATAGAGGAGACTTTCTGCAGCTTGACTTTCCTCACTAGTGCCCATGCATGCTTTGGTCTTTCTTTCTTTTGCTATTTCTTTTTAAATGATCAAGCATTTTCCATTTATTTTGCAATTTCAGGTTTGCTGAAGTAGCTTGTTACATCTTTAGCCAAGGAATGGAATGTTTAGATGCTGCAAATGTGCATCTGTGTTGTAAATCAAATATAAACTTCTTCCTATGCTGAAACATCTAATCTCTATGCTCTTAATTAAAATGAGGGCTGGAGCAAAGATCATCCTCATGGCTCTCTAAAGAATTGTGTAAATATAGGCACCTTTATTCACCAGGGTGATGATCTATTTGCTCTCATCCTGTTGCTAATATTTGATGTGACTTTAATTTGAAAATGTCATTTTATCTTACTAGGCCCCATAGTGAATTAAAATTTATTAAACCCTCTTCATAATCTAAGTCCTTTGCTAGCTATTTTACATACACAATTCATTTAACTCTACCTTCAACACAGAAAGAAGAGCTTTCATCACATTTTATAGGTGTAGAAATTGAAGTTCAAAGATGCTAAGGAACTTGCTTATAAATAGAAAAACGGTGCCCCTCCAGCTTTAAAAATCCTGGCTAGGGAGAAATATTTTAATTTTCTTCTTATCTTTAAAATGAAAACTAAGTCATATAAAACTGTGCTCATCATAGAACTGCTGTGTGACTATAAAGATACCCAAGAATTGTGATAAGCTCTAAAGACAACCAGATCAGAGTTGAAACCTATTTCTATCACTGGCTGTGTGACCCTGAGGAAAAATTATTTAATCACTGCAAGCCTCAGCTTCTTCATCTGTGCAATGGGAATAGTAATCAAATTTTTCTCAACAGGTTGTTATAATGATTAAATGAAATGTTGCATGCAAAGAACGTATAACAGTACCTGATGCATAATGAATAGTAGATGAATATTATCTGTTAGCAGTAGTTGTACTTACCATAATTCTTAATCCACTTAAGATGTCCTATAGAATATTTTTAATAGATTGTATCCTGGGAAGAGAGTCCACTTCTTCCTACAGCATTATGCCTCAGCATGGGCTTCTTGTCCCACCTCTTCCCTTATTCTCAGGCAAGACAAGCTCACTAATAATTCTGCATAGAATCTTCTGAATGGCTATAGCCTGGCAAACTTGTGAAGTAAATTATGTCATGTTACACACACATTCATACACACACATGCACCTCTCCTGCACCCTCTGATCATTGCTATGTCCTCTTGTAGGTGCTTTGTGCTGTAGGAATTACCATGGGTCTCAGACGTATTAGTTCAAAAGCAAATGTATTGCTTAATTCATAGATATTTATTGAATACATCCTACTAGACAGTGGGCACTGCATTAGGAGTGTAAAATTGAAAATATGAAACAACATCCTTAAGAACTATGAAATTGACACAGAAATATAGGTAAACCAGTGGATCTCCCAATGCCTACTCCCTAACTATGCACACCCCATCTATGAAATTTTCCATGAAGCATAATGTATTATTTTTTTTAATCCTGAGGTTATATACATTGACATCAAGATGTCATTTCTTTTGTGGTATTAAGTGACAGTTACTTATTTTACTGGATCCTTACTTAGAAAATGAAAAATTGGCAACTTTATGTCAATTCTCATTTTTTAAATGCAGAAGGTCTGAAGATCCCAAAGTGTGAGAACTAGTAACAGCAACAAATAAAATTAGTTCAATTCTATGAAGTGCTGTCATACCACCATCACAGAGTCCCCTAACCCCACAGGAGGTGCTTCATAAATATTTATAAATGAATTCAAGTTTTACAGGAATGCTGCAGGAAAAGCCTATGGCCTCAAAGAAAGTTTTAAAGACGAGACATTTCTAGAGTTTGAGCTTGAAAAAAGTTGTAGGCATTGGTCAGAGGGTCAAGAGATCAGTAAGGGCATTCGTGGTAAGGGAGAGCATATGCAGCTTCATGGAAAAATGTGGAATTGAATAAAATGAAAGCAACTATTACAGTTTGAAATACACCATTATAAAGGAAAATGGAACCTACCTTTAAATTACCTTTATATTCCTTTTCTTTCATCTGTAGCTATAAGATTAAAAATATATATAGTAGTAAAAATGAAAAGATCACTACTATGTACCATTATACCAAGTCTTTTAATATGTATAACATTGCCCTTATGCTAATTATATGATATTCTTGATTTTTATAACTAATAAAAATGTTCAGAGTTTAAGTAACTGTGTCATATCATACAGCAAGTGAGTAGCAGAAGCAAATTTTGAATTCAGATCTGTCTGTCCCCCAAAGCCACATCCCCACACCCCCACCACCCCCATGTCATGCAGTCTCTTTCCATGGGGAAGTGTTGGATAAAGAAGACCAGGCTTGTATCAGGAGACTGGTTTTTAGTCCTGGCCCTACCACTTACTACCTAGATGACCCTGAACAAGCCATTTAGTCTCTGTGAGTCTTGAATTTCCCATCTAGGTATTTTGGATAAAGGGTCTTCTAATGCCCTTATGGAATTGTGAAATTTAATGTGACAATATGTATGAAAGTTGTCATCTTTATAGGGCGGTAGAAATTTGCTATTATCCTAAGGTGTTATAATAGCTTATATTTGAGGCCCACTTTGTTTATATCTAATACAGTAAATCAGGGGAATGAATCTCCAATGATGAGACTTGAGCTGATGGGCAAGCAAACATTTCTGTGAAATAGAAACTTGCAACAACTTATAAAATCATATCAAATTGGAAGCCTTTTATTCCATGTGCTCATAGTATCTTCTTCTATCTGTTGTAAGAAATATTTTTATATTTTCCTGAATCATATTAACTTCTCTTGGGAAGATATAGGATGAATTTTTATGGAACTTTGATTAGAAAAATGCTACAGTGACTTAGCTGGAATTTTTTAAAAATCCCTTTCTTACTATTAAGGAAATGTATACCTGAGTAAACTGGGAAATTTCGTTCTCCCATTGAATTAGAGAAAACTCAATCCAAAAGACCTTGGATAAAATTCTCTTAGTAGAAAGCCCAGTTGAGTCCCCTAGAAATCAGTATTCATTGTAATGTAGATGTGCGGTTTCAGATTTTTTTGGAAAACAAAGCTATTACAATGAGGCTGAGATGGTTTTTTGGCTAAAGGAATTATAGACTCCAAGAATTGGAAGGGCCGTAAATGAATGCAGAGTCTACTCTTCCTCTATCTGGTGGGTAAAAGGAACACAAGGCCAGGAATGACTTGTCTTTCCCTAAGTCCTGTAACTTAGAAGTAGTAAAATCAGATGTAGAATCTATGTCTTCAAACACCATTGCTTTTGCTGTTTCTCTAAGCTGATGTTCACTTTTTTTTTTTGGTGGAGTAAGAGGATGATAATTAGGAAAAGTTTCCATCAACCAAAACCACCTGGGAGCAGTGCCTACTTTATATGTTACCTACAACCATGGATTGTGCCTCTAATGGGCCAAATTTTCCTGGTCACCCAGAACAGGTGCAACCCACATACCCTCACCATCCAGCCAAATATTCTCAGTATATAAACAAATCATCAGTACTAAAATGAAACCCAAAAACTTAGGAATGCAAAGTAAAACTGCTTATTCAAGATGAGGGGACTTCATTTCCCAAGTTATAAATGTGATAAATGGAATAGAAGCCAGAGACCTAAAGTATAGCTGTATGATAGAATCAAGTTCACCTGGCCCTGATATTAGTATACCCAGGGGTCTTTCTGACTGGCTCTACATAATGTTCCCTCACATAGTTTGGTTGCTCAAAAAGCATACTGTAAATAAAGTCCCAAGATTTCTTATCTCAAGAATCTTTCAAGGTTGACTTCAAATTGTGGCTCTGATATTCCCTTATTTACTAAGAAGGTGTGAGTCCATCAGATTACAGTCTGCCTCCGTTATCTTCTCCCCAAATTATAGAACACTCATTTACTGGATATAGTATCTAAAATGTATTCCAGTCCTCTTTTCTCTTTCTTTCATTTGTTTACTCATTCAGTGAATATTGTTTCTACCATGTGTCAAGCAAAGTTTTAGCAACAAAGTTATAATTGTGAACAAACCAGACAAGGTTCCTGTCCTCATGGAGTTTACCTTCTAGTGTATTGGTTAAGAGATACATAGATAAATGAGTTAGGTTCAGGTAGTGATAGGCACTATAAAGAAAAAAACAGAAAAACGTAGACAGTAATTGGGGAAGAGAACAATATTAAATAAGATGATCAGGGAACGCCTCTCTGAGGAGCTAGTGTATGAGCTGAGACCTGAATAGAAAGAAAAAATGGTGATATAAGGATCAGAGAAAGAACATTCCAGGACAAGGGAACAGCAAAGCCAAAGTCCCTGAGGCAGGAATGAGTTTAGTGTGTTCCAGAAACATGAGGAAGTCCAGCCTGGCCTGAAAGAGATGACCTACTGGGAACATGGCAAAAAATCAGATTGGAGCAGGAGTCAGGGGCCAGGTGACATAGGACTTCCTGGGTAATGATGAGTAAGTAGAGGTTTAATTTTGAGTGCACTGAGAATCTGATAAAGAGTAGACTAACAAGGAAAATGAAATTATATGAGTTATATTTTTTAAAAAGCTCTCTGACTGCTGCATGAAGGTGTAGAGGGACTTTTGAAGAGATGAGGGGAGAGCTGATAGTGGCTGGAGGGGAGGATGGAGGAACCTGAGCTGTATTTTAGAGCTAGATTCAACTCTCAATGTTCAACACGAGGAGCGGCCTGCTTTTGTACGGCTAATTTACTACTGACCATTTCTACGCTTTGGTCTCCTCTGTAGTAATCTTTCAGGAAAGCAAAAGTGTTTGCCACTGTTCTTTCTTTTTTTTCCATTGGTCTTTAACTTTGTAGATCAAACTGGGTAGAGACTAAACCAATGATTCTCAAATGTTTCTACCACATGCCCTTTGGTCTTGAAGTCTGTACCTTTTCTCCTCGGGATCCAGTGCAGAAAATGAAGCTTTCTGTCCAAGCATAAAACATAGAAAATCTTGTATTTTCTTGTAAAAGCTTGAGTAAATATCCTTGTTTGCTTTAATGAAAAAACATTTTTATTACAAATGAAATTATTTTTATCCAAAATCTTAGGGTGATGCTGATACACCGAAAAGGTTTTTTTCTGTGGCTACTCAGTCCCTGCAAATGCCATGAACCGAGATGCCTGTGAATACCCAAGTTTGAGAAGCGCTGAGCCAAACTACACAAACTTGCCAGTTTATTAATGCCGTGTTATGGTAACAGCCCTTTAATAATGACTTAAGGTTTCCAGTCTCCATTACAGACAGGCTCTCAAAGGCAGAGACTGCCTGGCCTCAGAGTAAAGCCTGGACATGTTCTAGCCTCTCCTCTTTTTAACTTATATTTAATGACCTAAACCCGTTTGTGGGTGAGCTGGGAGTTTATTCTTCTAAGACAGGAAAGAAATCTTTTTACATGCCTTTGCCCAAATATAGTAGAAAAGAACTTGGTATATTTTACGCAGACACCTGACCCTCCTTTAGAATCAAGATCTGTGTCCCAGAACGATTAGTCCATGGACCCTGGAGCCACCCTGCTCACCTTGAACCACTTCCTGGCTGTTTGACCTGGAGTAGGTTATATAACCATCCTTTGCCTCAGTTTCCTCATTATAAAATTTGCAGAATAATACTTTCCACTTGATAGGCTTACTGTGACAAGAAACTGAGTCAGTACAAATAAAGCGCTTGGGAAACAGCCCTCAAAAATTGTTATATTAGTACTACTTAAAGCAAGGATTTAAGATAAACTACTCCACAAAGAAAGTCATTTTTTTTTTTTGGTACACATCCTGTAAGGAATGAAAATGTAGCCAACAATATTACACAGCTGCTCCCACCTAGTCCACATATATGTTTTTTTCAACTTCTCTTGCAGAGCACATGCAAACACTTTATTGCAGAAAGTCATATAGTCTGACTGCTTTATTAAGCATCTTTATTTTTATGAGTACAATGAATGTCTAGCACCACCTGCATTGAAAATCTAATAGAGGACTCAGCAGAACCAAATATGATAAAAACCAGTCTATCAATCTGTCCTCTGTGGCTAAATACAATTATCCTCTGGATAATTTCTTGACTTTGCCCTTTTTTATTCACAGTAGTTCTGAACAACAAATACCATGGAGCTTTTCCCTTAAACATGTATAAAACATGGCATCAGATTCTTCACAGCCTTGATAAAGTTCATTATAGAACTTAACCAAATCAAAGACTCATCAGCAATGTCTCTGCATTATCTGTTTTCTGTGCTGCAGTCCTGATTTCTCCAATGTGGAGCTTGGTACTATAATGTGTTTTGAAGCAAAGCGGAATAACAGCAAGGAGCAAATGGCACAAAACTCATCAGACAGGTGGAGGATAGACCATAAAGTAAAGCCTCAGGGGAGTTTTCTCTTTACTGATGGTAGTGCCACATAACCATTTACGTTTACTTACATAAACCGTGAGGCATGATTGATGGAGCTATCCTGTTAGAAACAGAGTGGCTATGCTAATGGGGGGAGGTGATGAATCTTAATTAAAGGAAGATATCCAAATATGTATTGGAAAACATGTTAAGCTGCTGTTTGCTGTCAGGGAAATGAATTTAATATTAGAAAAAAATGAAACAGTCATGGGAATTTTAAGACTATGGTTTATAGATATTTATCATTTCCTATGTACCTAGTACATTAGCCAGGCATAAACACACAATGCTAGGCCTTATAATTTTATGGAAGATGGTTGCTGCACATCTATACTATTGCTGTTATAGATGTAAAAGTTATTTAATGAATGCTGCCTGGCAATTTGATAAAATGAGTTCATCCTTGGCCTTCAGGGCTGGTTGATGCATAGAAGGATTAGCGATGGACAATGGGGAATTTTGGAGGGACCACTATAGAAGCAATCAACTTATAGGGCCCTTCTAAGTTAATTGGCCCCATCCCTTACATTGCAAGTTAACTACTCTCACCAATACAGTGTGCAGCTTATTTCTGGCCCTTATCTGATATCAGGGTGTATATTATGACTCAAGGCAAATAGACATTGCCTCTTCCTCTAGAAGTTTATTTTCACATCGATAGGTCATTCAAGTAATGCTAGACAGAAGACAACTAATTGTCCATATGTGGGTATAAACTTAGAAAATTACCCATGATAGCATTGTGATCCCTGAGTGACTTCCTGTCATCTCTATCATTAGCTGCTATCAGTGATGTTACCATATTAATATTAATGATTGCCTTCATAAAATCAAAGAAAACTGGGGGATCCAATTACTGCATTCCACAGACTTATATATTATACATTATAGACTTACAAATTTCATAAGTTTTGGGTTGCATCATTCACTTTTTCTTCAAGTAATTTAATTACTCTAGATAATAAAGCAAGCTATATCTGAGTAAAAAACATTTATAAAATATTGCCTTCATATTTTCCCCAGACATCCTTTTCAGTCTCCATATCTATTTCTTGCTCCTTTTACTATCTTATACCCCTTTTTAATTGTTTCCAGTAAGTTCTGTCTTATTTTATTATTTTCCCTAATTTAAGAGTAGTATATATTTGTGGAAAAGTTGTAAAATAACAAAATCCCACTGTACATAGCATGGTCAAAAATAGAAAGAAAAACTAATAAAATTACTATCTCACCACAGACAATCATTATTGATGTTTGATGTATTTCCTTTGAGATTTTTTTCTGTTTGTGTATTTGTTTATAAATTTGGACCATGCTATGTACAGTGGGATTTTTAAAAAATTTATTATTATATTTTGAGCTTTTTCCCATCTTTAAGCAGTCTTCAAAAATATATTTTTAGTAGCTGTATAATACAGCAGAACCATAATTTACTTAACTACTTTACTACTCCTGGACATTTAGGTTGTTTCTAGGGGGGGTGGTCTTAATACAGATAATGCTTATACAAGCTTTCTGACCCTATTTCTTGATTATATATTTAAGATAAATGCCTAGGTCCCACTACCTAATGCACATCTTGGTTGTCTTCTAGACATCGCATATTTAACATTTCCAAAAACACACTCTTGATGTTGATCCCCATCCTGCCCTTCCATAGGAAAATAGGAACTATAATCAAGAGAAAACGTAATCAATAGAAATAGACCCAGACCCAGAGATGATACAACTAGCAGATAAGCAGATTAGAAAGGCTATTATAAATGTGGTCAATCTCGCAAAAAAATAGGGGAAGAAATGTGAATGAAGACAGAAATGGAAGACATGAAAAATAAACCTGTATTAAACATTGAGCGATGAAAAAGCAGTATCTGAAGTGAAAATTTGTATCACAATACATACTGCAGAAGAAAGAACTTTTAACTTTAAGGCATAGCAATAGAACCTATCCAAATGAAACACAAAAACTAAAAGGAACTAAAAAAAAACATCCTAGTGACTTGTGGAACCAGAAAGAAAAAAAAGCAGACTGTGGAATACCAAATAGTCCATTTTATTTTTTATCATTTGATGAAAATTATAATTCTATCGGTCTATAAGTCTCAACCAAGCCCGAAGACATTATGAAGAGCAGAACATAATAAAAATAGATTTTATGTCAGAACTAATGCAAGCCAGAAGACAAATGAGAAATATCTTTTAAAGTACAGAGGGCTGACCCCAAGTTTATGGCCTAAGCAGCTACAGAGTGGAAATATTACTAAGAAGGGAAGACTTTAGAAGGGCAAGCTGTGGACAAAAATTAGTTTTTGGAAATGTCAAATGTGCAATGTCTATAGGCAACAAAGTGAGATGCTGATTAGACAGTAGGGATCTAGTAATTTGCAAAGCTGGGATCTAAACACAGTCAGTCTGGTTTGAGAATCCATATCTCTGACTACACTTTTAAAGGTCATGCAGCTGGCATATGACAGGATCAGGATTCAAACTAACTCCAAAGTCTGGCTCTTCCTGCTGTAGCACATGGCTAGCATTATTAGCTTTAAGATTTCTAGAATCTCCTATGTGCTTCAGGTGAGTCTTTGGGGTTATTTTTTGTCCCTTAAAGGTAGAACAAAATTTTTCTATCATTGTCTCCTTCCAGCAACTCTTCCAACCTATTCAGGGGAGGCAATCAGCTTTTCTCAGGAAGAAGTGAGGCCTCCTGGATGGTTCTGTCCTTAATGCCTGTCATTCTAGCTAGAACGGCAGACCACATATGGTTGTCTTAATAAACATTTGAAATCCTCACTGAAAGAACTTAGCAACCCCTGTGAGTGTATGTGTCTTTGTGTAAACATTTAAGTATCAACCCTCATCCTAGATATTTTTTAATTAGATGGACCTTGAAGGGAGAATAACATGAGTCCTTTCTCATATAGATCATTTTCTGATGGAAATGCTGTCAATTGATTCACTGGAGTCCAATGTTTTGCCTTATGGGGTATTTTTTTCCCATAATCTTTTTCTAAAGTTTCTTTTATGATCTTCAGACAGGAGATAAAGGTAGAATGAAACAGCTGAAATGTAATAGCCAGCAATTTCAAAGCCAATTATGTGAGGCCCTACACTGAGTTTATAGTAGTATTAGTAAGCCCTCATAGCCGTGTAGTACTACATAAATACTTTTCTATTTTTTATTTGGTTCCTAGAACATCATAAAAAATGGGCAGAGAAATGTTTTTTACACCTATTTAACAGACTGAGAATCTGAGATGTTAAAGATTCCGTGATTTCTCCTACAAGTAGAAAGTAAGTGACTAATCCAGAACCCAGCACCCAGTAGTGCGTAGCATTCTGGTTAGCAGTTCAGATGTGGGAGTCAGAGTAACTCTGGCCTCTCCACTTAACTAGCTATTTGACCTTGGATTTGTTACGTAACCTCTCTGCGCCTGTTCCCCAGGAATGCCTGTACCATGGAGTATGACCAGGATTAAATGAAGCAGCCTTTATAAAACACTTTGAACAAAGCCTAGCACAAAATAGTCTGTATTTGGGTGAGCTTCTTGTTATTATTATTATTATTATCCTTGACATCTAGTCCAGGTCACCATGGTGATAATAGGATTTGCTGCATTTGTGCTGATAGCAGAGCTGTTTGGAGAAGGGGCAATGAGATGAGGGAGAGAATGAGGGGGAGATATGCTTCCAGCCAGCCTAAGAAGATACAGATTTATACTGTGTTTACATTTGCCTTAAAGGGTAGATTTCCAGACTTCATGTTGATTTAGTGATATTTTCTCTATATTTGAATCTCTTTTAAAAATATGTATTAATCCCAATTAAAAAGAATGTATTCAAAACCAAGCCGAACTATCAGTCATATAAAAAGAGAAGTCCACATTAAACTGATTTTTAATTTAAAACTCTAAAATTAAAAATTCTAGGATGATAAGTAAACCTAGGTATATACCTCCTATGTATTCAGATTTACTATGAAGGCATCATGAAACTTTCTAAACAAATGCAGTGTTTACTTTTACATACCTTGATGATTTGAGCACAGAAATCAAGCATTTAATACCAACACCTCTACTGATTCTTTCTACTTCCCAGGGGTAGCATTAATCCCATAGTTCCACTGTATAGTATTAGATTGGGCCATGTATGGTTGGATGAAATTCCACATACAGTATTGTCCAAATCCATACAATGCTGAGTGTAAGTCTAACAAGGTTCTGCTGAATTTAAAATCATGAGAACTGAGAGGAGCTCTATAGGATGGCCACTGGGTGTAGAACTCATAGTGTGGATGTGGCCTCCCTGACCAAAGCAGAGAAGGATCTTGCCTGGAACCACTGTCTTCTAGCTTAGACAGAAATACTTACAAAATTCTGCTTACAAAAATGAATGTGATGTATTATTGGCAAAATAATAAAGTCACTGGTGAAATAATGAAAACTAGTGTTTCTTATCTTCCCCTAAAAAAAGAATTTAATATTTACACTGTACAGGTATTTATATTTATCAGCTAATATTATCACATCAAAAAATTCTAGGGCAATACTTGTATTCTATAGAACTGAAAGAGATAATGCAGTTCAAAAAGGTGACTAATTCATCAGACCTTTCTCCAAAAGATCAAGTATGGAACTCAAAAAGTTCCAAACCCTGACAGCTCATCAATCATCTATGAAACCTTTATCAACACAGGCCTGAGCCCCATCCCAGATCTGCCAAATATGGGTGTCCAAGAGTAGAGCTCAGACACTAGTACTAAAAACAAAACATAAACCCTTATGGGTGTTTCTGATGTATAGAAAGGTTTGGGCAGCACTGGCTTAAATTCATTTTGTCTTTAACTTCAGAAAAATCAATTACCAAAAGAAAATTAAAGCAAAACAGAGCACATTAGAAGAAAACATGGCCAGGCAATTTTCCCATAGGGTAAATTGTCATAAAAACGATGGTTGACCCTAAATCCTGGACAGTACAGGTGGTAATGAGCAAAAAGCAATGCTCCTTAGCAAGAGTTACCAAACACAGAGTTCATTCAGTGATGTTTTATTCCATAAACATACACATTTTTTTAAGTCCCATGTTACTTTATTTACTTTAAATCAAATTTCTTCTACTAATAGGCCTCTGTCTTGCCTGCCTGTCTTCTAAAAGTCCTCCCTGAACATCAATCCTTTAGGAGTTCAGACTTTTGAAGAACAAAAACCTGGAAGACAGTTACTTTGGGAAAATTCTGCATTCCCTCCTGTATCACAAATCTCCAGGGAGGTGATGAAATAGAAAGGCCTGACTATCTGATTATCTGGGGAGGAAATAGTAAGTTCAAAACACAAATTAATATTTCAGTAGTTTAAGCAGAACCTCCCTACACTGTTGGTGGGAATGTAAATTAGTTCAAGCATTGTGAAAAACAAATGGAGGTTCCTCAAAAAACTAAAAATAGAAATACCATTTGACCCAGGAATTCCACTCCTAGGAATTTACCTTAAGAAAACAAGATCCCTGCTTCAAAAAGACAGATGCACCCCTATGTTTATCGCAGCACTATTTACAATAGCCAAGAAATGGAAGCAACCTAAGCTTCCATCAGTAGATAAAGAAGATGTGGTACATATACACAACGGAATATTATTCAGCCACAAGAAGAAAACAAATCCTGCCATTTGCAATGACATGGATGGAGCTGGAGGGTATTATATTCAGGGAAATAAGCCAGGTGGAGAAAGACAAGTACCAGCTGATTTCACTCATTTGTGGAGTATAAAAACAAAGCAAAACTGGAGGAATAAAGTAGCAGACTCACAGATGCCAAGGAGGGACTAGTGGATACTAAAGGGAAGGGATTGCATAGGGTGGTGGAGAGGGAGGGAAAAAGGGATTAAGGGGCATTAAAATTAGCACTTACAATATAGGTAGGTCATGGCGAAGGCAGTACAGCACAGAGAAGACAAGTAATGACTCTATAGCATCTTATTACACTGATGAACAGTGACTGCAATGGGGTCAGGGGGGAACTTGATAATATGGGTGAAGGTTGAAACTGCAATATTGCTCATGTGAAACCTTCATAAGATTGTATACCAATGATACCTTAATTTAAAAAAATATTTCGATAGTATATCCTACTGCCCTCCTTTATTATTTGCATTGCTTTAGAAAAAGCAGCTTATGTTAATGCAATTCAGAAATAGTCTATTCCTTAACCCCAACCCCACCTTTTCCTATTGAAACAGGAATCTTATATAATTTTAGCCTCTCTAAGTATTAGAGCACCTTAGAGCAAAGCAGAAAATATCTTTATGGCTAAATGTAGAGAAGAGTCAGCAGTAGCTGTCATTCATCTTATGGACCTATCACAGACGGAGAAGACAGTGAAACAGAGGCTGTGGGCAGGTGAATGGAGAATTTGATTCCAACCTCCATGTTCGTATTAAGCTGCCACCTAACTGCCTTGGATTTGTTGCATGTAATTAGATGCTCCTCGTAGAAACCCAGTGATCTGGATACCTTGGCAAACACAGAGATTCAGTAATGCACACAACTCCCATAGACACAATTGGCAAATCCTACTTTGCTTTACAATTCCTCACTTAGTCTCCTTCAGTGAGATATGGCACAGCACACACTGGAGTCAGAGACCTGCATTCAAATCATAGTTTGATCACTCCCCTATCTGTGCCACCTTATCCTCTCTGAGCCTCAGTTTCCTTATCCAAAAACTATAGGTAATATCCACTGTGAAAGTCTGTTGCTGTGAAGATTAAAGGTGATGATGTATTTGGCCAAAGAGTAACTGAGAATCTTAGGGACCTTCTGCTCTTACAGTAATCTTTACAATAATCTATTTAACCACTTCCTTTCCCCACTGCTTAAAAAATCTAATTCCAGAGCTCAAGCAAGTCACATAGATTTTACAGAGTATTTCATGTAAAGACAAAAGAGAAGATTATGGAATGACTTTACTCTAAACTCTGTATTCTGCACTCCACTCTGCTGACATGGAGGTGTCCTCAACTGACCTCAAGGTTCTTGACACCAACCTATGCAGTCCTTGCTATTTGATGTCTCAGCCATTACTTGTCACTGTGTCTGTTTTTTATCATGATCCTCATGCAGTTTTGATGCCTGGTACCCATCGTAGTTGTGACCAGAATGTATCATAAAATTTCTCCCATCTGCTGAATCTATTCCAGATTGGTTAGATAGAGTAGATGGAAGTTTCAGCTCTCTTGATAGTCTTAAAAAGAAAAAAAAAAAATCCCCATCTGGTTTCATTATTGCTGTATCTTCATTCCAAAGCAGCGCTCACTTCCTATGGGTGTATTGTTCCAGTCAGAATCTCCAAAAAAAAAAAACACCCCAGTCTTCTCTGGGTCCTTGAGATAGGCCAGGAGTCATCTCTCTAGATGGACATCAATGCCAATCATTTTTTTATCATCTCATCCCTCTGGGTAATTTGTGCTCTTACTCAAACTGCTGGAAAATTCTTTGGCCAGTGGCTTACAAAGAGAGATTGCTTAATTAAAGCTCCTCAGAGCATAAACAGGAGGGCCATGTATATGACTGTCTCAAAAATATGTTTGGTATGGAGAGAGAGGAGGTTTGGGAAATGGTGAGGAGAATAGTCTGGTGACTGTGGGGAATATGATTATTATTAGCTGAGTTCTGCCAATGTCGATCATTCTGATAAGTCACTTGGCTACTTTGTTTTCTATTAATGTTCACAGTGGTCCTGTCATATGCCTGTCCTATGGTATCTGTCATATTTGTACAAGACTGGAAATCAGAAGGATTGAGTAACTTGTCACAGTTTGCAAAGCTAAAAGGTAGTAGAGTTAGGACTCAAACTTGGTCTGTGTTTCACTAAAATGTGTTACCTCCTAGGAGATTAAATATCTGTAAAATTTCTCAAATATACAAAATCCGCTTAACATCCCAAGACTTAAGGGAATTTATCTTTTCTATCAAAATAGAAGCTGTGCTGTAAATGGGCTCATATGTTGCATTGCCATATTTTCAGATATATTTTCCACTTTTCCCTTTGATGGCTCCATGTTCCAGCCAACTTAACCAGGTAATGAACTGGCTTCATCATCCTCCCTGCCTGCTCTTGCAACACCTTCAGCCAGTCATAAGCTGCCCTTGGCCATCTCTGTCTTCACTTTTACATGTTCACATCCTATCTGTTTTTCATGATGCACCTTCAGTGATACCTCCTCATAAGATTCTCCCAAATTCTCCCTGCTGGCTATCATTTCCTCTTCCTTTGAACTCCCATGACAGTCTATCTTTCCCTTCCGTCACACTTCACCAGTGTTAGCCTTATTTTACTAAACACGCATACAAACACATATCCTCTCTCCAAGACAAAGTGATGCTTGAGGGAAGAATCTATAACTGGATCACATTTTTATCTTCCACATCACCTAGATTAGTACATAAAACCAGTTATTTACTGAGCACCTACTGCGGAGCAGTGATACGTGAAGGTTTTGCCTAGTGTATTTCATTTAATCTCATTGCAGTCCTATAAGGTTGGTCTTAAGGTAAGCTGCTTTCTTGATAAGGCAGCCAAAATTCAGACAATCTAAGTAACTTCCCCAGAGTCATATAGCTAACTAAGTAGCAGAGCAGTATGCAGACCCTAGGCCTGTAGCCTGTACTCTCATCCTCCTTCCATGTTCATAGCCTCTATGTTCTTTTAAGTGCATAAATATATCTTAAATAAATGAGTAGATGTTTTAGTAAAAAAAGACTACAGTTGTTGAAAATTTGTTTTGTCATCATTTCTTTTTTTTTTTGAGAGGGCTTCTCTCATATTTATTGATCAAATGGTTGTTAACAACAATAAAATTCTGTATAGGGGACTCAATGCTCAATGCACAATCATTAATCCACCCCAAGCCTAATTCTCATCAGTCTCCAATCTTCTGAAGCATAACGAACAAGTTCTTA
Source organism: Manis pentadactyla (assembly GCF_030020395.1). NCBI lineage: Eukaryota > Metazoa > Chordata > Mammalia > Pholidota > Manidae > Manis > Manis pentadactyla. The sequence goes on from NC_080027.1 coordinate 31,540,473, forward strand.
CATGGAGAACAAATTCTTACATAGTGAATAAGTTCTTACATGGTGAACAGTACAAGGGCAGTCATCACAGAAACTTTCGGTTTTGATCACGCATTATGTACTATAAACCATCAGGTCAAATATGAATATTCGTTTGATTTTTATACTTGATTTATATATGAATCCCACATTTCTCCCTTATTATTATTATTATTTTTTAATAAAATGCTGAAGTGGTAGGTAGATGCAAGATAAAGGTAGAAAACATAGTTTAGTGTTGTAGGAGAGGAAACGTAGATGATCAGGTGTGTGCCTGTAGACTAAGTGTTAATCCAAGCTAGACAAGGGCAACAAAACATCCACAGGTGCAGAAGATTTCTCTCAAAACAGGGGGGGTGAGGTTCTAAGCCTCTCCTCTGTTGATCCCCAATTTCTTACCTGATGGCCCCCCTGCGACTGTGCCTGTCTTAGGTTGTTCCTCCCTTGAGGAATCTTACCCATCTCTGGCTCACCAGTCATCTTCCGGGGTGTTTTGTCATCATTTCTATAAAAGGATATTAGCTACTACATACTTTCCCTGAAGTAGACTAAAACTTAACTAGAATCTTCTTAATAAATGAATATATTGGCATAGCTGAAGACATTTGAGAGGCTGACAAATTTAAATAGTAAGATGGTGATGCCAGTTAAGCCATCCTGTTACTCATAACCAATTATTCATATGCAGCATTAGCACTCTTATAATACCTTCCTACCTATGCCTCATATAGAAATAAAAGTTGCTCATTATTATAGGAAAATTATCCTTAAGGTAGGAACATTTATATTTTATATTTCTGAGTTGTTTGAGAATACATTGCTCTTTGGGACTGAATTGAACAAGACCCAGTACAAGTCCCTAAAAATCCTCTGGGATACATTTTTTTAATGCAAGAAGATACAATTAAAGAAATCAAAGTTGCCTATAATTGCACTACTCAAAGAAAGCACAGACATTTCAGTGACATTTCCAAACATACATGTAGGCATACAGATATGCTTCTCACAAAAGTGATATCATGCTGCCCATACAGATGCATGGCTTTTAACCTCTCAGCTCAGAGTATGGACAATTTTAAATGTTATCTAAGAGTTATTTAGAAAACATGCAATATTGAGAAAAAATCAAAATTTTATGTAAATAACATTTCCCGGAAATGATATTCAGCAAATTCCCTGGTATATGCTTCCAAACTCATTTCATCTGATTATCTATTACATAAACCTGGGATCATACTTTCTATTTTTTATTATTCAGAAAAACTAGATTAGACTGTATGGATACTATTAAATCTGCTTCTTCACTTAGATTGTGAATATCTTTCCATGTCATCAAATCTGCTCCCTCAGCGATGTTTTTAATGCCATATATCCATTCAGTACTGATGAACATGTATGTTTTTTCCAGTGTTTTGCTTTTACAAACTTTGTGACAAGGACATTCTCTGGGTACCTACTGTATTCAATTCTGTAGGACAGATTCCTGCAAGAGGTATTTCTGCATCACAGTTTCCTCAGTTTATACCATCACCCCTGGCATGTGAAGAGGGTTTTTGCAGCTATTAGAGAAAGTATAGACAGTGCTTTGTGTACAGTCTTGGAAGGAAGTCTAACATGCAACATAAATTTAAAAATAAAAGCAATGGCATAATAATATATATAATATGATCTAGATCAAATTTTTATATAAAAATTGTATGTCTGCATGCTTATGTACAGATTTAGGCATAGGTATAAATTCAGGCACAAATATACAGTGTTGAGCACCGGAAATGCAAAAATAAATTAAGCCCATTTGTTGACTTAAAAAAATGCAGTAAACCAGAGGGAGAGTCAGAGCAAACAAGTAAATTATCCACAGTGCACTCAGCCTCTCCGATAATAGGATTATAATACATCTTGGGAGTCATGGGACATTTCCTTGATATTTGATATTTAAAGCATATGTAACACAGGGCCTTTCCTCATAGTAAGTTCTCAAGATATATATAGATGTAGTTGCTATTATTGTTATTTAAAATACATCAGAGTACAACCAAGTGATGACATGAAGAACATACTGCATGGGAGTTTAGAAAAGAGAAAAATCTGCATTCAGGTACACTTCCAAAGGCTTTATGGAGAAAGTAGGAGCAAGGCCCTGCCAGAAACCAGGAGCAACTGATACATACATTTACAGGAACTTCCTAAAATATTTAAGGTTGGAAAGAAGAATCAGTATTTGATTTTAAAAGGATGTGTACCGTCAGCCTTATGACCTCAATCTATGTCTTGGCCTAAATCCTAGGAGAAGTGCTTCTTAGCTAGCAGTCCTTTCAAAAAGAGCAAGGCAGTGCTAAGAAGGCAATCTCCTGTTCTTGTGGATGTCCTATCCTTCCTTCCTGGCCAGCAGTCAGGTTCCATAACCTGTTTGCAATAACAGGCCCAGAAAGGTAAAATGGTAACTGCTGCATGAAGTGAAGGAAAATGTACCATTGCAAAGCAATGGGACGGAAATCCAGTTAAGTGATTTGGTTAAAGCCACTTCATCCTTCCTATTGATAAGTAGAGAATAGTACTTGAACATTATTTTCCTTCTAGGGACCTGCTATTATACTCAAGTTGAGCTTTTCTTCAGTTAAAGGAATAAGAGGCATTCTCCCTGTGAGTCTGTATTAATAATGTAAAATTGGCACATAAAAGTATATAGTTGAATTAACATATTGCATTCTATTTTAGGAGGTATAATTTGGCTAAACATATTCAGAAATTCTTATGTAGGTGTGAATTTCAAAACTCAAGACCTTATCAGATTTGGAAACCTTTAGTTTAGGTGTTACAGATATAAATAATCTTGGAGCCTCTGAGGAAAGAAAATGACTTTTGTAGAGGTAGAGGTTTTGTTCTATTATGCTGTGTTTTAATTCCATGATAAACAGAAAGAAACCCTGGGGAGATATTAAGCTTCAGATCTTCTTTTGGGCAACCTCTGTGGTGTTCCCCATATGTTTCCATCATTCAAACTTCTCTGTTTGTTGTTTCCAAACTTTTCTCCAAAAGGAAGGGCCTGGCTTTCTTTCTCTATACCATCTTTGAACAGTACTGACTGAAAATCCCGAGGTATGGGTCGTTACCCAAAAGGCCAAATCTCAGAATACCCATGGAATGCCCAGCTCACCTCAGACAGTGGAACCCTGCCTACAGCTCTGCTAAAAGGGGCAGACCTGGAAGACTCAGGTGGCTCAGCCAGACCTGAATGGACAGGGTGTGTACTTGACCCAAAGGGTGCCAATCCAGAAGCCAGCTGTGGCCGGTAAGGTGGGTTACTCAAAAAAGTGAATCAGATCTATCAGATTCTCTCTTAGGAATTTTTCATTGAAAAGCAGGTGGAAGAAGCCACTGTCACTGAAAGGTGAACTTAACAGTTAATAATGTAAAGGAAACCAGACGGTCCACTGTGAGTCATACACAAGTTGATGTTATTAGGAAGCAGAAACTAAGATCACACAGAAACTGCGAGGTAGAGAGTCTCTCATGTATAAAATATCAGTTTCAGAAACTGGTGGCTAGAGAAAGGAGAAAGAAGTAGCCCAGGAGAAAGGGGTTATCTTGATGGAAAAGCTCTAAAGCGCTAGCTCATGGGATCTTACTCTTCCTGATCTCTGCCAATTCAGCATTTTCCTGAGTTTCCTTACACATATGCCCTATTACCTGTAGAGCTCAAGTAATTATCTGTCCCTTGCAACCCAATTTCCTTGCAAACAAAATATTTTCTCAGGGAGCAGAGGAACAATTTATCTTATTACACACACATATAGGAGATACGTATATAAATATAGTACCTCTGTGGGCCTGGTACAGAGTAGGCCTTTGGTAAATAATTGTGAAATGAATGCGTGAGTGTGTGAATGAACAGCAAAAACGATCGGACTCCCTTAATTGCATTCAGTAGGAAGAACTCTAACGTCTGTGGCTTCCCATCGCTTGTAGATATTAGAATTGTGCTCAAGACCTGCCGACCTTTTCAAGTTTATCTCCTATTCCAGCTTTTAACAAACATCCTAAATGGGGCATGTTTTTAGATTCCTCTGGAACTTTTCACACCCTATTTATTACCACTTCCTAGAAAGCCCTCTTGGACCTCACACCAACCGTGCACACTAGAATCCCCCTACTCTCCACCCTGTTTTCTTCCCCGTCTTCTTATTCAGTTTCCTTACTAAATGATGAGAGGTGCTTTCATCTCCCACTGTCCCCACAGCCCCCTATGCAATTTTGTACTGTACTTCATTCAACGTTATAAAAGAAAGCATTTTCCTATACCATTAACATTTTTCATAGATATTAACTTCAATGGCTAAACAACAAGCCAGCCTGTGGATATGTTTTCGATGTTCTGTACCTTTGTCTCCAAGTGGGACATTTTTATTGTTTCCTTTTGTTTTATTCTGTTTTTCTCCTATAACAAACCACCATGACTTGCTCTCTGTGGAAGCCTTTATTCATATTTCTTATTTTCGTTTTAGGATTGCACACTAGAGATAGGATTGCTGGACCAAAGGGCAGGATTACTTCTAAAACTCCTGAAATATATTGCTAAATTGCTTTCTTGAAATGCTGTAAGGGGGGTTTTACACTCCACAGAACCAGCTGAGTGTCTATCTTACCATACCATGACTAAATTGTGATTTATCAATTTTAAAATTATTTATTGTTTTTAAACAAAGAGGGCCTATCATTTAAGTTATATTACTTTGATTCCTAGTAAGGTTAAACATTTATATTTGTGTGGATTTATTACTTGTGTTTCCTTTTTTGTGACTGGATGTTAAACACCTCTATTTCCTATTAAAAGTTTATAGTTTTTCTGATTGAGTTGTAGAAACATCTTCAAAAATACTGATAAATAGATTCAAGCAGATGTTTCCCCAGCTGATTGCTTGCTTATGAGGGTTTTTTTTTTTACTTCATTGGTTTTAAATTTTTGTATAATCATATCTCTCATCTTTTATGTGACTTCTTCCATTTACTTTATGCTTAAAAATTTATTTTCCATTAAGATGCTAGGTAAGTATTACCTGGTTTTTGGTAATTTATGTTTTAACTAGGTTATCAAAATATAAAGCTAGGTTTGCAAAAATATAAGAATTTAAACACTATGCTATGACATATTAAACTTTACTCAGATAATTCAAATCCATGTCTCAAAGGCCTTCGTCTGACCAAAACACTCACTCTGTGCATCTTAGATAATATTGGTTTCAATATCTGGCAGAATGCAGCAAAAATACTGTGTACCCAGATACTCACCACCTGGAAATATACCTGTTTATAGTCACCATTCAAGGGCACTGATCTTCAACTTCTCATTTCAATAAAGCACTTCATGAACCATTTATAATCCACTATCCATTTTGTTGAAACACAAACATCCTTTTGAGGAAATAAAACACCTTAATAATTCACAACTTTCAAAATGACTTTAAGTGGTGCAGTTCTCACTCTGCCGGTTCTCTCAGTAAGCAAACATCAGAAAATACAACTGAGTGTGGTGTTTATATAAAGAAAATGGTGAATCCATCCTAATTCTGCTTTGGAAAGTAAATGTTTATAGATACAGGTACACAGACTGTTATTAATAACAAATTATTTATGGCCCGACAATTTTATATTATATGCCACCACCACTGTAAGTCACACAGGGAAGTAAGTCATCATGAAGGTTCAGGCACACATGAGGGGTAGAGTTGGGAATGGTGCATCCCGAGACACCATGAAAATAGTGAAATCTGGAGAACGTGAGTATCCATGTCCAGGACTGTGACAGAGGATCAGTGAACTTTTCAATGTCAGGAGCAAAAATGAGTCTGTAGAAGGGTCATTACGCAGTGTCTTTTGTAATTCTGGATACCACGGATTGTTACTTCCTTTGTCCAACCTTCTTGTAGAAAATTCACATGCTAATATATGAATTGCCTGATTGGGAGCAACATTCTCAGAGTGAGTATCAGTGCCTGAAAGCACTAATTAGGATAAAACACAGAGTAAATGGCAGTTACTAGGGGATAGGAATGGGGAGAAGGTGGACAAGAGTAATGGTGTTTAAGGGTACATACTTGTAATGAGTGGTAAATAAACCATAGAGATCTAATGCACAGTATAATGAATATAAATAATATTTCACTGTAATTATGCAATATAATACACATTGCTACACTGGCAATCCTACTGCAATATATACATGTATCAAAAGTAGTCACTACTTTGATACATGTATATATTGCAATATGTACTCTTAAGGATAAATAAAGCAAGTGTGGTACTCATGTCAGGCACAAAATTGAAGGGGGGACATCAAAAAACTCAGTAATTGAATGATAATATTTTAATGCAATATATTAGAAAGTAATTTAATGCAAAAAAATCCATAAAGAAAAAAATATAAAAATTTTAAAAACAGGATCAGTCTGGCCTTAGTCTCAGGTTCTGTGTGATTACCTAGGGGTTCAGGGTCTTATCTTTCATCTCTGAGTGACAGAGTCTAGTTGAGGCAGTCTGAAAGGGACTCTAAAAACAAATTACCTGTTTTATTTTTCACTCTACTGATCGCGAGCAAGAGATCTGACCTACGTTCCAGTAAGGAAATAGGGTGGGAGGTGATAGTTGATTTTTATTGTACAACTAATGTCATATTGGGAACCAGCAGAGAATTTCAATAGTATGAGCTGTCATAAGCCCTTTAAATAATGAACCTAGGCTGTTATTCTAGATTCAAGGAATCTCAAGACACTTTAGCAATAAAATCTGGTAGCACTTCACCCTGGTGCTCTATAACGAGGACACAGCAACAGCTACCTTCTACATGTCTGCATCTTTTCCTTAGGCTAACAGCTGATAATTCCTTCTTCTGTCCATTATTTACATTCCATAGGAGAATCCAATTGGCCCAGGCTTTTTTTCTTTTTCTTTCTCCTTTTGTGCCCAACGATGCAGGTCATGGTTGCAGTCAAGAGCCCAGTCCTGGTCCAGGCAGCTTTGGCTAAGGTAGGGGGCTGAGTTGGGCTGGAGTCAGTAGGGCAAATAGAAGGCAAGGTAGATTCCCTTAGAGTAAGGTTAGACGAAGCACCTTCCTCTAATCACCAGCATGGTGGATTAGCAACTGTAAATGCCAAGGAAGCAGAACGAATAGCAAGTGCTAATGGAGTTCAGAGAAAAGAGACATCACCAAAGACCCAGGGTGTGCTAATTATATGCTATATGAGCTTGCAATTATAAACCCATAGATATGCAAATAAATGCTGATGGCTCAGTGCAGGAGACTACAAAGCCATTTATCTAAGGCCCCTGATAAGTGGACAGGGAGATAAATGGTTTGTTTATAAATTCACTGAGAGATTACACTAATATCTCTAACTACTTCTCCTCCCCCTGCCCCCCATTCTAGGGGCTTCCACAGAAAGAAGAGGCAGTAGGTACCTCAGATCAGATTTCCATATTCATTACCTTCTGACCTAGGTGGCTCTGGAGGTTCATAATAATATAAACAGGTCCTTTCCATTGTGACTGGCTGAAATGTCTAAAGTCATTTCCCTGTGGCCCTTCTTTACTGAATAAATGGGCAGCATCTGTTCCTGCCACCCAGATCCCCATGACAGTTCGTAAATTGGCCTTTCTTATCTCTAGTGGAGAGGTCACAGCGGACAGAACTGCAAGGAAATCCTAAGCATGCCGACTCTCAGCATTAGGCCTTCCTGAAGCTCTGGGCTGGAAGTCTTTGAGGAACCACGGTGCCAGGGTGACAGGCATTGCTGGGGCCAGACTTGCACGTACATGAAGCCTGTCCCTCTGAGTGTGGATGACCTGTGCACACCAAGGATGTAAAGGCATCAATTCCTAACTGACAGTTGTTCGGGCTTCTGTCCTTGTATAACCTCTGAGAATAAATGTCCTCAAAATTTAAGCCTAGAAAGGAGATTCAGAATAACTTTATGGTTGCCTTGAAAGAGCCAAAGGTTTTCATTTCTCTCAATGGGGAATGTTTAAAAAAAAAAAAAAGTATCCATGTGTTCAAAGAAACATTTCTCAAGTGCCTACTATGTGCTGCTCCCTATGCTCAGATTATAGTCTGCTGTGATACTTATGGGATATTACACTACGGCCTTCTGTACTGGGCACATAGTACGTAATACATGATAGAACCCTAAAACCATAATGAATCTAACATAGACATTTTCAAATGTGAACCCCATTTTTATGCCACTGCAAAAGAGATTCTCACTGATAGTTTTAATTTGGCTGCTTGGTTATGAGAGGACATTGTCGGTATTGCAAGAAGGCTCCGTCCGGTTCGTCAAGCATTCATGTTTTGGTGTTTTTACCCATCTTCTGAGGTATCAAGTGTTCTCACAATCAAGAGAAGAAAGTGGATTTGAAATGTCTCCTCTTTAGCCAATGACTATACAAAATAACATGTAAATAAATAGGGAAGGAATGAAAGACTGGATAATGGGCAAAATGAACCTGCAATATATCTGTATCTCTGTGTTGATGTGACTTTGAATCATGAGTAATTAAGCTTAGGCAAGGAATCAATCCACTGTGAACAGTTCCGGAAGTAATTACAGGCAAAGAAATAAAAGCTTCTTTCTAAAATCCAACGTTTTTAAGCCTGCCCCAAATACCACATCTGCTAAATATATGAGTCAAAAATAACATTATGTCCATGAAATAATTCCAAAAGGATATAGACAAAAATCTCAACAGCTCAACACTAGAAAATACACAGGGCCTCATTTTTATTGTTTTGAATTTATTTTAGTTTTTAGAGAGTAACAGTTCTTCCCTTAATTTAGTTTATGGACAAGTAAGATTTCTTTCCCCTTAAGATATAAATTAACCAACTTATTCTAATAATAAAATATGCTGCTACTAAGGTAAAAGAACTAGGGGAAAATGGGTAACATCATTTTCCTGGTATAGACAGAAAATAGCATTCTTTATATCTTTCTGTGTGTACAAAATGTATGAGATGGACCTCTGAGAGAATTAAATGTCTTAAATGTATTAAAACCTTGTGGTGGGCCCTTTCTTTGTATTGGGTTATCAGTCTTACATTCTGTAGGAGTATACCTGTTAATGTTAGGTCCTGTTAATAACAATGACAAAAAAAGCCAGTAGTTTTAACAAGATGACAGTTTATTTTTATCTCACATAAAAGAACTCCAGAGGTATAAGAGTATCCCTCTGTCTCCTCAATGACGCAGTCTCTATCATTGTGCTTCACTCTCTGTATTGTTTGTCTTCATCCTCAAGGCTGCCTCATGGGCCAAGATGAAGTTCCAGCCATCATATCTGTGTTCCAGGTCAGCAGAGGGAGTAAGTGAGAGAGAGTGAAATTGCAGGAGTCCCAGCTAAATCAGCTTTCCTTTAAGCAGCCATCAGAGGAGTCCCATAAAACCCTTCTGCTCAAATCACACTGGACTAAACATTTTCATGGGATCGCATCTACCTACAAGGGACAATGAGAAGAATTCTTTTCTATGGGAAAAGGAACCAGTGGAAAACTGGCTTTCTAATAATAAGAGAAGAGTGGTAAATGGGTGTCTGGGAGGCAATCCAGCCCTCTTGCCACAGTGGCTGTATCTCACAGTGGAAAAAAATGGAGAATAGTGTCAGGTCTTTTTGTGATAGCCTACCCAGAATAATTCCCATAGAGCTCATACATGCCTCCTTATATCTCTTATTTAATAAATGTTTATGCAGCTCACTAATATGAAGCCCTTTCCAAGCTGAATTTTTGTGTCAATAACCACATTTCAAGTACAGACAAGACTATGGCCTTGCAAGGCAACTTTCTTTATCTGACCAGGATTGTGGGGCCTTTTGTCCCCAAATCCATGGGAACTATACATAAATCTTCATATAGTTGAATGCAATAACAAAGCAAAAAGAGCCCTCCACTCCCCAAAATCAAGAACAGTATCCAACTGATTATTTTAAAAGATGTATTTCAGTGGGTAACTGAAGGTATCTTTCCTTTTACATCCCTTCACAAAATGTGAATTACTTGTAAAAACTGATGAAACACTTTTTAAGAATGATTTTGCAGCTGCCTTTTGTAAGGGCTGGCATTTACCATTTAATGGTGGATATGTATAATTGATAAGCAGAAATTTATGAACGACTTGTTTTATCTGAAAATGGAGCACTTAACTAAGAATATATGCTGGCTTCCCAAAAGCAAGAAAAAAACTGGCTATTTCATTTAAGAAACCCTAAATTCTTCATGTAAATGTTACTTCATTAGCCACTGGGTTAGAACAAGCCAACTCCATTGGAAGTGCCTCATTTTACCACTGAGTCAGTTCTCTGGAGGACAAAACAGACCCTCGGATACCTTTCCTCCACCACTCTCCTGGGTGGTATAAAATAAATAGATTGAGGCATCTCTATGTGGTGAAACACTTTGTTAGGGAAGAATCTCTGTAATGTTATAAATTAGGTAAAGTTTATTTTTAATGCTTTGCTTACCCTCTTTCCTTCCCTGCCTCTCTTCCTCAATTAGTTCAGGAAGCACTGGCAGAGCAACTATTGTACATTAGGGGACATGTCGTGGGCTAGAGCCATAGACTGCGCCCTCACTAAGTTCGCCACCTTCATTTCCTGTACCTTTGCTCAGGTGCATGGCCACCACTTGCTGCCCTGGTGTCTTGTGGCCCCAAGTGGTGCTGCCTCCCTCACCTGGGTATGGCCTTGCCAACAGTGCCCCGCCTCCTGATCGGCTTTCCTCCCTGGCCATGCTTTCCCTTTAAGGGCCCATGGCCCAGACCGCCAGATAGTTCTTCAATTTAAATCCAGATCTTTCAACTCTTACCTTAAAGGGAAGATATTGGTAGCAATTTTAGACCATGTATTAGAAGAGTGGGGGTAGAATTGCAAAATTATTTTTAGTAACCAAAGACTTCATAGTACATGGATCTTTGGCCAAAAATTGTAACTAATATTTATCTTGTCATACTATGCATGTTTGTCCAGAACAACTATCAAAATGTTGCTATTTTAGATAATGTTTCAGTATCTCTAGGTTAATTCATTTAATACAAATTTTACTAAAATATGATTATCTTCTTTGTAGAAAATTCTTTGAAATCAATTGTTTGGGGGGGCATTCTATGAATAAAGATATAGAAAGACCACTCGTATCATATAAAACGGTAGATTCCTAGGTAAGGCCACCCCCACTCCAGACTGCAATATAAATGTTGGAAGATATATTCATTTTTTCACTCGTATGTGCATTAAACACATATTCATGGAATGTGTACTGTGAACCAGACTATTTTAAGTAGTTAACAAAACATATGTATTCTCTATTCTCATGCAATTTATGGTGTAGTGAGAGTGGCATTAATGAAAGTCAAAATTAACAAATAAAAAGGATTATTTCATGCTGAGAAAAAATATTATGAAGTATGAACAGAGTGCTGTGAAAAATAACAGGACGTTCTGGCCAAGATGGTCAGGAAAAGTCTCTGTGAAGTTCACTCTTAAAAAGAGACTAAAGTTCAAGAATGAGCCGTGTCAGAAGATTCCAAAGTTTGGCATGTCAGACTGGATTAACCAAAAAGCTATGGCACTTATAGTTTGCTTATGACTCTACTGAGGTATCTGGCATATGAATCATGCCCAGCATCAGCCAAACTTCTAGTTTCAAACCAGAGATCCTGTTTTTAGGAAGATGCTTAATCCAAGCCTAATAAAGCCATGGCACTGTTTTGGAATTCTCCTTTTGCATATGGTGAAATGTTACTAGCTGCACAGTTGTTTGCCTTGTGTATGCTAACCATGATTCTCTCTCTCTCTTCCTTTTATATCGCCAGGCCTCCGGAACCTGTTTACAGCACTGTGAACAAACTTTGTGATAAGCCTGCTTCTCCCAGGCACTATTCCCCTGTCGAGTGTGACAAAAGCTTCCTTCTCTCAGCTCCCTACCCCCACTACCACCTAGGCCTGCTCCCTGACTCTGAGATGACCAGGTACTGCATGCGCTTCCTCACTGCATCTTCTCGAATTGCATGTGCTTCCACGAGGATGAATGGGTAGAATCTGCCTCTGCTCCCTTTGCTGGCACTTGACATCTTCCTTAAGGTGGAGAGATGTTCTGCTCTCTTGGTGCAACGGGAGAAATTAAGAACATTGCCTTTTTTTGCTGGTGTGATCACAGAGTGCTCAGGCATGATCACATGAAGCTCCAAGTGTTCTTTGTTCCCATGAATTTTTCATAAGGTACTAATTATATTTTTCCAGAAGAATTAAGATTGGAAATTAATTAGCACTATTTCATTCATACGGAAGGATGAAAGAGAACGTTTATTGAGTACATTTTTGAGTATTATTTAATAAACACTGTGCTCCAGATATAACATAGCCTCAGAAGTAGGTACTATTATTGCCATGTAGTATGTTAGTTAAAATATTAAATCTTTTAAATATTAAATTAATACCACCACCTAACTGACCCCTGGAAGTATTAAACAGCTGTCCAAAACTATAGAATTAGTTGGTTCTATCTAACTGCAAAGAATATTAACTTTTACAATATTTTATCATGGTAGATGTTTACCTATGTGCTCTTCTTTAGGTAACTCCATTTTATATAAGAAAACAAAAGTTCAAAGAAGTTACAGCATTGTCCTCAGTATGCCATTGCCAATAAATATTGAGACAAGACTTGACCCTTTTAAGTCTTGACTGGTTTAAGTCTTTTCACAGCAACTTGTAAACAAATCATTCTAAGTCTAAATGTTGGATATAATTCTGCAGTAATATTCTAAAGTATGTGCATGGTAAATAATAAAACCCTATATTTACATAATAGCCTAGCCAGATAAAGAGGAGAAGAAAATGAGAATCCAGTGTTCCATAATGTTGCTCCAATTCAGTTTAAATCAAGAGATCTCAACTGTGATGTTCCGACATATGATGGGATGCTTATATAGTTATGTGTTCAGATAGAATATCTTCATATGTCTTCATAGCATTGTTAGGGCTGAGAAAATATATTTTTTTAAATGAGTCAAAGTGAAAGTTTATATATCAAAAGGGTATCCTTAAAATATCCCTGTTTTTTGACATTTAAAAAAATGTTAGAAGTCAATTGTTGGTCTCTCTAGAGGAGTTAAATAACAAAATTTAAATTATATCTAACATTTCTAGAAAAAAATGAGGGAACACTTTTGGCTATGTAATCAGCTGGGGCAGTTTCACTATAATAATTAAAGCCTAATACTATTTTAGAATGTTTTATAAATATTAATCAAATCTTCCTATAGTTTTAACAAATCATAAAACTACTTCTTGATAGGATGGACTATATAATTTGGAAGCTAAAGGGGCAAAGTTATCATAGCCATAGGAAGTGAAAAGGTGTACACACCTAAGATAATGACTTTCTAGTATGTATGCATCTATGGTCAGCTGTGCAAAGACAGTAACACTGAGTACCCCCTCTGTGCCAGACATTCTGTTAAGCCCTTCTTATGAATTATTTCTTTTAACTCTGACACTCACCGTATGAGGTAGATGCTATGAATATCTTCACTTCACAAATAAGGAAATCAAGGCTTGAAAAGTTACCTGACATGCCCATATCATCCACTAATAAGCAGCACGGCTGGAATTCAAACCCAAGTGACCATTAGCACTGGCATAGGCATGATGGCAGAGATGTCTTTGCTTGCTGGAATATTTCTCTACCCATTTCTCTTTTTCTCTATATTTGTCCTGCCCTGTCACCTTCCTTCTTCTGGCTCAGTGTCAATGAATTTTTTTTTTGAACCATACTCTTCTCTGATGAACATAAAAGTCACATTCCTTGCATTCCCACTGGTGCATCCCTCCCTACAACCTCACCAATAAATACATGATATAATTTACCTTTTGTGTGGACGCACCAGATACAGTTCTTTTCAGTTTACTTTTTGTAATCTGTATCATGAAGACCATATGGTTTCTTTTTTCATGTTTCCTGGATTTTAAAAAATGGCAGTTTAATGTTGACTATGTCTTTTTCAAATGACTCAGCAATCCTGACAGGCACCAGTCCCCAACCCCCACCCTCTGCTCCTCCCTTGGGAACTCTGTTTTCCGTTTATCCCAGTCCTGTCCCTTTCTTTCTTTCCTTTTTTCATATTTTATCCTTCATTTGTAAAAAGAAAAAGTCCTACAGATGCACCCATGTGCAGACACCCACCCATTTTAGTGGTATGGCCACCAGTACACCGGTACTGAAATTCTTGGTTTCACCCAATCTTCCTCCCCTTCCGGACTTCCCCAGCTCAGTCACTAGCACTTCATTCACCCCATTGCTCAAGCCAAAATCTGAGAATCATACTTAACCCCTTGTTCACCCTCATACTCATCCTCCAATCTATCTTCAAGTCCTATTGATTCTTCCTCTGAAATATAGCTCAAGTCTAGTCATTCTCCTCTCCTTCGATTTCCGCCACTTTATTCCAAGTCTCCATCATTTCCCATCTATGGTAGCCTCCTGATGGGTCTCACCACTTTCGCTGTTGTCCTCTTGGTTTATTCTCAGTGCAGCTAAAGTGTTCTGTTAAAAGTACAAATCAGACCAATTTCCCTCCTTTTGCATTAGTATAAAATGCAAAGACATTAACATAGCATCCAAGCTGTGCATGATCTAGCCTCTGCCTGCCTCTTAAACATCTCATTTCACTCACCCCTTTGCTGACCACACTATTCACATTCACAAAATGCACTAAATCTCTGCCTGTCTCAAGTGCTTCCCACATGCTGTTTCCTCAAACTGAAAACTTCTTACACTTTGCCTGGTTAACTTCTGGTCATCTTAGATCTAAGCTTAAATTGTACTTTCTCAGAGAAGCTCCCTGAAAGAGAAAATTGGGTCCCCTATTATATTTTTTTCTCATAAGACTCAAGCAACCTATAGCTGTATGTTTATTTGTGTGACTTTTAAACTAAACGCCTGTCTCACATTCTTACACTGTAAGCTCCATGAGTGGAATTTTGTCTGTTTTGTGCACTGCTGTATCCCTAATACTTAGCACAGTGCCTGGCACAGCAAAAGCTTAGAATTACTGAATGACTAAATTAATATGGAAATAAGATCTGCAGGCAAGTAGAGAGATTCCTGTTTCAGGAACAGGTCTTGGGTCAAGCCGTGCTTTGCTCAGTTCTCAATAGGTATATGAAACAGCTCCATGAATGAATGAATCCATGTAAGGAGACAAATAAAAATAGACTAGAGCTCACTTGGTGTATTGTACTTTCACCTTAAATTATTTTGGTGATCAGTGTCTACATTACAGATTTATTAGACAACTGTCAGTTCTTCAAGAAGACTGGGCAATTCCTAACAGAGATTATTTTCTTCCTTTGCAATGGAAAATACCTCTCCCTCCAAGCAGATGTTTCCTGAAATGAAGCCAATAATTCAAGGGAAGTTTTGAAGGATGCTAGTTCCATTTAAGATACCATTATTCACTGTGTCCACTGTGACCTTGAATAACCTCTGGAATCTCAGAGATAGAGATCTTAGAATTAGATAGGCAAACCCTTATCTGACTCCATAATGATAAGGAACTTAATCCACTGTCTTCATGGATCTATGTCTTACTTCTACTCATGGTAAAAGTATTTTGGGATATTTTGCCCTAAAATGGATAAGAATATATCAGTTCATTCAAACAGATTTATCAAGGACAGACAAAGCACAGGATATTACACCAGGACAACGTTTTACAAAGGTTTGCCCTGAAAAAGCTAACCAAAAGTGCTGAAGAAATGCCTAACCTTTAAGTTGCAATATGTGGTAATATATTTCAGGACATTTGAGAATTCCCCACAGTCTATTTCAAAAGCACGCATACATTGATAAAGCAATTAATGTCTCAGATCAGGATGTGAGCTACCTCTGTGAAAGTTAGCATGTGAAACTACCAGTTTCATCCCTAGTTGAAAACTCAGAGGCATGGAGGCCAGCCAGCAAAAGCAAGGAGAGCCCATCAGCTGTGCTCCCTGCATTTCAGTGGGAATACCCCAATTCTCGGCACTGTGAATTGATAACAAACATCCAGGGGTGAGATAACTGCATACACAATTTACTTCTGTAACATCATCTAAAAGAAAACAAAGAAATTGTGAAGTTTTCCTTAGGAAAGCAGTTTAACTTGGCAAAGCGCCAGCTCTTCAGGCTACAGGTTATTATTTAGAGTAATTGACATTTTAGACCTTCCAAAAACAAGAAGTGGGCAGAGCCTGTCATCAAACTAAAACTTGGGAGTTCTATGAGAAACGAGTGGGATTGCTGTGGGGCTCCTGTTATCCAGTACATCTTTTTGTATTTTAAAAAAACGTGTTTCTGATGTTGTAATTGGTTTTTCCACTTTGAGAGAATACTAAGTCATTCAGCTTTTCATATTCCTGGGGCAAGGAGAATAATATTTTTGTCTGTTTTCTCAATATGTATGGCATATTTTCATTTCCCCTTTTACGTAGATGGTTCTAATTATTGTTATTGTGTAATTCATAAACAGAGGCTGACATAAACTAGATGAAGGCTAATTATAATACGCTCGCAGGTTTTGAATAGGAAATGGACTCTAAAGCATTATATGATCGTAAAACATCTTTACGAAGTACACTGAAAAGCACATATTTATGGGACTTCCACTTTGTATCAGGCATATCCTGGGTGCTAGGGATTCAGAGGTTAATAAGCCATGGTCCTTCCCCTTAAGCTATTTAAAGGCATGTAGATGAAGAATTCATTACGGTGCATTGTGATGACTATCGGCTAAAGGCCCTAGGTTTTCCCAGTGTCCTTAATCTCTAGGGAACTTAAATCAGAGTAATATGAGAGAAAATGATGGAATCAAGCATGATCTTAGACTGTCCCCTCTGCAGAGGTGTGAACTTACACAGGAATGTTCTTACACCTTGTTTCATTAATTCCTAATCATGTATAGGAAGCATTATTTATGGGAAACCCTTACCTTCTCATAAGTATAAAGTATATACTTATAAATAAGCATTATTTATGGGAAACCCTTACCTTATAAGTCTATCTGCTAGTCTAGTTTCTATTTTCTGCAGAGCTGAGAAACCGTGTACAATTCACTCCCTTTGTAGAAATCATCAAGTTGGGAGCGTCAAGCCATTCCCAGTTTGGGAACATAGAGCAAGATCTTTATCTCACAAGACCTCAGCCACATGTTATGGTGGCCTACCTATGGCAAGCTTTCTCTCATTGCAAGATAAAAGGAAACTTATGTGGGCCTTTAATGTTTTAACTATCTCAAAAGTCTATAAATTCAATATCAAATATAACTTTTATACATAATAATAGAGATACATGTGAGTCTCTAAAAGTAAACAGAAGAGGAATCCTCTCACTCTGCCTCTGTTTTTCTGTTTTCAGAAAGATCCTTATCTCACCAGTCAGAAGAGGGAAATGTGTTCTAAGTAAAAGGAATAGCACAGAGTTAAGCATCATGGTGCATAAAGGCACTGTGCACTCGGGGACTGGGTGTAGTACTGTGTGGCTCAGTTACTGGGCGGGTGAGAAGGCTGCAGACACAGGCAGATGCAGATCCTCGAGTGCCTTACTTGCCAAGCTGAGGATTTGGGGCTTTATCCTGTAAGCAGTGGGGAGCTTTTGAAGGGTTTTAAAACTGTGCAAAGACATAATCCAATCGATGTTTTTAGAAAGATCACTCTCCGCTGCATAGAGAGTTTCAAGTCAGGGAGACGAGTCAGCACATCCCCTACAGACAAAAAACCATGACGGACTGAACTGGAGCTGTAGAGATAGTAATGGATTCAGCATTATTTATCAAATAGAACAAGCAGTACTGAGTGACTGATTCCAGGGGAAGGATTTTCTGACTTGGGGTTGTCACATATGCTCCATAGAGCCTAATCCCTCTCTCACGCCATCGTGCAGGAGGTTTCCACCTCTAGGCAAGTTCACTCTGGATTTGGTGAGACCGAATAACACCAATGGAATATTGTGGTCTTATCCCAAGCTTTACTGTCGTGGTGGCAGGTCAAGAGCTAGAATCCTGTCTGCATCCGGCAAGTCTGCAGTCGGTCTCTGCCTTCACCTCTGCCTGCTGTACAGAGCACTGGGTGGAGCTCTTCATATAGCAACATAGCAAATAAAGTCTCATTGCCAACACAAGTGTAAGCATGTGCCTACACAGTAGGCCAGTTATGTCATTGCTCTGCACTGCCGGCAAGTAGTTTGAGGTCAGGTGAGGATCCTGGCCATGGTAACTTCCATTTTCCCTGCACACACGCACCACAGCATCACAGTCCTCTGGGAACTCCCATCCACTCTGCCACAAATCTGTGGATCCTGGAAGAAAATTTGAGCCTTTGTCATATGATTTAGTGTGGGAAATAGCACCATTAAAAAGAGAAAGCAGATGCTTAACATATCACTGATCTTCTTATTCCCTTAAAAGGCTGAATGAATCTTAAAGAATTCTTAATTTAATTTTTAATTAAAACCGTGAGAGAAAACCCTCTGGGCATGGCTCAGAAGGCACAGCCCCTCCCCTCGTTTATGCAGTAGCTTCCTCTTCAAAGGTCTTCCCTGCCTTTTTGAAGTAGGTGAGCACTAAGCCCAAGTTGAATTAAGGAAAAGGAAAGAATAATTGACTCTCACAAAGTCACAGAGGCTGCCCTTGTCCCAGTCAGTGTTATAGCCTCTTCTCTCTGCAATGTGATATATGTAGGTGCTCGCTCACACTGAAAGACACAGGCCTTGCTTTGAAATTAGTTCATACCCTATATTGACTTATTTTTTTAAGTATGCTATTTACTGTTGCCCTTCACTTTTTTTGAGTTAAGGAGATGTTCTTTCATTAAAATTTCAAGAACTTTTTAAAAGTTACTTTGTATAGTATAAAGGAGGAAGGAAGACAGGGAACTCACACTGTTCCAAAAACTCTCATTTTTTATTCACAACTCCAGTAGGTCAAGAGTGTGTGACTCAGAAGAGCCAGGAAATGAACCTGGTTGGTCTGATCCCAAAATTCCTGTTCTGTGATGTCAAATAACTCATATGATGAAACGATCTAAATTTTAACTAATTTGCTTTGTTAAAAAAAATCCAGATTACTTAGCTGAAACATTTTTAATATTTTCCCTTAGTTTAGTATAGCTTTGTTGAGTTTTGGGAACAATCTTTATAGTTAGTTTAGTAACCATTATGTTATTGGATAGCAATAAGAAACTACAGAATAAGCATAATTTGAAAATTAATTCTCTATGGGGGCAGAGTAGCTATGAGAAAATGCTATGCAAAATCACATAGCAACAAACTATAGAACTCAGAAAGAATCAAGACATAATATTAAACCTTAACACCCACAGCATAGGTATTAATTAAAACCACTAACATGTATTGAGTGCTTTTATGTGCTAGGCATTGTTCTAAATTAAACTTTTGTATGGACTAACTCATTTTATCCTCACAAAACCTACAGGATAGATATGATTATTCCAATTTCACTAAAAATTACAGTCTGTACTTTAACAAATGAAAGCAATTGGATGAGGTAGTTGAAATTGGGTACATCAGGATTTATACTTAGAATATTAATTTCATTAGGGCAAGAATTTTGGTTGTTTAATTTACTGTTGCATTCTCTGTGCCAGAAATGGTTCCTGGCATTAGTGCTAATGGTAACAGTGATGATGAGGAGGAGGAGGATAATAATGAAAATTATGATAAAGAAAACAATCATTTTCATTTATATAGTTTTATTACCTGCCAGGCTGCACTTTATAAAATGAGCCCATTAATCCCTACAGGGATCCAGGAAGGTATGGTTGGTGTTACTATCCCCAGTGAAGTGAATGAATAGGTCTGGAGAGGTTAAGTGATTTTGTCCAAGGTCTTCAGATAGGATTTGAATTTGTCTAGGCTGACACTAGATTCTGTGCTTTAAAATGTGCTTAATAAATATTCGTTGATGTTCTTTTCATCACACATAACATTCCTCAAGTATTAAATTCTGCTTAAGAAAAAGGTACACCTCATTTTAACTATAGTCAGATTGCAAGAGGTAGATTTGAATAGATAGATAATTAATATATGGTTAAAAATCTTGACTCTGGAATCAGAGTGTTAGGGTTTGAAACCCACCTGCACAACTCCCTAGCTGTGTAAACTTAAGCCAGTGAAACTACACTGAGCTTCAGAAGCCTCTTCTGCATCAGAGTAGTAATTGTCGTATCCATCTCAGGGGATTGCAATAAGGATTTGAGGTTATATGTAAAGTGTTAAGACCAATGCCTGATAAATATGAAATGCTCCGTTTGTGTAAGCTACCATTACGTGTGTGTGTATATTAAGTAACATGTTTATGTCACCCTAAGTAAATACCTTAGGCCTAGGTGGGAATGAATTCTTACTAAAAGACTATTATAAAAGGCTGTTTTCATTCATAGCTGGATGGTGAGTCCAATGAATTGTAAAGGGAGATGAATATTCAGGTTGGCAACATGGGAGGAAGGGTTGTGCAAGCCTACATATGTTTATATAGAGATCCAAGTAGTTTAGAAGGCAGAATTTTGTTTTGATTAAGGGATCAAAATTACCTCTTAGAGCAGAGAAAGCAAATCTTCCATTTCAACTCTTTAATTCAGTTCAGTAGACTTTAAGCTCATATGAAGTTTAAAGGATCCCTTGGACAGGGTTTTTTAAGTCAGCAGGGATGTGTGTTCCAAACTGAATACTAAAACCTAAGAACACTCTTCCAGAGAAAATGAATACATTAGAGGGTAAAGAAGAGTTTTATGGTTTGCTTTAAAAGCTGGCTTTGGGTTGGGGACAGCCTTGGGGGATAATAGTAAACCGAGCTAATCCAGCCAGAGTCTTTGTCCAAACTTTTTTTTTAATGCTCCCCTTCTTCTGGATGACAAAAAATATATGCCACGGCCCCCATGTGACATAGTCAACAGAGTCCAGAGGGGACTTCAGCCTTAGCTCATTGCCTCTGCAAAGTGTTTTCTTGAACAATGTGCCTAACAGAGTGAATTGGCCCAGACGGAGGATGGAGCTGGGGATAAAAAATGAGAATCTTATTCTCTATGGTATTTCCATCTCTCTCAAATTCATTCTAACCTGCTGCCTTTCGTATGCCTCTGGTATAATTACAAAGATATCATTGTTAACCGTATAGGTTTAAAAATAACTAGAGGCTAATACAAGTTCAGAGATGTGTCAGGAAGACACCCTTGAAACAATTTAGTCCAGCCTTTGTATATTCCAGATAAGGAAATTATCACTCAGACCGCAAATATGTACTAAATGCCTATTAAGTTGGTACTTCTGAGGATATACAATCCAGACATAGTCAGACCTACTCTCAGGAGGCTGGGGACCACTGGACCCAGAGGATTTCTTTTGTGGACATAATTGACAGCTGTTGGCATGTAAAAAAATAAAATTAAAGAAAAGAAAAATCTAGAAATTTATTATGGATTGCATTTTTTGAATATATGTGAATGATAGTTCCTAGACTTATTTATTTTGGATCCATTTTTATATCCCCTGCATATTAGAGTCATGGGTTCATATTCTAAGCATTTGGACTTTTTCATGTGGAATCTGAAGGTCAGATGACAGCCCAGATTTCCTTCCGTCTCTCCCCACTCTCTCGTGATGAATTACATGATAATTACTGTCTTGCTGTCATTGGAAGCTATGTTCCTTGAAAGTAGGTGTTAGGCTAGACTAGGTGAGAGAAAAGGGCCGGGGTTGTTTTATAAAAAGTCTCCAACCAGATGTCCACCAGTCAAATTGCTGGAATTCTGAGACCCTCCTTTCCTTCTTCGCAGGGTCCTTTAGTGACTCAGCCATTTCTACACTCTTACAATACAGCCATTTCTCACTGTTTTCCTGTAGGACTCACTCACAGCACATTACTCAGGCTTCTTGCCTTTGTCACAGGCCCAGCCCCCTAGAATGTCCTTTCAGAGGTACATCTGCTCCTTTTCCACTGTTGTCCACACTGGTGCTCCATACCTAGGCCAGATGTCCAGGAATCGGGCAGTGTCTGGCAGGGGCAAGAGGAGAGGCCTTTCATTTCTGCCCTGCACTGCTGCTCCACATCCGGGAATCTCATGCCACAGCCCTGAGGGCTGTACTTCCATCCATTGTCCAGTATCCACAGTCAGCTGGGTCCTTTCCCTCAGGCAGGGACTGTTGCCTTCCGTTTCTCTGCCTATCAGCCACAGCATCTCTGTTTTTGTCCCAGCTAGATTCCCTGCCCTGATCTTCATATTGGAGTTGTTTCCTCTGGGGTTCCTGTGACCCATGAAAACAGCCTCTAATCCAGACTCTTTCCCCAGCAGAGAATCAAAAACGACAGACTTTCTTTGTTGCCCAGCATTAAGATTCAGTTTCCAGAACACCAAATCTTTCTCAAAAGATTATCTATTTTTAAAACCCCAAAGTCAAAAAATGACAAGAGGGATAGGGAGAGTGACTGTGGGAAATCAGGTTAGGATGGTGAGTGTCTTGCCCGGGGATGTTCCTGGCAGCTGCTGGCATCCAGTTGGTCAAGGGTTTCCTGTAAACCTCTGGCCAAAGACATCCTACAAATCACAGCTCCACTAAACTAGTTATTTTTCCTAATTCCTCATCTAAAGCAAATAGTGTTGGTTTCTTCTCTCTTCTCTCTAAAGTTCTCCTAATATATCCCATGTCCTTGCTATAACCCTCACTGAAGCCTCTCTCATGGAATGTCATGGGGTTCCCTCTGTTTCCCTAGGTTAGCAAGTGGAAATGCACTTATGCTCATTCTATGAGCATTGCTCAGAAATGCAAGCTCTTTCTAACCCCACATCTGCCTTATCAAGGTGTCAAAAACCTTCAGACCCTTCCTTTCTTCTCCCTAGGTCCAACGTCAGCTACTGAGGGAGCTTACAAAACAATCTTTGATTCTTCATACATTTCCATTATGCCCAGAGGAATAGTGAACCTCAAAAATATCCAAGTCAATTTGCAATTCTTTTGGTAGTAATTATGTGTAACATGAAAACAGGATATCTCTCTGTCACCTCTCTATGGGTAGGAACCATGCTCTATGTTCTCCATGTCATACATATGCACATAGCAGACTTTTGATGGAGTGACAAATAGTAGGTTTTCACCTAAAACAGTGGCTTACCACCCAGAGGGAGGAATTTACATGTAGTGGAAACTTCCCCAGCTGAATTTAGGCAATGCATGGGAGAGTTGACAGTTAGAGAGGAATCCTTCTCTTGGGGCCATATTTCACCCCTAGTCTCTTGAGAGAAGGTGATACATCCAGGTTTCCCTGAGATTCCTAAGTTAGGTCACAGAAACAGATTTTTTTCATCCTACCTACTGTGCATTAACAGGTGCAAAACAGGTAATGTCGACTTTTTATTAAAGTCTGTTTCATTTGTATTGTACATGAGCCAATACTAGGTGCTCTAGAGAAGTCACAACATAGGTGGATTCCTCGAACACATCTTAGGAGGTCTGGGTCATTGTAACGTGCACTGCTAGGTTTTCAACGGTGGGATCAAGGTCCATGGCAAGCAAACCTCTCAGCAACTCTAACCCTGGGAAGACTAATACAACAAAAATCAATTCAACAAAGTTAGAAGATTGAAAAGGAACAGATTAAGATGTGCAAAAGGACTTTATTTTTTCAGCACCAGTCACTCTGCAAGTTTGCTTAGCATGCTAAGCAAATGTCAGTGCTTGGCAGGCAAGGGTAATTGCCATACCTTCGTCTCATGTTCTTTCCACCAACTATAAAGGAAAAGAAACATGCATTACAAATAATCCCAAAGTATATCCCCAGAGCCCTAGGTATCACTGAATCATAGAAAGCTTGATCTGAAAGGGTTAGAGAAGATTGCATCCAGACACTTATGTTGAGAAAATAGTCCAGCAAAATAGACTTACCCAAGATCACATAGACAAGCAGTTTGTCACAGATACAGGATTGGGGTCAGAAATGTGAGATGCCAGTGCTTTTTCTCCCATGCCAGCTTTTTTTAAAATTAATTATAATTAAACAAATCTTCCAGAATGTCTCATGCTAATAAAAGTTACATATCATTGATCAAGTCCGGAAGGCAGCAGGACTGTTACCTAAGGAAAACAGTGCTTATCAAAGGGAGTATGGTTGGAATGGGGAAATAACTTATCTTATGCTTTGTAAAATTTTAATTTGTTCTAACTGCTTATAATAATCATGGTTAGCTTTTGTTACTATGAACTAAATTTAAGAATTCCCCATTTAGACCCAGCAATTCCTCTGCTAGGTATAAACCCAAGAGACATGAAAACATGTCCACACAAAACTTCTATACAAGTGTTCATAGCATTATCCATAATAGCCGAAGATGGAGATAATCCAAATGTCCATCAACTGATGAATGGATGAATAACATATGGTATATCCATACAACATACTGTCCTTCAACCAGAAAACGGAATGAAATATTGATATATGATACAGTGTATGTGAACCTTGAAAACATGGTAAGTGAAAAAGGCAGTCAGAAAGGATTACATATTACATGATTCCATTTATATAAAGTGCCCACAACAAGCAAATCTATAGAGTCAGAGGGTAGATTAGTGATTGCCTAGGGCTGGATAGGGAGATGGCAGGAATTGAGAATGACAGATAATGGGTATGGAATTCTTTGGGGGGATTATGAAAGTGTTTTAAAATTATATTGAAATGATGGTTACACAACTCTGAATATAGTAAAAACCACTGAACAATGTACTTTAAATGGGTTAATTTATGGTATGTGAATTATATCTCAATAATGCCATTAAAAATTCCCATTTAAAAGTTAAATGACTCAGAAGGCAACAATGAAACTAAGATTATGTCTTTATGATATGAAATGTTCAAGTAAAAATAATAGAAAACCCACTTAAAAATTTAGATGACTTTTCTACCCTATGACAGATTATTTGAATGGTAGGTAATACAAAGGTTTTAGAGGTCTTCAGAATTTTCATATTTTTAATAGGGCATTAGCTCTAATTTACTAAGTACCAATTTTGTGTTAGGGGTTCAACAAACATAATCGCTAATCCTCACCATGAATCTACAGAGTAGATATTTTTATCCTGACTCTACTGTGAAAATCATAGCTGGCTGAGCTGAGATTTGAACCCAGGTCCACTCACTTTTACTATACCACAACTATCATCCCATTATATAAAATAATCCTTAAAACTCTCTTCCCAGCTAGAAGAACTGTCCACTCCCTCTCCTTTCCTTGTGTCCCATTCTCTCTTCAGAACCCTGCAGCCCAAGTTCTGCTCCAACCTCTCAATGGAAATTTTCACCAAGGTTACCAAGGTTCTTTGTTTCTAAATCCAGTAGAAACTTCTTAGCCCTTATCAAATCTTATCTTTCTGGACATCTGCTTGCAGTTGCTTGCTCCTTCCTAAAAACATTTTGTTTGGTTATGTTTCTTTCCACATCCACAATGATTCTCCTTTTGCATGTCTGACAGTCTCTTCTCTATCTCCTTAGGTCTCCTCCTCACCTTTCATTAGTCCATTTCACCCAGTGATCTTCATATATTTGGTTCCCACATAATAGTTGATGCCTCCCATCTCTATATCTGCAGCCAGATCTTCCTTGACTCCAGACTCACACATCCAGATACCTCCTGGACATCCGTCTATCCTCATATGCCCTGAACCACAATCAAAAAGGACACACCTCCTTTGCCTTTCAGACTGTTGCCTCTGGTTACATCCACTGTCTTAGTGACCATCAATAATATGGTGTGGTGTTTAAGAGCATGTCTTGGGTTCTAATAGTGACCCTAGTCCTCACGAGCTGTGTGATTTCTCTATGCCTTAGTTTTTTAATCCACAACGTGGGAATAATAAAAGTATCCATCTCACCGAGTTGTTATGAGGATTAACAAGTTCATTCATGAAAAGCACCTGCCAAGTGGTTAGCTTAACGCTTCTGTAGTTATAGCACCAAGGCATTTTCCTAGATTCCTCCTTCAGATTCACCTTGGATTGCTCTCTAAGTGTCGTATCAGTCTATCTTTAATATCTCTTGAATAATTCCTCGGCAGTCTTTCCAAGTTACCTCCACCCGAGATCTGGCTAGAATCGTTGCTCACTGAGGTGCTCACCAACTGATCTCTGCCACAAGCTCTGTATCCCTTGTCTGTTCTCCACACTGCAGCCCATGCAAAGCGTTCTAAAACACACAGCTGAGTTTGTCCCCGCCCTGACTAGTGCTCTATCACCTGCCTTTCATTCGGGGCAGTGCTCCTTGCAATTCCCTGGGGTGGGAGGGAGGAGATAAAAAACACTGTCTCCATTACCTTCTGGTCCTTGCTCGAGCTTCCCCCGTTCTTGACAGCCCCCCTTCGAACCAAGCACACATAGCACTTACCTAGCCACCCCAATGCCAGCTTCCACTCCCAGATCTCTTCACCTGGGCAACTGCTAATAAGCCCAAGCTCCTGTGCTGCCCCTAGAAGCCCCTCCTTGGTGCTCTCAGCCTGGGGGAGGGAGCCCTTCTCCATCCTGAAGTCACAGAATTCAGCCGGCTGTATGATGATGGTGAGGATTTGATTTGTCTGTCTCATCAACTAGACAACCTCCTGAACTCAGGAACTGTTTTAATCATTCCTTGTATCCTGGGTGCCCAGCAATGCATCTGGCAAGTATTAACTTTTGATTTTTAAAAAAAGGCAATAAAAATTATTTAACTCATTAATTTATGTATTCCAGTAAGTATTTAGAAAGCCCTGTATTTAGTGAGCCTCTGACAGGCTCTGGGCTCTGCATTGGCAATATGAAGACAAATGAGACATAGCGTTCTCCCAAAGAGACTCCATCTGACGGAAGAGACCACAGCAAACAGGAAAACAATTAGAACCCTATGCAATGGGTGTCATAATAGAGGACATGTGCTAAGAGGGTATCAAGAAAGGAATTTGCTAACATGATGGAAGAGATGTTAGGGAGAGAAGTTAAGGAATACACACACGTATGCATATTAGAAGTGATACTTAGAAGTCTGGAGGATATTAACTAATGGGGCCAGTGGTTACATTTAATTTGAAATGAAATAGTGAGGCCTTTCTTAAATATAACCATAGTCTTCTCTGCCATATTCTCTCCACTCTTTAAATTGCCGTAAGCTATTCCCCAACCATTGACAAAGCCACAGATATGCTACAAAACATCCAATTCTACAGAATTCTTCCACTTCTGGATCTTCTCTAAGTCAGTGTTTTCCCAAAGTCAAGTCCATAGGCCACTGCTGGATCATGGCCTAATTTCTACCGGACTCAAACAAAACGAGGGAAAAGAAGGATTCTGCAATGTATGTATACACACATCAGCAGCAGATTGCCCTCTGTCCTCCTTGGGAAGAATCCTCCCTGAAACTATGATCTTCCTCTAACTTTGGTGTTCAGTATGTTTTGTTCTATGAAATTATGGTAATAATAGCAGGTATTGTATTCATAACCTTAATTTGAAAACCTAAAAGGTAGGTCTGGCTCCAGAATTACATATTTAAATTGCTCCTATCACCGTGTGCTCTTGGCAGGGCCCCAGCCAGCCTCTCAAACCAGCCAGCGCCCCTCACTGCACCTTTGTTTTGCACCCCCATCCACGACCTTTAGTAACACTGCGGACATCTGCTTGGCTCCCAGCTCCAGTGTTTGCCTGTGGACTCTCCCTTTCTGAAAACCCTCAGATCCAGGCTTTGCAGTCTATAGGCCAGACACATTGGATGCCCAATTAAGATAGATCTTGCTTGTGACCCCCCAGTCACACATTTGTTAATTGCCATATATTTAAATCATCATCAGTACTATCACTTCAATGTACCTTTTTGGTTTTGTGATATGTCATTGACATCTTTTCAGATCTCTCAGTTTAACAGAGAAATTCACATGGTTCCATGACTATTTTAATTTTTTCTTTTTCTTCTATTTTTGTACAGCTGTGGTGCACATTGACTTGATCTGCTGTCAGCCCCCCAGCAAGTGTTATTATATAAATGCAAAATATGATTCCACTTTTGCTCTTGTGCTTTGTTACTGTTTTAATAATGCTTCTTTCCACCATTCTAAATTGCTTATATTATATCCTCTGGGGTAGAAATGAACAAGTTCTCTATATAGCTTTCAAAACACCAAAGTAAGGAAACACGTTTTATAAATTGCATTGTCCAAAAAACCTTTTTGCTTTTCCTATAGACACAGGTATAAAAAGTGTCATTTTATTCCCCAAGGTTTTTTTTTCCTCTAAATTGATCCCTCAGTATTTAACTGATTCATTACACAATACTAGCTTTATGAGAGAATTTCTTTGTAACTTTGATCTTGCCAGATAGAAAAGCAATGTGATAGAATAGCTCTATATTATTAAATATTATGGGGCTAACATGTTGGAAAGTGGAGTTGAGAATTATGGTAGCAACAGAGGCCAGCAGTAGCACATGGAGTGGATAATTGTCCTGTAAAACCAGCATTCTTAAATGTCATCCATTAACACTGTGTATGCAAAGGAGCTGGTCTGAAATAGAAAGGAGAAGTCCCACACACTTCAAAAAAAAAGTGAGAGGAAAAACTTTAGTTCACAAAATCACTCTAAGACAAGGTGCTGAGAAATAGAAAATTACAGGGTTAGCCGCTTAATTGTGTTAATATGAAGCCAGAACATGGAGAAAAAATAATAAAGAAGGTAAATGCAATATAGAATTATTAGAGAATTCTTGTTTTCACTCTAAGCCTGCATCTTCGTTTGAAGTATTATTAACTGACTTCTCAGTTCCAGCAGCTCATCTCTCTGGTGACACTTGCATTCCCTGTTTCTTCTCTTTTCCTTCTGCCCATCCTACACTGGGCTACTTTCTCTATCCTTCTCTGATTTTTCAAATTCTAATACAGCAAAATCTAGCTCAAATTCTTAGCATTTCCACAAATCATTTCCTGAAAACTCCCACCTATAGGACCCCCTGCTTTCTCTGAAGTTGTATTATGTTTTCAGTAACAAGAGGTCCAATTATCATTGCTTGATTAAAGATCGTCTATGTTACAAATCATTCATTTCTGTAGTCTTGTCTCACTAATTATATTGAAAACTTCCTGAATATAAAAGCTCTTGATATTAATTTCTTACTGTCTCCCAAACCCTAGAACAGTGGAAAACACAGTAGGAACTCAAATACTCAGTGTTTTATCTTTGATAATTATTGCTGTAATGACAGCTAGTGGGGGGTGGGGGGAGACAGGAATCAATAGCAAATTAGATGTATTATGAAAATACCTGTATGAAAATCAGATTTTGCATTAGTAAAAATCACTGCACTTTTCTCCTGAATAATCATTTGCAGCACAAATTGCAACAAAGAAAACAAGTTTCTATGATGTCCGCAGGGCCTGTTCCCAGATGTTAATGTCTCATAGGAACCCTTTAGTAGAGGACAAGTTCAACTTAGTGAAAATTCACACTGACTGACCAGTAACGAAATATTTTCTTAGTTCCAAAGTTGTCAGCTTGAGGTTGGCTGTGTCACTTGGACAGCTCTAAAACTCTACTGCCGTAAAGCCAGACTCTTTTTTTGTCACAGGGTAGTGTGTGTGCACTTCTGCAACACACAACGACTTCTCAAATAGTCCATGACAGCTGCAGTTTTCCTACGGGTTCAACACCTTTTAAGTCCAGCTTTTCCATGTAGCCTGCATTCCCTTCACTCAGTCGACTTACTCTGTTGGGTTTATTACAGAACTGTTCGTTTAATTTAATGACTAACAAAGGACTCAGATAAAATTCTTTGTCCCATTTTGAGAGCCAAGCATAATTAGTCACATCTCCCACACCTTCAGATAGCAAATTTAATTAGAATCTCGAGTGGATCATTTTCTAGGGCATAAACAGGACGTGGAGACATTGAGGTTGCTTCCCTGGAAGAGGACAAGTCCCAGGCTTTCTTGCTATTGACTTGTATCAAATGTTTCAGAGGAAGGTTGGACTAGAAGATAAACATGATATATATTCAAAACCTTGTGCAATACTATCCCCAGAGATCAAAGTCCTTTTCCCTCAATTAGTCATCTTTTGATGAAGTGCAACAATTAATGACCCTTGAAGTATCTTAGTGGGCCCAGCGTAACTCTCTCCTTGCTCAGACATTTGAAATCTGCTTGTTTTTTTTCGTCATAAGTTCTAAGTTTGAAATGGGCTTCAGTAAGTTTGAAAATTTAAACTTTTCTCTGTTTTACAATAACCTATCATTTATAAAAATTCTCTTCTCACCTTTTACTTTCCCATACTGTGACCTGACAGCTTTTCCCCAACAGACTCTGCTATCTTGCATTTCACCAGAATGAACGTGAGGGAGGCCTTGGACACTTGCTCACATTGTCAGTCTCACTGCCACTAGTCTGGGCTGGAATGGTATTCAGTTTACTGGCAAGAGTTACTACATTCATTCCTCCAATTAAGTATTCTTTTTGAGCACCTTGCAGCTGGATAGAATCATAGAGGATTAGCAAGAATTCCCAGAAATTATCTGTTAAATAATCTCCATTGTATACATGGAAAAATAATCCCAGAAAAGGGAAAAAGGCTCGCCTAAGGTTATGTAACAACTTAGTAATAGATGTCCTACTGGAAGAAAGGTCTTGTTGTTTTTACTCCAGTTATCATTCTAGTACACTACACTGGAGTCTCTTGAATATTATGTGACCCAGAATCCTACATTTCCTTTAGTTCCTTTGTGCTAATAGCTCAGGTGAAGCAAGAAAGCAAAGTCTACTAAAGGCTGAGAAGTTGCGTACTAGATTGCTTCTTCAGACTAGTAGTGGGAGTCATGTGCAATAATCTTTAAGTCAACAAATGTTTACTGAGCAAGTAAGTATTTACTGTGCTAGGACTGGCTCAGTTAGATGATTATGGGAAGAAAAAAGAACACTGTTTTTGACCTCCAGGACAAATTCTGATGGTGAGTATGAGGCAGAGGAAAATGAAATTCACTTTGGGTTTTTTTAGTGTGTGTGCTCTCATATGTGCATGTGTGTGGGGAGAAAGAGGATGAGAGAGGGGAAAGAGGCAGACATATAATCAGTAGATGGTGCTTTTGGGAGCTCTGAGGAGAGAGAGACATCACACGTGGTTAGAAGATCAGGAGCCGTTCATTTGGGAAAGGCTAACATGGTAGGAAGACAAAGGTGGTGTCAAGGACAATAGAGAAATAAGGTGAAGTGACTTGAATAAAAGAGTGGAGATGAGAAAGCATGTGTGAAGTCATTCATTCATCCATTCAATAAATGATAATTTATTAAATGCTAGTCTTTGCCAGATGGTAATAGAAGTGGAGTTACAAAGATGAAAATGGGTTTCCTGACCTCAGAAAATTTATACACTAGACCGGACTTCTCAAACTGTAGTGGCAATAGAGTCACCATTTCTGAGGAGCTCCGGGAAAATGCTGATGCTGCTGTACTTGAACCACACTTTAAGTATCAGTAAACTTGCTTCCAAAGAGAGCATTATAATCTGACAGTTGCTATCATGGACACATGACCAGGTGCCATGGGAACACAGGAGGGGAGATGCGGGCAGCCTGGCAGCAGCTGTGTCTCAGTGGGCTTGCACAGCAGGGTATGTGCATGATGTTAGTCGATGAGTCTGAAACCGTAGGATGGAACTAGATGTTAAATGGAGGACCTTGAACACAGGAGCAGAAACAGATTCAAAACTTGTTTATGAACTTCTTATCATTGCTCCTGAGCATGATTTTCTTTTCTTTTATTAATAGTTACAGGTGCTGAGAATAATGTTAGTAATAATTACTGATAGTTACTGAACACTTTTAATGGACTGGCACTATACTAACCATGTTGCATTTTTAGCTCATTTGGTTTTCATGAGCATCTTCTGAGATCGGTGCCTTTATTGTCCTTATTTTTGAGAATTAAAAAACAAAACTACTGAGGTGTAGAGAGGATATCTGGATATTTGGAGGTAATTCTTACTCTCTCCAGGACAGCTATCATCCCAATTAATTCAGTGTGAAACAAAGAAAGGCCTCATGATCATAAATTATCTATTCTGTCCCCTATTACTTTTATATCTTGTATAAACTTCCGTTACCATACTAAATAAAAATTTTCTTGCCTGTATCCCCCACTATGCTGTTTTATTCATATTTTATTCCCAAGTATCTAGCATGTGGTAAATGTTGGTGAATATATTTTTTTTACTTCCCTTCCACAGTGATCCTCCTACTGTCTTTCATGGCTTGTTTCTCAAGCTGTTTCTCCCACATTCAATGTTCTCTCATAGTTTCTGCATCTAAAAATCTTAGTCCAAGATCTTCAAATGCCATCTCCTCTGTGTAGGCTTTTCTATTTCTTCCTCCACAGACCGTGAAAGAAACAGGTTTCCTTTCTGGCAATGTCATAACATTTTTCCTACACCTCTGCTGTTGCACTTTTAATTTCCTCTCTTATATATGTATTTGCATGTTCTTCATTACCACTAGACTCTAAAGTGTCTTGTAGGAGTGGTAAGCCCTTATGGTGTAGCTATTAAGTGGTTAAATTTTGGAAGCAGACTGAGCTTTGATCTTTATTTTATTTACGTATTTATTTTTTTGAAAGTAGTTTTGGTTTCCTTTGGTTAGGCTGGTTTTGGTTTCTGTTTGATCCTATAGTTTCTCTGCTCATTGACCCAGCAATAATGTTGGACAAGTTTCTTAACCTCAGTGAAATTCATGTGTAAAATGGGGAAATGAAGTCTCCCCGAGACCACCTGGATGATTAAGTGGCCACACATAAAGTGCCTTGCATTGCCTACATAGTAAGCACTCAATACATGGAAGCCACTATTGTTATCATTTGTGTTCTAATGATACTACTCTCTCCCCAAGTAGAAACCAATAATATTTTTAAATGAATGAATGTTCAACTTTTTAATGAGGCCACTCCCTCTACCACAGCATAAGCAGTTCTATTATATTTTTCTTCTACTCCCCTCTCTCCCAAATTACATACATGATAATGTTTTTATTAGTGTCATCTAAAATACCAAACTTCCATTCACAACCTGAAAACTTGAATTTACTTCTAACAAAATACAGCTATTCATGAAATTATTTCCAGTTCCTATTTTGTGAGCTCTTAAGATGCAAAACAATATGCTTTTATTAAAATTGCTTCTTTAAGAGGGAAACTTGCTTGTCAGAATTTATGTGACCCATCTCATCTATCACACAGCTGCATAACAGAATGTTGTTAATGTGCAAACATCTTATGGCAAAGATGAATTAGACCGTTAAGATGTACAAAGCAACAACTCCTCAAAAGATGATAATGAAAGCTCAGTGGGCATTTAAGACATTTAGTGGGTAGAAGTCCTTAACAATCAGTTAGGATGAAATATTTCAAATGATGCAGTTCTTAATAAATAGTCCGTA
Source organism: Manis pentadactyla (assembly GCF_030020395.1). Classification (NCBI taxonomy): domain Eukaryota; kingdom Metazoa; phylum Chordata; class Mammalia; order Pholidota; family Manidae; genus Manis; species Manis pentadactyla. The sequence continues at coordinate 31,574,003 of NC_080027.1, forward strand.
AAATGTATATGTGACCTGGACTGTCCATGGTAAACGTGTCTGTTTGTCTGCTACATTCTTTATTACCCACTCTTCACTATGTTTTCAGCATTTCCACCTACATTCCATGGACTCTGAAAATGCCTCTGAAATTTCTCATGGGGACAAGACTCTTCAGTTTTATTTATTTATTTATTTATTTATTTATTTATTTTTATTGAAGGGTAGTTGACAACAGTATTGCATTACATTAGTTTCAGGTGTACAACACAGTGATTCAACATTTATATACATGATAATTCTAGGTACCAGCTATCACCATACCAAGTTGTTACAATATTTTGACTATATTCCTTATGCTATACATTACATTCTGGTTACTTATTTATTTTACAATTGGAAGTGTGTTTATATATATATACATATATATATATATATATATATATGTATATATATATATTGTGAGGGCATCTCTCATATTTATTGATCAAATAGTTGTTAACCACAATAAATTTCTGTATAGGGGGTTAATACTCAATGCACAATCATTAATCCACCCCAAGCCTAATTTTCGTCAGTCTCCAATCTTCTGATGCATGACGAACAAATTCTTACATGGAGAACAAATTCTTACATAGTGAATAAGTTACATGGTGAACAGTGCAAGGGCAGTCATCACAGAAGCTTTCGGTTTTGTTCATGCATTATGAACTATACACAGTCAGTTCAAATATGAATATTCATTTGATTTTTAAACTTGATTTATATGTGGATACCACATTTCTCTATTATTATTATTTTTAGTAAAATGCTGAAGTGGTAGGTAGATACGAGATAAAGGTAGAAAACAGAGTTTAGTGTTGTAAGAGAGCAAATGTAGATGATCAGGTGTGTGCCTGTAGACTATGTGTTAATCCGAGCTAGACGAGGGCAATAAACATCCACGTATGCAGAAGATTTCTCTCAGAACAGGGGGGGTGAGGTTCTAAGCCTCACCTCTGTTGATCCCCAATTTCTCACCTGATGGCCCCCCTGCGACTGTGCCTGTCTTAGGTTGTTCCTCCCTTGAGGAATCTTACCCGTCTCTGGCTAACCAGTCATCTTCCGGGGCCATACAGGGAAATGTAAAGTTGGTAAGTGAGAGAGAAGCCTTATTGTTTGAAAAGGTTAGCTTTTTACTTCTTTGCATATTTATGCCCTGTGGCTTCTATGCCCAGCATTTGTCTTGAGGTGTCTTTACCACTTGGAAGAATTATGATACTCGGTAAATTCGACATGTGGCACGAGTTCTATTTAAAGGTTGTGATTAGGTAGGAAGAAGAAAAGCTATAGAAGTAGCAGGCAGAAGAAAACCTGGGAAGATTGATTATTCCTTTGACATATCTTCTTGTAGAGTAACTTCAGCATGGATAGGTTTTAAACTACTACTTAAATTGTGCACACACATTAACATAATAGGAATATAGATACCTAACCACAGCATACCTGTAATTACCAGCCATCTCCAGTGAAACCAAGAAAACCAGTTAGGCACCTTAGGCATTTGTGAAAACTTATCTATGATATGGTGGATATTGTCCGACTGAACTTAAACAGTCTGAGAGAATTCAGATAAACTAGAACAACCCATTCCTGGGGACTGTTCATATCCCATATGTTATTTTAACGATAAATAGTCTGTGGTTGTAAGATTTTGGAGTGCTACAATTTGCACTTCTCCTAATTCTTGGTTGAGTTCCAACAGTATAGATCCAGTCCAATTTTTGTTTTACTGTATGCACAGGCCAGCTTAGATATCTCCTTCATCATTCCCATGGCAAGTCCAGGAACTGGTGGGATGAGTGCATCTACACCTGTGACAGTGCGTGGATCTTTGTTGGAGTTTTTTTTTTTTTTGCTGATCATCTTCTGTCATGAGTCTTCCCGAGAGTGCTGATGTTGGAAGTTCTTTTTCATATCGTATCTTAGTTCATTTTCGGGGTAGCCAAATTAGGCTTTGATCCTCTGTATATACACAAACAGACCCTTTGCCTACACTTTTATATGCTCTTTATATCATTGTGTAGAACTCATTAGAGGTCACCACATAGGAACTGCTTTTTTTTTTTTTTTTAATCATTAATCTACACTTACATGATGAATACTTTGTTTACTAGGCTCTCCCCTATACCAGGTCCCCCCTATATACTCCTTTACAGTCACTGTCCATCAGCGTAGCAAGCTGTTGTAGAATCACTACTTGTCTTCTGTGTTGTACAGTCCTCCCCTTTCTCCCACCCCGCTATGGATGCTAATCTTAATACCCCTCTTTTTCTGCCCCCCCCTTATCCCTCCCTACCCACCCATCCTCCCCAGTCCCTTTCCCTTTGGTACCTGTTAGTCCATTCTTGAGTTCTGTGATTCTGTTGCTGTTTTGTTCCTTCAGTTTTTCCTTTGTTCTTATATTCCACAGATGAGTGAAATCATTTGGTATTTCTCTTTCTCTGCTTGGCTTGTTTCCCTGAGCATAATACCCTCCAGCTCCATCCATGTTGCTGCAAATGGTTGGATTTGCCCTTTTCTTATGGCTGAGTAGTATTCCATTGTGTATATGTACCACATCTTCTTTATCCATTCATCTATCGATGGACATTTAGGTTGCTTCCAATTCTTGGCTATTGTAAATAGTGCTGCGATAAACATAGGGGTACATTGGTCTTTCTCATACTTGATTGCTGCATTCTTAGGGGAAATTCCTAGGAGTGCAATTCCTGGGTCAAATGGTATGTCTGTTTTGAGCATTTTGATGTACCTCCATACTGCTTTCCACAATGGTTGAACAAGTTTACATTCCCACCAGCAGTGAAGGAGGGTTCCCCTTTCTCCACAGCCTCGCCAACATTTGTTGTTGTTTGTCTTTTGGATGGCAGCCATCCTTACTGGTGTGAGGTGATACCTCATTGTAGTTTTAATTTGCATTTTTCTGATAATTAGCGATGTGGAGCATCTTTTCATGTGTCTGTTGGCCATCTGTATTTCTTTTTTGGAGAACCGTCTGTTCAGTTCCTTTGCCCATTTTTTAATTGGGTTATTTGTTTTTTGTTTGTTGAGGCGTGTGAGCTCTTTATATATTCTGGACGTCAAGCCTTTATCGGATGTGTCATTTTCGAAGATATTCTCCCATACTGTAGGGTTCCTTTTTGTTCTATTGATGGTGTCTTTTGCTGTACAGAAGCTTTTCAGCTTAATATAGTCCCATTTGTTCATTTTTGCTGTTGTTTTCCTTGCCTGGGGAGATATGTTCAAGAAGAGGTCACTCATGTTTATGTCTAAGAGGTTTGTGCCTATGTTTTCTTCCAAGAGTTTAATGGTTTCATGACTTACATTCAGGTCTTTGATCCATTTTGAGTTTACTTTTGTATATGGGGTTAGACAATGGTCCAGTTTCATTCTCCTACATGTAGCTGTCCAGTTTTGCCAGCACCATCTGTTGAAGAGACTGTCATTTCGCCATTGTATGTCCATGGCTCCTTTATCAAATATTAATTGACCATATATGTCTGGGTTAATGTCTGGATTGTCTAGTCTGTTCCATTGGTCTGTGGCTCTGTTCTTGTGCCAGTACCAAATTGTCTTGATTACTATGGCTTTATAATAGAGCTTGAAGTTGGGGAGTGAGATCCCCCCTACTTTATTCTTCTTTCTCAGGATTGCTTTGGCTATTCGGGGTCTTTGGTGGTTCCATATGAATTTTTGAATTATTTGTTCCAGTTCATTGAAGAATGTTGCTGGTAGTTTCATAGGGATTGCATCAAATCTGTATATTGCTTTGGGCAGGATGGCCATTTTGACGATATTAATTCTTCCTAGCCATGAGCATTGGATGTGTTTCCGTCTGTTAGTGTCCCCTTTAATTTCTTTTAAGAGTGACTTATAGTTTTCAGAATATAAGTCTTTCACTTCTTTGTTAGGTTTATTCCTAGGTATTTTATTTTTTTTGATGCAATTGTGAGAGGAGTTGTTTTCCTGATTTCTCTTTCTGTTGGTTCATTGTTGGTATATAGGAAAGCCATAGATTTCTGTGTGTTGATTTTGTATCCTGCAACTTTGCTGTATTCCGATATCAGTTCTAGTAGTTCTGGGGTGGAGTCTTTAGGGTTTTTTATGTACAGTATCATGTCATCTGCAAATAGTGACAGTTTGACTTCTTCTTTGCCAATCTGGATTCCTTGTATTTTTTTGGTTTGTCTGATTGCCGTGGCTAGGACCTCCAGTACTATGTTAAATAACAGTGGGGAGAGTGGGCATCCCTGTCTAGTTCCCGATCTCAGCGGAAATGCTTTCAGCTTCTCGCTATTCAATATAATGTTGGCTGTGGGTTTTTCATAGATGGCCTTTATTATGTTGAGGTACTTGCCCTCTATTCCCATTTTGCTGAGAGTTTTTATCATGAATGGATGTTGAACTTTGTCAAATGCTTTTTCCGCATCTATGGAGATGATCATGTGGTTTTTGTCTTTCTTTTTGTTGATGTGGTGGATGATATTGATGGACTTTCGAATGTTGTGCCATCCTTGCATCCCTGGGATGAATCCCACTTGGTCATGGTGTACGATGGTTTTGATGTATTTTTGAATTCGGTTTGCTAAAATTTTGTTGAGTATTTTTGCGTCTACGTTCATCAGGGATATTGGTCTGTAGTTTTCTTTTTTGGTGGTGTCTTTGCCTGGTTTTGTTATTAGGGTGATGTTAACTTCATAGAATGAGTTTGGGAGTATCCCCTCCTCTTCTATTTCTTGGAAAACTTTAAGGAGAATGGGTATTATGTCTTCCCTGTATGTCTGATAAAATTCTGAGGTAAATCCATCTGGCCCGGGGGTTTTGTTCTTTGGTAGTTTTTTGATTACCGCTTCAATTTCGTTGCTGGTAATTGGTCTGTTTAGATTTTCTGTTTCTTTTTGGGTCAGTCTTGGAAGGTTGTATTTTTCTAGGAAGTTGTCCATTTCTCCTAGGTTTCCCAGCTTGTTAGCATATAGGTTTTCATAGTAGTGTCTAATAATTCTTTGTATTTCTGTGGGGTCCGTCGTGATTTTTCCTTTCTCGTTTCTGATACTGTTGATGTGTGTTGACTCTCTTTTCTTCTTAATAAGTCTGGCTAGAGGCTTATCTATTTTGTTTATTTTCTCGAAGAACCAGCTCTTGGTTTCATTGATTTTTGCTATTGTTTTATTCTTCTCAATTTTATTTATTTCTTCTCTGATCTTTATTATGTCCCTCCTTCTGCTGACCTTAGGCCTCATCTGTTCTTCTTTTTCCAATTTCGATAGTTGTGACATTAGACCGTTCATTTGGGATTGCTCTTCCTTTTTTAAATATGCTTGGATTGCTATATACTTTCCTCTTAAGACTGCTTTTGCTGTGTCCCACAGAAGTTGGGGCTTAGTGTTGTTGTTGTCATTTGTTTCCATATATTGCTGGATCTCCATTTTGATTTGGTCATTGATCCATTGATTATTTAGGAGCGTGTTGTTTAGCCTCCATGTGTTTGTGAGCCTTTTTGCTTTCTTTGAACAGTTTATTTCTAGTTTAATGCCTTTGTGGTCTGAAAAGTTGGTTGGTAGGGTTTCAATCTTTTGGAATTTACTGAGGCTCTTTTTGTGTCCTAGTATGTGTCTATTCTGGAGAATGTTCCATGTGCACTTGAGAAGAATGTGTATCCTGTTGCTTTTGGATGTAGAGTTCTGTAGATGTCTATTAGGTCCATCTGTTCTAATGTGTTGTTCAGTGCCTCTGTGTCCTTACTTATTTTCTGTCTGGTGGATCTGTCCTTTGGAGTGAGTGGTGTGTTGAAGTCTCCTAGAATGAATGCGTTGCATTCTATTTCCTCCTTTAGTTCTATTAATATTTGTTTCAGGTATGTTGGTGCTCCTGTATTGGGTGCATATATATTTATAATGGTTATATCCTCTTGATGGACTGAGCCCTTTATCATTATGTAATGTCCTTCTTTGTCTTTTGTTACTTTCTTTATTTTGAAGTCTGTTTTGTCTGATACCAGAATTGCAACACCTGCTTTCTTCTCTCTGTTGTTTGCTTGAAATATCTTTTTCCATCCCTTGACTTTAAGTCTGTGCGCGTCTTTGGGTTTGAGGTGAGTCTCTTGTAAGCAGCATATGGATGGATCTTGCATTTTTATCCATTCTATTACTCTGTGTCTTTTGATTGGTGCATTCAGTCCATTTACATTTAGGGTGATTATTGAAAGGTATGAATTTATTGCCATCGCAGGCTTTAAGTTTGTGGTTACCAAAGGTTTAGGGTTAGCTTCTTTACTATCTTACTGTCTAACTTAACTCGCTTGTTGAGCTATTATAAACACAGTCTGATGATTCTTTATTTCTCTCCCTTCTTATTCCTCCTCCTCCCTTCTTCATATGTTGGGTGTTTTGTTGTGTGCTCTTTTTAGGAGTGCTCCCATCTAGAGCTATCCCTGTAGGATGCCCTGTAGAGGTGGTTTGTGGGAGGCAAATTCCCTCAACTTTTGCTTGTCTGGGAATTGTTTAATCCCTCCTTCATATTTAAATGATATTCGTGCTGGATACAGTAGTCTTGGTTCGAGGCCCTTCTGTTTCATTGCATTAAGTATATCATGCCATTCTCTTCTGGCCTGTAGGGTTTCTGTTGAGAAGTCTGATGATAGCCTGATGGGTTTTCCTTTGTAGGTAACCTTTTTTTTCTCTCTGGCTGCCTGTAATACTTTGTCCTTGTCTTTGATCTTTGCCATTTTAATTATTATGTGTCTTGGTGTTGCCCTCCTTGGATCCCTTGTCATGGGAGTTCTGTGTACCTCTGTGGTCTGAGAGGCCATTTCTTCCCCTAGTTTGGGGAAATTTTCAGCAATTATTTCTTCAAAGACATTTTCTATCCCCTTTTCTCTCTCTACTTCTTCTGGAATGCCTATGATTCTTATATTATTCCTTTTATATTGATCACTCAGCTCTCTTAAAATTCTTTCATTCCTGGAGATCCTTTTATCTCTCTCTGCATCAGCTTCTCTGCGTTCCTGTTCTCTGTTTTCTAGTCCATTAATGGTCTCTTGCATCTCGTCCATTCTGTTTTGAAGTCCTTCCAGAGATTGTTTTATTTCTGAATTCTCCTTCCTTAGTTCTTGCATATTTCTCTGCAAGCCCATCAGCATGGTTATGACTTTTGTTTTGAATTCTTTTTCAGGTAGACTGGCTAAATCTATCTCCCCAGATTCCTTCTCAGGGGAAGATGTAGCAGATGCCGAAGCTGTCTGGGTTAGTCTTGTCTGGATCATATTTTTTTGCCTTTTCATGTTGACAGGTGCTATTGACTGTCAGCTGGGAGGGCCAAAATTTTCACTTGCTACTGGCCTTTCTTTACTGGGACAACTGCGACCCCTAGTGGCTTGTGTTGGGTAATTGCGTGTAGACTGGGTCTTTGTGTCTTGCCTGGCCGGAAGGGAGAAATTTCCCTTTCTGTGGGCGGAATTTGTCTCAGGCTGCTTCTCTGCTTTCGCAGCGCCCGGTGGGGTAATGGATGGGGGGCTGCTTGACTGTTCGCCTCCGTGAGGGGTTTCAGAGCTGTTGCCCAGGGGGTTAGTGCACCTGGTTTTCCCTGTAATTTCCAGCTGCTGTACTCTGACCTGGGTTGTTTCCGTCAAGCTGTTAAGTCCCTGTCCCTTTAAGACTTTCAAAAAGCCCCCGCTTTTCTTTGTCACAGGGGCATCAGCTTCAGCACCCGCTCAGAGGTCTTACTCCCTGTTCCCCCAGTATCCAGGGCACCCTGGGCACGTACTGTGTCTGCACTCTGGCCCGGATGGCTGGGGCTGGGTGTTTGGCAGTCCTGGGCTCTGTCTCCCTCCCGCTCTGCCTACTCTTCTCCCGCCGGGATCTGGGGGGAGGGGCGCTCGGGTCCCGCCGGGCCGGGGCTTGTATCTTACCCCTTTCACCGCTGGGTTCTCGCTGGTGTAGCTGCAGTCTGGCCACTGTCCTGCGTCTTCTGGTCTCTCTTTTAGGGCTAGTTGTGTTTGTTGTATTTTCAAAAGTATATATGTTTTTGGGAGGAGATTCCCACTGTCCTACTCACGCCGCCATGTTGGCTCCGCCCTCAGTTTTATTTATTTTAACAATATAAATTCACTATTTTCACAATGAAGGCAAAATAACTGCATCACAGAATATTTTAGAAATAATTAAATCAGTGCCATGCAAGCAAAAGTGTAGGTTGTTTGCAGTCCCTTATATATAATTTACTGATCTGTTCATTCATTCAGCACATACATTGAGCACCTGTCATGCTAAAAGGTTTGGAGAACAAAGTAAACCTCATCCCTATGCCCATGGGTCTGTGCAGGGTTAAAGAAATAGTACTTAAGCAATCACAGGATCCCTCAATTTATCACACAGTTAGCAAAAGCTGTAGTAAGTGCTACAAAGGAAAAGAGCAAAGTTCTGAGAGGAAATAAGACTGGAAGGAGGGCCAAAGAAAGGCTTTTCTAAGGAAGTTCCATTTAAGTAGAGACCCAAAGAATGGGTAAGGATCAGATCAAGAGAGAGAAATTGCTTTACAGATAGACTTGGATGATTGGTGACCCTTGGTTCTTCTGATCAGCTGAACCTACATCTCAGTGTCCTTACCCATTAAACAGATACCAAGATATCACCTTTTAAGGGTTGATATTTACCCTGAAGGGTTGTTCTGAGGATTATATGACATGTAACATGCTTAATACAATGTTTGACACTCACTAAATATTAACTGTTATTGTTATGATTATTATTATTACTAGCATTTTTATCTTAAATATGATGAGATGCCAGTGAAATCAGGTTAAACATATTTGCAAGGGAAGGAATGTCAAGAAGTATGAAGGGTCTGAGATTATTTTCCTTACTTACAAGCAAACAAGTTAACCTGTTGTACCATCATGGATACCAGCAGAAGATGCAAGACACCTGGATTAGAGACTTCTTTATTCATAGTAATGGTAGTAGCCAGGGTATCAGCAATTTCACCAGTTCACTGAGCCCCAGTTCCCACAGGGCAAAAACAAGGAAGGCCATGAAGCCTGAAAATGCAGCAGATTGTGTTGAAAAAGAGGAATCCCAATCCTAGGGAACCCGAATCTTTTATAATAAGCAATACGCCTGCTTGCCTTTGCCATGGAGAAAGACATTACCTTTATTATGTGGACAGCAAATAAACCTACTCTTTGCTCCAGAGACAGACATCCTGTCTTCCCAGGATGTTCATTATACAAATATCCTTAAAAAGAAAGTCCAGAACAAGCACAGTCAGTTTTTCTGTTAGCAAATGTGCAGAAATGCGAAAGACTTAGAGAATTGTCTCTCAAAAACTGTCTTCTATATGATCAGGTCTGATTTTTTATAAGCTCATTCTGGCAGCTGTTGAACTCATGTGCATTCATACAATTTTATACGCTTTACTTAATTTTTTTACATCATAAGCATTTTTTTCAAACTGCCACATTGTTTTAGCACTGATTTTTAGTGCCTATGCAGTATATCAATAATATGATCCATAATAATTTAGCTATTCTAACGTAGAAGGTTTAGTTTGCTTCTAATTTTTGGCAAGTATCAAGGAACATTTACTTTAAGGCATATGGTTGAAAATGTAAAGCAACTACGTTCTTTGCTGAAGTAGCAATACAGATGGCTTGTAAGAAGGCTTGATGCTGACATTGCCAACATGCCTAAGCCTGTAGTTTCCAATAAGGGTTGGTGCTAATAATGGAACTCTTCAGTCTGATTGCAAAGGTTTACAGTCTATTTCAATAAAATGTTCAATATATACATAAAATGTATTTTACTTCCACCAGAAACATTTTCTGAGTCTGAAAATCAATGAATACTATTTATAAAACCGTAAGAATTTCCTTCTGGAAAGTTCTTACCCAGAGAGGCAGTCAGGAACAAGAACATTACATCAGATGAAACTTTATGCATCTCCACCTCCAATATTCTCTATATAAAATGGACCCAGTGGGCTTTTTCCAACTCATTTCAAAAATCCATTTTTAGATTGATATTTATATTTTTTAATTATTAGAAAGTTTACTATACAACGTTAGAGTGCTAGACCATCAATTTTAAAACCCTTCTTCCCTGGTAATAAACTCATTAAAAGGATGAATGAATTGCCTGTGGATGTAGAATTAAGTCAAGTCCCATTATCGAGCATCCTCTGTGTTAAAGAATCTGTGTTTGGCGCTATGAGAAATAAGAAGGCGATGACATATTTCCCATCTAGAAATAGCTCGCATTGTAGTGGGTGAAGCAGAGATGCAATTTGTTATGTGGAAAGTGTTATGATAACGTTAACAACTGCAGTGGAAAGTAAGAAGTGCATGGAGTCACCCTGACTGGGAGGGCAAGTAAATATCTCATGGAGGGTGGGACCCCTGAGTTCCAGCCTCTCAGGAGCATCACAGCTCATCTTGTGGATTACCTATTTGGAGTTTTCTGGCCTACTTCAATGTCTCTTCTAATCTCAGGCTCTTTTTTATTATCCTCAGGAGCAGGAAACCCAATATCTTCATGTATTCCAATCTGCCTTCCAATATACCTAGTGATTAGAAAGGGCTTCTTTGGGATGTGTTCCTGTTTGACACTGTGATCTTGCATATTGGTTTTAGTGCTACCCTTTGGGGCCACTCAATGGAAGTGCACTACCCATTCCATATGAGGAGACTGCATATGTTCATGATTTGTTTAGAGCCTTCTCTTCTCCAGGTTAAATTTCACCCATGTCTTCAATAGCTCCTCCTGGGGCATGATGTAAAAACACTCATCATCCTGGTCTCTGCTTCAGACTGAACACATTTTGTCTCTGTCTCTTTAAATGTGGTTTCCAAATCCAAAACAGCCTGAGTTGGTGAGAAAAAATCAAGTGTAACTATTCCCTCCTTTCCACTTGATACAATCTTTATTAATGTAGTCCAAGGCCAGTTTTTATATCTGTACAACATTCATGATTCACTACAAGCCTATTATCAAATGAACTCTCCAAACTTTTATTTCTGTGACGGCTGATAATTCATAATGGGCACATAGATTTTTGTCGCAAAAATCTATGACAAGAATAGATGAGAGGAAGGCACTCCAGGATGAGGAGACCCATGTATAAATGCCTCATAGTATGTGAAAGGGTCTGACACATTTGAGAAAGGCTGAGTGGTTCAGAGTGAATATATCACAACTGTACACAAAGAGAGATGGAACTAAAAAGGTAGATTATGAAAGTTTTTTGAATTACATAGTTGAATTAGTGTTTTGCAAGATAACTTTGACAGAAGTTTAAAGAATGAATTAGAGGAGGAAAAAAGGCCTTAAAGAGTGGGAAGTCAACTTAATAATAAAAAATACTAGTAATAATATTTAGCAATTAATTGAGTATCTACTCTATCCTGTGTAATGTATTCTACATACATTACCTTCGATGTCACAAAAATCTTGTGAAGTACTCTTACCTCCCTTTTATGGGTAAGGAAATTGAGGCTTAGTTAAGTGGACTTATCAAGGTAACCCAGCTATTCGGTGGTAGAATCTGAAGCAAATCCAGGTTTTCTGACTTTGTATTTTGCTGCACTATGGTGATGGCCAAGGGTACTGTGAGATGGACACCAAAGTGGAAATATTCTAGAACCAGTTACACTTCATAATGTGAGAGATGAGGGGGAGGGAAGAATCCAGCATGACTGAGCTTTCTAGTCTGGGAGACCTAGAAGATAGGATGGCAGTCTGAGACAAGATCCAAGCGCACCACTTAACACCAGAACAGCCTCTTTTTAGAAAAATGAAACTGGTGACTTCAGCCAGGAGTACTAAATTACTGAGAAGGTCCGAAGCATGATGGATATGTCCTTGCTGACCATTTTCCCCAACCCAGAGTTGGCAGTAAGAGTCAGCCATGTATTTAAAGACTGTTACTGTTGGTACTACTTTTATCAAATATTTCAACTTGAAAATACACTCATTCTTTATACATAAAAAACACTCCATCCACTCAGGGCACAAATTCAACCATCTGACATTCAGCGATGGGAGCTATGCTGTTAATCCTCGTCTATCAGAACAGAAATGTTCTGTAACATATTTATGAGACTTGATAACATTGTTTAGATTGTATTATCCATATTATACTGTATTCATGTTTCTTCTGACTCATAAAGGAATATGAAAAGAAGTATTTAAGTGCAGCTTGATGAAATAGCAAAACTGATAGAATCTTGTTATTAGTCTATAACTATTTCAAAGGTGTTAAATGTAAGGGGAAGACAGGATTTATTTAGCCAAGACAGAAGTAGATAAGTCATTTTACAAGAATGTAGAAGTAATTGGAGAAAATAAGGTCAGAGAAAATTGAAGGTGATTATTGGGAAAAAAAATACTCTTGTCCATGAGATTTTTTTAAAACAGTATCTTATGAAAAGTGGCAATAAGAAAAAAAAACTGAAAAGAGAAGACTATTCCTCCATTCACTGGATCAATATTAGCACAAGCTCATAAAAGATTTTAAAATAAAAATTCTCTATTACCTGTAGGCTTGTAACGGATGACACAAAACATCATTATGACTTTTTGTCTTACGAGCCTGCATAAACAAAATCACAGTTTATCATTTTAGACACAAAATATTAACTGAAACTCTGTAGCCTGAGAAAATCACTCACTTATAGCTTTTTTGAGGAGATAGAAATTTTTATTTCCATGAAGGTAAGAGAGACATTTTTGTATTTACATATACAAGGTATAGGTATACATACATATGCATACATATGTGTATATATACAAATATATTTATAAATGCATATGAATATGTGTGTGTTATAAGCTGTGATTATGATTCAACCCAAAATTCCCAAATGCATATAAATATGTGTGTGTTATAAGCTGTGATTATGATTCAACCCAAAATTCCCAAATTTAAGTACAAATCTCCATTATTTCTTTTAATTCCCCAAGAGTACTTTTTTATCTGCAAATTCTAAAGCAGTCATTATTCAGCTTCTGATAATTCTCAAGGCCCTTTGTATAGGCAATATTTGTACTAGTTAAAAGCACAGACTTTGAACCTCGAAAGATTGGAGGAGAATCCTATCTCTTCCTGGTTTTTGTGGCTGGAGACAAAGCATTTTACCTCTCTGAGCCTCATTTTCTTTATCTGCAAAGTGGGGCTACTACAAGCTTCAAGAGGATTAAATGAGATGATGTATGTAAAGCAATTAGCAAAGTGCCTTAGATTAGACATAGTAAATTCTAAATAAATAATAACTACTTTCATTACTATTTTGTTTTTTGTCTCCTGCTCACTCCCCCCATGAGAATGTAAACTGAATGAGGAAGAGGATTATTTTCATTATATTCAGTGCTTTATATCTAAGTCCCAGAGAGTCCTTGGCCCATATTAGGCAAGCGGTAAATGAGTAAGTCAATGGATGAACAATTTAATGAGTAACTAGGCCTCCACTTCATCCAGGATGGCCTGGAAAAACAAGTTGCTCATTTTTCTCTCTATAGTGACAAATAATATTTTAATATCCAAGTAAATTTTAAAGGCTGATTTAGAGAGTAGACACTTAAATAGAAATTTGAAGCAACAGTCAACACTTTCAATAAGAGTATTTTTATTGAAGACACAACCTGGGCCTGGCAGTTTTACTTACCAGTTTATATTCAAAGAAGTAGTTAAAGAAATTGAAAAGTGAAACATTATCTCCTTAGGGACAGTTTTTGTCCTTCCCTTTGAAACTATGCTTTTCAGTTTTGTTTTCTGATTTCATGTTTGCTGTTTTTCCATGCCACAAAGCTTCAAACACAATAGCTGTAAATGATCTGTGGCTCAAATATAAGGACTTGACCAGATGTCAGTCAGCAGCTAGACTCCACAGGGAATGGATGCCCATCATATTGAACTCAGCCGTAGTGGCCTGCAATTTGTGAATCCTCTGAACCAATTTCTTCTCTGATTTCCAGGCCATAGAGGAAAGCATAACTAAATGTGAATGTCATTGTCAGGTGGCCAGCCTTCTATAAAATGATGCTTTCTGCTTGTGTGAGATCAGATGGAAAGTTTAGTAAAGACCCTAGAGATTGAGAGCTTAAAAAATATAATAATAAGTGCTTAGTGATATAATTTAAAAAACATATTTTCAAGCTTTGCATCTTGCACTCAACTTTTTAAAAATAATTTCATAAGTTATATCTTACATATTATGAACTTCACCCATTCCAAGCATGTAATTCATTAATTTTAGTTACTTTTCCAGTGGTGTAACCATCACCATAAATCAGTTTTAGAATATTTTTATGCCCCCATAAGACCCCTTGTGCCCATTTACAATTCATCATCATTCCCACCACAGCCCCAAACAACTACTAATCTATTTTCTGTCTATCTGTTTGTCTTTTCTGGATCAACTTTTGTACTTTTTAATATTCATTAACCCGTTAAAAACTACCAGTAGCTAGGGGATGGATTAAGAATACTTGTTTATGGGGTCAAACTATTTTCTTTTCCTTTCTTATCTAATCAAAGCAAATATGGCCCTTCCATTTTTCACAAAACTAACTTTTAAATGGCATTTGACCATAATCAAGGTGAGCATCTCTATATGGGCAGATGAGGATTCTGTAATTTCATGCCCAGCTGCACTGATGACTTTCAGCCTTGTTTAAGCAGCACTGACCCTAGACAGCAAACCCCATAACACCTGCCATGGCTGATAACTTCAATCTTGACTCTTTATCACTTTCATGACTCCGCCATTTCAACTCGAGGTTTCCAGTAAGACACAAGTTTCTTGGAGCAGAGCAGAATTCATTTACTGTCATTTTTATATTAAACTCCACCAATATATTATTCCAAAATTAAGATTCCCCACTGTGTTCTTTAAGTGGCAATAGATTCCTTCCTTGTGTGCCTTGTCCTTTTTCATGAATTCGATATGGTCTATAAAGTGTACTATTTTCACTTTTCACCTTTGTCAAGGGTGTTCTATACATAGACAGTCTCTGGTATTTATTTGGTTCATTGAGTGCAATCACAAATGTTTTTCTTGACATAGTGAACTATTTTTGCTTTGGGATCTCAGTGGAAACAGCCTAGCAGCTTTTCAGGGCTCAGTTCAGCAGACAGAACCTGTGTGGGCGTGGGGCGAAGGGACACACCATGGCTGCTGCCCTCACGGAGGTCGCAGTCTAGCCAGGCAGACAACCATTTTAAAAATAGTGCCTTACTCTAGTGTGGGAAATGCCTTGATAAGTGTGTGACTGGGTACAGAGTGAACAAAGCTGAAGAGTTAGAGAAGGCTTCCAGCCTGGCTATGCATGAGATTAAGTTCAGAGGAATGAACAGCAACAAGCCAGGAAGAGTAGCAACAAAGACTGTGGCCCTTGAAATCATTTTAGGGCTTCTTTTGGGATTTTGCCTACTTGTCAAATATCATTTGCAAAGAAAATGGTGAAAGTTTTCTCAAAACAAAAGACATTTGGAATGACTCCTAGTTCTAAAGTTCATTTACTTCATTAGTATTTTGGCTGTGTTAAAATAGACTCTAGTTCTCAGGAACATGTTTCCCAATACAGGTGTGTATTATTGTCTTAATAACTTGTCTTACTCTTAAAATGATCCTATTGGGATATTTAGAAATTTGAAATCCCAGAAGAAAAATACTACAAATTAAAAGCAAATGCTTTCTCAAAATTTTGGATAAGCAAACAACAAGATCCTTTAAGAAAACTGTCATTTCCTTTTTTCTTTTGTTTCTGAATGCATGTAGACTGTTAGGCCAGGGTGAAATCTCTGTTATACTTAGTCTGTTTTTGCTTCTATTTTTTTTCCCCCTTTTGTTGTTTAGTTGATCACTTAACCCATCTTTTTCTGTAAACTATCAGATCCTTGATGGCAGAAACTGGGCTTGCTCCCTGTTTGACTCTCTCATAGAGCCTCGCATAGTGCTTACTTTTAGGAGACACAGAAATGTAATACTAAAGTATTACAAAGAATACTTTAGTAAATATGAGGTGGTAGATTAAATAAAGTGAATTATGGATTGAGTTGCTGCCTGGCATATATACAGTGCTTAGAAAATGTTGTTGGAATGGGTGTACAGATAAATGAAGATATGCCTTGATGAGACTTGGAGATGGAAAGGATTTGGAGCATTTGCAAACCAATAGCATGCTCAGTGTAAGACATAACGTGAAGTTGGGGAACACAGTACTCTCCAAAAGGGCTTGACTGGATGGTCCCTCTGAAACAAACACGTTGTTCTTAGGGATTTCAAAGCACCAAGATAGGGGGTAAAAAAATGGAGTCTAAGAAAGCATTACTCTAGTAAGACACACAGCGTGAATTAGTAATATTAAAATAATGACCTTAGTGACTATAATGGGGTATGTGGTGGGTACTTGATAATGGGGGGAATCTAGTAACCACAGTGTTAATCATGTAATTGTATTTTAATGATACCAAAATAAAAAAATTAAAATTAAAATAAATAAAATAAAATAATGACCTTTAATTTAAATCATAGCATTAAAGAATCCTAGTGAGTTAATGAGTTTACCCTATATAAACAGAGCTAGGCTAACTGTGAGTCCATAGGCCTTTCTTGCTCTCTCTTTCATTCAGTATTCAAATATATATATATTTAAATACTGGGAAAGGGTGTCAGTAAACATAAAAATGAATCAATAAACAGATAAGTTCAGTGAGTAATAAGTGCAAGTGCTATGCAGGAAATAAAAAAGTGTAGGAGACTATACTATGCCTGGGAGAGGAGTGGGGTGCCTTTAGCTGGTAAACCAGGGAAGGCCTCTCTGGGGAAGTGACCTGTTAGTTGAGACCCGAATGAAAGGAAATGTCCATGAGAAGATCTAGGGGCACATCAAGCAGTTGATGCAGATGCCCTTGGAAAGGATGTAGTGAGACTATCAGAGGGTCAGGAAGAAGGCTAGCACGGCTGGGTCTCGAGGCATGATGCACGGGGTGCTGAGCAGTAAGCACCAAGAGCTGGACAGAGTGCCTGCAGCATCTTATAACCATGGAGGTCACTGTGAATTTCATTCTAAATGTAAGAGGAAGTCTGGAATTTTTCTGTGAGCAGACACAACATGACCGGATTTCATGCTCTAAAACAATTTTCTCATAGGCCACTGTCTGTGAGAAGTGACCGCAGGACAAGAGGAAAGCCAGTTGGAGGCGGTTGCAGTAGTCTACCAAGAGAAGGGGTTGTTTTCATTGAGGTGGTGGCCCTGGAGAGGTGGGGTACGTTTTTTGGTAGGAGCAGGAGCTTGTTAATGAATTATTTGTGGAGTATGATGATTGGCATGATGGTTGGAAGTGAAGAATCAATAAGAAGGCCTAGATTTTTGGACTACTTTTTACCAAAAGGTAGACTCAGAGTGAATTGGAATGGTCAATGCGTGGAGGGACATCTTTCTCCCAGGTTATGTTTTAAATGCCTGAAGGTAATAGTCTTACTTTAGCCCTTATTGTTTTCTTTATTACATCAGGCTCAGTGCTTTGCATATTATAATGCTAATGACTGGGTATTGCTGATGAGGCAGTTGGGAAACCGAGGTATGAAGAATCATGTCTGAGCCTTCTGATATGTTTGTGAGCCATACTAAAACTTTTGGCCTCTTAAAAAGAGATGTTTTAACTCTTTGCAAATCTTTAGAAATGGGAAGAGGAAAGCTATCATAGATTTAAAATGTTTGCCCTTGTGCAACTTGCCCTTTCAAAAATGTTCTCACTTGTATCTCCACAAGTTGTAACTTGCATCCAATTTAGTCACTAAGAGGTAGTCATTTATATTTATTGAGGATAAAAATTTAACTGCCTTCATTTTGAAGCTTGTCGATCAGATCCAGGGACAAAGCATTTTAGTGTTTGATACTGTCCTTACATTGATATTTTACATTTGATATTTTCCTTACATTGGTAGTCCATTGGCTATCAGTGCTACACAGTATCAAGATTTTCAGAGCCACGAAGACTTTAAAAAATAAATTACTTTGTGTTGGAAAATTAATTCCCCAGGAAAGCAATCATTTACTTACACAGCAAGGGTTTGCTACTGGCACCTAGTTTCATTTCTCTGGATCCAATTAAAAATCTACATCAGGTCTTAGAAAACATTGTCGTTTATCATATTAGATTTAAATGTCCAGATTTTTAGTCCTGGTAATAAGTAGAAGCTTGGCTGAACAAAGGACCACATGGCTACTTTGAAAATACGCAACCAAGGGAGAATCCTGGAGCAGGAGGCTGTTCTTATCCCGAGTGTGTGAAGAGCGAAGAGTGGAGGGAAACAGACAGTTGGCCGTTCACTCATTTCTCTCGTTAGTACATTGATGGTTTTGTCTTCCGTAGGTGAGCGTTGTGTGAAAGATTCAGACTACAGGGTTCAAGTGAAGTAATTCCCCTTTCACTGAACATCTGGGGCTTTCAGTGACGTGCAAACTGATAGATCCCACCAAGCCAAGCAGCTCACATTGATGTGGATGTTCCAGCTATCTGCATGGAAATCAATAAGGAAAATAAATTTTAGAGTAAGAGGAATTCTTCATTGCAAAGAGAATCCAGCAGTATAACAGAAGGCACAAGTCCCCCTTTTTTCCTCTTTGGTGCGTTACACTGCTTTGCCAGGGGAAAGGCCATTATTGCATTTACTCTACAGAAAGGCTCTCTGAAGACTGGCTCCTGGATAGGACAGAAAGCTTTGGTATTCATACTCTGTCTTAAGACCAGCTTCCTCTTTCTTACAGCTCCTTGGCTAGCTCTAACTCCTCTCCAGCTGTTTTATATACTTGGGGGTTATATGGAGTGCTCTTTCTAAACTGCAGAAGTGGCTGTGTTTTGATGACACTTAAAATTGTTCATAGCCTCCTCCTTGCCTATAAAATATAATCCAAACTCCAGTGACCAGTTTTGCCTCTGTTTCATATTTAAGCTCTTTAAAGTCTTTCGCCGCAGTTGTTCCCCCGACTTTCCCCCTGCCAACTACCTCCCTGCTCCCACTGGCCAGCTGACATTTCCTCTTATTCTCTTGGTTTTCCTTCTACTTCTCCACTCACTCCTTAGCCTTCTTCCTGATTTACCTCCCTCTATGCATCTCTTAATAGTGGTTAACTCCAGGTCTCCATCTCAGCTTTCAATTCTTTTCATCACAATCTTTCTAGGAACATCCATGTCTCCAAATGCACCTGTACTATGTTGACTCTGAAACATACATTTTTATACCAGAACTGTTTATGGGGATTAGACTTTAATTTATGACTGTCTTATGAGATATCTTCACCTTAATATCACAGAGGTTCCCCAAACTCACCATATTAAAATAATTATATTCCCCCAAATTTGTTTTTATTCCCATATTCCTTTCTCAGCATGAAGCACCCTCATGGACCCAGTCATCCCAACCAGGAACCTGAAAGTTGTCTTAGACTCTGCACTCACCCACCACATACAGTTGTAAAATCCTGTAGATGCTGCCTCCTCGGTGCTTCTTAGTTTGAGCCGTATTTTCCTTCCTTAGGCCCATTGCTTAGTTCAAGTTCAGGTCACTAGTCTCAGACTCCTTATGACCAAACCACACTGCCTCCCTGGGAAGTAATTTATTTCACACTTTGTAAAATTCGTTTCATATGTGTGGCTTTATTTACCCCCTCATGGCCATCTATGAGAAGGCACTATTGTCTCCATTAGACTGATGACAGGAACAGTGTTCTGTTTCTGAGGCTGTCAAGGACCCAACTGAGAGGGGTTAGAAGGCCCTAATCCAGGGTCATCAGCTCCCATACTCATACTCCTTCCTCATCTATACCCAGTCAAGAAGACGGAGAAGGCAGGAACAGTCATTGCCTATTCAAACTAAGGGAAAGAAAATCAAAACAAGGCAAGTGAGCTGACTTATCTAAGACCATTGAGCTCCCATTAGCAATACAGTGGGAAAACCCACATTTCTGACTTCTGGACTTCTTCTCTTTTTTCCACACAAATGATTTCCATGTATTGTCAAAGAATAAACCCCAGAATGTATTATCTTAAAATCTGTTTTCCTTTTTGAAGTAGCTGTGTTCATGGAACTAGCTGACACTTGATTTAAGCTATTATCAATTCAGTTTTTCACTTTGTTTGTGATTAACAGTCTGGGTGGAGAGGAGATTTTGATACATGTTCATACATTACCTCCTGAGGTGCAGCCTGTATACTATAGAAGCCAAGAAGAGTGATCTATAGTCAGCCATCCAAACACACAATTAATAAAGACAGGAATGTGCCAGCTATATTAAAACATTACCTTTTGCTCCTGATATTTCTTTGAGACCAAACACACACCATTTGGTTCAGTCCAGAGAACAAAATACTGGGATTTGTCTTTATTGCTTTATGCAGAAAATTTGTCATGGAGATTGGATCAACATTTCAAGCACACCTGCAGAGTCTTCCAGCTTCTTAATGGTGATGAGCAGGATTCTTGAAACAGCCAGTATTTTGGCTATCATGTTCACTATTGAACTGTTGTCACAGAGAAGAATAAGAAGTCACAGTGCCACAGAATTGAAGAAAAAAATGGGCTAGGAATTGAATCTATGTTCTGAATTCTGGCCTTGGAGTGTAAGGTGTCTAGGGTTCCTCAATAAGTCTAGGAGGTTTCCCATGATATTCTTTAAGAATGAGGAAAATGACCAATATATAAGATAATCCTACTAGACATTCATACAATAGAGCTTCTCATAACCCACACAACTAGAACCAGTTATTGATTTGTTAGTCAAAAGATTGGATATAACAATCATCATTTAGGGTAAAGAAAAAGATACTTGTATGCCTTAATGTTTTGCCTTAGCTTTTAAAAAAATATAAATATATGGTGGCACAATAAAATCAATGGTTTAGTAGTATTTAAAAGGGAATGTCTTCCAGTAAAGCCTCTCCCATTTTTTTGTTGTTGTTACCATTCTATTACTGACTGTTGATTGAAGCTGTTTAACATAAAGTAAAGCCACATTTCTAGCATCTTTGGCTATGGCATGAGGAATTTGTGGCCCTGGGTATGATCCATTATTTTTCTTCATATTTAGATCCGTTTGTCCCAGAATGCATGGTTTGTCCACAATTTCAATTTTTAACAAATCATCTTCATTAGTCCAGTGCTACACATTGGCTTTCTATAAATTATCAGAACTTTTAAATTGTGTGGGATCAGTTAAGAAATGTTACTCTTTATCATTTTTTTATATGTGAGAGTCAAGATTTTCTGTAGTATTGTCAACCTCTGGCCACAGTTTTTGTGACATTATTTTCCAGCATTTAAACTGTCTATTAATTTCTTTAAAAATGTTTGGTACATAAAATTGTTTCCAAACTCCAGAAACTTGGGGCCCATATTTTATGAAGTTCTTCGTCTTTATTGCATCAAGCACACCCTTTGACTATCATCCATGGCTTTGGGTTTGGATTTCCAAAAATTAGGGTAAGCATCAAAGTAAACTAAGGGAAAACTTTTCATTTTATAATTATTTTCTGACTTTTACAGTTGACTCTCTCACACCTAATTTGGCAGCAATGTTTCTAGATCAGTAAACTTACTCTTGATAGAAACAATTCTTTTTTACACACTTATATTTCCTTTCTGTAGTATTAACTAAGTTATGTGATTACAGAAATGAGTACCATAAGAAGAAACAGATTTGAGAACAGTTACATCTGATTATTAGTAAGCATACAAGTCACCGGCGGGGAATGGAAATACATGGGCCCTAAGCATTCCACTTGCTGTGGGCATTGGTCAGCTCATCACTGAGGGGATGGAGAGGGTTGGTTTATCTGTAAAAAGATGCTGATTAAGAAAGCTCAGAAGTGATACTTGTGGACTAACTATGAAACTGGAGGAAGATCTATGGTGATTTGCTACAATGTATAGACCTTGTCTCTTACTGTAATTAATAACATGCATGAAAATGTAAAGGACATCTTATCATGTTTGAAGATGATACAAAACTAGATGAAAGAGTGAAGTTCTATAATGGCTAGCACATCTTAGATGCTCAATAAAATACTTACTAAGTTGAACTGATGATCTAACGTTCATTTAAATTGTAAAACTGATCAAAGTCAATAACATTAAATTTGACAAGAGTAGACATTAATAACTATATTGAGTTATAAAAAACCTAATGTACAAGTACATGATAGATTTGATTTGGAATCATTCAATGTCAAAAATATATGAGAGATCTGGTTGACCCAAAACTGACAATATAACTCAACAAATTGAAAAAGCCCATGTTATCTCAGGCAACTCTGACAGAAATATGGAATCCAGATGGAGGAAAGTCAGCATCTCATGACATTTAGCCCTGGTCTGAACACATCTGGAACTCTGAATTCATTTCTAGGTTCTACAGTTTCAGTAAAATCCAGAACAGTTTGGGAGTATACAGGGAAAGATAGCTAGGAATCTTCAAACTACCTCATAAAGAAAGAGCCAAAAGTGTTAGGAAAGTTTTTTTGAAAGAGTAGAAGACACAAGGAATATCCCAGTCATTCAGCACCTACTATGGACAGATGGTGTTACCCCAAGAGAAGGAAGAACTTCCACTAGTTACAGCTGTTCCACTTTAGAACATATTTACCATGTGTTCACAGGCACATGAAGCTAATCTGGTGCAAAACCAAACTCAGTTACATTTTCCTATCCACACCTGCAGTTTGTTTCTGTTACCAGTCCCATCATCCTCTCAGTCAGTAACAGAACTCTAATTCATTCTTCCTCACTACTACCACCCTTCTAACACCGAAATCCATCTGCTTTTGAAGGCTTGTGTGGAAGCTCTAGGAGAGACAGCAGTGCCTCTATATACTCCGAAGAGCAGGCCCCTTCTGTCTAAGAGCTGTGAACTTTCAGAAGAAATGCCCACCAATCAAGATCACTAGAATCAATTCTGGAGAGCAAAATACCCTCTCTGTAACTCCTTTTTATTCATTCCTGGAGATTTTACCTCCAGATGTATTAAATGTATCCCCCTTTCTTAATTCCTACTGCTATTATCTGATTTCAGGCATTTGTTCATTTTCTCCATCATGATGGTTTCCCATCAACCTCTCTGCTTAAAGATTTCTCTCCTCATCTTTACGTTGTTCAGAGTATTTTCAGGTTTACCCTTCTGAAGCACAGAGAGTACCATTTTGGTCCCTCCACACCCCAACTTCACAACCTTGGAGCGCTCACCGCTGCCAGCAGGATAAAGACCTCTTGGCACAGCACTCATTGCCCTTTGTGATCTCCCCCTACTCAGCTTCCTGATGTCATCCCTGACTGCTCTGCTCTGGGCAAGCCAAACCACTCGAGGTTTCCAGAGCACAACACATACTTTTGACCTTCCGTGACCTTGATCATACTCCTCTAGCTTTTCAGGAAGTCCTCTTTCTGTTCCTCACCATTTAAAATACTTACACTTCCTTCCAGAGACAGCTTAAATAGTTTGCCTTTCAAAAATACCTAGATACTTATGGAAAAATGTTATCCATATGAAAAGGGGCCAAATGGTTTATTTGATTTCACCATCTTCTTTGTTACCAGGTATTTATTGAGTATTCCACTACTAAAGAACCAAAGAGTCATCCCAGGCATCTGACACAATCCCTGCTACAGTAAGAGCCCAATAAATACTTGTTAGATGTAACCAGAAGATATAAATCATTAGACAAGTCAATTCATGACACAACTGGAGGAATATCCAGTGTCATGAGGATAGGTCATGGTGTTTTCAATTATGTTGCGCTTGAGGTATGGTTGATATGCAAGTCATACCCTTCTTTTTAAGCGTAGGATCAACTTAATGCATGTACATAAAGAGAAGGAAAGTAGACAGGAAAAGAAAAGAAAAAAAATACTAAGAGAAATCAGGTAAATAATTGATACAGGTATTCAGGAGAAAGATGATGAGTTAAATAAGTTCTTCAGAAATGTGAATGGAATGGAACAATATTGAAAAAACATAAGGAAGTATTTCAATGATGGTTGGGGCTTTACAAGGCACATTAAATTAGTGTATTGTTATCAGTCTATTAAGAAAAGACACAAAAATCTCTTTGTGCTCACCATAAAATAATGCAGTTTTGATGTTACAACATATTGGGAACACCAGTTATCCTGTCTCTAATTGCTTCACAGAAGGAGGAAATTAAAAAGCCATTTATCACCACCAGCTAGTTCTTTGTGTTCCATGTTTAATAAAGTGATTTCAGTTCAGATGCTCAAAATTTTAATTTAATGCAGCGATAGGAATGCATCTTCCACCACCATAAAATGTCATTTCCTTAGGCAACAGGTAAAGAGCCTTTCACTTGGAAAATCAGAGTTTTGGAAAAGAGATTCAACTGTCCTCTGGTCAATTTTATTCAATGTCAGCATGATTTAGAAAGGCAATAGAGCTGCTGAGTCTTAAAAAAAGCTTGGCACAGTTTACCTCCACAGTTGCCTCATCTGGCATCACAGCCAAGCTGCCTAAGTATAGAGTTAGTGCCACAGGTTTCCTACCAGCTGACAGGGACTTCTCCCCCAGTTGCTGTGAGATGGTCCTCATCCTACCCACCCACTACTCATTGTCAAATATTCTCCTATTAATGTTCAGGGCTCACTAATGAGATGGTGTGGCTAGTCCCTTTATTAAAAGATGTTCATTTTAAAATGAACTTCAAAAGCCACTGACATGAGGTTGAACATACATGGTGAAATAATAGGTGCTAGTTTATGCAAAAAAAAAAAAACAAATTGTCAAAGATCTTCAGTGGAGTCCAGCATGTCCTAACAGAATACATTAGTTCCTCTAAGTGAGCTTATCACAAAGCTTTGATTTCGCTTTTCTATAGGAGAACATGGTTTGTCTCAAAAGAACAAGCACTTTGGAGCCAGCAAACATGGTTTTACTCTTGATCCTCAATTTCCTTCAAAAATGGGCATAATAGCTGGTTCTCAATATTGTTACAAAGTTTAAAAGAGATAAGGTATAGGGCCTTACAGATAGATGGCGCTCAACCCAAGGTACTCATCACTCAAAAAGATGTTTATGCAGCATATCCCATGGGCCAACCCTGGGCTAAGAATGTACAGATGGGTAAGTGCTCCCCCTTGCTCTGAAAGCACACATGACTTGGTAGAAAAAATGGGCATGTAAATAAATGATAGTGATTCTCAGCCTGGGTGCTATATTGGATGTGCAGAAAAGGTGGAATGGGGCACAGAGCAGTGCATCATCTTTTCTGCGGAGGTGGGAAAGCATAGCGTAGAATGCCTCACAGAGGAGATGTCTGCCAGGGTCTGGAACAAGGATAGATAAAAGGAGGATGCTAGCCCTTGGTTGATAGGGTTTTTGAAGACAAAGACACTCCAAGCCTGTGGCTCTCAGTGTTGATGGCTTTAACTTTTAGCTGTGCTTTCCCCCCTTGGTTCTTCCACTGTGGTTCTCAGAATTGTATCGGCTGGCCTCTCTGCCTAAGCCAGGCACTGGTTACTGTAATTGATTAGTCATGGCACAACTGGTCAAACACGCTGTCTGTGCAGCCAGTGATATGGAAAGGATGGAACCTGCTTGGTCCCAAGGGGAAGATGCCTGGTGTTTTTTTTTAATACTGGTTATTATCACTATCAAGTAACTCAATACCCATACAAGTACTGCTTAGATGTTAGTATCAGAGAATAACAAAAATTCCCTCTGTCCATGGTCTGGACAGCCAGACAATTCACTATATTGTCTCAGTAGAGTAAAAGGGTAATTATATGTGGTAAAAGTCTCTGTTTGTTCCGAATTTACACACTAGGAGAAACTGGTTGACTTTGCATGTGGCACATAGTAGACAAGTTCTATCAGTGCTTCATGGTACCTTTTGAATTTAAGTGTCACTAAAACTTTAAAAGGGACATTATTGGAATAGTTTAGGTAGAATAATAAAGCAATCTGTTCAAGGTAGTGTGATAGGTAAAGTGAGATTACTGAGTAGTACTCAGTCATGCGGGCTAGACAATGTGAAGACGCTCTCAGGAATTCCAGTGGCTCGTTAATCTTGGTTAGTGAGCATCGTTGACCTTTATCTTAGAAGAGCCCTGTGTACTTCTATGCTGATGGAAGACAAATGGCAAAGAAAGGGATTAAACAGGTTAAGCAGAAGGAATACAATTAGCAAATAAGCAAGTAGAAAAAATGGTCATTCTTCTTAATAAAATAAGAAATACTCATAAATCTAAAGTATTATTTTGCACCTATTAGATTATCAAAGTTTAAAAGATTATAATGTCAGTGCTTACAAGATTATAGTGAAACTGGTATATTTTAAATATGTATATATATTTAGAGGTAATAAAATAGTATAAAGCTTTTGAAAAGTAATTAATAACATAAATCAGGAACCTAATTTATGTCTCCATTTGGGGGACTACATTTAGAGGAAATTGTCAAATAAGAAAAGGTAATTGGTATCAATAGTTTCATTTTAACATTGTTTATAATATTGAAACAGTAGAAATAACCCAAATTTCCAACCACAAAACATTACTTAAATAAGTTATATCTTCAGAGGAAGTAACATCATGAAACACCAAAATAATAATAACATGACAGTTAAAATAAATGGCTCTAGAATCAATGTAGATGCCATTGCAGGCACAACTATTTACCATGTGACTTGACTTTGGGCAAGTTTCTAAACCTCTGTGTATCTCAATTTCCTCATCTGTTAAATGGGACAGTACATACCTCACAGGGTTCTGAGAAAAGATGTAAACATATGAACTTAGACAAGTGACTAAGGAATAGAAGTGCTCAATGAGTATTAGATATTATAATTTTTATTGCAACTACCTAGCCATAAAATCAGTCTTATTACCATACAACCAAAGCAAATGATAAAATTACATTAAATTCTAAGGTTGATATGTAACTGAAGTCCTGTTTGTCAAGTTTTTGTGTTCATCCCACAACTGAATTATTATTGACCAATTTTACAAGTTAAGTGCTACATATTTAAATAATAAATTTATACTAAATACTGTTCCAATTTGCAAATTCACTCTATAAAATTATTTTAGAAAGCAATGTTTTGCATTTAAAAAATACATTGCATCGTAATGAAATTTACATTTTTATGCTTTATGTTGTCTTATTCCAAAGGAAAAAAAATAGTTACCTCTTCCAAATAGATTTGTTTCTTTTCATGTCTCCCTGTCATTTAAAGCTTATTTTTGAACAATACATGTTGAAATCAAATTATAAGGAAATATTGACCCCTTATCTGGTAGAGTGCTGTATTTTGGTGGGTGATTTTCCTTACTAGCAGAGAACACTCATTTAATCTCTCCTGTATTTCTTTCAAGATTGGTCCTTTTCTTGACAATAGGACCAATTAGAATGTGCAGACAGTCTAAGTAAATTATCTGTTTTCTCTTTCTTTTTTTTCTGCAGTCATTCACAACACAGCACTGCAACCCGCCAGCCTTCAGTGACTCTGCAAAGGGCCATCTCCCTGGAAGGGTAAGATAAAATAATACGGAGCTTTCTCTTAAGCTAAACTGCTAGCCTCATCACTTCGAACATGAAGAAATTTCTCTTTCCTTCCTTTTCTTCCCCTTCCTTCCTCCCTCCCTCCCTTCCTCCCTTCCCCCCCACTCCCTCCCTCCCTCCCTTCCCCCCACTCCCTCCCTCCCTCCCTTCCTTCCTTCCTTCCTTCCTTCTTCCTGCCTGCCTACCTGCCTTCTTTCTATTAGTAAATATATAGAAGTTTCTGTTATATGCAAAGCACCATGCCAGGTACTAAATTTAACAAGTCAAATGAGATGTCTTCTTTCCCTTCCGAGAGCTCATTGTCCATTGGGAGTGGCAGGAATACAAACATACTGGCCCAAAGTGTAAGCATCACTCAGAAGAGAGATGTAAGGGACTAATGGAGGATCCAGGAAGGATACCTGGCTGAGAATGGTGATCAGAGAGGGAGGGGGGAGCAGGTCAGGATGGTTTCAGAGAAGATACAGCTCCTGAGCTGAGAACTGAAGGGTCTGTGGATATTTGCCTGACACACATTGGAAGAAGGGTACTCTGGGCAGAAGAAATAGCATGAGCAAAACAAACAAACAAACAAACCACGAACACACGTGCAAGCATGAGATGCCAAAAGGCCACTGACTGACTCCGTGCTGTGGCATTCGGTGTGTGAGGCAGTAGGACAAGAGATGAGAATGGTGATGTTGGCTGGACGCACTTCTCTTACACACAGAGGATTTAGTATTTTGCATTTCTAACTTCCCCAATTAGACAAAAGCTGGAGGTGCTGGGGGAAGGGGCTAAGATTTTCCTCTACTTGCCTTATAATTGCAACTGGTTTAATTGAGAGCATTTAATTGGTTAATGTATAAAAATTCAATTATTTTATTTTTCCAATATCCGTTACCAACTCTGCTTTGTTCAACGCTATATCCCAATGGCAAGTAGCCTTCCTTAATGGCATTTCAATTCAGATCTCTAACTTTATTATTTATTAGTCCTCTCCACTTTACAATCTTGTATTTTAGTCACACCTTGGTCCCTCCTTCCAACATAATTAGGTCTCAGGTTCCACGAAAGTGTTCCAGAGTCGACAGAGGTATGGTTGCCTCTCTCTCTCTCTCTCTCTCTCTCTCTCATACTACCTGCTAGATCTTCCTTTCTCTTGGATTTCTCACCTGGTAGTATTGAGGCAAAAGGAAGGAAACAGAAAATGGCATTTTCTTGCCCTTCTGCTGTGGCTGTGCCCTTTCTGTTGGCTCTCTGGTGATGTACCCTGGATGGATGACGAGCCAAACAGCACACATACTGCAAGACTCAGGCAATTCCTCCAGCCCTGTGGTCCCCCGGGAGACTCAGCTATCTCTTCCTCAAGCCCTGGCGGTAGCCTGCCAGAGCCTCTGGGGCACTCATCACTCTGCCCGGCTGCAGGACCCCCTCACAGGCCCACAGGCCCCTCTCTCCTCTGTCCTCAGCAGCTGCGACTGGGAGGCTTGCCTCCTCTCTCCCTGGCTCACCTCTTCTTCTCCCCAGGGCTCTTTTCCAGTAGCAACCTTGGTAGCAGCAGGGTAAGTCAGCCAACTCCACTAAGGGGACATCCACTGGGAGGGAGCTGGTAGCCTTTCCTTCCTGGAGAGTATAAACTTTATAAACACTTTTCGTGGAGTTCCCTTTCCTGCCTTCACCTAAAGAAACCTGCTGCGTGTCCCCAGACCCATGGGAAGGTGAGCAAAAGGGATGTGGCCTCTCCATGAACTCTGCCCTCCCCCAAAAGGGCACCTCCTTCTCCTCCTCATCCTCCTCTTCTGTTTTTGAAGGTAAAGAACATCGAACCACCTTAAAAAAGGAAACAAAAAAGAAAAAAAATCAGAGAGAGAGGGAAGGGAGGCTAAATATGATCTTAGTTCTGGAGAATTAAATGCCTTTTTTCTCAACAGGACACTATCTCCATTGTAGCAATTCTATTCCATTAAAAAAAGAAAAGACACAAGAAGTTCTCAATGAGTACTTCATAGCATTTGTTTCTATAATAATATGCAAGGTGGTCTAGATCATGGATCCTGGCCCGACTCCCTGAGTTTAAATCTAGGCCTGGACACTTCTCAACTGTGTGACAGCACGTTACTTGGTTTCTTTGTGCCTCAGCTTCCTCATCCGTAAAATGGGGATACTAATAGTATTTCCTTACAGGGTGATTTTCAAGAATTGAAATATTTATGTATTTATTTATAATCATAGTGGTATTAATGCATTATACGTGTGTTTGCTGTAGCACTGGTCGCTGTTGTTAAATATAATAGACTTCATTTATCAGGTGGGAGAGTTCTTAGTGTATATTAAGTAAGGATTTGTTAAAACAGGGACTGGTGTCTTCACTATACTTTGGAGAGGCATATTCTTATGTACACTGGTGGTAATTATTTGTAGAAGCAATCCAAATCATTGAATTTGCTTTATCCACTAGGTTACTATCTAGATAAAAGCATTTTAATTACCAAGATCATACTTAAATGCTTATTAAATGCATGAAATAATAACCTAAGTGTTTTCTACATACCAGCTTATGCTCAGCTCCAAAAGAAAGAATTTAGGACCAGAATAAGATACGCTCTCGCACTTCTGGTGTATCTCTCTCGAAAAGCTCAAGA
The DNA here is from genome assembly GCF_030020395.1 of Manis pentadactyla. Lineage (NCBI taxonomy): Eukaryota > Metazoa > Chordata > Mammalia > Pholidota > Manidae > Manis > Manis pentadactyla. Next base: position 31,604,205 of record NC_080027.1, read on the forward strand.
CAAAGAGACCATTTAGGAACACTAGAGGAAATGGTCTCCCCAGGCCGTGAACATTGTCCAGTCAGACTTGAGAATGCCCACCAGTCAGCACCGGCAGGGGAGTTTGTGCAGCCTCGCGACGGCCCCCCTCCACACCAGCCCCCTCAATTTCTCTTTCTGGAAAGTGCCATAGTTTAGAAAAGCCTCTTCCACAAAACTCAGCTGCTGGTCCCAACCTCCTCATCACTTTTGAATCCCGCACATTAAATCGGGATGTGGAGAGGGCCGAGGAAAGGACGTCAGAGTTAACAAAGGGAGGGGACATCATGATATCAGGAAAACACTGACAGAGGCAGGATTCTCGGTTAGAAGAAGGGAGCTCATCATTAATAAGATTATATGCAAACTGTGTGACTTGTTTGGATACAAGTAGTACAAATTCGTGGATATTCCTTCAAGGGAAGAGAAAAGACACCAACATTTACTGAGTGCTTAGTAGGTGCCAGAATGTCTCCCTCTCTCCCTCTGCTTTCCCTCTTTCCTTTTTTCTCTCCTTCCATCTGCATCCATCCATCTATCTTCTAATTTCATTTCCAAAATCGTCTTAAAAAATAGGCTTTTTCCCCCCTCAATCTTGATTCTCAGCGAGGGTAAGGATTTCCCCAAGGATGCTTACCTAGAAAGTACAACTTCAATTTGAAATCAAATTAGATTCCACTATACAACTGACTCCCTGAATATATGGTATGAAAAAGCTTTATTGAGCAGGAAAGCACAGTTTGAGCCATCCATAAACCACATAGTGAAGAACTTCCTAGGAAAAATTATAAAGAACGAAAACTGACTTGAAGCCTAGAAATCACCGAATAGCGCTGGAGGCCCACGTGTGTGCTCAGTGGCGGTGTGGTGTCTGTGGAGGAGGGGGTCACACAGCGGCGGAGGGGGACACTGAGCTTACCCCGTCTCTCGTCACCTTCCTTGTCCCTTTGAAGTTCTCCCTGGTAGGGCACTGGGTGGCTGTCATTCCACATTCCACGTGTTGGCCATTAACCCAGGCTTCCTCCAGCTATGCCAAATAATGGCATTTCCTCCCAAACGTTTTTTGAAATCTTTCCTTTCTTCCTCCTTAGTCACAAAAGCTTATTCGCAGCTTGCCAATAAGCACTTCTTTAGCATTTTTCACTGTTTTCCGTGTGAGTGCAATGACCTCTGCAATGCAGTCACTAATTGTAATTCTTTGCTAAGATTAAGCCAGAAATGTGAAGGCCTTACCGTGACTTCCTAACGCAAGGGTGATTCCTTTTCCGAAAACCAAAAAAATGGTGTTGGCGGCTATGATGTATGGTTCCAGCTGGTATAAGGCAGTTTGCCTCCTGTCTAGTAAATAATGCACTATGAAAAATATTCTGTTCCCTGCACTCATGGAAGATAACTGACTCTGGAATCAAGGACTTGGTGGTTTTGCATCTTGGCCTTTCTGCAAATTGTTGTTCACCATAAACAGAACCCTTCCCCTCTCTCAGCATGATTTTCCTCCTCAACCAAAGGGAGAATAGCATAGGACTCACCAACTTTCTGTAAATGCAGCAGGTACATATCAGACCCTCAATAAGTTGAATAGACACTTAGTGTAAGTGTTCTGAGAAACTTTTTCTAGCCTAGTTTGAAGACCCGCTTTGCACACTTGCTATATATGTATTGATTAACATAAAACATTTCTGAATAAAATACAGTATTTGAGGTAGAAATAATTTTGCACTGCTAGAATATTAAGGAGGGAATAGCTCAGTAATTCTCTACAAAGCCCTTAACACTAAAGTGGTGTTCTGTGTGCCCAGCTGGCCATCAAATAGAGAGATAATGTGGTATACACTGAATGCCTGCTGGGCAAGGTATTTTTCATTTTGCATAGGCCAATAGGTCTTTTGAAGGTTTCTCATTAAGATGTTATACCACTGGATGTAGGCAATCAGCAGAAATTGGAAATTTCGTTACTTTAAAACTCTCCTTCTTAATGCTTTCATGACAAGTGACTACATAGGATGTTTTAAAAATGACTTTATTTTAAAAGGCCATATGTTTATGTATTTTTCACCTAAGTTGCTATTTACTTGACACAAAATAAGTGGAAATACTTCAGATTTCCAATTAATTTGATCCATGGAGACAACAAAACTATCTAATTGAGACTCTGCCTTGAGTTACTACTGTTTTTTAAATCAGCCTGAATCTGCCATCGCTATGCCCGTTATAACGAGGCAGAATAATGTCCCCATTAACAGTGTGAGCTCCTTGCTTCAGGTTCGAGTTGACAGACGTGGCCCACATCTTAATCTCCTATTCTCCTGAGACCCCATTAAAAGGAAGCTAATGAAATAAAAAGGGGGACAGTCTCTTAATGGTAAAAGAAATGGGAGGGACATCAAAGGCCAAATGATTTCATCACACATCTGGATGACAGAAAGCAGATAGAAGGGTATAAACTGATGAAAGAGAACAAAGTAGTTCCAGCCTTAGATCACCTATGGAGGCGGGCCACGTATGAGGCAGAGCCCTCATTTCTGTGCAACTGCCATCTCCTAGAGTGTGTTTCCAGGGAAGCCACGCACAGAAAGCCCCCCCCCCCACAGTGCAGCAACCTTGCTTGGAGGGGCTGATGGCTCAGGAGGGAACAGATCTGCCTGGCAGAACCCAGGGCACTCAAGACTTCAGAATGGTGACAATCGATGGACTTGAGAGCAGAGTGTGAGTGTAGGACTAAAGATGCCCTCCTTGGCCTACACGACCCAGATCACAGAACAGCTGCCAGGAAGGTACTCATCACTGGTCAGAAAGTGAAGACTCTTCTCTAAAGAAACAGAGTTCTCTGAGGAACCTTAGGTGAGCTAGTCTGGTTGTGCCCACACGGCAAAGCCCTTCACCATGTGCCAGTTACTGGGAGAGTTTCAGGGTTGCTTATCTAACCTGAAGTCTTTCTGTGAAAAAGCCTCACCCTTACCTGCAATGCCCACTGCAGCCTTGCTACTACGTCGTCCTTAAATATGGACAGATAGCCACATATTATCCCATATTTTAACAAAACCCACAAAAAGATAGAAAGATTACAACACACATGCACAGAGAAAAACTGTCATCAAGGAAACAGAAGTAATTCTGGGAGCAAAACAGAATTTAAAGAAATACTCCAGTATAGGCATATTTTTAGCAATATGGCTGTTAACCACTAGAATTAAAACTGAAATGGTTAAAAGTGATTACCACTGGGAAGCCAAGTAGGATTCTCAGGGAAGTTGACACACATTGAATTTTGAGGAATGCACTTGGAACTAAGCAGAGGTTGAAGAAAAAGAAATTCATGCACAAAACCCTGAAGTCCTTAGCTAACACTGCAGATGAACAAGTATCTTCAGCTATGCAAATAGCTTTCTTTCATCCAGTACAGAGCATACACTTTGTTTTATCTTCAGACATACTTTTAGCAACAAATAGAGGCAGAATTTTCTAGCAACTGGCATTTTCACATCAATAAAATAGCTGCACTGGAAGATGCTGATCACCTTCTATGGGTAGCACTCAACAAGAAGGTAGGCAGCCATCTGGATATTCTGGTAGGAATTCTTTATGAAATGGATGGTTTGTCCCATTAACCGGAACCAAAAATCTCTTCCACATTCAGAAGTCTGTGACTACCCAAGGGCGAACCAAAAGTGGTCTTGTCTATAAACAGATACATCTAAAGGAACGTATCCTCTCAGGTTAACTGGTCTGTGGTGACATCACTGTCATTCTTTCTGGGTGGAACAGGCCTGTCTCTATAGGGATAATCATGAACCTCTGTTTGGTTGGAAGAGACACCCTCTCCACACTCTAAGACCACTCAGGCTCTTAAGACCCTGGTATCACTGAGCTCAGGGAGCCTATGGTTTTCCCCTGTGGGGCCTGAACAAGTGTCTTTTCCCAAGGAACGCTCTGGGGACATGACCCTAACTAGAATCATTGGCTCTCTTGTTCTCATCCCAACTTCTTTGCCTTGATGAGAGAAGCCTTTTCATAGCTAATATGCTTCTGATTACCCAGGATAATGTAGATTTAAAATACTCAGTCCTCTTTGTCTAAATGCCCAGATATTTGGTTCTAAAATGCATGGTAACTGTAGACAGTGGAAGCATTATTGACCTGAGAATCAAGAGACCTGGCTTCTACGTGCAAGTCTGCCACCTCTGAACTGGGTGGTTTTGAGCAGATCTCAGTTACCTCATACAGAATGATGAGGTTGACTTAACTAAACAATGTCTCAGATTCTTTCCAACTCCTGCATTTTATAGTTTTGTGAGTTTTGAAGGTATAAAAGTTTGGCTTCTGGACTCTAGGACTGTTTCTCTATGTGGAACCTAAGGGCTCTAGACAGCTGGTCCTCAGGGCAGTGGCTTGAGTTCTCCCTACCCCCACACACTCACAAATGCAACCATCTTTTGGGATTCTTAATCAGTGTGACTGCTCAACTTCCTCCATCACACATTCGCACTCTGACCTGCAAAAGTAATGCTAAGCAGTGTTTCCCAAGTAACTGGAGGGGTCTGGTATGCTGAGAAATGCACTCTATGACTTTCAAACTTGAAAGAGAACTTTATGCATATTGTTAGTTGCTGGGGCCACTGGTCAAAACATGGGAGCCTTTGCTAACCACAGAAGGGTAACTGACCTCACTAAAACAGAGGACCAACTCAGGTTAAATGGAAAGGATTTTGTGTATCCTTAGAATGTATTAAAGTTATATATACAGTTGTCACACTCTTCTTTATTTTGCTCCCCTGCCAACTAAACAGTTTATGTAGGGAGAGTATAGGAAAGTTAAGGAGACAAGTGCAAGCTAATTTTTAGAAATGCTTGAAAGAAATCAAACTTTTCCCTGCCACCTCCCTGCCAAATTTTTTTTTTCTTGTGATTTGTAGTCCAATAAAGACAGGCCAGCCTTTTGGGTGAGAAAGCTCTGGGTGAGAGTCCCAGCCTTCCTTTTGCTGCCAGGTCAATTGCTGAAGGACCCTAGCTGCTTGGAAGGACTCAGAGATTTTACAGACCCCTCCATCCATCTTGGAGACAAGACGACCCTTTAGAGCGTACCTCTCAGGGGACCCATTGGGAATCCGTGAGAACAGCAGATAATTCCAGATCACCTGTTTTCCCCAATTCAGCACCGCGTGTTGGCTTTTCCTTTCTCCTCGTGTTACTGCAGTTTCCACCTCTGCTCCTGGCTGAGCTGTCAGCTCATTTCCCTTAACCCCTTTTCTATGGGCTTCTGCTGCTTTTTTGCATTTCCTTAGTCGATAAGACAACCTTTCCTAGTCCTTGTCATCTTTCTTCCTTACATGTGTAGAGCCAAAAATATAAAAAGAGATGTCATCACAGCAAGTTTTAAAGATTGTCAAAAATGTATCAGTGTTGAAAACATGCTGAGGCTGCCGATAACTAGGGAACATGTACAGGCGACCAATACATGGGATTCTAATCCTCTCACGGGGTCTGGATTTCTAACGCCATCTGCTGTTGAAATAACAAGAGTAAAAAAAAAAATTTTTTTTTTAATTTTAAGTCCAATTTTTTTGTGTAGAACAGGTATATTTTCAAACTGGGAATTTCTAGTAAAATATCAAAAAATATTTTGGGAGATGACATTGAGAATCTAGATGCATATTTTTCCAGGTAAAGACTCATAAATGGTAACCACTATCATCATTATTCCATAAAAGAAAGGCTTCCTTAAAAGGAAGAAAATAGGTAAGACATAAAGAATATAGAGTATTCCATCTTAAAAGCAGGAAGTTCAAAGATATAGACTATACAGTTCAAATAGGATATTTTCTATATCCAATGCTAAAATATAGATATTGTATATTTCGTAGGAGCTGATATTTTCCAAGTGTTTATGTGGGTATCATCTGGTTCTGACGACCATTATTATTACTGCGTTTGGGCACACTGTCCCACTTTCTGGATGAGGACCCTAGGGCTTAGAGAAGTTACAGGGGGTACCTGAGATCACACAGCCCATAACTGGCAGACTGGCATTTAAACCTACCCTCTCCTGCCTCCTCAGAATTGTATGTGTTTTGTTATGACAGGCTGGCCAGTTGGGAGGCTTAAATAAGACACTGAAATACAATGTGGAGCTCAGTATGATTTCTGGGGTTTTGAAGGTTTTTGTTATTATAGTCATCGTTAAAACCCAGTTTCATCTAAAAACATTAGCAAGAGCAGACTAACCTCCTTATGCGATTTCACTCTCCTTGAAAACTGCTGAATTAGAAGCAAAAGAATAGTATTTCCACATGTTGGCGTCTGTTTTACCCGGCAGGACTAGAAAGAAACCCAGAAATGACAAGGTCAGGAATCTGGTTATCGAGAACTATCGGGCTGCCCTGATCGGTGGCCTTGCACACAGAGGCTCCTCAATGCCAGGCAGCTGGAACTTACCTTGGAGGGACGTGCAGAATCCACTGGGGAATTTAGTTCAGGGATTTCTTATAAATGGACCTTATTTCTGTGCATACCTCAATGCCTACATGATTATTTATCCCTGCATGCCTTCCCTGGAAACCTTTCTGCTTTTTAATAAAGTGGTATAGTAAATGACTCAAAGTAACTTGTGAATAAACTCCCTCCTCATTATTATGTAGCCAAACATACTCAAAACAATGTGCTGCAAAATATTCGACTAGAAAATTGCCCCTCTTAATCAATACTCATAATAATTAGTGCTAATAATAATTTAATCACCTAAGATGTTGATTGAGGTGGCTTTGAAGAACTAGTTAATATACTGAATGAGCCAAAAAATAATTAAAAAGGCACCCTATTGCAAGTTTGTTAGGCTGGTAAAAATGAATACAGCAAACATATTGCAGCACAGGAATTAGCTGCCCAAATTGCCTGAAAGATTTATGCACCATAAATCTCCTAACCAGAGTCCTGTCACCAACTTCCTCTCTACATTGCGCCATTATGCCTCTTTGAAAGCTGCCCTTTTTTGAAGTATCTTTCTCGGTTTAAGGATGGCCTTGCTGGCTTGAGTCTGTCTGTGCCCAGTCAGTGAATTCAGATGGGAACATAATGATGAGCCAGACACTGCACTCGGTCTGGGAAGGAGAAGCAGACATTAATCGCATAATCACACAAACAAATATAAATCTGTGACTCTGCCAAGTGCTGGAACAAAGAGGCCTGTGGTGCCCCGAGTGCCTGTAATAGGGGGTCTGACCTTGTCGGGCAGGCCAGGAGGTCATAAAGGCTCTCATCTGAACGATGAGTAGGCCTTCACTAGGCTCAGAGAGGGCTGTCGTCACTGGCTCAACAAGACGATTACAATCTGTTGAGTGTATTTCTGAGCCGAGCATGGACTAGAGAGATTATGAGTTCAGTAGAGATTGTCACTGAGAAATTTATAATGAGGAGGCCGACTCATGGTCAACGTGCCTCCTCTGGAGAGGCCATCTGATGGAGCCTTCCCATTGATTTTCAGAACTGTATGGTCTCCGCCTAGATGTGGTTTTCTAAATCCCATCTCTGATCAGTTCTGCTGTTCCACTGGATTTCCTTTCATGTGTTTGATGTGGTTGTTCTGGTTGTTTGCTTGTTTATCTGCCTATGTGCCAGAACCTTGAGGTCCTTCCTTGCTTCCTACCCTTCTCCCTCTCTCCCAACACCCTTCCCTATCCCTCTGATTTTCTATCTTATTTCCATCTCTGCTCCCTTCTCTCCATAAGCTTCCTCCTTCTCCTCCTTTTCTTTTATTCTTCATTCTCCATTCATTTCTTTCTTTTCTTTTTTACTCTTTCTCTCTTTTGCTGTTCATCCTGAAGGTAGTAAGCTTATGTTTATGCAGTGCTAAATTATAATTTACAGAGACATCTCTTGGACATTATTCCTTTGATCCCAGTAACAATTTTGTGAGGGAGGCTGGGTAAAAATAATTTATCCTATTTGTAGAAGTCTCAGACAGTAAGTGGTTTCTCCAAGATCAGAGGTCTGAAAGGGGAGGAGCTTTGACTGCATCCCAGAAACCTAGCGTCCAGCCCCATGTTCTTGCCACTTAACCATCCTGCCTCAAAAGAAATGTGGAAAGTATCCCAACCGCATCTTTTGGTCAGATTGACAGAAGAAGTTCTTCCCTGTCCTGTCTTTCTCATTCATAAAATTAGCCAAGACAACTGGTAGTTGCCGTAAGGGAGGGTGGGAGAGGGATGATTGAAATAGGTGAAGAGGTAAAAATTAGTAAAAAAAAAAAAGAGTCTAGGCAGAAGATGTGGACAGAAGGGTTTCCTGGCTGCTCATCCATCACATGAATAGAAACAGCCACAGTTTTGTTTGATGAGTATTTACTGGACATTGTATTTGACATTGAACTGAGCCCCATATAAAGAACAATTTTCATTATATTTTTACGTTGCCTGTCTGCAAACTTGGAGGAGACATGGCTGTGGAAATCAGGGGATGAAGAGGATTGCTTTGAGTATCATTTGTCACCCTTCATCGGATTACTCATCTTCAGACATCCATCTTTATAGATCAAACTGAATCTGGTGTTTTTCTCTGCATATATTGCTAATCCCTCAGAGACCCTCAAATTGCATTAGGATTTCTGTTTGCTTCCTCTTTCTGGCCAGTTATAAAACAATTTAAAGGAAGAGCATATCTGTATCCTATGCCACAGGCCAAATGCCCCTTTATTACCAGAAAAGCAGCCAGTGGTTGTTATCCTTTATTTAATCTCTTTGGTCATTTCCAGTCCTGGTAAATGTTTACTCCACTGAAGTACACTTTTAAGCTGTTGGTCAGCAATTTTATTGACTGACAGATCACAGTTGATAAAGTCTCCTGTTTGTTACATGAAAAATCAGACTGCTCAGGGAGAATTGGGCAGGAGACACGTGCCGCCCATTTATTCGTTCATTCATATTCATTCATTCATTCATTCAATCAGTTATTGATTGATTGGTAACCTCTTATTCATTCTTTCATTTAACTAAGCATATACTGACTGTCCAGTAAGTGCCAGGCACTGTAGTGAGGCATTTCAGATACTTCAGATACAATCCCTGCCCTCAAAGAGTGCATGGTCTAGTGGGGAGTGACAGAATATTGAAAATTGCAATAATTCATGGAGCTTATTTCTATGTAATTTTAGAACAAAAGAATAAGCAGCTGATTTGGGGGAAACTAGTAGCACTGTTCAGATGCCATTTCAGTGATTTTTATCAAGTGATTATCAAACCCAAAGGGACAGAGCAGCCTCTTCAGACTGAGAAATTTCCATTCTCATGTGGGCTGGTATCAAGAGTTGGGAATTTTTCCTTCTAAGCACAGGTCTATAAAAGCTACATGGAAGTACAGAAGAGAGCCATGTTTTCACAGACTGTTCATTTTGCAAATAGAGTTCTCCTGTAGTCAAGCATAAATTATGCACACTAATGGGAAATTGCATTTCAGTATCAGTGTTGCATGATATTAAAATGTGTAAACATCTCTCCCCTTACAGAGGGTGCTTTTTCTGTACTCAAGATTCGTGCTTGTCCTCAAGTCCCTCTCCTTGGTATAGTCACCTGGCATAATTTAAAGAACCTAGCCTTTTGACTTATCTCTACTTTCATTTAAATACTAGCTCTTACTAGCTGTCTCATCCTGAGCTGTTACTGAACCTTGCTGAGCCCATACATTTAACCTATAATGTAGATTAATATCTACTTCATAAGATTGTTTCGAGAATTTCTTTTTTTAAATGTGCAAATATCCTGGCACAGTTCTTGACAAACAATAGGTCTTTATAAGGGTTAGTTCTTTCTCTCTTCTCTTTTCCTATATCCCATCACCCCTTTTCTTTCTGATGTGCTAGAACCTTTTCCCTCCTCTTCCATACCAGGAATCAAGTGACAGGTCTCCCATTGTGCATTTAACACACATTCCCTGTGCACCTCTCATGTGCCCTCAGGAAGTTACAGGCAGTAGTGTGAAGACACAGCACAGCACACAGTAGAGAAACAAAGGAAGAGGACAGAGCATGACCATTTAGAAAGAGACACCAACAACCCAAACACCCTTTTAGACCCAAAGAAATATATTGCATATGTTCAGAAAGAGTAGCAGATGTGAAAAGAATACTCTTGGTAAAATGTCACCTCATCCCACCTCCTTATTTAACACATGACAGAACAAGTCCAGATCCCATGCACATGTGTGCTAGCTCACATACACATACACATACACACATGTGTTCCTTCCCTACCCCTGGGTATATCCCAATATATCTATACTAGCAAATGATTTGAGCACAAGGCAGAACTAAGTGCTACATCACCACCTTTCACCCTCAGCATGGAAGAGAGCCATGGCTCTCTGTTAAGCCTTAAGTTTGATAGTTCATGGGATTTTGCAGAAGGAAATATCATTATCATTACCTGGCCTTGCATGTCAGAAAAACACACATCTCTGTGGGGAGCTGTCTTGCAGTATTCTCCTAGCTTCAATTTATTTAGAAGCCATCTTCAATTTGAGAAAAAAGGGTAAGTGTGGGAATTGAACATGTTCTTTTTATCAGGTATTTTACCAGGTACTAGGGACACAGGAGCAGAGGAATAGGAGCTTATATTTATTAAGGACTTTTTAGATGTCAGATACCAACTCACATATTATCATGTCCAAATATCTACTTCCATATAGAGAAACTATCTAAGGTCAGAGATAGGCAAGAGATTTTTCCTGGTCCATACCAAAGTCAAGACCAGAATTCAGGCTCCTAATGTCCTGACCAAGGACTCCTCTCTTTCCAGAGGAGAATGTGGATAAGCTAGAGTCTTTGTCTGGTTATTCTTTTTTCATTTTCCTCATGCCTTATCTGCACATATTCTCCAAGTCTTCCTATGAAGTACATTGGCCCTGCTAGAAATGTGACTTTAGTACTAAGAGGTAAGGATTATGGCTTAGGTGACACAATCAACCACCAAGTAGCCCAGATCAAACTGAGCTGGCTTGTGATACCATTGTGAGTCATGCTTACAGGGTTTATGAGTTAAACAACTGTAGATATAGACATACCATATGAAGAAGACAGATTCATTTAGAGCTTTTTCTTGACTGCGAGTTTGTGGAGCTTCTTTTGCCTGAAGAGGGAATTATTATGGGGAAATAGGGAAAAGATGGTGAGAAAATATGCAAAATATCTGAAAGCATCTTGCTCTGTATGATGCTGAACCTGTGACGTACCCATGAAACTATTTCTTATCCGACAGCAAGATTTCCTTTCACATAGCCTTCAGTAGCAAGTCAGTCTTGGGAAGGATCTGAGGTCGGCCTTATATAGTACAGAACTCACAGTCAGCAAATGGATATATGGGGTGTTTTTGGTGCCCCATCTCCACTTCTCCTAGACCAAACCCTCTCTTAGCCACCCTACCTTTATTGTTGGGTCCCAGTGTTGCTATTTTCCTTTTACCAAAACCAGCTCTTAGGATCAGCTCATTCACAGTAAGCCATAGATGTCCGCTGGGTCTTCATTCCAGTCATCCATCGAGCATGTTCTTTTTATCAGGTATTTTACCAGGTACTAGAGACACAAGAGCAGAGGAATGGGAGCTTGTATTTATTAAGGACTTTTTAGATGTCAGATACCAACTCAAAAAGTGAATATGCCATTCAAGAATCTCAAAAGACAGTAGAAAAAGCAAGCATGCTAGTAAATTATCATTGTTATAAATGATTAGAGTCTTAGCTTACTGACTTATAATGGCCAGTTTACTCTTCTGATCTATGACTCTACTACAAACTCCTGAGGGATAGAAGCTGTCTGCTTTATGGTCATAGTCCTTGCCCCAGTGGAGCCCTCCTGAAGCATAGTGGACTCTCACTGACATATGTTAAACAGATAGAAATAATAAAGTGTGGTGATTAGGATAATCTATGTATGAGACCAGTGCAGTAAAGTCCTACAGGAGCTAGTGTCAGAGCTGAGGAGAGTAAACATTCAAAGTCAAAGAAAGACAGGGAGGGTCCCAAGTCTAAACGGAAGAAGCCAGGTGGCTGCAGGTAGAAAGGACTACACGTGCAAAGACCAAGGGAGGGAAGGAGTCAGGTGTTTGAGGAAAAGCTAATAATTTAGAGGAAATCAAGAGTTTTGGTGTCATTGCAATTCAGAGTATATTTAAGAGTGTGCCAGGAGATGAGGCTACACATGCTTTTTTCAGAGAAAAAATGTTGATTCTTTTAAAGTTACTTTATGTTAACATCATTATCTAAAGTTGGCTTTCAGATTTAATCATAGTTAAAGGAACTGGTTAATGAATACCTTTAAGGACATGATGCCCAAGAAAGTTTCAAACCAAACTCTACTTCAAAGGGCAAGTGTCTGGATAAAAGTAGGTCAGTAAAATAAGTGAAATTTCTGTTAGAAAATCCAGCATGTGAAGCAATGATCTTCCACTTCTTATCCTGATGAGGAAAAGAAATAATCAGAAAATTCATCAGGGCTCAATGAATTGTTATGTAAAGCTTTCCCTGGAATTAGCAGAAAACAGAACTTGTAGCAGGAAAAGCCTACAGGGATTTTTGTACAAGCCAACACCTTCAATACCCGCCAGAGAAGAGAAAAGCAGCCGGTTTCTTTTAAAAGAAAAAAATGGAAGGGTCCAGCCACAGCTAAATGTTAGTACAGTGTTTGTATTTCCTTATATATAAATTTGAAAATGAATTTCACTAATAGTATTAGTGATACGTTCATGTTCATGTTTTGTCGTTTTTTATTGTAATTCTTACATAGATGTCGTATGTGGAAACTTCTGAAATTCTGTTACCCAGGTTTATGGGAAGTCTTGCCATTTGAATACCAATGTCACTGCCCAGGTACCTGGTGATAGCTACCCTGAATATTATTTCTAGCCATTTATGTCAAATCTCTTCTAAAGTGATGTCAGGCCTGGGGATCGGGTCAGCCTCAGTGGCCTCCCTTGCCCCCCTAACAGGTTGTGCTCACATCAGTCTATGCACCAGCTCATGTGGTGCCAGAGTGTATTAGCGCTGTACAGCTGCCGTAACAAATTACTACCAACAGGTGGCTTAAAAAAGCAGAAATTTATTTTCTCAAAATTCTGGAGAATGTAAGTCTGAAGTTAAGGTGCTGGCAGAGCCGTGCTTTCTCGGAGGCTTCCTGGGGGGCCCTTCCTTGCCTCCTCCTGCTTCTGCTGCTTGGTGGCAGTGCTGGGTGCCCCTCAGCTTGCTCCTCACCCCAGCCCTGCTCTCCATGCCCTTCTAGCCCTCCTTCCGTCTTGACGTGGTATTCTTCCTTCGTGTCTCTGTGCCTTCACTTGGCTGTCTTCTTCGCAGAAGGCAGGTCGGCCTGGAGAAGGGCCCACCCTGCACTAGTCTGGCCTCATCTTAACTTACCCAGTGCAACTCCAGTCACCCTGTTTCCAAGTAATATCACATTGTGAGGTACTGACCCTTAGGACTTCAACATATTTTTTGAAGGAATACACAATTCAACCCATAATAAAGAGTGTAAATTACTTATCTCCAGACCCTATAGCATTTTCCATGTATCTCCGTAGTTACTATATTTTCTATTAAATTATAGTTTTCTATATTTGTCTTACTTCTTCCACTGGATTATAAATTCTCTAAGGGCAAGGTCCGTGTCATAATCATCTTCATCCATACCACAGTACTCTGAAAATAGTGGGATGCAACATATATTTGTTGAGTGAATATTAAGAGCTACCAACAACTTCTTCATTAGTGTGGTCCAGGCATTTACTTTCATTAGCCCATTAAATCCTTACAAAAATATTATAAGGATGATAAAACTGAGGCTCAGCAGAATGAAGTAAATTGACAGGTCTTTTATTGAAGCTGGAAATCCAGTTTCAATCTTAGGTGTGTGTCTGAAGTCAAAGCCAGGCTTTTAATCACTAGAGAGAAACAAATTTTTCTTGAGGAAGTTAAATTAGGTATTTTTCACATGCTGAGAGAATTCCTGCTTGGTGGGAGAGTCAGATATAGTACATAGGTACATAGATATATTTTAGGTGATCAATGGATGATACCCCCCAAAACAAAATGCTCTGGGAATTTCACTCAGGAGATGGCAAAGTGTGCCTGGGAGAGGATAGTCCATTCAGATGGGGCAGGCACTGCAGACAGAGGAAGATCAGCATGAAAAGACAGGAAGGCCTGGCCTTCAGCCCGCACAGGTGCTGTGTGATGGGAGAATGTGGGCCATAAGGAAGGCCTCGGGTTGAGGTGGACTCCATGGAACCCGAATCATATAGGCCTCACCTGTCACCAAAAAGAACCTAAGAAGGATTTTATCCTTCAGGTTATGAAGAACCAATGTGAGCTTTACATAAGGGGATGACATGACTATTTGTTTTTTAAGAAAATTTCTCTGAGAGCTGCATGAAGAAGAAAGTGCAGGTTAGGCAGGGAGACTATGAGGAGGATTCCCCCTTAGGAATTCCTAGGCCACCCAAGTGTGGGGTTCTGTGGACCTGAACCAAAGCAACAGTGCACGGATGACTTGAGAGGCCTTTCTGGGTAGCACCGAACTGCCTTTGTCAGCTGATGAGAAGCGCTGATGAGCCGGGGGGAGTCAGCACAGAATTTTCTGACTGCAAGATCGGGCAGACAGCCTCAATGGAAAAAATCTGGGAAAGATAATAAGTTCATTCATAGACAGTTAAACAGAAGTTTGGAGTAGAGGAGACTGTGATCTGAGCTGCAGACATGGATTAGTGAGTCATCAGTAAGGGAGAGGATACCACCACCCTTTTATTAATTCATTCAACAAACACTGAGGCCCTAGTATGTGCCAGGCACTGTGCTGGGTGCTGAGGGCATAAGCTGTTACTGCTCTAGTGGCGATTCATTCTAGTGGGAGAGAGGCAGCCAACCAGGAGAATAATTCCACTGTAACTTAAGAGTCATGAAGACATTCAGGGAATCTGATAGAAAATAACAGCATGGGGGACTAATTTGAATGGAGTGGTCAGACGGTACCACTTACACGGAGACCTAAAGGCAGAAGAGCTGCTCTGCAGAGAAGAGCTAGAGGAAAGGAAAGCAGTGGGACTAGAGGGCAGCCGAGGACGCAGCTCTTTGGAAACACCATTCATGAACAGCAAGCAGGCATGGGGAGCCCTTCAAGGATGCTACAAAGGAACAGAGAGGTAAGAGGAAAAAACGGAAAAAATGAGATCTCTTTCACTAGAGAAAGAGATTCTAGAACTGTGCTGTCCACTGCAGTAGCCCTCAGTAGCCACTAGACACATGTGACTATTTAAATATAAATGACTCAGAATTAAATAACATGAAAAAATAGGTTTTTCAGTCACACTAGCCACATTTCAAGTGCTTAGTAACACACGTGGCTAGAGGCTACCCAGGTGAACAACACAAAGAGGGAACATCCCCTTATCACTAGAAGTTCTGTTGGCAGTGTCGATCTAGGGGAAAGTTTGTAAGTGTCAAAAGCTGAAGAGAACCTGGAGCGGAACTGAAAGTTAAGGCCATTCCTGTCTACTCTCCTAGAGCTTGACTACTGAATATATAACGAATAATCAAATGGAATTGTGGTTCTAAATATGGGAGTTTCCCGTTTTTGGTTTGCTTTAAGCAGGTATATGTAATGCTAGTGCTGTAAGGGATCTAGTAATTCTGAATCACCCTCCTCATCACCCCCTCTGTCATAAAATATGGAAACTGTTGTCCAGAAAGGCTGTTTTTCAAGGATAACCAAGGATTAATGTTGGAGTCGAGACTAAGAAACAAGGTTTTGGACTAAAATTTTTCTACAATAGTATGAATGTATCCAAATTAGAGTTAAGAGAAGATCTACAAAACTTGAGCCTAAAGAATTGTGTTTTAATTAATCCAAACCATTTTTCCCATATGACACTTAATTAAAAAGGGTTTGCACATTCAGTCAGTAGTTGGAATTTCGTAATACCACAGAGCACTAGCTCAAGAGATAATTTTTTAATCTTTCATAAAACATGCTTTGCCTTTAGGAGGCATATATAGATTTTCCCCCCGATTCTATTTTCAGATATTAGTTTTATTCATACCCCAGCTTTCATAATGTTTTCAAACAATATTCTACCAGTCATGAAACCTTGTTGAAAAAATGGTACAACTATAAAATAGAACTGTTCAATGGTGAGAGTTGTCTTTAACAAGATTGCTAAAATTATTCCTCTTATAATTAATGTCTCTTCAAAATTTCAAAACGCAACAGGAAGCAGAATCAAATGCCTGTCATTATGGAGGCATAGTATATATAACTTGATAGGGAAATTTTCAGCCAAAACATTATGCAATGAAAGAAAACAAGAGGGGTAATCTGCTTCCTTTTGCTTCGGAGATGAGATGAGGGTGAGAAGGTGTGAGGATGAGAAGTGAAAGCATAGGTAAGAGTGAGATTTAACTGCTTCCTTATTTGTCTGTCTGAAAAATTTAGACAAAAGCAAAATGAGATGAACCATGGTTATTAGATTATCGTATTTGACATGTGAATAAGCCAAAACTCCAAATCACACTAATCAAGAATAGATTGATACTAATTTGTAGTTAATTTAAGTTTGTGGGAGGAAAGCTATTTAATTTGTCTGTTTGATTCCTTTTACCAAGAATGTTATATATAATCTCAGATGTGAAACTAATTCCAAGATTTTCCCCGAAGAGGAGAGCTAAGAGAGAGGGTTAGGAAGGATGCAGACTAATGTAGGCAGTCCCACCCAAGGCCATATGTAGAGCCTAAGCCAGCGCCTGTCATTATACAGCAGGGGTGTCTTTAGAGACCTTTGGAATGTTTAATTATGCTCCTTGCAGGCAGACTAGGGAGGCTGTAAAAACAGCCCAACATGACATAACCACTTTAGGCTTAAAAGCAAAAGTTAAACATTCTCAGAGTCTTCCTTGGGTGCAGAGACATTGAATACCTCCACATTATCCAAGTATAAAGTCTGGCTTCCTTAGTTTGGCATCCATGTTCTTTCCCAGTCTGCCTCTGTCTCCTCTCTTCCTGGATACAGACCCTGCAATCTATTCAAGCTCCCATAACTCCCTGTTCTCCAAACACATCTTACAAATCCTGGCCACTGGCCCTGGGCTCATGCCATCTACCGAAATACCATCTACATTTCCATTCCACTTCACTAATTTCTACCCACTGTTCAAAGTCCAGCTTAGATTCTATCTTCTCCATGACTTAATCTTTTTTATTTTACATAGAGATTTCTCATTATCTACAACACTCATTGGTACTTAATGTATGCATTGTTGATTAATTATTTTTATGTGTGTCTATTTGTTTTCCAAAGGTCATAATGCGCAAAGAGGAAGAGGAAGTGAGTTAGCATCTGTTGAGCATTTGCTATGTGATCCTAGTAATTTATATGTTATTTCAACTCATCCTCACAGTGCCATAAAACAGTGTTCACAGTTTATAGCTGAAAAAAACTAAGACATCAAAAACCTCCACCAAGGTTACCTAGATATTAATTGATGTGACTGTCATTCAAGCCGTATCTATTGAATCCAGTGCCCATAGTTCTTCTCAGTATCACAGTATGCCATACTATCCCCATGTCATGGAGTTGTTTTATCTCACATGGTACCAGCCATAGTATTTTTTGTATATACTCAGTATCTATGTGCTAACTATTTTGCTGAAGTCAGCCTACCCTCCTGTGTTGCATTCTAGACAGGATCTATGTCTAGAGTAAAGATCCTCCCCTGTAATGTAATAGTTCTTGTGTGTTATCTGAATACCATGTCCTCACAACAGCCGTTCAACAAAACCCCTTTATCTTTGTGTACCTACATAATGCTCGGTAATCTGCTTGACAGATGATTTGATTAATTGACCAAATTAACCAGATATTTGAATAAGAGGCATACATTGTGCTACAGTTTTCTGAGTTGTATCATTTAGATATAAGACATGAGTCATGTTCAACCTTTGTGGCTTTCTGTAGTTGACCTCCAAGCTACCACCTTTGCTCTGCCCCTGTTCACACTTAAACAATAATACTAATCTTCCCATCCTGCTGAAGTCTCTTTGATCTCCTTTCCTTTGATCTCACTATCCTTTTCCTTAACAACATTGCTCATATAGCTACAGTTGCATTTATAGAGAAATAAAGAGGAGAAAACTCAGGGAAATTAGCTGACTCTACATAAACTGAGAGGGTAATAGTCCCTTACTGGGTTAACATGGTATTGCATCTGGGCCTTCAGTCTGCGTGCTCTGAAACTCAGTTTTTGTCAGTGTATCCTGTGGTGATCAAGCTCATATGCCATAAGTTTAATTTACAATAGGAAATAGATCTGCTCAAGATACTAGAATATGCTAATTAGCACATTCACTCCCATTAGAAGAAGCTCTATGGAAATGCATATTTTAATGAGCATGTGGCTTTGTGAGCCTGGACTCTAAGAGAGGGAAATCAGCCAGCCGGATGATCTAAATGGGTACTGTCACTGGGCTAGGCTGAGCAGATGAACCCATTTTGTGGGTCACCCTAACCAACCAGTACATTCATATCAGTGAGCTGGAGGTGGGGCAGGAGAACACCTCTAATGCATAACGCTGGAGATCCAGTGCCAAGTTCTTTCCCTAGCACCTAGGAAGACTTTCCCTTATTTTTCTCCTAATTTGTTCAGTTTTATGAATTCTATTCCTACAGTGTAACTTCTACATACAGACATGTCTTGATTAGTTTCCCAGGCCCTTTCTTCTTGCTTTGCACCAAAGTCAGTTCAGATATGTATCCTTGACCTCAATGAGGAGCTAATATTTCTGTGCTTTATCCTTATGTTTAGGGTATAGCCTTTCAGGGTCTTTATTTAGTTCAGAGGTCTCTGATATACCCCACCTCTGGGTTTACACAGGCCTATTCTCCATGCCACCATCAACCCTGGGCACTAGAATGCTAGTTCTCTGGGAACTTGAGGAAGCCCCTCAGTCGGCTGCTCGACTCAGTACCTGCTTTCTCTTGCATTCCACATTTTCAGCCTCTGAGGATTTCTCTGACCTGCTTACAAGCTTAGCCAATCATTTAAAAGTATTTTGTAAGTATTCTATTCAGAATTTTTAGCTGCTTTGTAGTGAGAAGGCTTTTCAGGACATCTAATCTACCAAATGGCTGGAAACAGAATCCCAATATACACTTTAATAATTTTTCTGTTTTCTAAATGCTTTTAGCTCATTGTGTATCTGAATTTTACCACTTCCTCATGAGACAAACATTATTCCCTGCAAACTTATTACCCAAGCAAGGAAACTGCCCTACAGAGGGCTCACCAGGGTTCCCACAAATCCCTAGAGAGATGGAAAATTCAATGATTTCTCCCAAACCCTTGTTTGTTTTTTTTCTTTGTTTATCCACGCAATGTATTTTATATGTGTGTGTGTCTCTTATACGATCAGCCTGTATTAGTTCCCCAAAACTACAAAAACAAACTATGGTTTTTATCCTTTAAGACTTACAGATTCACAGCATAGACAGATGGGTAAACAAAGTATTTTTCAGAACAATAAACCTAATGGTAGTGGTATGATCAGTGAAAGGAGAGTGTGGTTTCAAAAAAGGAGAAGTGATCACTTTGTCTAGAGGCAAGGGTGGATAGGGCAGCAGAGAGAGGGAACTAACACCTGGCCCCGGTCTTGAAGGCCAAGTAGAAATTCATTAGATAGATGAGGATGAGAGAAGGCATTATTCTAGCCAAAGAGAATAGCTTGGGCAAAGATAGTGAGGCATTGGTGTGAGAAGCTGAGTCTGGCAACTTTGTATGGCTGGAAGTTAGGGTGCAAGGGAGCATCGTGAAGTTTGGCATTGGGAGGTAAGTGATGGCCAAACGATGGGGAACTTTGAATACCACGCTAAGAAGTTTAGACTTTATCCTGAGGCATACAGATCCCTGGTAAGCTTTTGAGCTAGAGAATAACATGGTCAGATACATACTTTAGAAAGATAACTGGAAATATTTTTGTAGCTTACTTCTCACTACTTTCACCGCAGATGTTTTGGGAGTTAACTGGAGTGACCTCACAGATGTCAGAGGGTCAAAACTCAAGGAACTTCTCACTAATGGCCATGCAAAAGCCTGCAGGTTCAAATAGTCACTTCCCTCTTTCACTCCTGAACCCTCTTAACCATCTGGTTTAAGAAGAAAAAACTGGCCCATTGCACTGTGCTCCTCACCCCTGAAGCCATCCCAGCTGGCTTAGGGCCTCCTCACACTCCACCTAAACAAGATTATGCTGTTGCTGATCCACCACAGCTGGGAGCAAGGCAGGCCAGCAGCTCTCCAACTGTTTAGCATCCAAAAGTTTTATAATTATAAAGGCTTTGTACATCACATTAAAAGAAAAATAAAATTGCATAAATGAATACAGCACATTTTATCCAGGTGATGATAAAAGGATAAAATGTTTTTAGAAGAAGACTGGTTACTCCTTGCTGTTGGCTCCTTTACTTTGTTGCACACATGTTCCCGGCCTAGTGCTCATCCCATTCCTGGTCTTTTATTCCTGTGTGTTTACGTGTGGCCCCTTCCATCCCAGCCTCTTTAATCTTTGTAGTCACAGTGCTTGATGCAAAGTAGGTACTCTGTAGAGGTTTGTTTACTGAAATGTTGAATGCATGATTAAATATATTTGTAAGTAGATAGAATAGTTTGTTTGAAAGTGACATTATGAATAATAAGGTTTCATCTTCCATAGATTCCAAACTTAAAATCTAATATGAAAACTGAAATAAATAGTGATCACCTACAGTGTACCAGATACTAGGGGGCAAAAAGCAAATGACACAGTCCCTGCTCTCAAGTTGACCACTCAGGCTAGAGAGGCAGAAAGTAAACCCACCCAGTGTGAAAGCCTGATGGGAACATGGAGAGAATGCTGGGGTGGCACCCCACGCAGCCTGGAGTGGGAGGTTGAGAAAGAGCATTTGAGGCAGCTTACAGATCATGATCCTTGAGCTCAATCCTGAAGGAGGAATGAGAGCTAGAATTTTGTTCCCCCATCTGTGTATAATGGGCCCAGGACATCTGAATTCTGGATAATGAATGACACAGTAAATCAGAGCCCAAATCATTTCAGT
Source organism: Manis pentadactyla (assembly GCF_030020395.1). Lineage (NCBI taxonomy): Eukaryota > Metazoa > Chordata > Mammalia > Pholidota > Manidae > Manis > Manis pentadactyla. Next base: position 31,625,330 of record NC_080027.1, read on the forward strand.
ATAAAAAGTATTGCAGTTGTTTATACACAGGTGGTGTGTATTCATTTATTCAGTCATCAGCTGTTTATTGAGCACTCTTCCTTGTGAATTGGGGATAAACCATGAAGCAATCCCATCAAGAGATTATAATCTCACTGGAGGCCCTATTGCCCTTGCACATGAAACAGTTCATGGAAATGCAAGGCATTATATCCATCAGACCCGAAGTCAATGGCCTAGTCAATGCAGAAGTGAGAGTTGAGGCTCAGAATGAAGAAGGTGGTCCTGAGCAGGTCTAATATAAAAGGAGGAAAAAATTAGACAAAAGGGAAATAAAATGAGATAAAAGAGAAGGATATTCCAGAATGAGAGAACTTGAAAAGGGAAGGACAGAGGTGAGGCTGAGTGTGGAATATTAAATCAAGTTAAAGTTACAGAGGATCACCATGGGCAGAGTACCACCCTGGGCACCCCTGAGAGGGCAAACAGGGCACAGACACTGAACATGCCATCAAACTGTGAACAGTGCACACTCTCACTGACAGCACATAGGTGAGTCCATAGCCAAGACACACTTAGTTTGACCCTTGACATATTTTAAATTTTATTTTATCACTGCCAACTTAAAATTCTGGAAAATTCACATGAAAATCTAGATTCTTCATTTATCTTTAGAAAGTAGAGGATCTGGCAACACCTGTCAGTGTTCCTGCTTGGAGCAATTGTCCAGAGTTGAGCAAAAGCCGACCTTCAGATGGAACATATTCCCAAATTTGCTAAAATCCCTATTCAGCCTGTTTCACTCATTTGTGTTAGCTGCCTTATTCCGTGGATGTTAGATTTTGCCCTCTCTGGGTAAAAGGAAAGACATTTGCATAAATATTTATAACATGAAATAGAGGGTATAATATGAATATGGGAGTTCATTCATTCATTCATTCATTCAATAACTGGTTTCTTCTCAGGCATCTTGCTACTGCTGGGGAAGTGCTGATCCCTTGATTCCCAGGTTCACAGTCTACTGAAGGAGAGGGATGTATTCACATCATCATGTAGTGTGATAACTGCCACAGCAGTGTTATGTGTACAAGACACAGGGTAGACCCAAGAAGCAAGTAATCACCTGTACCTCATGGGGAGTCAGAGAAGTAGCAATTGAACTGAGTTTTAGGATGGCCCAAGCCAAGGAATGTAAGTGTGAAGCAATGTATCAAACTCAGGGAATGCAAGGAGTTAGATATGACTGAAGCATAGGATGGCTGGAGCCATTGAAACAGGGGAAGAGGAGAATCGGACTTACATTGTAGTGGGGAAAATGTGTTTGGAACACTGAAACTAGAATCAAAGAGACTCCAAATTAGGAGGCTCTCCTAAGAGTCAAATCTGAGAGGACAGACAGGTTGGGGTAAATACCATGATATTCAGAGAAAGAAGAGTGCAAGGCAACATATTGATGAAGTACTGTTCTGCAGTTCAAACAGAAGGCAAAGGCAGTTATAGTGAACCTTTGAGGGTCGGCAGTAATTCTGAAAACTATAGTCTATAAATATGTTGTGATCTCTTTAAAATCCAGGTCCCCCTCTGGATTACATGAAGTATATTTTAGTTCAGCTTTTTCTATTTTCATTGTTTAAGCTCTCTCCCCATTTAATGGACAACAGTTGACTTGTAGTAAAGAAACTATATCTGTTTGAATGACAAATACCACTACACACTTATTAGAATGGCAAAAATCTAGAACACTGGTAATACCAAATGCTGGTGAGGAGCTCTCTATCATTGTTGGTAGGAATACAAAATCATACAGCCACTTTGGAAGACAGTTTGGTGGTTTTTCACAAAACTAAAACATACTCTCACGAGATGAGCAAGCAATCACACTCCTGGTAATTACCTGAATGAATTGAAGTTTATGTCCACACAATATCCTGCCTATAACATGGATATTTATAGCCACGTTACTCATAACTACCAAAACTTGGAAACAACCAAGACCTTTGGTAAGGGAATGAATACACTGTGGTATATCCAGAGCATACAATTTTATTCAGTACTAAAAATAAATGACCTATCAAGACATGGAAGAATCTTAAATGCATATTACTAAGTGAAAGAAAGCCATCTGAAAGGGCTACATACTGTATGATTCCAACTATTTGACATTCTAGAAAAGGCCAATTTGTGAAGACAGTACAAAGATCAGTGTTGCCAGGGGTTAGAGAAGGGGATGAATAAAAATACCACAGGTGATTTTTAGAGCAGTGAAACTACTCTGTATGACACTATAATGATGGATACATGTTATTCTATGTTTGCCCAAACCTGCAGAATGTACACCACCAGAGTAAACCGTAGTGTCAGCAATAGGTTTGGGATGAACGATGTGTCAGTGTAGGTTCATCAATTGTAACAAATATTCCACTCTGGTAGGGGATGTTGATAGTGAGGGGAGATAGTGAGACTCGGGGCAGGAGGTATATGGCAAATCTCTGTACCTTTATCTCAGTTTTGTAATAATCATAAAACTGCTCTTAGAAAATTTAGTCTCAAAAAAAAAAGATAGAGACTAGCTCTGAGGTTTACTAGCTGTGTGAACATAAGGTCTGTGTCAGAGTTCCGCTAGCTTAGACAAGTTGACTTACTTAGGCATCAGTGAAATAGAACTTTGAATTTTCCACAGGGTTTTTGATCCTTTAACATAAAAAATATGCATGAAAACAGTTTAATGTCTATACTTAAATGGGTTGTTAGTATAAGAAATTTAAATTGGGAAGCATAAATCATTTGGAGTGTGCTTAAGACATTTTATTTGCATACCATTTTAGAGATTTATTTCTTTTTCATGTCTCCCATTATTACAATAAGCATCGTAATTCACTGTGTTATAAAATTCTATTTTTAAAAAGACATTTAGATCTTACAAGTTGAGAAAATTCCGAGTGTCTCTTGGTACCCCAGCTTTCTTTATTTGTTGTTGTTGTTTGCTTGTTTCTATTTTCATGGAACGTCTTTTTCCAGTGCTTCACTTTCTACCTCTGTGTCTTTGGATCTGAGTTGAGTCTTTTGCTGGGAACATATTGATGAGTCTTGTTTTTTCCTCTGTTCACCACCCGGTGTCTTTTTTATTACAGCATTTAGTCCATTTACATTTAAATTATTGATAGGCATGTATTTTTTGACATTTAAAAAATTATTTTCCGATTGTTTCGTAGTTCTCTGATTCTTTTCTGTCTCCTCTGGCTCTCTTCCTTTGTGATTTGATGGCTTCCTTTTTGTTATGTGGGAATTTCTTTCTCTTTGGTTTTTGTGTATCATAAATTTTTGGTTTGTGGTTATCATCACCATGAGGTTTATATATAACAACCTATGTAAACAGCGGTCTGTTTTCAGCTGGTGGTCATTTAAGTTTGACTGCATCCTAAAAGGACTACATTTTGACTCCCTGTGCCCCCACATTTTATGGTTTTGACATAATATTTTACCCTTTTATTTTTTGCATGCCTTAACTAATGATTGTAGTTATAGTTGATTTTACTGCTTTTGTCTTTCAGCCTTCACACTAGCTTTAGAAGTGGTTGATCCACTACCTTTTCTATATGTTTGCCTTTACCAGTGAGATGTTTTCTTTCATATATTTTTTTTGTTTCTAGTTATGGCCTTTACTTTTCCACTTGAAGAAGTCCCTTTAATATTTCTTATAAAGCTGGTTTGGTGGTGAGGGGTTCCCTTTAGCTGTTGCTTGTCTGGGAAATACTTCATGTCCCCTCCTGGCCTGAAAAGTTCCTGCTGTAAAATATCTCGATAACCTTAGGGGGCCCTTCCCTGATATTAAACTAATTGCCTTTCTTTTGCTGCATTTAAGGTTCTCTCTTTATCTTGAATTTTTGACATTTTAATTATAATGTGTCTTAGCATGCATCTCTCTGTATTCACCTCATCCTTTTCCTTAGTGAGACCATCTCTCTGCCTTTTCCGCCGTCTCAGCACCTGCTGTCCCTTGTTGTGGCGGCTCTGCTCACCCAGTTTGTAGGTCCCCTTGAGGGAATGTTCTACATGCAGTTGTAGGTCTGTTTGTGTCTGTGGGAGGAGGTGAGCTCGGGATCTTGTTTTGCCACCGTATTGAATCCCTCCCCGCACTCTGGGGAATGATGTTTCATAATGACCTCCAAAAGTTGTGTTCTTTCTAAAAGACACTTTGCGTATTAAACATGGAAAGATAATCCTTACTCCCAAAGAAATCATCTCTCCCATTTTTTTATTAAAATAACAGGCTCTCTCCATGAAGTTTCTATTTCCGTTTTTGATAGAACCATGAATACAAGAAATATTTTACTTTCTTCTTAACTTTGCAAGAAGTGCAAATGTGATACAGCTTATGACTTTTTTGTCTGAGAAACATGAAAGTGAGGTGAGACAAAAGCAAACTAAAAAATGAATGCCCCACCTAAAGGGGCCTGTCTAGTGATCTGCTGCTATGAGACAAGATTAAGAGCCAGTGTTCATAGAATATGTTTTTTCATGTAAATCCATAAACTGTATTTTATGCAATTTTTCCTAGATTTAAACTTGCATAATTAATCAAAATGTATAAACACTATGGGTCAAATTAAGCCTTCGGCTTTGTGATTTGCAATCTCTAGACTATGTTATAGTCTCAACTCTGGGATTTTTGAGTCAAAAAATCTGTGTCTTAATCCTGCCTTTGCTACTTTTTAAATTCAACAGAAACTTGGTCAACAGTCTGATTCCACTAATCCAAAAAGTTGTCATAATAATTTCTTCATCAGACTGTTTATTTTTCTCAAGAGTTTTTCTAAAAAAAATTTCTAACAGAAGGGAATTTGGAGAATTTTACAATGATCATTCATATGCTAGCCCTCTAGATCCCACTTTTAACATTTTATTATACTTGTTCTACAATAAACCTATCCATCTAGCCAGTCACCAGTCTATCTTTTTTGGCTCAAAGTAGTTGCAGATGTCGGTATATATTCACTGGGTTGTTTTGAGGAATAAGTGGAATGATGCACAGACATGTTCAAACTTTAGCATCACAGTAGCCTCTTTGCCCATGAATGTTACTATGTATCACTTCAGTGCCACTGGACCCACCACACGTGTGTGGCTTATACTGAGAAAGAGAGAGATTTCTACAATAGATCTTTCATCAAAATCCTGTTGGCCCCTACCTTCAAGTTATAGTCAGAGCCTGGACTTCTGGTTTTAGTCAAAATAGAGTATCCCCATTCCTCTCTAATCCTCCCTGTTATTAAAAAGAAATCAGAACTAAAACAACTTTAGACATAATAAAACAAATATGGGAAGACTCTAAAAGTTGGAAAGAACTCAGACTGGCTTGGAGAGTAATGACACTGCAGTGAGTTCCCTGGATTATCTTTCCACCTCCCATATATCCTGGGGGAGCGGGATCTAGAGAAGCCTTTATCCTGGTACCGCCAACAGGCACAGAGAGAAAATAAAAGCCTGCCCCCTGTAGCCCCAGGACTGGGAAAAGGTGGACTAAGAGAACAGGAAACCTACCCTAGCCAAACACAAAAGGAAAAACCACCTCCTCCCCCGTGCAGTGCCATGGGACTGTGCAGATAGCTAGACTTCCGGCCCCACCGGGGGCAGTCAGGGGAGGCAGTTATAAGATGGCTGGTGTCCATGGGCTGAATAAGAGGTGTGTGGGGCCTCTCCTGCCTTCAGACTCAGACCCAGACTGGAACTTACACCAGTGGCTCTCCTGGATCTCAGGCCTTTGGCTTGGACTGAAACTATACCATGAGTGACCCTGGGTCTCCAGCTTGCCAGCTGTGTGGCTCATAGGACTTCAGCCTTGTGAAATCTTAGAACCTAGACAAGCCCACCCAGACTTCTGACTTAAAGAGATAATCATGGGTGTTGTTTTAAGCTACTAAGATAGTATTAATTTGTTACTCATCAGGATAAAACCAATGCACGGACTTGGTCTTTTACCACTGTCCTTCCCTCATGCACTCAGTTCAGCCACACTGCCCTCCGAGCTCCTCCTGAGCACCAGGCGCTCTCCCACATTAAGTCCTCTGCGTGCTGTTCCTGCTGTCCGGAATGCTCCTCCTTCAGCTAGCCATGTGACTAGTTTCCTTGCCCCTTCAGACTTTCCTCAAATGTCATCTTCTCAGTGTCCTACCAGAACACTCCCCACCACAACCTTTTACACTGCTCAGCTTTTTCCTTTTCTCCAAAATACTTACTGCCTTCTAATATACTATATAACAAATTTATTTATTACATCTATTGCTTACTAGTGATTTACTCCCATTAGAATGTAAGCCTGTAACAGGGGGGTCATTTGCTTTTGCTTCAAATTTCTGGAGGACCTGGAACAGTTCCTGGCATAGGAGGTGCTTACAAAGTATTTTGTAGAATAAATTGAATTAACTCTATGTCAAGTTACCTCTGACTTAGTGTATCACACTGTAATGTTACTTATAGTCGAAGCTATGATGTTACACTCTTCCTCAGAAGAAGGCTAAACATAGAATGCACTGCATTATGCATGGAAATGTAACAGCAAATAGCAGAGTCTTTGTGTAGTCATTGATATAAAAATATATTGGATGGCTCTTTGCCATTGTTACATCACTAAGAGCAGAAAAATAGAAAAGGAGCTTTAATGATTGAAACTGAGATATTTGGGAGAAGTGGGTGAGTGATACAAAAGGTACCTTGGTCAAATCTAAGGCTTGCAGAGTACATTTCTTAAGAAACTACTGATAGAGAAAATAGAACTAGATTCCTTCTCCTTCTGAGATCCCTTACCATTCTATATTCCATAATTTTCTGAACTGTACACAAACTCAATAAACTGCTCAATATTTGATCTCTCATCTTTTTACTGATGACTCTCAAGTCTACCTTTGCAATTCTAAGGACCCGAATTCCTGTCCTTTGTCTCCAACTGCTTCTGAACATCTCTGCATGGATGTCCCACTATGTGGAATTGAGCATATCACTGCTACAGTCATCCTCATGACCCTGGAGTCCACTCCTTTGGCCAATTACTTAGAAGTTCTTCCTGTCCCTTTCTCTAATGCCTCAATCTCTGGACCTGCTGCTTCTCCCTTCAAATTTCATCTTTAATGTTGTCCTTTTTCTTTTATTGTCACACTGTCATCCTTGTTTGAGCTGTCACTTTCTTAAACCTGGACTGCTTGGTAAACATCCTAACTGATTTTTCTGCCTCCCATCTTACCTGTTTCCCTCTCCAGCAATCATACATATGACCTTTGTTAATCTTCCTAAAATGGACTGAAGTATTCTTGGTGCCTCAGAATCTTCCAGTGAGTCCCCACTGCCTACACAGTAAATTTTAATTCACAATCAAACAAATACCAAATCTGCAGGCTCACATGCTAGATCTTTCATGATCTGGCCTCTTCAATTTTTTTCTCTCGTACCCCAAATTTTCTCCCTGTTTTGCATACATCCATCTTACTGATTACTGTTGTGGTGCTCAATAAATGGATGCAGAGGTAGGTGGGATGGGTGAAGGTAGCTAAAAGATACAAACTTCCAGCTATAAAATGAGTAAGTCCTGGGGATGTAATGTACAGCATAGTGACTTTAGTTAATAATACCATACTGTATACTTGAAAGTTGCTAAGAGAGTAGATCTTAAAAGTTCTTATCACAACAAAACTGTGTAAGTATGTGGTGGTGGATGTTGGCTTTTTGTGTTGATCATTTTGCAATATATTCAAATATCAAAGCACTACATTATACACCTGAAACTAATATAATGTTATATGTCAATCATACCCTCAATTTTTTAAAAATACAAAAACAGATGTATTAAACAAAGTAAAAGTGGAAGTAAGGCTAGTTAAAGACAATATTTTGGGGTTAAGGAATGACTTTGCATGTTATTTTGGTATTTGTTACAATAAGGAACTCAGACATCCACCTTGATATTAGCATCTTTCTTAATATGCAAATGGATCTTACATTGGGAAGCCATATTTGTAGGCAGTGAATTACTGGCATCACATATTCCAGTGAAAATAAAAGCAACCTCAATCTTGAGTGGGTCACCCTGTGAGCCCTGTTCTCCGCTTGTCTCTTCAGGGAGCCCCGCAAGGTGGTCCTGCACAAAGGCTCCACTGGCCTGGGCTTCAACATCGTGGGCGGGGAAGATGGAGAAGGTATTTTTGTATCCTTCATTCTGGCTGGTGGCCCAGCAGACCTGAGTGGGGAGCTCCAGAGAGGAGACCAGATCCTATCCGTGAGTATTTCCCTTTAATCTTACTCCCTACACATCTGACACCATTCAAGAAAAAGTCACTTTATGACTCCAAAAACCACCTTGGTTAAAAAGGAAAAATGAATGAAAGCTTTATGTCTTCAGTTGTGTGTTGCAGTGTAAATGGTGCCCAGGTGCTTTATGCTTGTTGCTTCCGTCCCTCAGGTACAGGCAAAGGTGCTAGTGTTGTCATTCAGATTTTCTGAGCCATATTTGCATCCAGTAGAACATTGAGAATCTTGCCTTCATTAAATATATTACTTATTTTTTCAAATACAGGTGTTTTTTGTTTCAAAATCTATGACTGTACTTTAAAAACTACTTCTTTAAAATGTATATAGTTTGTGTGTAACTAAGAAAATGCATAAAATAATACTATACACAGGTGAGTGACTTGGACGTGTGGTACCAGCAGCACCATTTACCTAAATACAAGAATTACCAACAATGTTATTAAGCACTTATTAGGTACCAAGCACTTGATAAAAGTAATTTTTAATTCTCACAATCACCCTGAGAAATATTGTCACATGTTCAGATGACGAGAATAAAGTTCAGAGAGGTGAAGTGACTTGCCAAAGTCTGTCTAACTAGAGGGTCAGAGCTGGGATTGAAATATTCAGTTTTAATACCCATCCCACCTTACCCTCTTTCCCTTCCTCACCTCCTTCTGTCTTTCTTTTTCTCCTGCTTTCTTCTCCTATTTCCTTTCGTTTATTCTAACAGTTTTTGATTGTTTCTTGCCACTAAATCAAGCTACCTCCTTGGTATGAACTCAATGGCAGGTATAAATCCATTGTGAGTGTTCATGACCATTACTGGAATTTCGGTAGCGGTGCAAATAATGATGGAGAATCACACAGTTGTTATGGCTGTGGTTACAGTTCATAACTCAGTGGAGCTCTTAGTTTGTGGTTTTCGTTGTGTGCTTAGAAAAATTTGTCTTTGTTTTATAGCTATGATTTATAGCTAGAATTTTTCAAGGGACCTTCTATTTGTTAGTCATCATTCTAGCCCCCACATACACACACACAATTTACCTATGAAAACATAGTATTGTCCTGAGCAAAGTGTCCAGTGGTCTGTACGGATGGCTTTGCCTTATGTGTTCCTACAGTTCTCCCACCCATTCAGACCTCTGCTCACTCATCAGCTAGCAGGTGTTCAGATGCACCGAGTATGTGAGAAATAGGGGTAAGTCCCATGCCAGGACCTCGTTCTGCCATCCAGATCTGATTGTCTCCCAGTCAGCCACTCCCCCCACCACCTATTTCTTCTATATTTAAACAATAATTAGATCTTCCTCAATTTACGATGGGGTTACATCCCACTGCAAGTTGAAAATGCATTTAATAGACCTAACCTACCTACCTCAGCTCTCATCTGGACTCCATCAAGAAGGACTTGAATAAAAGACAGAAAGTACCTTTCTGAACAAGGGCAGAATATCCATTCCTATTTTCCAGATTTATTCTCCCACACACCCAGACTATAGATTTTTCCTAGATAATTTATTTTATTAATAACTTACTGTGTGACAGAGTCTTTACTAGGACTTGAGATCTCAAAGATGAATAAGACAAATATTCTGTCCACAAAATGTTCAAAGCCTAAAAGCAGATATGTCAATCTATTGACTATATGTCTGAATGCATAGATACGGATATAGATATATAGATATGGTAATTATACAGAGGAAAAAAGAGGAGACAAAATACTTAAAGCATATGCCATATTGTAAGTAGTCAATCAATGCTGCTATTACTACTAACAACTTGGCCTTAAGAATGTGCATGATGTTCTAAGCAGTGTCAGGTAACCATGCATAAAGAAAGCCTATTTTATATATTTTGAGTTACTCCTTTGGGACTGAGCTTGGATCAGTCAAGCATTTCCCAAAGTGTGTTATACTGGGCATCGGAACAGCGGGAGTGTATCAGGTTGCTACTGAGAGCAAGGACTCCCTGGTACCAGGTTTCTGCACTGAAGAACTTTTCAAAAATATCTGTTTACCAGTGTGCATTGGGAATCTCTTCAGAGGCAGAGTACTTGACTTTTCCCAAACGTGTTTGGCCACAAAACCCTTACATAAGGAGCACTTTGCAGGACTCCAGTAGCAGGAAATGCTTGAGTCGGTATTTTTATAGCTCGTATAATTGTTTTCCGACAAGATAGTCATACTGGCTTATAAAGGAAAGGCAACTAGCCTTTTACTGTTTCAAGATTACAGGCGCCATCTAGTGTTCATGCATTGTCTAAACACATTGCGTGGAGGGTTCCCCAGCTCCAGGGTAGGGGTTACCCTCCACTTTCCTTCCCGACCAGATCCAGAGATTTGAAGTAGTTAAGATGCAGAAAGATAAAGAAATCACCACCGTAGGCTACACTCCATGCACTTACTGTGAGTGATCTTTTCTTTCTAATTTCTCCTTTACATATTCTATTTATCAGGGATTTGTTGTAGGAAGTCCCACCCAATAACTGAACTGAGGACTGAACACTTGCAGAAGTGGGGTATTCTGGAGGAGAATTTAGGGCATTCAGCCTGCAGGCACATGAACGGGTGCAGTAGCCTCCTCAGGCATTCTTCCTGCAGAGGGAAAGATAGAAATGCTCCTGTTATTTGTTTCAGCGCTTTGTTATAACAACCAAAAACTGTGGAGCAGAGCATGTGGAAGTAATACCCCTACAACGAGGTCGTGTCCTGTCTCGCCAAACTATTTTACTTTGTTCATTCCTCAGGAGCCTAAAACCAGATCAGGCCACTGACCCTGCTGACTCCGAAGCTCACTCACCCTTGGTGGACTTTAAGTATTTAATTAAATGTGTTCCAAGTCACATAGCCGGGACTGTGTGTTGTCAGAGGTGAGACGGGGCAGCTGTTGAGGTGAAGGTTCCATAGGTCACTGTGAATTTTTAAATTGAAATGAAATTGCATTGTAGATTTTAAAAGAGTAAAAATGAGTCACCTAGGTGTTTCATTCATTCTCAGGTGAGTTGTTGTGTTCATGTTGAGAGCCATGCAGAAGAGAAGGACATTATTTGTCAGATCCTTTTTGCAAGTTACTCAAATAGAATCTGAGCACCATGTACACACTGCACCACCCTGGGGTTCTGATTGTCACCCTGTATTGTTGCCTCAGGTGACAATTCCAAACCCCTTCCAGTGTTGTCTCAGATCTAGCCCTCCCTCTGCCCCCAGCCAAAAAAGAAAAAAAGTCCCCAACTATTTCTTTGATTCCCTGATGTGGTCCTCTTAAGAGTGTACAAAACCTATCCCTGCAGTGACCATGCCAAGCCGGGCTCATCCTTCCTCACCAGCTCAGGACCCAGCCCAGGGCAGGGGTCTTGCATTCATAGTTTTCAGTGCCTGAGGGCTTTTGCATGAAGATTGATTTCTCAGTGTTCCTGAGGCCAGAATGCCCCAAGACACCACAGAGGCTCTGAGGCCTTCCAGAAGTGGGGACAAGAGCTGTTTCCACATTCTTTGGGGCTTTATCACCTTGTTTCCCAAGCACAGCTTAAACTAAAAACCATGCAAAGTCTCTCACCTAAGCAGCACCTTCAGTTTGTCTCCTGTCATCTTGTCAAGCAGCAGATTCAGCTCTGGTCATCCACGACTGGAGAACCGTTCTTTGGGTTGAACTCCACTCACTCCACCTTCCTCCCCAAAAGAAGGCCAACAAGATTCAGGGACCACCACTACCTGAGACACAGCAGGATCTGTTTCCAGACGGGGATGATTCAGCATCTGCATTCCCGTTAAGGGTTATTTCACAGCTTCCCCCCAAGGAAATGGGCAGACCTGTCCTTTGTATGCAGCCTGATAAGCAAGGGCCTGTCTTAAAATTTGCTCAAAGAAACAATAATTGCTGAAGGGAATACTGCATAAATTTAGCTTAAAAGACATTAAGCAACATGCATTTTCCCTGAGTCCCACCTGTCCCATTCCCAGCCTCCCCTCAGCCCCTACACCCACCCCTGCGTCTTCTCATCAAGATTTCAGAGCCTTTGGAGTCTGGTGTCAGCCAGGAGACCCTGCTAAGCAACTTTGCAATGAAATCTAACTAAGTGGAAGTGAAACAGATACTTTGAACTGATGAGGACTTCTTGACCTAACCCTGACTCATTAAATTCAGGTTTCTGGCCCAGAAACTATGCAAAGACTGCCTCAGAACCTGTGTGCCTGTTCCAGGCATTTGCTTTCTCTGTTAAACTCCACTCTCTCAGTCTCTGGCTTTTGCCTCTCAAACTGTAGAGCCTGCTCAGACTTCCTTACTGGACTTGTCTTCCTGCCCACCTCAGGGCCCACAGGTCTCCTGACTGCTTCAAATAAAAGCAGTGGGGCCTGTGAAGACGCTCCAGGGGAAAGACTTACCTTTGCCTCAGTTGCAGAGCCCCCCCATCCAGGCTGACCACTGGCCCACCAGCCAGAGGGGAGGGCTTCAGCAGCACCTCGGAATTTCCCTAAGTCCCTTATTCCTACAGGTTTTCCAGGACACACAAACATCCCCATCACAAGCTTCCAGCCTTTGGGAAGAATGAACCTGTTCAAAAGCACATCTGATTATGTCATTTCTCCCCTTTCCTTAAAACCTTTCCCTGGCTTTCTGTTGTTCTTAAGAAAAAGTCCGAAATTCTTAACACAACCCACAAGGCTTCACAGGGTCTGGCCCCGCCTGCTGCACTGGCCTCGTGTCCACTTGTTCCCCCATTCTCCTTATGCCCCAGCCACCATGGCTTTTCCTTCCCCTCCAATACTCTAGGGATACTATTTAAAATATTTAGCAACTTGGCACATACAATTTAGCACCAGCCCATACAATGAATGACCATAGGTCCACGGCTGCAGGATTGTGCAGAAGTGGGAACTTACAGGCAGCCAGGGCTGTGGGTCACGTGGGAGGGCTCAGGGCAGCTGCTGTTTACTCACAACACACACCAAAGTGTCTCACTGTTTTAACAAAAGGAATAGCCATGTTAGTGGGTATGGACTCCCACCACGTGTCTGTGCATGTGCTGAAGCTCCTCTGCAAAGATACTTAGACTGAACAAAGGCCTTCTGTTACCTAACAGGGACCAGAGAACTCATGGATTACCCTCAAGCTCCACTTAGAGCCACTTCCCCACTGTCTGACATAGAATCTGGCTGTGTACTACACATCAAATGAAAAAACTCAATAAACTTCATGTGTCTAGTAGGAAAGAAAAATTAACTTTGCTATTTTCTGATACACTCCTTAAGTACTGCTTATTCAAGGTCATTAATATACAATGTATCACAAGTTGTAGAGATGCAATAAAAACTGTACATTAGGAAATATGCACTTAAAGTCAGAGCTCCAGTAGGTAACCCACTCAAGGACTCAGCTTTAAGAGGCCTCCTAAAGTCTGAAATTCAGTGATAACCAGTTCCAGTTTTCCTCAAAGAGGTATTTCTACAAATGTGTTCTATATAACACCAGGTCTGTGAAATGGTCAAATAAAGGACCTGAGAAGTCCTACAGCAAATAAATGCCATGAGAGCATTTTCTAACCTTATTTAACTAAAGAATCTTCCCCCACCCCTGGAATATGAATTACTATCTAATGGAACACACTGTTAGAAATTCTGCCTTAGGAAAACAGATATGAGTGGGGTGGAAAGAGAATAAGGCCAGTAAGCCCACTAGAAGGGACTTTAAGAGTTAACCAGTTAAAAATAGAAAGCTTAAAAGGGCAGGAGCAACTTGGCCTGGAAGTTTGAATACTCCCAGATAAAGAAAAGTATATCAGCGTAGCCTATGTTTTCATTGTGTCAGTTAGAACAAGCCATCGTAAGATTTACTTTAGCACCTGCTAAAAGGCCCAGCTTATTCAGGCAGAATTCTGTCTTAAAGCTAAGATTGCATTTTAATCAAAAGGATGGTGGCTCAGCCCACATTGGAGGCAGGGCAGACAGTCTTAATTGATATGCTTCCAGACAGCTGATATCCTGGAAAGGAATCAAAGCAGTCTATTTCTTGTGTTAAGTTAAAAAAGAAAAAGAAACTTACTGTCTTAACGAAGATGAGCATTCTGGGACAATTTGGCTGGACCGCACCTGGCCCTTTGTTGCATTCCTGAAAATCCTCAAGTGCCTATAAACCCTAAACCCTTAAGTGCACCTCTTCTTTGAGGCAGCCCACACTTCCCTTTCTCTGAGTGTACACCTTTTTGCTTTAAGTAAACTTCTCATTGATCAACTTATGAAAAAAAAAGAAATTCTGCCTTAAACTCATCTCCAGAGAAACTCATGTGTGTGTTTTATTTGGGAGAAGTCACATTTTCCTGTGGAGCTCAGGGTTTAGGTGGAGGGGAACCCAAATACCTAAGACTGAAAAACTATCCTGCTCAACCTGGAAAGATCTTCCTCAAACAGAAGTGCAAAGCATGAAGGAGTTCATTGGAGCATCAGATAAAGGGTATTCTTTACATACAACTTATTAACCTATTCACATAAAACCAATCTGCAGACATCAACTAAGCATCTACTAAGTGCCAAAGCCACAGGCACTGAGGATACAGCATGAAAGAAATAGTTGTGTCCTTAGTGAGCATATAGCCTCATGAGGGGAGAGAGACACATAAATAGGTTATTTCCAGTAGGACATGGGAAGTGCTAATGATGAGTCCTGGGGAACCACATAGGTGCAAAGGAGAGGCCATCATTAGTCCAGCCTGGGAAGAGGCGAAGGCTTCTGCAGGAGAAGCTTCCCAAGAGGGTCCCGAGGAAGCAAGAACAGTGGAGATTTAGGGCTAAAATGCCTACCATTTAGTGAGTATCTGCTTAGCCCCAAGTATTGCACTGGATACCTCCCTACAATTTAACTGAATCCTAACAACAACCTTGTTGGGTTGAAAGTTCAGGGAAATTAAATCACTAGCCCAAGATCACACAGATAATCAGCAATGACAGCGGAATTTGAAGCTCTACTGCTTCTGATTTCAAAGATATGCTTTTTCAGCAATGCCAACCTTGAGAAAGAAAACTGAATTTGGCAATTTGTTTGTGTGTGAGGATGTCTGCACCTCAAGTCCAGCTAGTGAGAAAAACACTGATGCCTGAAATAATAGAGCATTTACAAGGAGACATATGAGCCAGCCCAGGACTCCACTGTACACACTGATTCTAAGATTGAGGTAACTTAGAAGCAACATTCAGGTCCTCTGAAGCCTCCCTTTAGGGCAAGGACTGTGTCTTGTCCATCTCTGCATCTCACTCATTAACACAGAACCCAGCTGCTGAGCAAATGCTTGGTAAATGAACAAAAGGTTCATCCTCATCCACTTCTCTGAAGGCAGCTGGCAAGCCTAGGGCTCCGCTTGGCAAGCCTAGGGCTCCGCTAGCTGTATTCATTTGGATCTTTGGCCCAAAGAGCCCCTTCTGTCCTGAAGATTCAGCACATCTTAAGGCTTTCACCTTTCTTCCAACAGAATTTATCTTCCAAATCAAATCCTTTCCTAACTGACTAATAGGAATTCCCATAGATCAGAAAAATATTAAATAAGTATTTAATTACTATTGAATGCTAAATACATGATGTTTGTTTAAAAATCTATTTATAACATTATACTCTTCTTCCAAAATGCTGTTGAGGTTATTGAGAGTTCCTATACAAGCCCCAAAGGGTGACCTAAGATTTGATCCTGAGCCTTCTCCACACAAACACTGAAAATGCTCTATCAGAGCTGATTCCTGATAAAGGGGAAATCTTGCAGAGAGATTTCAAGTTGTAAGGAAGGAGTGATCATCAGCTGAAAGTGGACTGATTTCTAGTTCCAATTTGTTTTTGCCTCTGCCTAACTTATTTGCTAGCTAATCCTTAATAATCCTCCCATTTGCATTACTTTCTATGTACAAAGTCCCTTGCTGTAGACATTACCTCACTTGATCCCTACAGCATCCCTTCAGAATAGATAGGAAGATGATCATTTGGCCATTTTATATAGCAAGAATCTGAAGAGTTCAATGATTTTCTAACCTGCAGCCAGTTAGGTGCCAGGTGTGGTCTTCCTTCTATCATAATCAGCTTCCTTACCTGTCATGCCAACAGCTCTAGGGATGGGTCTGGTGGGAGTCTGATAGTGACTTTACCTGCCGGAGTTCCTGTCTCCAGACAGCAGACCTCTGGGTGTCTCATATGGAAAAGGAAAGTATTGGAGAAATAACAGACAGCCCACTGGGTCTTCAGGAAGGCAGGGAAGAGGCCAGGGAGGAAATCCTGCTGAAGGACAATCTGTTAAAGATGCCACTCTTGAAGCCATCGCTACTGGCCACTGACAGGCAGGCCACACTACTGGAGGTGCTGTGAAAAATTTCTCTCTCTGCATGCACACACCTTACACCTTAGTGTGGGGATTTTGAGTTCCCAGCAGGAATGTCTTGTTGGCCTGCCTGTGCTCTAGCTGCAGAGGGGCAGGCAAGGGGAATATCTGTCCCCGTCCAGCTTCTCTAATGAGGGATGAGGCTGTGCACCTTCTGATCTGGGACTGCCCCCAAAGGAGAAGGATACCTGCACACTGAGCAGCTAAATGAGAAACGTCCATTCGAACTCATTTGGCTTACTAGGTTCTATACGAGGAACTTTTTTTAGATCTAAGATCTTGAGAGTCATAATTGCTTCTTAAACAACAGAAATTATTTCTGGAGAGTAGCCTCCATTGGGAGGGGCCTAAGCCTACTTTCAGGCAGCTGGTCAGCGCCTTCCCTACCGCTGCCCGCTCCCAGGCGAGGACAGGACATCAGCTTTGCCGGTGTCTGTGGACCATGAAGACTTCGTTTCTAACAGTGATGATTTTCTGTGTCCCAAACTAATTAAATGACTGTGTCCCAAACTACTTAAATTTACTGATTAATTACTTTGTGTCCCAAAGTAATAAAAAATGTCTTTCTGAGGTAAAGGGATTTACAAACCAATGCACTTTGTCTTGAAAAATCTCTATGGCTCTATTAAACAGCTACAGATGCCTTATAACAAATGAATAATAAATCACCACTTCTTTTAGGTGAATTCGCACTGTGGTCTTAAGAGAAATGAGGAGCAAGTCAAATGGGGCATGGCCTCCAGTTCTATGATTCTCACTTTTGTGGGGAGAGAAATACATAGAAAATGATAGACAAAATATGTAAGGACAATGTATGTAGAAAAACGTAAAAAAATATATGTCTCACCCTAAACAAGACTGTGTCAGGGCTAGCGATCTAGCGGCAAGTGTGATAGGCACCATCCTCACCCTCATGGAGTTTGCCAGTGTGAGTCCAGAATGTGCTGCCAAAGGGGAGCCCAGGTGCTGGGGAGCACAGAGATGCCAGGCCAGGGCACCCGAAAGATGTCTCTGTGGAAGCCGTGCCGTCACTCAGTCTTGAAAGATGCGGGAAGTATAGCCAGTCTCAGCAGGGAAGGAGAAGTGGAGCAGGTCTGCACGTGCCCTGGCCCAGAAACCAGGGAGAGCTCACCGTGGATGAAGTGGTCAGTGTACAGAGAATGAGAGGAAATTTGGGGAGAAGCGAGATTAGCAAGGAAGAAGGCACCTCACACGCCTTCTAAGGCTGTAGAAGGGAACAGCGATGAAAGGGCAGCAGGAACTTGGGGAAAGGTTTTAAGCAGGTGAAAGTTCTGGTGACCGATTCCAGTGTGCGAGTGTGTGGGGAGAGCTGGTGAGAGGCTTCCCCACACAGAGCAAGCCTCCGACACCACCTGCGTGTCCTGCACTTTAGCTCAATTCTGACGCTATCTACCTGGCGAGAGCATCTGACCCCAAAAGTGAAGGGCTCAGTCCTACAAAACTGTCCCCACCTTCCAGCAGCTTCAGAAGCCAGTCGCAAGTCCAGGTGGTCACCTGTGCTTCTGACCATCTGACCGACTGACACACTGACCAACCAGCTGTAGATTGGAGTTTCTAATGACCCCCTTCTTGGGCTCAGTTAATCTGCCAGAGCAGCTCACGGAATTTAGAGAAATAGTTTACTTACTAGATCACTGGTTTATTATAAAAGAATATAACTCAGGAACAGCCAGATGGAAGAGATTCTTAGGGCCAGGTATGGGGGAAGGGCACGGAGCTTCAGTGCCCTGTCCAGGTGTGCCACTCTCCCAGCACCTCCATGTTTATCAGCTTGGAAGCTCTCTGAACCCTCTCGTTTCTGGTTTTTATGGCAGCTTCAATTCCAGGCATGGCTGATTAAAATTATTCACCACTGATGTGAACTCAATCTCCAGCCGCTCTCCCCGCCCAGGAGGCCTGGAGGTAGGACTGAAAGATCCAACTTCCTAGTCACAAGGCTGGTTCTCCTGACAACCAGTTTTCATCCTTAGATTCAGTCCAAAAGTGTGATTGTGCTTTTACTGTAACAAAAGACACTTTTTGCTATCTCATCCCTTAGGAAATTCCAAAGATTTTAGGAGCTCTGTGTCAGAACCAGAAGAAAAACATGACTAAATATATATTTTGCATGATAAATCACAACGTCATGTAGGGGAATTGCATTATTAAGGCTGATAGAGTTTGTAAGTTTGCTGTGAAAGGTGAAAAAAATACTGACTTTGAAATCAAGCACATATAAATAGGATCTCATCCTAGCTTCACCTTTTACTATGTGGCCTTGAGTGACTTACGCTTTCTGAGTCTAAGAATTTTACCCTGTAAGATATTAGAAATCAAACTGTGAAGCTCCTACTACATAGGAAACTCACAATAAACTTCTCTTATCCCTTCTCCTTTCTCACGCTAAATTCAAAGTTATTTCTCCCAGGACTGAACCGCAGGGCCTTGCTAAATTAGTCTGTTGGGGCTTAGGTAATGTGCAACCCAGGAACGATTCCCCAGGAGAAGTGGTACGGTGTCAGTGTCATAGAAGCCAAGTAGGAACTGGTCATTTGAAGGGAACAGCTGTCTCTTTCCAATCACAAGTAACCATGGCTTGATTATGCTAAGGGTTTCTGCTGCTCTGCCTACACGACATTCTTCACCTAATTAGGTTCCCCTCATCATTACTGTCTATGTCAAAAGGTTCTAAGGATGGAAGAGAGAGAATTCTGTTTCCCTTTCTGCCAATTAGGGTGTACTTATGAATGGCCTTCTGTGGGGCTGTCATTATACAGGACACACTCATACATGCACATATACACACATGCATGTACACCTACATGTGCACATCCTCACTTCACAGCCTTAGAGATTGGTTATAGAATGATTTGTGTCATCCACTCTGAAAGAAATACATAATCAGTTCTCTCAAGAGGGTGCTCCTGGACCACTGAGGCTCATGGGTCTGCACTTAGACAGAAGGGAGGCTTCTCTTCTGCATGCTTCCCCTCTCTCACCTTCCTCTCCCACGAAGAGGCATAGGTCCTGAAGGGGATTTCGTTGGTGCCCCACTGTACCGTGGCAATTCTCCCTCTAATGCAATCCCTAGCATGGGAAGGCGGATTATCTGTCTCATGCTTGTTTCTTCCAAACAAAGATCCGGAACTTCTTCAGGGCAGGGACTACGTCCCCACTGCCTAGAACACCATGCACTCAAGAACATTTGATGCCGTGAATTAAGGAAGGCAAGCATTCCGGTGGAAGGAGCAGAGCAGGCAGAGGTGCAGAGGCTGGATGTGAGCTGTCTTGCGTGCATCAGGAGGACGCTGGGCAGAGGAACACACAAAGCTACTTTCCCTCCCATTACTTTAGGGTGTGAGCAGCTGTGCACAATATGTAAACATAACTGTGGTTTGAAAGTGACAAGCTGTAGATGTGAGAAAGGAGTGCCATTAGGATCAAATTAAACATAAAAATGAGAACCAGGCACGTATTTACGGAGCCATTTACTAGGTTGTATGGTAACAACAAAAAAAGGGCAACACGATGTAGTTGATAAAGGATGACCTTAAAAATCACAGAGGCTTGAACTCAGATCTCAAATTTACTACTTTCTGGTGTGAGAATTATCAGGCAGTATCACTGTAGTGGAGAAATAATCTTCTTTTTAAGTAATGGATGAGTAAACTTTATGATCAATTGGAAGGTGACAGTGCTATTACGAGCAGTGTAAGGGGTGCAAGGAGAGGAGCTGAAAGCTGCAATAAGGTGGTCAGGATAGACCTCCCTGAGGAGGCGACATTTTAGCAAAGACTTGTAGGAAGGGAAAGCGAGCCGTGCAGATATCTAGGGTCATTTCCGATAGAGGGAAGAGGCAACGTAAAGCTCTGTGGAAGGTGCGTGCCTGGTGCACTGAGGAAGCCCTTGGCAGGACTGGAGTGAGAGGTGGGGAAAGGAGTAGGAGGTGAGGACAGAGAAGTGATGGGCAGATCGTGGGAAGCCCAGCCTCGTAAGCCTCTATAAAAGCTTTGCTTTTACTCTGAAAGAGAAGAAGAGGCGTGGGAGGAAGCAGAGAGTCACGCCGCATGGTCACACTTACATTTGAAGAGGATTGTCTGGCCGCCGTGTGGACAACAGACCCCCAAGGGGCAGTGAAGGAAGGAGGAGACAAGTGGGGAGCTGCCTGAACAGTCCACGTGCGCGGAAATGCAGGGAGGGACACCTGAGGTAGAAGTGGAGGGAATGAGGCGTGATCCTGGATTCGTGTGGAAGGGAGAGTTCGCAGATTTCCTAAAAGATTGGGTGTGGGGTGAAAGGGAAAGGAACACAGGAAGGATGAGTCCAGGTTTCCCACCTGAGGACCAGAGGAGCAGAGATGCTGTTAGTTGAGATGTACGTGTTCCTGCAGGTGGAGCAGGTAACGGAGGTAGAGACAAACTGCCTGCCGGAGAGCCCAAGGTCCTCCCTGGGGGACCAGCAAAGGGAACTAAAAAAAAACAGCCAGTAAAATAGGAGGAAATCAAGTGGGGCTCCAGGAGCTAAAAGAGAAACCATGTCCAGAGAGTGGGGTCAACTGCTTCACATGTTGTTGGCAAATCACAGAGGTTGGGGACTGAAAATTAACTGCTGAACTTACCAGCATGGAACTTACCCATTCAAATGAAGAAGTAGTTTCTGTAGGGTAATAGGGTAAGAATGTGTGGAGTGGGTTTCTGAGGGAATAAAAGGAGAGAAAGTAATGACAGTGAGTACAGATATGTCCTGTGAGTTTTGCTAGAAAGGGGAATGGAACAGGATGGTCACTTAAGGGTGGAGTTTGTTTTATAGCCGTGTTTATATTGATGGAAATGATCCAGTAAGAAGAAAATTAGTGGGTTATTTATCAATTCACCTAACCGTATATACATATTGAGCAGAAGAAATGGAAAACACCTCCTATAGATGACTGCAATTCTTATTTTTTAACTCTTTGATTCATGAAGTATCTCCTATTGATCCATTTTGCTTGTTGCTATATTTCAAGAGCCTGAAAAAGACCTGGCATCTCATAGGTGGTCAGTAATGAAAGCATGACTTTTAAGTACTATGCTAGGTGGTAAAGAGAAGAGAAAGGTGAATCAGACACTGATCCCACCTCCATGGGGTGATAACCTAATGGAGACATGGGGTGTGAGCATGGTTAGAATGCATGACAGATGTGCTAGAAAGGAACCACCACATTGTTTTAGGCTTCTCATCCTGCTATTTTGTTGTTTAAAATTGATAATAATAAATTCCTTGATATCAAGGATCACCTTATCTTCTCCTTCATCATCATCATCACCATCATCACTATCCCATGGCCACCACCACCTCCACCTCCATGTACCTTACCATACACAGCAGCCACCCTCAGGGACTGATGCAGGAAAGGAGAGTCAGGGGGGCACCCCAGGGGCAGCACTCTACCCTTGTGTTAACCACCGTTCTCTTTTTACCACCCCACATTCCCAGGGGAGGCTTTGGCCCTTGCTCTGCTTTCCAACTTCTGCCCTAGTTCTGAGCAACTGCAGGAGTTGAAGCAGCAGAAGTCACGGTCATGAGGTATGAACTTCCCAGCTAGTGTGTAGGGACCACCTGCCTCATGCAGGGTGATGGAAAGGAGAGGAGGGGCACATGCAGAACAGGAACAGGACCCCTTGGAAACCCAATGAACATCACCCCATGCCTAGCTTTAGGAATAAAGAGTTAAATGGTAGGATCTTTGCCTTCCAAGGTGTCCACCCTAATAGGAGATCACAACCGAGAGGATGAAGACAAACACTTAAATAAGACCATATTAGGGAACATGAGGAACTTGGAGAGTGTGCAGGGGAAAGAAAGTGAGCCTTGGGCAGGAGAAAGGAAGAAAAGCAGGCAGATGCTACAACAGCTCCAGGTGATAAAATTGTTCACCTGCAGAAAATGCTCTCTCACATTTTCTCTGTGGAAATTCTGATGGAGGGTCGGGAATGGGGAAAGGGAGCATTTGTGATTTGAAATTACAGTGTCTCAAAACTGAATGATGAGAACTTCCAAAACCAAAATTCCCAACATATAGTAGATGCTTTGAACACTTTTTTATACATAGGCATTTTGTGATAATCAAGCCATAGCCTCATTATTATTTATTAGTGGCATTTTAATTATTAAGATCAAATTACAGGTAGAGAAGTGAGGGGAGAGACTGGTGTGGTGCAAATTGACCAGGCGAGAAACCTGAGATGATCACCAGGTCAGTTAGTTATGACAGTTATGAGCTTCAAGAGCTCAGAGGAGGGAGAAATGAGTTGAATATGGAGGAGGCCACATTAATCAGCATACAGAGCCCTAAGTGGGACTCAGGTATGTGGAAAGAGGACCTCTCCCCTTCTCCCCAACCCTTGCGTCCTCAGTGACATCCTGTGATATCCTTTTGGTCTTGGTTTGTTTTCACGAACACTTTCCTCAACAGACTAATAGTTTCTCAAGGATAGAGATGTGTGTTGGTCATAACTGCATCTCAGGGCCTACCCAGAGCTAGGCACCAGAGGTGTTAATAAGTGGTGAATAAATTCACAAATGGAAAAACTTGCAGAAGCCTTCCCCAGGGGAAGGAAACCCCTTTAAAGGTTTTATTCCACATTTTTCCCTGAAATGCTCAGATGTTTTTTTAAGTTGTACCTTCTCTGATGGAACATAATGTCTCCGTTTTCCAGTTTAAGTGTTGATTGAGAGAGAAAAAAAGATGAAAATCTTACAAAGAAATGAGGAAAGTGCTTGTCAGTAGATGATATCCCCAGGGTGACATTTTTGTGCTGGAAGCAGCTCTTTCTATAATGCGTATTTGCTCTGCTTCTGGAATGCTGGGACCTGTTTGCACATCAGCCAGTAAAAAAGAAAACACCCCCTTCCTCAGTCCCCAGGCCCACATTATTAACTGCTCCAGGGAAGTAATCTTTGGGGATTGTCTTCATTGGAAAATCCACTCTTTTGTTGTGAGAGCCCCCAAACACAAGACAAATCACTTTGATGTCAGGGCAGAAGGTCTGGACTCTTCCGTTGGAACCATGTTTACCTTATTACATAGAAAATGCTTAGGTACCTTCATCTAATAGTGCCACATGATAACAAGCATAGCAATTCATTGTTTCTGATCAGCACTCTGAGCAGTTTTATGCTTTAATTCTCTTGTGACAGGGTATGTTTCACATAGGGGATTATAATACCCACTTTTTATGAAGAGACCAAGCCACAGAGAAGCTAAACAGGGCAGTCAAAGTGATAAAATTAAATGGCAACCTGGGTATTCAGTTTCTTTTTTTCTTGTACACTTTTCTAGTTATTTTCATAGACTAGGCACGTGAACTTTAGTACTCCAAGGTGCAATCACTCATTGGAACAGAGATTATTTCCTGCGAATCCACAAGATGGCAGTCAAAGATTTGACACAGAAACTATACACACTCCCCGTGTCTGGTGGGTGCTGAGTTTTTGTACTGATTGTGTTTATCCCAGTTTTACAACTGGCTGTTATCATAATGCTAGACTTTTAAACGTAATTCAAGGAAGAAAAATTGAATTTAAATCTGGAAGTACAATGTATGGTTCTGTTGCTTCCCCCCACCACCTTTTTTTATACTGTGAGAATTCTATTTTCACAAGTAACAAAGCACTAAGAAATCAGCCAGGAGCCCTAAAACACAAGAATGCTTGAGAAGCTCAAAAGCAGAAATGTTGTTCCTTCCTGAACTTGGGCTGATCAGTGAGTCTCCTGCTTGAAAGAAAGGGAAGGGTCAGAGAATGGCCAGTAGTTAATCTTCCACGTGATTTAATTGCTGTCATAGCTCTATGTTCAAAATTTACCCCGGAGGGAAGCTTTCCTGATGGGCTGACTGTGCCAGAAATGATGCTGTAGACCCAAACTACAGAAGCACGCATGGTATGCAAAGTAAACTGTACGAAACTATGGCTATTCATGTAATTTTATTATTCTAGTGACACATTCCTGGCAGAATTAAGGAGGATAGGAGCTACATTTTTCCTTCATTTCTCTGATTTGGCTCTCTGTTCAGCACACCTGGACATGAGTCAATTGTCCTTGGAACTGCAAACAGCGTGGAGAAGCACACTTTCTGTATCTAACATAAAAGCAGTTGTGTTCATTAGCATCACTTTTGTGCGTACTTAAGGATCAGAAGATGGCAGTGGTTTACATCAAACGTAAAAAATTTAAATGGAGCATCCGCGTGCTCTCTGGTTTTAAAGCCGTGGGGCACTTTCCCACGCTGCCAGGTTTCTCTCTTTTTCCCTCTTTTCTGGCCGCTCTTCTCTCATCTCCTACTACCTTCAAATTCATGGTCATCTTTTATGAAAAAAAGGACAGCTATCGTTTCTGCTGGCTAGTTAGTAACTCCTTCAACCTCAGGCGGGGGCTTCATCTTTGTTTCTTGTAATCTCAGTTTCTTCCCTGAGAAAAATTCTGATATAAGCTATTAAGATAATATCTTTCCTTTTCTCACTGACAGCTACTTTAATCTTCTGTTAGGAAATAGGATATCCCATTCTGTTCATTTATCCCCCATCCCTGTCTATAACAGGGGCGTCCGATGCCCACATTACCTTGCTGCAGATACATAGTGATGACTGAGTCAGGTATCGTGTCCCCAAGATGCTTGCTGTCTAGGAGAAGTGAGTTGGCCCACACAGAGTTGTGCGGTGAAAAAGTAGAGAGAAGCAAGGGAACTTGTCTAAGTTCCTTAGATAAGGCAGAACCTGGCCTGAGGACCTGGGCGGTCCTGCTCTCCGTAGTAATGGGAAGATGCTCCCACATCCTCCCCACAAGTCTGAGATAAGCCATCTTCCATCAGACCGCAAAGGAAGAGCATGAAGTCAGTGCAGAGGTGAAAAGCCAGGAGGGCTCACAAATTCTGAACAGTCTGGGCCAACAAGACCTGAGGTGTAGGAGCCTCATCAGGCCTCTGAATCCCAGGCTGAGGAATCTGAGCTCTAGACTGTGGTGCACGAAGCAGACAGTTCCCAGGTACAGCCAGGCCATGGAACCTGAACAAATTCCTGGCCCCACTCACCTCTCTGTAAAGTGAGAGGATAGCAACTGGCGATGTCTAAAGCTCCAACATTCGAGGAATGGACGTGTTTGGGAGAAGTTTGGATGATAAAAAGGAGGCACTGGAAGTTTTTTGAACAATGACTTTATAATTCATACTAAATATTTCCCTTTTAAAATAATGAGACTAAAAAACAAAGTAAAAGTTGAGGGCATGCATTCATGCTCTGTTAGAGTTCACTGGTTATAATTTACCCATCAGAATAGAGTCCAGATTCCCCCATATAGTTTTTTAAAAATATTTGTCCAGCCTCATCTCTAAAACTCTCCCCTTTCTCCATTATCTAACCATCTCTAACATTGTATCCTCTTCAGACACTCCCCACCCCACCTCCTTCTCCTGAATAACACTTAGATTCATTCTTCAGACCTCAGGTCACTTGTTATGCTCTCCAAATGCCTTCCATACCCTCCCCAAAACACGCCGAAATGCCTCCAGGTTAGGATTTCTTAATACACTCATATACCTGTCAGAACATTTACTATCTGCTAATTTGTAATGACATATTTAGTATTCCATTTTCCTCGCTAGGTTGTAAGCCAGGACAAAGTCTGACTTGTTTACCTGACACATAATAGATGGTCTATAAATATTTAGTGAGTGAATAAATCAGATTAGATTATTATTTTAAATCAGTAGATTCTTTGTGAAGATCTAATAAAACAGCAGTGCATGCCAATAATGCATACCATTGTTCATCTACATAGTACAGGGAATGATGTTAGGTACTGTCCTTATAGGTTGACTCCTGAAGTCTTACCAACTCACAGAAATTGTATAACCTAACAGTATTTGAAGAACATTTATAAGTCTGCCTGACATCTCAAAAATGAGAATGTAAAAAATGTAGTTCTGCATAACCACCACTAGAGGGAAATGCAAGCAAACCTTGAACATCTTAGAAAGGGAAAACATAATTACAAAATTTTTCTGATTAAAATCTGGATAGATGATCTTATGTTTGGGATAGCATAGGACCTCTGGGCTTTAGTTTCTGTGATGACAGGTTTAGCACTTATAATCACCTTTCTATTGCGTTATTAAAACCTAGATTATCTGTGATGGTAATATCACCTTAAACGTTTTGTGCACAAAAATAGAAAGGAATACATTCTTGTCCCATTTCCAGTGAAAAAACTGAGGTTCAGAAGTGTTAAACTAGCAAATAGACAGAAGGAAGCAAAATACCGATACAAACCCTATAAATACTTATTGACTTCTTATATTTACTAGGCATACTCAATTCCTTGCTAAGGCAGGCAGTCTGGGAAAATACAGTTCCCAAAATTAATTTCACCCCTTTAGAATGGAGCTACATCGCAGCATGTCATTAGAATAAGATCTTTTGGTTTCAGATGACCACAACGTAGCCATCTGATGATGTTGCCAAAATAACTACCTCGAACCTATTTACAGAAACTAGTGCTGGTTGGTGCGTAGGAAGCAGATGTGTTTCTGATGTCCACACTGGTTAGACCCTTCTTAGGGTTTTATGTTCCCCTCTAGTTGCTGTGCTTTTATAAAGAAATCAAGAAGCAACAGACTAGGATTAATGTACTCAGTATATTAGAAGGTAAAGGAAAATTGGGATGTCCTGAGAAAACTGAGGGCAAGAAGGTGGAGTCAGATACGATGATCTTTACATACGTTGGCTCTGGAGTCGGAGGGGGTGTGACTTGGCCTACACAGTAAAAACAGAAAACTATTCATTCCAAGGATCTGATCTGGCCTCTTAGGCATGTCAAATATGGAAGCCAATAGAAGTTTATAAAATGGTGACTCCAAGATTCACTTGCTAGAGAAGCCCCTTGACTGCCTCAATCTAAGCAGACAGGAGAAGACCTTTCTGGAAGCCCTGGTGAGGCCTGCACGAGGTGGGCACAGCCTTGTGCAGTGGCTGTAGGAGGGAAGGGGACTTTAAATGGTAAGCAGTTTCCTCGCTTGGTGCTCAGTGAGTTGTTCAGGAGTCTTCCTCCTCCTCTTGAGTGAGCCCCCATGAGCTGGGCCAAGGGGCTCCCTCGGGCCAGCCGGAGAGTGGGCTCAGCAGATGTTTCCCTCACCCAGGGAAGGCCCTGAATCCCTTGTGGGCATCACACTTGGGTACTGCTGGCCCTTGCCCCGTTTCCAAGATGACGGCTGTCATGTGTACCCTTACGAAGAATTGCACTTCTGGGGAAGTCATTCATTCCGCTGGGTCTCCATTATGGGAAGTGGATCGGCTGGCATGGCCTGGGCTACCTTCGTCTTACTAGAAGGTGTCAGTGCTAACCTTGCCTTTGTGGATGCTGACGAAGGCAAACTGAAGGGTGAGACAATGGACCTTAAATGAGGCAGTCCTTTCAGGAAAATGACAAATATTGTTGCTGGCAAAGATTACCTTGTCACTGTTAAGCTCTAGTTTAGTGATTTCCATAGCAAATGCACATCAGGAAAAAGGAGGAACACACCTTAATTTAATCCAGCAAAATGTGGCCATGTTTAAATTAATGATGTCCAATGATACCCAAAACAGGCCCCCTGCAAACTGATTATCGTTTACAATCCCATGGATATCTTAATTTTTGTAGTCTTGCAGATTGAAGGCATTTCCCCAAAACTGCTATTAAAGTAGCTGTAATCTGGACACTGCCCATTTCCACTTGTTGACTGGGCAGAAGCATGGCGTCCACTCTGACAGCTGTCACGGGGGACTCTAGACTGCATGGAGACTCAAGTGACCCTCTGTAGACTGGAGTGACAATGCTGATATCCCTCTGAATTCAGGCATTGGAACTGATAAAGATCCTGAGCAGTGGGAAAAAGTCCACAAAGAAGAGATTGCCAGCACCTACGAGATTATTAAAATGAAAGGCCATACTTCTTGGGTCATTGGCCCACCCATAGCTTACTTAAGGCAAAGTATTTTGAAGACTCTTAGAAGGGTGCCTCCAGCATCCTCCATAATGAAGGGCCACTGTGGAATAAATGAAGAAGCACCCCTCAGTGTTCCTAAGAGAGACTCTGATTGCAGCCATTGTAAAGGTAAAGCTGAAGGTTGAAGCGGCGGTCTGTTTAGAGAAAGAGTGCAGAAACACTTCAGGAAATTCAGAAGGAGCCCAAGCTTTAAAGTTGTTTTAAGCTATCATTCTGAGTGAAGATGAGATAGTAGATACAAGATGTATATGCTAAACTTTTGAATATACTTCAAACTCCAAAAGGGAAGTAGATAGTGTGGCTCCCCTGTTTACTTAGCCCTTCAGCTCTTATTTAGCATCCAGATGCAGGATGATGTTTATTTTTATAATCCCTAAGTGATTGCAACAAGGAGGTGTTTTTGGTTCATCTAGTTATATGTGTCTTCTATATATATACATATGTAGTTTCATTTGGTCCAAAATAACTTATGACGTAGATGTTTACTGCAGTATAGAAATTCTTAATCTAAGATGGAAGAATAATAGAATTCTGATTCTTTTAAATACATACAATTGTTTTGTTCTGGCTGGCTTATACCTAGGTTCACCTATATATTGTTTTTTAAAAGACAATAGCTACATCTAAAGTATAAAAATAAAGGTATATACACACAGCGGGGGGGAAAAAGGGGATCTGGATCCTGACCCAGGACTTGTGAATTACGAACACAGTCAGTTTACTTCTCTGTGCCTCAGTTTCCTCATCAATAAATGATTACTTTGTCTACTTACAGAGCTGTTATGGAATCAAAATAATGCAGGCATGTTTACTGTAATATTTGGCACATGAAGGGATTTAATAAATGCTGGCTGGGTTTTGTTGTGTTATTAAAGCATTTGCAAAGCCTTTCTGTAGAAATGAATGTAGGCTTATTGGTGTTGCCCCAGAAAATGTATCAGAACCAAAAGCAGTACCAGCTGAAAGCATGTTTGTGAATCTGACAGATTTGCTTTCAAATCTTGTTTTTACCACGCTAACACCTACATAATCTTGAACCAGTGACTCCGCTGCACCAAATCTCCATTTTCTGGTGTTATTGAGCGTTTACTCTAGGTAGAGTGGTAGGGTCTCACTTCATTCCATCATCATTACTCAAGCAGGGATCGACTGACCATCCAGGGGACTTAGGAGGCTTGGGAGAAAGTATTCCTGCAAAGGATGGACTTTTTAATTAAATCTCAAACTATCCTATCAAGAGATCTTGGTTTTCCCCCTGCTTTTGAAAATGTTGGAAATAAAATTCATTTCACATCCAAGTTATCTTCATCTGGTGCTTCATGAGCCAGTCCTCAAGTGGCCATTCATTCAAAATTATTTCCCTCGGAATAGCATTTGCCCTATAAGATTGACTAGATTCGTTTATTTCCCAAAGAATAAAAAGAAGGAAAAATGGTGGCTTTGAAACTAGAGAGATGTGAACCCCACCTCACTGCTGACTAGCTGTGAGAACAAAGCTAACTAGCTTTGGAAAATTACTTAGACTCTCTGAACTCAGTCTTCTCATCTATAAAACAGGGCTGACTCCTACCTCACAGGATTCTTCTGGGGCTTCCCTGTGCCAGGGTGCATAGAACACCCAGCATGATGTGGCACAGAGCGGGTGGTGGGTGGTCCTGCGGTCTTTGGCAGCACCATCTGCAGACAGCGTTCACAGCTCTGTGAGCCAGCCTCAGACTCTAAAAGCACGAGGCACTGGTCTTGGGGTTCATGACCCTATTTCCTCAGCCCTGCGACGTTGCTCCCACCAGGAGGAAGCTTGCCTCTAGTACACTCCCTACACTTTTAGTCCTTGAGCAGTCCCTCCTCACACTCTCTGTATGTGTCTAGGAGTCTAGTGTCCTCATGCTCTTTCTGTCCTCCCTCAACAAAAGCCTGTTTCTTGAAAGCAATCAAATGCAGCAGTTCACACTGAGATTGAAAGTCAGGAAAAACGCATAGCATTATCCCAACTGTATTGAGATTTTCATAGTAGAGCAAGCTTGAAACCAAAACAGGGAATCTCAAATGGTGGAATTATAGGATTCGCAGTAGCCCCTATGAGGAAAGGATTTCAAAAACATACTAGAGTTCTTCCTCACATGAGTACATTTTTACATTTCAAAAGTGACTCTGAGGCTATGGTCTCCCTAAGGGCAAACCCAAGTCTTGATTGATTTCAGTATATGGCACAGCCTCTGGTGCATTGTCAGTATTCAGTAAGTGTAGACTAGATGCTCTTGAGGCCGTGTCAGGTGTATAAATGTATTTCTTAGCTTACACATTAATGCTAAACAAAACACAAATCATTTGCAAACCACGTGGGAGGAGGGAGTTGGAAGAAATAGAAATACTTTGCTTTGCTTTACTTTTGAGGATAGAGGGAGTAAATGCCCTTTTCTTATGAGGGAGCCTCTCATAGAAGAATGAGGATTTGTACTGGACTTCCCAAGGCAAGGGTGCCAGTGTGGTGTGTGGCTGTCAAGAAGGCAAGAATCTGTGCCACAAAAGAGCACAGATAAAGTTCAGAAGCTACTAGTAATGGGTGCTGATGACAACACTAGCAGTTCTTGCCTCAGTAGCTGGTTTGGGAAACCTGTGCCCAGCGTACATTTTCCTGTCTTCATTTTAGTTTCCTTTGAACATTTTAAACACTTCTCCCACATCTCTTCTCACACTTCGCCTACTCACTCCCAATCCTCTGTCTCTCCCACACATATAGCCAAAAAGGGGGGAGGGGGTGTCTCTCTCTTTCTTTATCTCTGTTATTCTAATTTCCTCTAATCTTCTTCTCAGTAATATGTCACAATCAGAATAAGTTTCAGCTCATCAGTCGACAATCTCAATGTCATTCTCTTGAAATAGTCAAAAATCTGCTCTTTTCCTTAATAGCCAACAATGAATATGGATTTTAATGTCCCTTCCCCCATTGCCTGAGGCTGACATTTTCACAACATCAAATTCAAATTTAAACCTTCAAAACCTATTCTTGAAAAAAGAACCGGGCAGATTTATTTTACCATTTCTTCCTTAATTTAAAAAGCAAATGATATGAATTTCACTCTTTAAACAGTTTTTTAACCAAGAAATAACCCCCCAAAACAATTTCTAGATTTTATATGCCATTCATATTAAACAGCATAAAGTTAAAATTTGTCTTTAGTGGTATCAGTAGTGGTATAAAACTGAACCATATCAAATTTCAACTTTTGTAGGTCAAATCAACTGTTGGCATTTGTGTATGGCTCTAACTAATATGGATTCATACCTATCTAGTCCCCACAGAATCCTCATAGATGTCCTGGTCCTAGAACTTATGGGTAGAGGTTCCAGCCAGAGATGATAGTATGTAAGGAGTCTGTAGAGGGTTCAGACCAAAAAAGCTACCTCTATTGGCCTACTCATTTGATGAGGATGTTAAACAAAGTAGGAACATTTTCCCACTTTCCTTATTAAAAGCACCAGTGACCATTTGTTGAATAGGTCTTTATATGCATCCTTTTTCTGTCCTCAGAATAATTCTGCAACTCGATATTGCTCATGTGAAACCTTTATAAGATTGTACATCAATGATACCTTAATAAAAAAAAAGAATAACTGCAATTCTGGTGAAGTAAATATTCCTATTGTCACTTCACAGATATGTGAAAATGAAATCTCAAAGCAGGTGACTCGCTCAGGAAAACATAGCCTGGAAGAGGCAATGCCCAAATTCCAAAACTGAGTCTGCTGGACAAATCCACAGTTTCCTTCTATTACACTGCCTCCACTGATTTTAAAAAGAGAAAGAAAACATGAGCAGTCCTCCAAAATGAAATACCAAGTATCATCAGCACTCAGCAGCATGGGTACTTGCTAAGTTCTTTGCAAAGAAACTTCAACTTTCTACAGTTAGAATCTTTGAGATGAAATCCTATGAAGTAGTGATGCAGGGGTTCTTGTTTGCACAGTCGAAGAATGAACCTAGCAAACATCCAAAGTAGGAGAGCCAGGGAGAGGCTTTTATTGAAAGATACAGTGAGAGAACAGAGCTCCTGGAGTGGGACAAGAGAGCCCCATGGTGGTGCATTGTCTAGGGGTTTTATAGGCAGTTGAGGATTTTGGGGAACATGAAAAAAGGTTTAGGTGTGTGGACTTGTTAAGTGGTCCCTGAATATTTAGAATTAACTTAAACTTCCTGCTCTGATTTCTCCCTGAGATACCAGCATCTTGGTCTGGGAGCATATCAAACAAAGCCACCTGCCCAGCCCCCAAGGTGGGCTGAGGTATTGTTTGCTAAAGAGTAAGAATCTTACTTCTTAACTTTTTGGGAGTTAAAATGCAATCTTATCTTTAAGGTGGAATCCCTCCTGCCTTTTACTATGTTGTTTACAGCTGGGTCTGCATGCTAAATTAGTTGCCCAGTTGCAAATCACCTCATCCAGTCTGAAGGAGGAAAGACAGCACATAGGCCTGGGCCTTTTAGCTGCTAAAGTGAATCTTACACATGATTACAAATGATTACCATAATAAAAACATGTGCTACTCTTCTTTATCTGGGGAAGATTAACTGATCTTACTGAAGAATGACTCAAGAGCTTAATGTTTAACAAAGAATTTTGGTAGGGGGTTTCCTTGCATGTAGTTTATTGCTTTGACTGTAAATATCCTGCCTTGCTTTTTCCGGAGGCCCTCACCCTATTCTGTCTAAACCCATCATTCCTGTCTCAGTAGGAGATCTCTTTTCTGAGCTCCTCAAGAAACAGAGGTTGTGTCTAAATAATCTTGGCGTCCTTGGGGTATCTGAAACATAGTAAGTCCCAAATAAATGCTTCTAGAATGAATGGCTGAATGACTAAATGAGTGAATGACTTTACAATGGATGGAGGTAGAATGGTACTTAGCTCTTTGCAGAATCAAATATCTTGCAGCCTGTATGTATTTTTAAATCAATGATTGAATTCAAATTAATAACTTTGAATGGGACCTCATAGACCCCCTTGCACAATACTTCTTTGTTTAATAAGTGAAGAAACAAAGCACAAAATTCCTAAGTGCTAATTGGTGACAGAGGCTAGAGCCACAGTGACTGAGCATACTGGAAAATATACCTATCTCTGGACTTTGCCACTTATTGGGCCATGAAAGTGCTAATCTTAAGTAGTAAATTCTCCTTACTTACTTATTTTTTTTATGCATAGGATATATGTTCATATATGTGAATACACATATACCCACATATAAATAATTGCAGAACAATTTAGGGGTTTCCTGAAGGAAATATTAAAGCCTGTTATTTTTATTGTACAGAGCAATTGATAAAGTCAACATTTCTTGTCAAGAAAGTCAAGAATTTCTAGATATGTTAGAAGGCCAAATACAAGTTTTTTCTTTGAGAACCCTACCTAGTTACTAATACTTGGGTAGATTAGTGCTTCAGAAAGGAAACTTCCATGACCAGACCCATAAATCAGCAAGAAAGTGCTCCAAAAGTATGAATTTTCATATATGCAGCAGATACTTGTATATATACATTATCCTGAAAACCTTATAATTATGCATACTTTTTTCAGTGATTTATGATTTTTATGCACATTAATTTTGTCTTCTATATGTCAAAAAAGTGATCCCTTTTTCCTGGCTTACCTGACTGTCTCATTATACCTGACTTTGAGAAGAAGCTCTACTTAGAATGGATTTATTCTCTGCAGATGGATGGTGTGCATGCATAATCATCTGTTGTCTGATATAATAGTCATCATTTTCAGTCAGTCATTTTATAAGTCTCCAATGTGGCTTTGTCCCCAAATGCTTCTTCAACCTGGTATTTTACGTCTGAGGTCCATAATAATATGGCATCAATACAAGGATGTTTTCATGCCTTCAGAGGGAAATGATTTTTGGCAAAGGGTGGGTAAGAAACGGAGACTGCCACGAAGGTGATTTAAGCCTTGAGCTATGTCTGTATGTACCCAAGGCCCCAAGTTAGGCTGTTGCTGGCTGACTGGTGGTAGGTAAGGAATAAGCTTGGAGGCAAGCTTGGAGTCTAGGGCATTCAGCTTGTGATGACAGTATTAAGAGGGAGAGTGAATATTCTCAGTTCCTTGATATGCTGCAGGAGTCTACATTAGACAGGAACAAAGTGGTTTTAAAAAAAATGTTTTACAGCAGCTCAGGACCTATAAATCCTAGGGAGCTTCTCTAGAAGCCAGACGTAGAAAAATCCTAACTTAAGGTTTGTTCTTGACTTAGATTCAGAGAGCATTCAATATAAAGAAGATAGCCTGAGACAGTATTTCAAAAATGTAGGCAGAGTTAATCTTATTTTGGTTCAAGAGCAAGCTCCTCTGGTTTGCCAGGATTTGACAGCTAACCCAGTGATTTAGTTCTATTCGTGGTGGAATGAGAAAACTTAAAAAAAAATTTTTTAGCATAAATTATGGGGCTCTTCACATCAAGTGAGTTTGGACTTCATAAGGGAAACACAATTTCAGAAACTCTGTTGGGTGGTAAACACAGTGAGTCATAGGCTGGCCTCCCAACAGAGCAGGAGAAATCAACCAGAGAAGAGAAAAGAGGTGTAGCAGGAAAAGTCAAGGCAGATGGGTCAAGGGAGGGGGTGGGAGAAAGGCAGGCGGGATCAGCAGCCGGGGAGGGAAGGTCAAGCATAAGCCATGTTAAATCATAAAGGGAAAAGATAGAGGAAGGCAATTTTAAAGAATCCAGAATTACGTATCTGGGTCCCACGAACTCACGGTGCTAAGAACAGCAGGGCTAGTCGTGTATATTTGATTCTGAGCCGGCAACTGATAGCGCAGTGGACAGAGTCTCAGAGTTCCACGTTCTGGCTTCAGGCAGCCTCCAAACGCTGCTTCTCCTTCCGGGTCAGCAGCTGCCCCTAGGCTTGTTGACTCAATGCAGGTCCCGCTCACAAGTGCGGCAGAGCCTGAATCGGGTCAGCGCCTGCCCCAGCTCTTTGATGAAACTGGCCCCAGTATAGAGTCAAGTGCAGTTCAAGCAGTGAGCTGCGTGGGGGATGCTGAACTTGGCCACAAGAACACAGAAGGGCCTGATGTTGATTAAGATGCTCCAGGGGATTGTCAAGCTCTCTGTAATACTCCCAGTTGCAGAGCTGCTAAGGGGAGCTGGCCCTGCACTTACAGATCAGGACTAAAGGGAGCAGCCTAGAGACCAGGACTGCAGCCACCCTGCCGGGCGGGGGCTATCTGTGGAGATAGAAAGGTAAAGTGGCCCATGGTGATGACAGGCACCACCAGGACCTGGGGCTGCTGTTAGGAGGCCATCCTTTTGTAATCCTGCTAAAGGATGTGTTGGGAGGGGCATAGAGTCAGCAGCACCCTGGCGTAGGTTGCTGTCCTGGGAGCATCACCTGCAGACTGGAGGCTGGAGGCAGCCAGTACTGTAGAAGAGGCCGTGTAAGTGTAGTGCAGAAAGGGTGGTCTGGGTGTTGCACAGACCAGAGCTCTTATCCCATCTCTGCTGGTTTGGAAGCTTTTGATGTCTCTGTGCCTCACTTTCCTTCACTTAAAAGTTGGCCTTAGCAAAGATCTCGGGAGGATTAGCAATAACAAGCCGGCACAGTACCCTCTGGCTCTAAATAATAAAGCAGTATCTTTATTATAAGCTCCCTCCTTCCACAGTTAAATTTCTAGTCACAGTTTGAGAAAAGCCACTTTTGCTGTATTTCCTCCCTCTGCATTCTCTCTCCCTTTTCTTTCCTGTCCTCCCAATTTTGTTTTTTTCCTCCTTTCCACTATTTACTGAGCATTTACTTGGTGCTGGGAACTGAACCATGGCAGTGGAATCTGATTTCTTCGTGTTTTTTTCTCCAAGGGCAGGTGGCTTTCTGGCTCTCTTCACATCCGGAGCTCCTGCAGACACCCATGGAAACTCAGACTTCACTGGGGAGTGATTTTCTGCAGGGAGCCGTGTTCTGTGCACCAAATCGAGAGACTTGGAAGGAGGGAATTGGATAGTAATTAGGAAAGATTTAAATAACTGAAAATACTTCCCTGAGTGTGTAGATGGAAAATTTTCTGATGCTTACAGTACTCACTTGGGACTGAGGGTAAAAGCCTTGCACAGCCCTGGCGGCTTCTGTGCAGTCCTGATACGTGCTCCAGGGAATGAAGGGCGTTGTTGGGGAGACAGAGGTGCCTTTCTTCCTCACTCTTGATTTTACAGAGTTTATCCTTTCAGAAGAGTTTTGAACTGATTCTGTTGTTTCTTCTGATTCTCCCAATGTCCAGAAAGAAACTTTTTATAAAATCATTGGCTCTGAGAGTTAAGGCTGTATGTGGTGTGATACAGCTAACACTGCCCCAGAGAGGCCACATGTCTACGGCAGCTCCAGCACAGAAAACCCCACCCTTTAAAGAAAGCTGATCGCCTCCTTTTCAGAGTCCCCCATATCTCCTCCATTAGTTCCCCCCTTCACACTTCCTTGTCTAGTTCATCATCTTTTCATGATTAGCCACTGGGATTGACGCCCAAGTTTTTGGTGAGCTGGTTAATGCTGCTTCTTTAGAGAAACAAGAGTGTTCGTGAACCTTAAGACCTCTTCGAAGTAGAGGACAACATTCATCAGGTACCTGTAATTGCAACCACCCTGCATAATGATTTGTGAGGAAGGGAATTTGTGCCACATCCTGGGAACACAGAGGACTAGAATAAAGGCTGGGACTGTCCTCGTGAGGTTTACTGTCTAATTGGGGACATTTATTCCTAAGAAGGAATTGAAATAGAAAAAGAAGGCAAATTACACTGTGCTGTATGATCTATTTTTAAAACAATCACTATATGGGGAGAGAAACATAGGTGATCTGCACCTAAATATATTCACCCCCTTACATGTACCAATACTAATTCTAGACATCAGGAATATGGCTAGTGGGATTATTTATATATGTATGGGGAAAAATGTATCAATGTCATATATTCAATTTATTATCAGTGATTACCTTGAGGTTAGAGTAGAGAAAAAGGAGGTATTCAGATTACTTGCTGTTCTTCTGTATTGTTTTATTTGTTTAAAATGAGCTTGAGTTATTTCTTTACCTTCAGGCGTAGAATTATTTCTATACTGTAAAAAGCAATAGTAAAGTATAAAAGGAGGACAGAAGTTCATGTAATGCTAACAGGCTGTGAGGCTAATGGCCAAGGGAGTGTCACAGGCCATCAGCTGGAGGTCTGGGGAAGGAGAACTGGACCTGGACATGGAGGGAAGTTAAGACTTCAGGCAATCCTAGGAAACCAGAAACAGGGCAGGGAGGAAGGAGAGATCTGTAAGGAGTAACACTGCGGTAGGGATGTGCACCAAGCTTCCAGCTGCAGCCGAGGGTTTCTTCGGAGGGGAGATATGGGATGTAGGGCACCGGACACTAGCATTCCCTTCTGGACTCTGCCACAAATACGCTGTGTGACCCTGGAAAGTGACTTCATTCCCTAGGCCTCAGTCTCCTCACCTGTGAGATGTAAGGATTGGACAAGATCACCACTAATGTTCCCTCACATCAGCGAAGTCTATGGTCTTCAGAAAGAGAGGGAGGGATAGAGTGAAAGCCAGATTTGTAAGGACTTAAAAGGGAAGATAAGAAATTTGCACAAAACCTACGAGCAGTGAGGAACATGGAATAATGGGAGCATCTCCATCACATATAAAATATGACAAGCAGTGTTCAGAGAAAAATAGATTTGCCGTGATACACAAATGACTGTCAAAGTTGGTGGGAATAGAGAAGAAAGGGAGGAAGAGAGGGAGAGATACACTGAGTTCAGAGGAAGGTTTGCAGATCAGTTAGCAGTCTGCTGCCCAGTAATGAATGATAATATCTCATAAATAAAAAAAACACCACATGAGTCCATAATGATACTCAGAGAGGATAAAGGGAAAGTTCTCCGTACAGAAGAATACCAGCTAATGATCCTAAAAGAAAAGGAGTTAGGAAATCACCATTCTCCAACCCTCAGTAAAATAATTGTTTCAGGTAAGCATAGTCAACAAATGCTAAAAAAAAAACTGAGATCAAAGTTTATTGGGAAAAGGGATATTCACGTGGTCTCCAAAAACTATCCCCCACAGTCTTATTTACAAAGATGTTATTCTAAAGAATGGAGCCAGCTGGTGGTCTTTGACCAAACTTAGTATCTCCAACAGTGAGACCTCACCTTTTTGGACCTCCTAATGTGACACAGTAAGACATACACAGTATTACTCACTAGATTTTGCTAAGAACGTTTGACCTGATTCTGATCAGCAAGGAACAAATAGACAAACCCAGAATGTGGAGCAGTCTATAAGCATTTGGCCTGAACTCTTTAAAAAAAAAAAAGAAAAGGAAGGAAGAGAGGGAGGGAAGGAAGAAGGGAGAGAGAGGGAAGGAGGGAGGGTCAATGTCATTAAAGAAAAAAGAAAGAAGTAGTTTAGATTAATAATGACTAAAGACACAATAACAATCAAATACAATGAGTAAATCTTGATTTGATCCTGGATTAAAGAAAAAAAATCTATGAAAGACATTTTGAGAACAATTGAGGAAGTTTGAATAGGTACAGTATATCAGATGGTATAGAATTATAGTTAGCTTTTTTGGGGTATAGTAATGGTGATGTGGTTATATAGGAAGTGTCTTTACATTGAGTAGATGCCTTGCTGGCATGTAAGGTTAGAAGTGGCATGTTTGCCACATATTTCAAACGGTACCAAAAAAATGTGTGTTTCTGTGTGTGTCTCTTCTGAGATGATAGATAGATAGATATAAATAGATAGATAGATAGATAGATAGATAGATAGATAGATAGAGGATAGAGATAGATAGATAGCTATAGACAGACAGATAGATAGATAGATGATAGATAGATAGATAGATAGATAGATAGATAGATAGATAGATAGATAGATAGATAATTGATAGAAAGAGACAAGTAAGCAGAGAAAGAGAAGGAGGGAGAATAAACATGCCAAAATATTAGCAACTGCTGAATCTTGATGAAAATGTTATGGATTTTCATTGGGCTATTCTTCCAATGTTTCTATAGTTTGAAATTTTTCAAAATGAACATTTTTGGAGGGGAGTCTCTTGCAATAGTCTAAATCAAGACTTAGGGCTAGGGTAGTAAATTTAAAAAGAGAGTAAAAGTAAAAGATATTTAGATTAATAAATATCATTTCTCAACAGTAGTAGTAGTAGTAAATACAATTCGATTTTCAACATTTGGGTCTGTTCAGATCTCCTCCCCTTGATTTGACTGATGAAAAAATTGGAAAGAGGATTTAAGAGTCCTTGATACAGTTTACCTGAGCTCAGAAACCTGTTTCCTGGGAGCTTTTAAGCAGTGAGATGATGACCTTATTTTTAGGTGCGGAATAAGTAAGAGAAAGGCTTAGATGCAATTAGAGACAACAGTCAGTTGCCAAGATACACATAAGCCCACAGAAAGGCATGTCTTTGTGCTGAGGAGCTACAGTGAAACCAACATCCGAGGAGCTCTGCATGCAGGTGCCAGTCTGAGTTTTACATCAGTAGGTTTTGACGAAGATAATTCCATTAGCACCATATTCCTACCGCAGCCTTTCAGATGCTTTAGGAATAGATCATTTGACGGGTATGTCTCTAGAGACAGGTTCTTCCTTCCATTAAAATTGACTTTAATGCTTATGAACAAGGTCAGCTCTGCAGGGAAAAGCAAAAAGGAACCAAGGACCTCTCTCACCTGCATTGTGACCACAGTGAGGCTCATTTGGGACAAGCATATTTCTGGGGAAACCAGTGTCAATCTAATGTTTTTCTTATTGCGGGTGCTCTTGTATTTTTGGAAAGACAGTTGTTCACTGTGTCTGACTGTTCCACTGTTTGCAGGACATTTGATGCGCCAGGGCCTTGCACAGTTAATGCCAAAGCTGAGCCCAGACTCTGGCATTTTAGGAACAAAATATAATCCCTCCTCACCCACATTTCCATACCCAGTTGACAACTACTGTTCAATTCTAAGTCACTGAAGGCACAGCCATTGCTGTCTTCACCAGTGCATCCCCAAAATGTAGTACAATGCCCACCACGAAGAAGATGCTCAGTAAATATCTATTGCATATATTTATGTACGGTTTGAAAATTTGATTATTAAAATTTATTGCTTTCCTATCAACATAACTGTACTTTTAATTTGCTTTGGCAGCCCTTTCTGATTTTATCGTCAAAGTGACACAAACCTCAAATTCAATAGTTAAAACTTTTTTATAGAACTTTTAAAATTGTTATGACAGTACATGTTCACTTAAAAATTATTCAGATACTACTAAAGGCTAGAAAATAAAATGTAGTCTCTTCTCCTTTTCAGCATTTCTCTCCAACCCAGACTTAAAACCATAGCTCTTTGAAATTTCTATTAGCATTTGTTTGTGTAATCTTTCAGGCATTCTCTATAGGTCATGCATCCTGTTCTTTTTCTTTTCTTTCTCTTTCCTTCCTTCCTTCCTTCCTCCCTCCCTCCCTCTCTTCCTTCCTTCCTTCCTTTCCAAGCAAAGTTACTTTGCAACTTCTTTTTCTTTAATTTAGCAATATATCACGGATATTTTCCAGTACTGGAATATTGAATGTGTGTGCCATTGCTTTCAGCGGCTGTGTAGTATTCCACTATAATGATTATTTCATAATTTATTTAGTCAATTCCCCATTGATGGTGTTTTTAACAGATTAGATTTAATGATAGTTTAATATCAGAAACTCAGAAACCACCAAAAACTAAGGTTTTTATTTTTGTTTTTTTTTTAAGTAGTTGAGTGTTTTCTGCCTGGACTGATTTCAAAGGGAGAACATGCTGAGCAAACACAGAAGGTTGCTTTTATTACCACCACCCAGCAAGGAAAGGCCTTAGCTTCAAATCTGACCATAACCCCAGGGAATCTGTCAGACTAGAAGTACACATATATCCCATCCCAGAATAGAGGGCTTAGAGGGTGAGGAGAGAAGCAGATCTGTGAGGACAGGAATTTAGCCTCACTCCCCAGAGTTTGAACCTTTGCCTGAGCAATTTCGGGGCTTGGGAGATGTGAAGGTAAGTGGTTGCTTAGCAATTATGTTTCCAAGGGCATTGAAATATAGTATGGGGGCTTCAAGAACACCTCTGCCATGATACCTACAGCTTTATACAGTTCTGAGAGACACTTGTATTGACAGAGACCCATGCACAAAGCACAGATTGGTGCACAGAGCCTTGGAATGAAGAGAATGGGTCTGTCGTGGGTTGTCTGAGTCACGGTTTTCATGTCCATGTGTTCCCTTTTAAAGCACATCTTGAAGGAAGTTCCTAAGCCATTCTGCCAAGTCTTAGTTGGTGATAGAGCCCCAAAGGGCCAGAAAGTTTGTAAACCATCAGTCAGCACAACCTGAGACTGAAATCAAAAGGAGCATGAGTGAAGGTCAGTAAGAGTGGATAGAACAAAGACCTACCTCTCCATGAGCGGGGCCCTCAACGGACCAATCATCTTACAGAACTTTTTTAAAATGAAGATTTGGGGGCCCCACCATCAAAGATTCTGATTCAGTGACTCTAGTTCAATCAACCATTTTCCCCCTAGATGACAAATTTCTTCTGAAACAGATTCTAATCAGTACCCAGCTTATAATAAGCATGCAATAAATGGTTAAATAAAAAGATAACCACATTATAATAGGACCTAGGGGTGGTAGACAGGGAGGCTGTCTGTCTCTTACTTATTGTTTAAGTAAAATTATGTGATCTAATAGTTATAATTATTGATTAATTCAAGAAATACTAAGTACCTACAAAATATTCCAGGTATTAGAGATGTGGAGGGAAAAGAGACAAAGTCCCTACCCACAGGAAGCTTTCCTTGGGATTGGGAAGATAACAAGAAAAGTATCAGATGGGCCTGAATTCTGTAAGAAATTAAAACAGGATGGTAAAGACAGGCTGGAAAGCTACTTTAAATGGGGGTAATCAGTGAAGAGCGCTCTGAGGAATTGGCGTTTAAGCTCAGACTTGTGAAAATAGGGGCTCAAATGGGAGAATTGCTAGGGAAGAGCACCAGAGCAGCGCCACAGTCTGTGAACTGGCTGGTACAGTGCCCCGGGGCTGCAGGGAGCTTGGGCTAAGGTGAAGCAGCATGAAGACCCTAGTGCCCGTGGAGCAGGAGGGAGGGAGACAGTGGAACAAGGGAGATGGGTCCAGATCAAGCTGG
Organism: Manis pentadactyla; assembly: GCF_030020395.1. NCBI lineage: Eukaryota > Metazoa > Chordata > Mammalia > Pholidota > Manidae > Manis > Manis pentadactyla. The sequence continues at coordinate 31,668,177 of NC_080027.1, forward strand.
GGAGTGTGGATTTCATTCCAACTACACTAAGAAGCCAATGGAAAAAATCTAGCAGAAGAAAGGCACGATATGATACCTGCTTTGAAAAGATCATTGTGGCTGTCGGGGTTGAAAATAGAGGAAAGTAGAGAAGCCGGAGCATGCGCTGGGAGCCCAGTCAAGAGGCTGTTGTTGTGTCCCTAGAGAAACAGTGGCTTGGCCAGGGGGGAGGGGATGGAGTTGGAGAAAAGTGGATGGAATTGAAATATGGCTTGGAGCTAGAACAGACAGACATGCTGATGGATTACATGGGGGGTGGGGTGGGAGGGAAAGAGAATTAAGGTTGGCATGTAGGTTCTTGGTTGAGCGATTTGAGGCATGTAGGTTCTTGGTTGAGTAGTTTGAGTGGCAGACATGTATTACTATTAACTGGAAGTGGAAAAATTCCCCAGAAATAGGTTTGAGAGAAAATGAAGAGTTTGATTATGAGTATGATGAATTTGAAGAATCTTAGACATCCAACTGGAGATGTCAAATAAACAGATGTATTTATAAGTCAACAGTTAAGAGATAAATGAGAACTAGAAATACTAATATCATCTTGTATCTGAATAATATAAGGTTTCAACTATTTTTGCTTATTTATCTGTAGAAAAAGTTACCTTGTTACTCAAATGCATGAATCCTAAAAGTTATTCATTGTGTTTTATCCTATAATAAGTTGGATTTGGATGACCAAATTATACTTTATCATTTTCAATTAAAGACTCCAAAATGATCAGCCCTCTACAAATGCCCTAATAAACCAAAACAACTTTTAAGGTTCTTTTTTTTAAAATAAATATGCCTATTTTTGCTTCAGCAAGCGCATTTAAAAGGGATGTTAATTTTAACTGCCAAGACATGTAAAATCCAATATCAGTTTTCGTTTTGCCTCTACTCCAGGAGGATTCTGGTCTTGAGCTCTCGTGAAACTATTGTCAGAAACGTTATCACTCTGTTCCAAGTGCAACAGCCTCCAGGAGGAGAGGGGAAGTTAATTAGAAATTTTCACATCAGGTATAATTTATAGTTCATTCACTCTTGAGACATGCTGGAGGGTGTTTGAAAAATTGAACACTAAGCCAACTATGTTTTTCTAAAGTTGTCAACAGAATACATATGGAGCAGAGAATATACTTGTCCATTAAGTACTGGATGGGACCTCAGAGATTTAGCCTGCATCTCTTTTTCTAGATGAAGAAACTGAGGCCCAGAGAGGTAAAGGGACTTCCCAGTGTGAAATAAGCTCACAGCAGGATGGGACTGAAACTGAGGGCTCTAACTCGTAGGACTGCACTTCCTCTTTCAGCTACTGTAACCCTAGCACTTATCTTGGTTTGATGAGTCTCTATTGAGATTGTTGGGGAGGCAAACTTTAACTTCATCCTTCAAGGTTCTTCTAACTGGTCTAAGAATCAGACTGACATGAGACAGGTTACCTGGAGAAAATCAAAGTTAATTGTGTATGTACAGGGAGCCAACACAGACATAAGATTCCAAAGACAGTCAGAGACAATGAAGTACATACATCACCCTGAATTAAGGAGAAGAGGGTAGGGGTCTGGGACTTCAAAGGGGAGGAAAGCAATTCACAGGATTAAGAAAAAGTAAATGTTTGGTAAATGAATGCTTGCCAGGACTCACAGAAACAAAGGGACATAGATGCAATCTTAACAGATAGACTTGGCTAAATTCCTCCCTGTCTACCACCCCTAGGTCCTATTATATGTAGTTACCGTGATAGGTCTCTTCCTGGAGTAGATCCTCCATCTAAATTCTTTTAGGCAGTGAGAGGGAAGGTCAAAGCTTCTTTTTGAGTCTTTTGGGCCTTGATTGTTTTCAGCTCCACATAATCTGCCAAAGTGGCCCATCTTGGAGTGGCCTGCTCTTGTTCCTACAGTTAATTTTATACTAGCCCAGGTCATCCTCTTACTTTGTGTCAGGGAGGGATCGATGATAGCTAATAGTGATGCATCCTTACTGTACACTAGGCACTGTTGTGTTTTACATGTATTAACTAATCTAACCTTAGAGCAGCTTAATGAGATGGGTAGTCGTATCATCCCCATTTTGTACCACAAGCCTGTTCTACATCTGGGTCCAAGCAGGTCAGGATCCTGACCTTAGGAATACCGAGACTACAATGATGATTGACATTAATTATTTCTCTAACTCAGGCAGATATTTTCCAACTGTCTGCAAAACTTTAGATGTCCAATATACAGAGCAAACTCAACATGTCTGAAACAAAGTGCATTATCCCCTCATCCAAACCCATTTCCACTCCGTGTTCCCATTCGGTTAAAGGTGTCCTCACCCCTACAGTTACCCTTCTCTTCTCCCATCTCTAACCCACTTGACACTATAAACATTATTTAAACCCTGTTTGGTTCCCATAAGCATTGGAGGAGAATAACTATAGAGAACTTCCCTCTCTCAATTCTGTGCCCCATTTCCCACCCTCAGTCCATTCTCATTTTTCTAACTCAGACCCTCCTCATCCTTCATTTGTAAAAATCACAGTAGCCTCCTATCTGGTTTTCCTATTTTTGAACATGTAGTTCTTCAACCACAACTTTTCACTGTTAACATTGTTATCCTCCCCCAAACAGGAGGCAGATCGTGTTGAATCCCTCCCCTCGCCACTTACTGAGAACGCTTGAGCTGGCGTTCCTTGAGCTGGCGTTCCTTGAGCTGGCGTTCCTTGAGCTGGCATTCCAGGCCCGCTTCTCCTGGCACCATTTCTCTTCTCTCGCTCCCCATGCTCTGTGCCAGCCCCCCCAGCCTGCTCACAGTTCAAGATTAAATGGGATATTTATAGCTTCCCTGCTTCCCTCACAAGTATGTGCTAAGGATCGGTTAATACATGTGAATGATTTTATTATGTTTGTTTGTTTATGTCTCACCTTGTTCCGTAAAAAATGTGAGGTGAGGAAACAGTTTGCTAACTGTAAAACGCTTTAGAGATGTTATTTTAAGCCATGGAAATCACTGAATTCCAAACCACAGGGGACCCTAGAGGTGGTGGGACGCCCCACCTTCCATTTTCCACAGCAGATCATTAGTTGGCCTGAGTAAGTTAGAGGAAGAGCTAGTTAGCAACAGAATCCAGATTTCTGCCTCACTGCATCGCATCACTTCAGGAAAATGAAAACAGATTTTTTTCCCTCGAGAAACACTGAAGCCTCCTAGATTTATTGAACTCACTGGTTGTTGTACATCTGCTCATCTTAACTACCCGCAGTCTCTCTGAATAAGGTATTAACAGTTTGGATTTTGCCCCAGTTTCTTGCCTGCTACTCCCCTCTGCTGCCACCACCACATACCAACCAGACCCCCAACTGGGAAATAATTTGCTTGAAATAGTCCCCTGGGCTTTGTACTGGACTCGTTTTAATTGAGATCTGGTGCCAATTATCTAGCCTTTTCCCATTGGGTCACCCCTTTGTATTTTTCACAATTAATAATTCAGTTAAATTTGTAATTCTTAGCTACTCTTATTCCAAGACAATCTTATACCAAGTCTATTCTTTCGGTTTATTATTGCTGATAAAAGCCATTGTAAAGTCCTAGTTTCGTGAACAGTGAGCATGGTAGAATACAACAGCCATGTGCCAAGAGCGCCCTCCAGGTGACAAATGTTACGTTAAGTACTTTATTTGCATTTTCTAATCATCCCAACAAAAACCTTGCAAAACAAGGGTTCATGTTCTGTGCTACATAAGGAAACTGAAGCTCAAGGGGTTCAGTAACTTACCCAAGGTCATAGGGTTGGTAAGTGATGGGTCCGAGATTTGAATCCTGGCCATCCCAAGTCTAAACCCAGTGTAGTTTCCCACGACATTGTTTTCACAGCAGGCGGATGACGTGAGCTGGGATGGAAAACCCCAGCGGCCATGAGCAATGGTGCTGCCCTCTGAGAGGCGTCTCCGCAGGGATCAGTTCACTTGGAGGCTGGCAGTAGCAGTGCCTCCGCACAGTCCCTGCCCCCTCTCTCTAACTGAAAGCACTCTGGGGTACAGGAATGATGGTGCAATAACATTTCTCCATTCTCATCTGAGAACAGTTCCCCACGGTAGTAAAAATAAACTCCAAATTCACTAAAACAGCTTCTCATACCCTGCACGGCTAGATCCTTGAGAGGGAGTAATATGTCACGGTGAAGACTGCAGACTCTTAGACCATATTGCCTGGGTTTAATTCCTGACTTTGCCATATATCAGCAATGGAACTTTGTGCAAGTAATTTAATCTATTGTGCTCAGTCTCTTCCTCTGTAAAGTGGGCACTGTACGTTCGCACTTCACAAAGCTGTTATGAGGGTTGAGGGAATTGATAATGGGAAATGCTTCAAACAATGCCTGGTGCAGAATAAAGTGCTATATGCTTGTCCACCACCACCATCATCACCTCCATTTCTCCCACCTCATCGCTCAACTCTTTTCCACTCTCTTCCTTTTCTGCCCTTCCATAACCACTGCTTTCTTTCCTTCAGATGCTCCAGGCCCTCTCTCACCTCCAGACCTTCCTATGTCCCTCCCTCTCTGCCAGGAATACTCCTGCTTCTCCTCTGCCCACCCCTCCGTCCACTGCCCTCCTTCCCATCCATACTCACCTGGGTAACTCATGCAAGTCTCATTTCTAATATCAATTCCTCCAGAAAACCTTACACACCTCCTCATAGCTTAGTAGGAGCTCCTCCTCTGTGTTCCAGAACATTCTGACCTTTTCTTGTCATAGCACTTACCATCCGGTGCTCAATTGTGTGTTTATCTGCATCATCCTCTACTGAATGGTAAATTACTTGACAGTGTAATTTACTCTGGTTCACTCCTTTCCTTAAATTGGGAAGGTAAATGACGAAAGTGGATATTTTAAAGACACTGAATTTATATCAGCATTATGCTTAGCTCTAGATGCTGCACTAGACACACGTTCAAGGATAAGCAACATCCATGTTGTTATATTTGACCTCACATGTGTTCATCTGAGTCTCTGATGAGGTATTAGATAATATCAAAATCTAGAAATAACACTTATAAGAGCCTTCCCAAATTGAATGGGCAGACCCTGGAAAGAAAGAGCGCCCTGTCACTGGAGGTATGCTCACTTAGTAAGGATGATATGGAGGAATAAGTAAAGGAGTGAGCTCATTTAACCTGGAAAAGAGAAAACTGTCTCGGAATGTTACAAAGATGATCATTTCTTAGAAAAGAAGAAATGTTCTGTGGGCCCTCGGAGGGCAGAACTAGAACCAAGGGATGGCCAGTGCCAGGAAGATGATTTAGACTCAACACAAAGACTGTTTTTTATCACTAGAGCTGACCCCAGGTGGAATGGGTTTCCCTGAAAGAGAGTGAGTTCTCCATCAGTCTGAAGGGGGTGTTGCACAGGCTTAGGTGACCATTTGCCTGGCGTAATGTAGTGCAAATGTATTTCTTACTCTTTCACTTATTCACTCACTCACCTCCTCAGTTATTATGTACCTACTATTTGCCAGGCACTAGGCTGGGGATGCAAGTTCCAGTAAGACAAGCACCCACCCTTAGTACTTCACAAGTAAGCACAGTCCGTAAGTCTGTTTAGACTGCATCTTTAAGAACTAGGACAAGTTTTCCAGGTGAGAAAGGGATGAAAAAATTTTATGTTCTAGATAGGGAAAATGTGCAAAATGTCTGAATGGGAGAAATGAAAAAGGTCAGCAGGGAGGGAAACAAGGGTATAAGAATGCATAATACAGTCGAATCAGCTTAAAGGTATACACCGGAGGTTGAAGAAGGTCATAAAGGCTCTTCTTATTTCTGAAATTCTCTGATTCTGATATCATCCTTTCTATAATACTACAAACTAAATAACTATTTCTGGAGAAGATAGGGTTATTTAATCAGAAAACCCCTTGGAGCCCAAGATCAGAGGCCCTAGTGGCTGAATTGTAAACATAATACTCATCTTTTAAAAACAAAGAGAAGAAAGGTTGACTCCGGATATGGTACACCACTCACCTTCACATTAGCATCTGAAAAGAAAGAAAGCCCTGCAACGATTGGAATTAACTAGAAGGGCTAAAATTTTTATCTATTATCAGCATAGTTGTGAAGAGGATGTCACAACAAATTGAATTTTTTTCTAGGATATACTGATAGATGTATACATAAGGGGCTAACAATGGATAGAATTCGTCTAGCCTGCCCAAAGCCTTTTGCTTGAGTCCTACATGATCAGACCATTATAAGCTGGGCCATAATGTCTAAACCAGATTGCTTGGGCCCTTGTAGAGCTGACTGGCATGCCTCACTCAACTGTGGGCTGTCAGCCTCAGGGAGCTTGAAAGGCAAGTTTCTGGAATTTTGTAGACATAGACTCTCACAGTTAAATGGGATATTAAAGGAAGAACAGTAGGATAGTAGTTAAGAGCTCAGATGGTTTTAAATTCTTAACCTCTTTAACCTTGGACAAGTAAGTGATTCTGAGTTGTTTTCTTATTTGCAAAGTCAGAAAAATAATCCCAGCCTCCTGAGATTAAATAAGGTGATGCATAAATATCTCCTGTGTATATAAACATGCCTGATGCTTAATTAATGGTACCCACTCTCCCAGTCCATGCTTCCAGAGGAGAAAATTCAAACTGACATAGAAAGATGGAAATAATAAATATATGAGGCTGTGTCACACTTGGTATTTTAAAATGTCATATCAATGACATACACTGTTTTTGAATGCATCTGAAAATGTTATTTGAGCAAAGATTAGTGATAAAAGCTCAAACCCCAGGGATAGAAATAAAAACCAAAGTGACCTTGAAAATTTTGAAAAACTGGAAGAAAGCCTGTTTGCTGAAACTGGAAGAAAATCAACAGGGACACAGACCATGTGGTATAGTTCAGGATAACAGCAGCATCACAGGCTCTCCAAGTGTAGAGACCCATGTAGAATTAGGCCCAAGAAGAACAAGGTTTGGTTCTTATTGGCCCAGTGGAAAACAAACACACACCCATGTAGGCCCATCTGCTGCAGTGGAAAGAAGCCCCGGCTGGTCCTAACCTGTGCTCACTTTAGGAGGACTTTGAGCCAGGCTCTTCACCTGTGGCAGTCATCTCTAATGGGTAACTCCTGGATGAACAACTTTGTAAGGCTCTTCCAGTGCTGAAATTCCATGTTCCTAAGATCAAAAGCAAAAAGAAAACCATGAACTCACGTAGATATTATACCTTGCATTGGTCAATTTCCATTAGATTTTTTTTTTTGCATTACTTATAAACCCTCAAAGCAATAAAAAATATTTTCAAGAAATATTCAAAGCAATATAGATATTATTTTGCTGAATGCCTTTTTGAAGGTTGCTGAGGTTCAAAGGAGGTTAGTGACTTTCCCCAGTTATTTAGATGTAACTGAGGGACTCAGGATTCAAACCCAGTTCTCTCTAACTCCAAGTCTTTTGTTGCCTCCCATTTTTCCATGCTCCCTTAGTGCCCTGAGAAAAATTCAGAGGATAATTAGAATATTGAAAGGTGTAGAAATGTGATGCTATAAAGGAAAGGTCTGAGAAAGGGTAGTTGTTCACCTGGTTCTTACTTCAAACACCAAAATGTATTCCAGAAGATCAAAGATTAAATGGCTAACAAACTTAAAATAAAACATGGGTAATTTATTAAATATATTGGAGAGGGGAAGATATAATTCAAAACTTAAAAGCCAAAAAGGAAAAAGAACATGATAAATCTGACTATTTAAAACATTTAAACTTGTGACTAAAACATTAAACTGGCAAGATATAGCATTCAAGGAAAATTTAAATAGTTAATATACAATAATACAAAATACAAATATCAAACTAATAAGAATATTTGCTATAGCTACCTCAAGTAGATAGATACTTATAATGCAAATAAATTTTTAAAGAGCAAATGATGCAAAAAAGATGTTTTAGGGCAAAATAAGTGAACAGGAGTTTTGTGCAAAAAGAAATTTAAATGACTGACAAGCATATAAAAAATGCTTAACCTCAAACTGAAGAAATGCCAAGTTTGAAAATATGACGTCTTCTTATCATAATGGCAAAGGTCAGATGTTGGGGTACATGCAATATTTACAAGAGTGTGAGGTAGTAGCTAATCATATATTATTTGTGGGAGTATAAATTGATACTACATTTTTGGAGGCAACTTGGCAATAGCTATCAAAAACTTAACACTCACACCCTTTAGCCAAAAACTTATTGTTAGATGATATTTATTATAACATTGTGCAAAATACTGAAGCAACCTAAGGGTGCATGGACTGTGCACTGGTAAAATAAATTGTTTTACGTTGACTAATAGAATACTCCACAGCTATTAAAAAGAATGAGACAATGTATAGGAAAATGTGAATGAAGAAAGCTCTCTAAGATACTTCAGTAAGTGGGAAAAAAACAATGTATAAAACACTGTGTAAAATATATTTTTTGCATAAAATTTTTAATTATTTATAATTTTATAAACCTGCTTATATTCATAGCAAATATAATTGGTAATATATACAAGAAACCATCAACATGGTTACCTTTGGAGAGAATAATAAGAGTTGAGGGGGCCTTTTATTTTTATGCCTTTTTGTATTACTTTCATGTTCACATACATGCTGTATATACATATTAATTTTGTTTTGTACCTCAATGCATTATCTGGGCAATGAGATTACTTCCTGTTTTTTTTTTATCTTTATTAGTTTCTCTTTGATTAGTGAATAAATAATCATTTTTTAAAATAGGCAATAGCAAATAAAAAAAAAACAAATAATACATATACCCTTTCACTTAGGAAGTTTATTTCCAGGGATGTTATCCTTCAGAAACACCTTCATAAGTGTTTGCCTACCAAAAAGCTGGACACAACCTTAACCACATCAATAGGAATCCTACTGAAAAACCATGTTATATCCATATGGTGGAATACTAGGCTCCTAATAAAAAGGTAGATGATAGGCACTGATATGGAAAATGCTCAAGACTGTTAAATGAAAAAGCAAACCAAAAACAAGTTATGAAATTACATATATATGTACATATATACATATATATATATATGATCCTATTCATTTAAGTTAAAAGGTAATAATATGTTAAAATATATAAAGAAACAGAAATCAAGGCATGGGCTTGCAAGGGCATACAGTAGATTTCTAAAAAGTATACACAAGACACTGTTAACAGTGGTTACCTCCAGAAGTGAAGATGATGAGGGGGCTTTTTGCTTTTCCTTTTATATCTTTCTGAAACATTAGAATTCATTTACCATGAGCATATGTACTTTTTAAATAAAAAGGTAGCCCTACTAGCTTGACAAGAGATTATTTGGCCCATGAATTTTTAACATTCAACTTCCTGTATGCAGGAGCCTTGATCAAATGACTGTTCTATCTCTTCTGGCTCTCTGAGTCATCAGATCCTAGACAGTCTCTGAAATGACTGTCATCTATGAGGGAGTAAATCTGGAACTTTATAGTGCAAGGGGCTGTTTGACTCCAAGAGCCTAACAACCACTTCCCTCCGAGGCAGGAGAAAACTGAGGCTCAGAAAGGTGATATGACAGTCACTCAGTTCTTGAGTGGCACCCAGGCCACGCTGAGGTCAGCAGACCCCCCAGTGTCACCATGTAGCCAGTGCTTTCATTAAGAACTCCACCAGAATAGAAAGCTGAGGAAGAGGTGAGGAAAATATAAAAGTGAATAAGGAGACTTTAAAAAAGTTATTATGAGAGGACCAGGATATGGAAGTGAACATTACAGGTGTTCCAGGCCTGATAGGGCAACTGTGGCAACCCCGCCATCCACCACCCAATATCATCAGAGAGACTGATGAGAGGCAACGTACAATTCTATTTTTTACTGGTAGATAATCTGATCAGTTCTTTTATACTTCTTCATGGTCTATAGCCATCTCCCTTGTAAATAAACGAAAGCAGAAACCTGGTATCACCTGCAAAAACCTAGCTCAGTGTAAGTTAGGAAACTGGACTTACAGCATGTTTATTTGAAGCAGAAAAGCTTCCTAGGGGCTTGGCTTGTTCACCCTTGTGCCCCACCCACCATCCCTCTGCTGCAGCGGGCGCAGAGCCCTGTCACTGGAAAGCACTCCGTAATTACATTGCGTTGACTTAGCCTGAACTGATTCGAGAAAGATTTCAGCTTTTGCTTCTCATTAAATTTGACTTTGGGATGATTTTTCCCTCTTGGCGGAGTTTTGTGCTTGGTTTCAGATGCTCTCTTTCTCTTTTGGCAGGGGGCCCAGAATGGAGTTAGCAGCAGAAACTTGAACTCCAGGCATTTTTTATTCCGTTTGGTCAAAATTCACTCTGGAATTGTGCAGGAGAAAAGGGGCCTTCAAATTTATTTTTGAACAAGGCTCAGGGCGATGTAGCTAAGCTCAGGATGACAGGACCAGGCATATGACCAAAGAGAGGGGTTTGGCGGGCAGCCAGCCTCATTCCAAGCAGAACCTCATCTGAATATATTAATCTGTCATCACATACTTGTCCATGTATATTACATGTGTCTCTCTTTGTTATCCTGTTTTCCCTCTGATTTTGAAGGCTCCTATCTATGCCAAGAGTCGAGGAAACTCACAGCAGCATTTTAAATGCACACACTAAAATCCTAGCAGACATGGGTAGATTTTTTTTAAAAAGTGTTTCATCACAGTCAGACCATGGCAGAGATGCCATGGGATGAAATGTCATGTCTCTGCCAACTGAGAGTTAACAAGAGCACACAACTTGCTAAGTTAACACTCAAATGCTTGGGCAAGATGAGGGGTTTTGAGGCAGGCGGCATAATCCTAGACAGCCTCTCAGTTTGGGGTGACTCTTTTCTTCTGTCTATCAGAACAATAGGCCTCAGGAAATACCAAAACTCTCTGGCTTCCCCTCTTTCAGGTGAATGGCATTGACCTCCGTGGAGCATCTCATGAGCAGGCTGCTGCTGCGTTAAAGGGCGCTGGGCAGACGGTGACGATTATAGCACAGTACCAGCCTGAAGGTCAGTGAGAGCCCACACGCACGGTTCGGGTATGTTTCTGTGTGAATGTGTACCTGCATTTCTGATCACCTGTATTAAGCAGTCACTGCAACAAGGCTTTTTGAAATTGACCTGTCCTGAAAAATCGATGTTTCACATCCAAACAACAACATGAAGCTTTGTTACTTTCCATGTTGCAAGGAAGACATCAGACAGTTAGATGCTGGACATGTGAATTCACATAAATAACTAGCATCGGTTTCATTTCATTCATTTTCTCATCTGGTACATACTTTTGGTCAGCAGTGGGTATCATAAAGTATTTAAGGTTGAGGAAGCAAGGGGGAAAGAATTCATCTACAGAAATAATAAATAATAAATGATGAGTAGACCATATTCTCTCCATGTGGCATTAACTCTTACCAACGCTATCATTAAGGTTTGGAAATCCTCCATGTGGACTTTTATTTTATTTTATTATTGTCTTTTCTGCTACATTGTCACTTGTTTGGAACACAACACCATAAACCTTGAGACTGGGATGTCATCGATTGGATTAGCCAACTGAGGCTTGATGAGATTCCACAAATTGGATTAGCCATACTGTGTTCTTTGGTTTGTTTCAACATCTGTTTCTGTGATCAGAATGAGGCTCGATGAGACAACTGGGGTGTTACCAATTGCAGGGTTGATTTCTTAGCAAATATGTATATGGATTGCAACCTTTGTTCATGCACACCAGTGTACTTGTGCGCACCACTCTAGGCTAGATTTTGTACAAAACAACAGAGGAACATGGTTTCTGTCTTCAAGAGATGTAGTTAGTTGATTCTGGTCCATGTGGCTGACAGATAGGATCATTAAACAGCTATGATGAAAGTACCAGATGCCATCGAGGAAGAGCCTCTGTGCCTGTCAGTTTAAATAACTATTTTGGCCTTTTCTAATGATTCTTTCTTAACATCAGTTGTTCTGTTGTTGCTTGGAAGACTGAGGTTTGGGCCATGCCTATATCTTAGATTTTATCATTATTGGTGGCCAAGCACTTATTTTATGTGAAAATAAAAAAAATTCTAACATGTGTTTTGATAGGTTCCTTTCACTTTGCCTGACCTAAGCATTAGAATTTGCAATTAAGTTCTTTTAAAAAGCATTAAATGCTTTCTCCTACTGTCCTAGCCCACACCGACCCAGAGAGCTGGGAAAGAGGAGATTAGTGACTGTCAAAGACGGAAGACACAATACCAGGGGGACATGTTCTTTCCAGACAGTTTTGAGAACTCTTCCTTCAAAATTAGTAGAGGTGTCTTCTAATAGGAATAAATGGTTCCAAAAGTCCGCTGTAAAACAGTAAATACAAAGATCTGAGTTAACCCAATATGATGAACAAATTTTACTTCATATAGAGGAAGAATTTATTCATGGAATTCTCCCATTTTCTTGAGGGCTGTGTTCTTTTAGTCTCAAACCCCAGGCCCTTCCCCCATAACTTGGCTCATGGCATAAATATTCCTGGCTGTCTTCCATTTCTGAAAAATTTCATCTCAGACAATTCTGCAGACTGATAAGGTTGTCAGAAATATATAGGCATTCCTGGGAGATATTGTGGGTTAGGTTCCAGACCACCTCAATAAAGCAAATATCACAATAAAGCAAGTCAAATGAAGTTTTTGGTTTCCCAGTGTATATAAAAGTTATGTTTATACCATACTGTCATCTATTAAATGCAATAGCATTATATCTTAAAAAATGTACATACCTTCATTTAAAAATACTTTATTGCTAAAAAATGCTAACTGTCATCTGAGCTTTCAGCAAATTGTAATCTGTTTTTGGAGTGTCTTACCTTGATGTTGATGGCTGCTGACTGATAAGGGTGGTGGTTTCTCTGGCAATGTCTTTAAATAAGACAGCAATGAAGTTTACTCTGTTGATTGACTCATTCTTTCACAAACAATTTCTCAGCATGCAAAGCCGTTTGATAGCATTTTACCCACAGTAGAATTTCTTTCAAACTTGGAGTCACTCCCCTCAAACCCTGCCAGTGTTTTATGAACGAAGTTTATGTAATATTCTAAATCCTTTGTTGCTATTTCAACAATCTTCACAACATCTTCACAGGAGTAGATTCCATCTCGAGAAACCACTTTCTTTGCTCATCCGTAAGAAGCAGCTCCTCATCCATTTAAGTTTATCATGAGATTGCAGCCATTCAATCACATCTTCAATTCAGTCAATTGTTATTCTAGTTCTCTTGTTATTTCCACCACATCTGCAGTTACTTCCTCCACTGAAGTCTTGAACCCCTCATATGTGAGGGTTGGAATCAACTTCTTCCAATCTCCTATAAAAGTTGATATTCTGAGCTCTTCCCATGAATCATGAATGTTCTGAATGGCATCCAGAAGGGCAAATCCTTTCCAGGAGGTTTTCAGTTTATTTTACCCAGATCCATCATAAGGATCACTATTGATGGCATCTATGGCCTTAAGAAATTTATTTCTTAAATAAGAGTTGAAGTGGAAATTACTCCTTGATCCATGGGCTGCAGCATGGATGTTGTGTTAGCAGGCACAAAAGCAACATTAATCTCATTTCCTGTCTCTATCAGAGCTCTTGGGTGGCCAGGGGCATTGTTGGTGAGCACTAATGCTGTGACAGAAATCTTTTTTCTGAGCAGTAGATCTCAAAAGTGGGTTTACACTATTCAGTAAACCATGCTGTAAATAGACATGCTGTCACCCAGGCTTTGTTGTTCCGCTGATAGAGCACAGGCAGAATAGATTTAGCATAATTTTTAAGGGCCCTAGGATTTTCAGAATAGAAAATGAGCATTGGCTCCAATTGAGGTCCTCAGCTACCTTATCCCCTAGAGAGAGTCAGCCTGTCCTGGAGAGCCTTTAAGCCAGGCATCCACTTCTCCTTTCTACCTATGAAAGTCCTGGATGGCATCTTCTTCCAATAGGAGGCTATTCATCTACGTTGACACTCTGTTGTTCACCTTAATTCATGATCTTAGCTAACCTTTCTGGATGACTTGCTGCAGTTTCTACATCAGCCCTTGCTGCTTCACCTCACACTTTTGATATGGAGATGGCTTTTATCCTTAAACCTCATGAACCAACCTCTGTTAACATTAAACTCTTTTTCTGCAGCTTCCTCTCCTTTCTCAGCCTTCATAGAATTGAAGAGAATTTGGCTCTTGCTCTGGATTAGGCTTTGGCTTAAAGGAATGTTGTGATCTGGATGGCCGATCTTCCATCCAGACTAATAAATTTTCTCCATATCAGCAATGGTGCTGTTTTGCTTTCCTATCATTTGTGTGTTCATTGGAGGAGCACTTTTAATGTCCTTCAGGAACTTTTCCTTTGCATTCACAACTTGACTGACTGACTGGTGCAAGAGGCCCAGCTTTTGGCCTGTCTCAGCTTTCAACATGCCTTCCTCACTAAACTTAACTAATTTCCAGCTTTTGATTTAAAGTGAGAGATATGTGACTCTTCCTTTCACTTGAACACTGAGAAGCCACTGCAGGATTATTAATGGGACTACTTTCAATATGGTTGTGGCTCAGGGAATAGAGAGCTTGAAGAGAGGGAGAGAAATGGGGGAGCGACCAGTCAGTGGAGCAGTCAAAACACACACTTATCAATTAAGTTTGTCAGCTGATATTGGCATGTTTCACAACACCCTAGAACTACAATTACAATAGCAACCTCAAAGATCATGATCACAGATCACCATAACAAATATAATAATAATGAAAAATTTTGAAATATTGTGAGAATTGCCAAAATGTGACACAGAGACGTGAAGTGAGCACCTGTTGTTGGGGAAATGGTGCCAAATAGACTTGCTCCATGCAGGGTAACCACAGACCTTCAACTTGTAAAAAATGCAGTATCTGCAAAGTGCAATAAAGTGAAATGCAGTAAAGTGAGGTATGCCTCTGTTACGACAGTTAGAAGCTCTTGATAATGAAGATAGCCACTCAAATAACCTTAAACAACATTATTTCAAGGTTTAAAGGTTACCATACAAGCATACCATAGTTCTCTCAGCATAAATCTTCATCCTAAGCTTCTTTACAGCTTTGTAAAGAATTTACAAATTATTCTTAATTCTTAATTTGGATACTATGGTATACTTTATCAAGGTGCCTGTTCAAAGCATGTCTTATAAATCATACTAATCTGTTTTAAAGTGCATCTAAAGAAACCTACAAATAACAACAACAAGCTTATTTCAAAATGCAGAGTTGCAGATCAGAGTCACTGAATTACTCCCCTGTTTTAATAGTCTAACTGTATTCTAGTTCATCACAGCTTTAAATCAATTGGAAATGTGATGCAACATAATGCGCAATCATTTCCCCCCTTTTGCAAATTTAATGTGTATAGTTAAAGCTTTTGTTTAGCTATTGATTAAAATGGGAAACTGATTGGGTTGTGGTTTAGATCATTTAAGGACATTTAAAGTATACAACATCTTTAGGAAATGAACGATTTACCTTTAAAATAACAAAGGAAAAGAAGAGTGTGCCATGAGATTCCATGAGGAAATTCTCACCAAGTCCCCTTTCTGTGCATGACTATTGTGAGGTATCCGTGCTGAGACAAGTTTTACTGATACCTCTTCTGTTACAATCATCAACCAGGCTTACACTAAATAAGTTTTTCAGTTACAGTCAAATACTTTCATCAGATATATTCTAGACACCTTGCTAAGTATTACTAGATAACAAAAAATTCAGCCTTTATCCCCATCCTATGTCTTTGTTTGTAAGGAACTTTTTATCTTATTGAGGAGAAAGGACTTAAATCCATTCAACAGAGATCACTGAGGTAGCACAGTAAGAGAACCTGATGATATAAGACCAAAATTGTATGATCATGTCAGCATCTTTAAGAATTATGTAATGTCAGAGAAGGAATGAACCTATAAGAGCCAGTACAGTGTAACAGTACTTCATGGAAATGGGAAAATGGAACCAGACTTTGAAAAATACTCTTCTATTCTAAAGAGCAGGAACAAGGAATATCTTGTTGATCTACGTAGGTTGTGAGCTTCATGTGTGTAGACACAAACCAAGTATTTTGATCACTGATAAATCTGCCTTCTATTATAAACATACAGCTAATATTTCTTAAAGAGTTGCTGAACTAATGAATAAAAGTTTATCATTCTTTAGTATCTGAGTTTCCACTTGGAGGTAATTGAAGAAGGAAGATTTTTACTACTTGCACTTTTCTTTTTTTTCATTTTTGCTTCAGAGCAGAAAATAAATGCTTAGTAAGTGTGTATTATAAAATATTAAACTATTTCCAACTGTTTTTTGTAGTAGCATATTTTATAAAATAATTATAAATAATTTGTAATTATCATAATGTAGCAATAAATGTCTTCCTTAGCAAGTCTTACTGTGCAAGGTAAGGTGAAAATTGTCATGCAAACTTCTGCTTAAAATGAGCTTGGCCCCAGTGTCTGAATTACTCTCTCCATCATCAGTATTACTCAATGTCTAGGTCTAGGTAATAGAATTGAAGTTAAATTTGAAGAGTCATATACAAAGAATGTTTCTTTCTAGTGGTGTGATTGTGATTCATTTTCATCTTTATCTAGTTTGTATCATGTGCTTACTTGGAAATTAACATGCATTACATTAAGAATAGGAAGAAAATAGTAATTTCCTCTCTTTTTAAAAAGGATCATGTGTCTAATATGTCAGGAATAATTCTACTTTAGCAATATGAGAAATTAACTCTTGTGAAAACTTCAGTTACCTATTAATTAGTGAAGTTACTCCAATGCTACTTCAAAAAAGGAAACACACTGTCACCCCCCACACAAGCATACACACACACACACACATATATATATATACACACACACACATATATACATCCCTTCCCTTCCCTTTCCAGACATCCACCCCATTGCTTTCAGAATTATTGTTCTAGAAGATAATGACTCCAATGTGTCTATATACAAACTCCTTGCCCTTTGCTACCGACCTCTGCTCTTTCCTCACTCGCTACCACCACCCACCCATGTCACCCCTTTGCACTTTCCCATTGCTGCATAGGACTGCTCCCTGCTCCTCCACTTGGTCCTGAACTGTCATGCATCTGGGCCTTTGCTCATGTGGGTACTTCTACCCGGAATTCCCTTTTCTCCTTTTTCAACAGTAGGATTCATAGTCATCTTGAAGGTCCTAACCTGTCAATTCCACTCCTAAGCTATCTGTAATCTGCTAAATCAACACTGATTGATTCTTTCTCTGAGCTCCTTCCAGTTGTATGCAGAAACCTGGTGTGTCCCTTATCAGGACTTGCCCTCAAATAAGCTTCTAGAGGTCAAGGACCCTTCTATCATTCAATTTGTCTCCTAGGTTAATTGGTACAATATGAATTTGACTATGCATTATTAGAGAGTTGTCTAATAGTCTTCCTTTGTTTTAGGAGTGCTGTATAACATCTTTAGTATCTTGGCAAATATTGCAAATATGAATAGTAGGTGCTTAAGAAATATTTGCTGAATAAATATTGAATGAATGGTTTGGGATTTTGATATTAGATGCAGAAATGGTAAATGGATCCCTAGATTGAACATTTGGCATTGATGCAATTTTTAGATGATGCCTTTTGTTTTTTTGTTACAAAAACTTTAGCAACCCTAGTAGATAAATTCCTTTTTTCCTGCATTGCAGCATATCTACAGCAGTTGCTCTGTCCTACAACACAAAGAAAAGATGATTAAAGTCTAACATTTTTTAAAGTTCTGAAACTCAACTTTAATACTGTTGATGAATAAAAAAGGCATTGATTACAACTTAATTATACATTTGTCAAAAGGGTCTAACACACATTTCCCTGGGTCAGATTGGGTCAAATTTTTTAATTTGTTGTCTTCTAAGTAATACAATAATACCTAAACTTAGTATAAGATAACCAACTGGCATTGAAATAATAAACCACTAGATTCTCACGAGACCAAGTGAACAATATAAATTGTTGGATAAAGTACAAAATGGAGACAATTAATTGCCAAGCTGTCCCTATGAAGGCCACCAATACCTTCTTGCCTCTAATCTGACTACTCAGGGCATGTGGGGACACTTCAGGGGCCTCAGAGGGGCCTGCAAGTAGGAAAGAGGAAGTCCGTGGTGGTCCCCATCATTGATTAGGGACTTGAGTATAAACAGTGAGGGGTTCTGATACCCCACCTTTTAATTCTTTCACAGAATATTTGAGTTCCTAAAAGAAAGGCCCCAAAGACAGAGCTGATTATTGTCTGGAGACTTCTGAGTGTGGTCTGGGTTATGGAATTGTAGCAGAGTGGCCATGTGGTTCATTTAGACCTTCATTCAGTTACTAGATATTTTTTACTGAACATTTATTATGCCTCAGTTAATATTCTAGGGAAAGGATAAAGTGATGAAACACAAAGTTCCTCTCAAATATAAAATTTTTTGTATGGTAATGAGTGGTATAAGTAAGTAGAAAGAATGTAAAAGTGGTAGTAACAGAGACATGTATGGTGGTAGGGAAGACCTTGCTAATAACGTCGTATTTCAGCAGTGACCTAAAAGAAGTGAGGGAGGAAGCCATGTAAAAAGATGGGGGAAGAAATGTGTTGTTCTAGAGTCTTAGTCTACCTAGTGTGATCTGTGAATCAGATTTCACCTAGGAGCTTGTTGGAAATGTATAATGCCAGCCCCAACCCAGGCCTGCTAAGTCAGAATCTGTGTTTTTTCAAGATCCACAGGCTATTTGTTTGAACATTAAAGTTTAAGAAGCACTCCTTTAGAATACTTGGAGACCCTGCAGGAATTTTCATTTTCGTTATAAGGTTGGACTTTGTCTACGTGGAATACTGGGAAAAGTCCCATAAGACTGTATCATCAGGCTTGATTTCTGGCATGTGTCCGTCCATATTGGTCCTGCCTCAGTGGTTTTATTAGGGATAGGTCAGGCTGCGGGGCGTCTAAAAGTACATGTGTTATTCACCTCTACTTGGCCTATCCCTCCCTCTAAATACAGATTTAAGGCAAATTCATAAATCTTGCTAGAACTCCTTAGCTAGTGAGGCAGTGAATCTATTCAGACTCTTTCCCTTTAAGTGTGGGCCTATCCTGCAGGGGAGTAGAGAAACAGGCAGTTGGGATGAGTTAAGATTGAACTCTATCCTAATGGAAGCTTTCTGAACCAGAAGAAAGGCATCACTATAAAATATCTTTGAGTAACTTATTATATTTTAAAGCAGAAGCTCATTTAATCTTTTTCACACCTTTTAAATTGTGAAAATAATTCAGAAAGAAAAGTATGTATTCTTTTCAGCATGAAGTGGAACTCTCATCTTGCTCAGAGTTCCTACTCCGAATTAAGTCACCAAACTTAAAACAGAGTTGGACACGGTGTTGTATTTCTCTGTAGGGTCAAAGATATGAGGCAAGCTTGAAATGAATATTTAATTTACACTCTGAAGATTATGAACACTTTCTATACCTGAAAGTTCTCGGAAATGAGAATGTACAACATCCAGCAAGTTTACTTGCAACGCAAGCTATATTTCTTAATTTAAATCAGTGTCTACATAAGTTAATGCATATGAATGAGCAGCTGTGGCATGTTGAAATATTTTCTTAGTGCAAATAACTGCATCTTAAATGCCCAGGCGAGATTCATAAAGTCCAGCTGCAGGTCTTGGACAGAAATTGCACCAGCATCATCAAGGAACATTGAAGATGAGCTTTAGAAGGTAAAGTACTGTGCAAGACTCTAGATTGGGAAGAGAAGACCAGCGTTCTAGTGCCAACTCCAACTCTGGCTGTGTGACCTCATGCTAATTGATCATGTTTGAGTCCCAGTTTTCTCACCTAAAAAAGGGAGTAAGAATGAGTAAAATATTTTCAAAAGAAACCACCAGTTATTGAAATCTAGATTAAAAAACAGGACCATCAATTGGCCTAGAAGCATACATTCCATTACTTGAAAGTTTTATCACTAACATTGCACTTTTCCTTTGTATTTTTATTTTGCATTCTTTAAGAAGAAATGAATGTGCAATGTGCAATATAGTTAACTTGATGCATTCTGTGTGGTTTAAATAGAATCATTGAAAAATGGAAATTAAGAGTTGGAAGAATCCTTGAAGATCTTGTCCACCTTCCTCATTTCACAAATTTGTGTGTCCGTATTTCAGCACCCAGATAGGAAAGCAGTTCAATATCTAAAATGTTGTCATAGCTACTAAAGCTGAGGCTAGATGAGCAGCTTTTAAATTCCTTAATTCTTTTAATTCACTGCAGTAGCTCATGATGGCAGATAGCTTACATGGGCCAAGGAATCTAATCCAAAATGGTTATTATGATCAGAAATGGGTTGAAAATTTTCATGGGACCTCAGGGCTTGCTCATGTACAGAATTTCACTTTTATTTCTAGATTGTTATTGCTATTAATTGCTATTATTCATGTATCACAATTCAATGATATATGTAAGAGAGCTTTAAAAGTATAAGTAAGTAACCAATCTAGGAATGTTGGTAGTTCAATAAATAGCTCAAATATATTATGATTTTCTTCTTCTCTTCTTCCTGCGATCCCCTTCATCTATCCGTGCTTTCATCTGTCATCAATCAGTTCATCCTTACTGATACTCAATATTGCCACATATCAGATTTCTCCAAATGTATTGCATTAAATATGGTTTAATTAATCTGGTTGGCATAATCTAATTTTCACCAAAATATTAGGAAGGAAGCTTAAATATAAATTAACATGACTCTAGAATTTTTATTGCTCAGCTAAGGCTTTCTCCATAACTCTCTCTCACACATGCATATACTTATAGATACTGCCTCTTCCTGCAATTACACATCTCCCAGGATGTCCCTTCACTCAATGTATCCTTTTCCTAAACTTCTCCTAGTTGCTTTTGTTTCCTTGCTGACCTCCATCTAACACATAGCTGCACAGAATATGACAGAAAAGATGATTCCTGAAAATAGAGTCCACAGGTTTGTGGGGGATTCTCTCCAGATACATGAATGATTAATGACAATGCATGCCTTTCTCCATGCCTGCACCCTAGTTTGGAACTAGAGTAATGTAATGAGGACACAGTGAGGTATCACTTCCTGTATCAGAAAACTCTCTTAACCTCATTATCTATCCTGGGAATACAACATCTTAAACACATATCAAAGAGCCTAAAAATATTTACAAAGCTGATCATAGGTCATTCCCCCTCCCACGAAAGCATCCCTGCTCAGCCCTCAAAATAACTCTGATTTCATAGTTAAACATATTGATCTTTGGGTGTCTCGTCTTGTGATTTTATATTATTTTGGAGGTCTCTTTGCATCTCATGACATAAAGCACTCACTCGTTAATACTGACAGAGACTATATAAATATTTGTGCTAGAGACATTTTGACAACCAAAAAGATCTCTGGGATCCATTCCTGGCAGTAGCAGAACCAGATCAATTATATGGAAATAAAGGGTTCTAATCCTATTCTTGTCTATACAAGTATTACTGAACCTTCCATTTGACAAGGAATTTCAGGACGTCAAAGAATGTTCCACAGAGACAAAAGAAGAAGAGGAATACAAATGAAGACAGATTTAAAATACCTACTAACTTCACCGCATATTCTGGTGTCCACTGTAGTTCACCCCCAGATTTGTTTGACTAACCCCCTACTTAAGCCAACCCTCAAATTTAGTAATGACGGAGACCTTTTTCTTTTCCTGACTGTAGCCAATACTTTTTTGATCACACCAAAGCCATATCACTTTTCTGAACAGGAAGTCTCTTGTTTGTTAATTAAAGTGGTGAAAGAGATTATTTTTCAGGCTCTTTCCAACAAACATCCTATAAAATTTAGTTTACTGTGTCTTCTAATTAGAACTTGTCATCAAAGAACAATTACTACAAGCAGGTAATTTCTACATGTTCTCTTTTTATTCCACACATTTTAAGCACATGGAAATTCTGTTTTCAACTACTTGGGAACGGGAAAGATCTGTATCTGTGGCAATTGCTCTCTCTCTCTCTGTCATGAGGACTTGAACCCTTGAATAATGATTTTCAGTTCAATTCAAGTAGGATCACTTTTTGCTTGTTGGGACTTCCAAGATTAACGACTTATTGTACACAGCGTCTTTGTTTATAGATCCATTGTAGCCTAAAACTTAGCATTTTAATAAATTAAATTGTAATTATTAAGCTTAGAAACAGATTTATTAAGGCTGAAAGGAAGTAATAGGAAAAAATCAATTTCAAGAAATCAAAGATACAGAAAGCAGAAATCATGGCTAGGTTTTGAATTCTCAGAATCACAGGTTACTACCACAAGTAGTAGTGACTTTAGGATGGAAAAGCCAAGCCCAAGAAATATAAAGTATAGATCTTTAATGTGCTTTTCAGATTCCTAACCCAAATAGGATTCCTGTCAGACTCACTGACTAATTATCAAAGATACAAGTATCCAGACTGAACTTTGGGTCATGATCATCTTCTCTTATTCCGCCTCTTGGTTTCCTCATATTCATGTTCCCACTGCTAAGGATGATTTCCTTTCTTAATAAAGAGTTGCTGATGCATTATGAAAATTAAGTAATGCCAGAACAAAAAAAATTATTTATTTGATCTTCATTCAGTTAAGGTTTGTTAAATGCCTCCAATGAGTGGCAGGCTGCCCTGGACATTAAAGACAGAATGCTGAACAAAGTAGACATGACCTTTCCCTAATGTACCTATAGTCAGCCAAGTAAAATCACACTAGTGAATAATACAAGCTATATAGAAAGAAAAGAGAACTTAGATCTAGACTCTTAGAGGCTCGATATTCAAGTACACTCTTAAAGTACACTAAACTAGAGCAAATCAAAACAAGCAAAAACTCGGACCCAGGTAGAGGGTCAAGAAGACATCCCAAGGAAATAATACTTCCTTTAATCTGAAGGGTGAGTAGGCATTAACTTGTCAAAGCAAAACAGAGGAAGGGATTGTAAGCAAAATCACTGATTGGAGGAGGGACTGAACGCAAAGGGGGGGAACACTGGAGTTGGCAGACGGAGGCAGCACAGGCAGATTACAGAGGACGTGTTATCTGTTTTTTTCTCCTGAAAGCAATGGTGTTGAAGAGTTTTAAACCAGAGGTTGGCGAAATCAGGTTTGCTCTTCAAAAAGATGACTCTGGCTGCAGAATAAAGAATGGGCTGAAGAGCATCGAAGGAACTGGTAAAGGACCAGTTAAAAGATGCTCATCTAGGTAAGATGGCAGTAGTTGGGTTGGAGCCGTGGCAGACAGCAGTGGAGAAGAGAAGCAGACAGACTCGGGAAAGAAGGTGATAAAATCAACAGACTTACATATCAGTTTATTAAAGTACACAAATCCATTCATTTCATTAAAATATGGCAAAGCATTTTTGACTATTATAAGATGAGTAAACCCCTCTAGGGAAAGTAGGTTTCATTCATCTTCATATCACTAGTCTTAGCACAGTGCCTCACTCACAGTAAACCATCAGTAAATGTAGAGAACACATGATAAAAAAATGAATGATACCAATGGGTAAATGTATCTATTCTACAGGAACTTTTTCTTCACTTTGTATTTTAGCCAGAGCAGAACAAAATATAGATAAGAGGCAAAGGAAGATGAAGCAAAACAGGGAGATGGGTGCAAGAGAGAATAATAAAAGTTAGTCTGTTTGGGGCGCTCAGCATATGCCTGATGACATTCTAAAATCTCCGCACATGTTAACTCACCTAAACTTCTCAAAACCTGTGACATAGTTTCTGTTGCATTTGCTCATTTACAAGAAGGAAACGGACTCAGAAACAGTAAGTGGTTTTCCCAAGGTCAGACAACTAAGCAGTAGAGGAAAACTAGGATTCAGTCTCAGGCAGAGAGTCCAAACAACCATTGAATTAAACAGCTTCTCACAGGAGACAGGAAAAGGGACCAGAGTCCCGTGTGATGAAAGGATTGGGAAGAAAAGAGGGGGCAAGTATGAGTCCGATGCGGAAATAGAGATAGGAAAGAGTGTACAGGCTAGGAAGGCCAGCAGGTGGGAGGGCTCAGGGAGCCTGGGAGCCAGATGTGACTGGGAGCCAGGCAGTACTAGCTCGGGGGAGGCCCCCGGCCTGGGAGCAGACCCAGGCGGGGTGGGTGAGTTCTCTTCTTTTTTATGTTGTTCTTTCCAAAATATGGTACTTTAGGGCCTGCAATTTGACTCCAGGAATAACTGTGGCCCCAAACTGGCCTAAAGGCAGGCAAGAGTCTTATACTTAACTCCTTGAGGTGTTAAAGAGCAACTTCTCTGAGCCTGAAATCCTTCACTTGTTAATGTAGGGATGATCTCATTTACTTTCCAAAGTTGTAGGAGTCTAATAGCACTTTTGTTCATTTTTCTAAGCCTTGGAAATAATACAAAATAAATAAAATGTAAAATATTAACTTGCACAAGTTTAAGACTGTCATTTCTGAAGGGCTTTCACATGTTTCCCATGGGATCTACAGAACAATTCCAAGAAGTGAATAGACTGGTAATATTATTATCATTCCAATTTCATAGATAAGGAAAATAAAACTCAGTGTGCTTGAGTGACTTGCCCGAAGTCACACTACTAGTAAGTGGTGTGAGCTGAACTTGCAGCCACATGCTCTGATTCTGTCTCATGCTTTATGCTGTCCTTCACATGTTCTTCAGCATCACACTGCTTTATAATTCTCTTATCCAAATAAGTTGAGTCAATTTAGAATTACCAGGCTTTCCATAAGTTTGCTAAATTGAAAAAACATCTATTTTTTTTGATGGGTGAATGACGATATATTATTTTAACTTTATTTTTGAATAGTAGTATGATTACATGGGTTCAGAAATCAAAAGAGCAGTAAAAGATGTACACAAACAAATCTCATTCTCATTTCATCACCATTGACTTCATTTCCTCTGCCTTTATAAGCAGCCACTTAATTAATGAATAACTTATTTAAATAAATACTGAAACTAAAACCATAGTGGAGTATAGGTAAATCTTATTTGTAGTAATTTAAAGGAGAAAAAAATGCTTAATAGGAAATGCTTAATATCTTGGGGAGTTAAGGAATAAAAAATTATTATTTCTTTAGCTGGGTTATTATTTATATCTGCTCCTCATACCTTAAGATATTTTCCCAAATCAGAAAGAATTTTATAAATATTAGATTTTTCTTTCAGTATGACTCCCATAGTACTCAATGTGCTGTGTAAATTGCCAAGGGATCACAAGTTACAGAAAAACCCTTTATGCACTTATTCATTAACTGGTATGATTTTTTTCCCTAGAAAAAATTTGGAGCACTTAATATCCTGTAAAGAGGTCACCAGAATATAAAGGGATCTGAAATCAAGGTTAAAGCCACCCTATTCCCTTGGAAATATGTACAAGAGTTACCTACTTTCATGCAATAGACATCATCATATAAAGATATTTATATCTTTCTCTATTATGTGATAGTGAATACATAAATTCTTCTTAGTTTAAGATCACTCAGAAGATAATTTATAAATGATTGATTTCTTCGTAATGCAAATAACCACTGAAGGGCCCCCACCAGTAAGATGGCGAACTTCCTGCTTCTCTTCCGAGTCCTCTGTTCCCGCTGGCGCCACCTGAAGCCCAATCACCCCTCGCCCCCCTCCCAATCCCAGCACCTAGCCAATAGCCACCAGCCCCGTAGAAGTGACACCTCAATCAGCTCATGCCCCTTCCTATGTAACCCAGCACCTTTCCCTAATAAAGCGGAATTCTCCGGTGAATTGCTGCTGTGTGTCGCTCCCTTCCTTTCAACCACACTGTATTTTATCCAAATTTTTCATATTTTTATTTTAAGTACTTGAACTTCTTAAATATAGATATCATTCATTATGGGAGATTTTTCTGGAAAACATGAGGAGGAATTTCAGACAATTCCCAACTGCTATGACTTAGCAATGAGCAGCAGAAGTACAAAGGACCTTTTGAAAGGAACACAGTTATGTATAAAATTACAGACAGATAGTTGCTTTGGGTAACTTTTAGTAAGAAATAGTGGAAGTACAATGTCTCTATAATCATCATCATCAAAACACAGCTGATACAGTCCAAAGACATGAAGGCATGAAGATTTTGGAAGGAGATGGAGGTAGTGGGGAAAATGTGCTGCAAAAAATCAAATGTTTTCTACCTGGAGAGTTCTATTTATAGTTAGAAACACATTTTTTCCCTCCTTCTAATAGATTCAAGAGAAAACATTTTCAGTAGTCTTCTGATAAATGAATTGAATCTTCTTATTGGAAGCAAACAAAGTCGATTTTCTTATTCATCTTTATTTTGATCCTCTTGTGATTGTTGATTGAAATATTAAGTATGCATTCTTGTCGGGTTTTTCTTTGAGCTGTTGACCTTCTCTCACAATTTGTGTTCCCTCATTGCAAGTCTATAGTATTTGTCTTCCCTAATCATAAGCCAAAAAAATTTACAGAGAGCCTGAGACTCTAGAACAAGCTAAAAAGATACAAATATAATATCTCGATAAAATATCTACTTTATTTTTTAAAATGACAGCTGGTCTTTAGAATAAATTGTAAATGATCTTATCAAGTATCATATGCCAGGACCAGTTTTCTTAGGTACTTCTCATCTAAATACATGATCTTAACCTCCATGTCTCTCTCACCTCCAAGCTACACATCTCCTTGCACTTTCTACTCTAATGACACCAAATTGCTTATTATTCATGCAAGGCCTTGATGTTTCATCCTCTGCAACTTGGCGGTTATTAGTCTGTCTGCCCAGAATTCCCTTCTTCCCTTGTCCACATGGCAAACTCTTTTTCTTTCAAAGAACTAGCTAGGGATCATTGCCTCCAGGAAGTCTTCCGGGCTACACTACTCCCTCCCCAGTAGAGCCACACTGCTTCCCACATACCATCTTAGTATCTGGTATTGTTGTATTTCTCCCTTAGTCTTGTAATTCCCAGAAGCAAATGTCTGATCTCTCTGCAGAGTATCAGCTTCATGGGGCAAAGGAATGACCATACTAGGCAGTCAATAAATGTTTGATTAATAACTTGATCAATGAAGATTTGAGTGCTGTTGATTTTTTGAATCCTAAGCATGTTGAAAACATAACTAACATAAATGGTAAACAGTTGGGTAGAAGCAAAAGACAGCTTGCTTTATACCATCCTAATTGTCCACATATTATGGAATGAGAGGCTCCAGGACTCAAAAAATCACAAATGAACATGAAGAGAGTAGGTAACAACAACTATTAATAATAATTATCATTATGCCTAGTATGTCTATATATTTATATATGTTTATGACATTTAAGCCTCACAAACAGTCTAACATTGTTATTCTCATTTTTCATACAAAGGAATAAAATCTTGGGGAAGTTTCACCATTAAGTGACAGAGGAAAAATTCCAACAGTGGTCTCTCTGACTCAGGTGTCCATTTGCAACACCACATCTCAGAGAAGCAACAGATATCAAGTATTATACTGTGTCCTCACCTATTCCCCACTTCTGTAGAAAGTAAAAAAAGTTCATGGTTACACAACTAGTATAAATTCATGGATTTGATAGTACTTTCTCTTCAAAGCCTCATTAAACACATTATATGCATGGTCTTAGAATCCAGAACTACATTATATTGATAAGCCCTGGAGTTTTATAACTCCCCTTTACTCTAAAAGAGCACTTTTCTTAAATCTAGCAAGACATTGCTTAATAAAATGTACACTAAATGCCTGAGCAATTGAAGGAAGATAGCAGTGATTATGGTTTAAAACTGGATATAAAAAGAAAGCAGATTACCACTGAAGTGAGGATTTCTGCATGTCATTTGGTTTAAATGGAACTGTGATTAGGAAGAGAAAGAAAGACATCTGAAAAGGTCATGAAAAGAAAAATCATAGCAATTGTGAATTTCAACTAAGTGGCTAAAATCTGGGGCAACACAAATGGAAGTACTTTCTAAAGCTCTCTGCACTAAAGCATTTAATGTAAAAAGTACAAAAGGAAACTATATATAACCTCTGAGAGGCAATATAGCTGCTTGATAATTAATTCTATTTGAATAAAATAATATCAAATGTGTATGAAATGCATTGCTAAGAAAAATGAACAGCTGAACTTAGGCAACAACAAAACAAAGGCATATCAAAGGAAAAAAAAGGATCAGAATCAGAAAATTTTAAAACCTGGGCAGAATGGATTTTATTGTCAGTAAATGTATTATCTTTCTAGTCACAAACATGACAGTATGAATATAGTGGGCTTAATTACTAAGCCCCTGGAAAGTAAATCTTCAGAAAAAACACAGCTCATGAGGAGAGACAGGAAGATGTTCATGGACAGAGCAGAAGTCAAAGACTGCTTCTGCTATTTGCTAGTTGCATGATCTTGTGAAAGCTGTTTAGGCTCACTTATTTCATAATTCTCATCTGTGTAGCAAAGTCAACAATACCTTCTTCAAAGGGTGATTTTTATGAGTAAGTCATAATCATAATTCCTGGCTCATAAAAGGTGCTCAATAAATGTTAACTACTAAAATATTGGAAACTAATGCTGCAAAGTGCCTGATAACTGCCAGACATTGTCATAAGTGCTTTCCATATAGCCGTGCAATCCTTAAAGCCTCTGAGATAGGGCTATGACTGTCCCCAGTTTAGAGACGAAGAAAGTAAGGCATAGAAAGACTAAATTAGTGTCCACAGTCACACAGCAGGGTAGCATTAGGGCTGTGTCTGGCTCCAGTGTCCCTGGTTATTTATTTGTTTGTTTTTGTTTGTTTTTTAATTTTTTATTAAGGTATGATTAATATACACTCTTATGAAGGTTTCACATGAAAAACAATGTGGTTACTACATTCACCCATATTATCAAGTCCCCACCTACACCCCAACGCAGTCACTGTCCATCAGTGCAGCAAGATGCCAGAGATCCACTATGTCCCTTCTCTGTGGTACACTGTTCTCCCCGTGATCTCCCACGCCATGTGTACTAAACATAATACCCCTCAGTACCCTTCTCCATCCCTCCCCACCCGCCTGCCCACACCCCTCTCCTTTGGTCACCATTAGTTCATTCTTGGAGTCTCTGAGTCTGCTGCCATTTTGTTCCTTCAGTTTTGCTTCATTGTTATATTCCACAAATGAGGGAAATCATTTTGCATTTGTCTTTCTCCACCTGGCGTATTTCACTGAGCATAATGTCCCCCAGCTCCATCCATGTTGTTGCAAATGGTAGGATTTGTTTCTTTCTTATGGCGGAATTGTATTCCATTGTGTATATGTACCACATCTTCTTTATCCATTCATCTACTGATGGACACTTAGGTTGCTTCCATATCTTGGTTATTGTAAAAAGTGCTGCGATTAACATAGGGGTGCATATGTCTTTTTGAATCTGAGAAGTTGTATTCTTTGGGTATATTCTGAGAAGTTGTATTCTTTGGGTATATTCCGAGAAGTGGTATTCTGGGGTCAAATGGTATTTCTGCTTTTAGTTTTTTTGAGGAACCTCCATACTGCTTTCCACAATGGTTGAACTAGCTTACATTCCCACCAGCAGTGTAGGAGGGTTCCTCTTTCTCCGCATCCTCGCCAACATTTGTTGTTCTTAGTCTTTTTGATGCTGGCCATCCTTACTGGTGTGAGGTGATATCTCATTGTGGTTTTAATTTGCATTTCCCTGATGATTAGTGATGTGGAGCATCTTTTCATGTGTCTGCTGGCCATCTGAATTTCTTCTTTGGAGAATCGTCTCTTCATATCCTCTGCCCATTTGTTAATCAGGTTATTTGCTTTTTGGGTGTTGAGGTGTGTAAGTTCTTTATTTATTTTGGATGTTAACCCCTTATCAGATGTGTCATTTACAAATATATTCTCCCACACTGTAGGATGCCTTTTTGTTTTGTTGATGATGTCCTTTGCCTTACAAAAACTTTTTAGTTTAATGTAGTCCCATGAGTTCATTTTTGCTTTTGTTTCCCTTTCACAAGGAGATGGGTTCAGGAAGAAGTCACTCATGCTTATATTCAGGAGATGTTTGCCTATGTTGTCTTCTAAGAGTTTTATGGTTTCATGACTTACATTCAAGTCTTTAATCCATTTCTAGTTTACTTTTGTGTATGGGGTTAAACAATAACCCAGTTTCATTCTCTTGCATGTAGCTGTCCAGTTTTGCCAACACCAGCTGTTGAAGAGGCTGTCATTTCCCCATTGTATGTCCATGGCCCCTTTATCATATATTAATAGACCATATATAGTTGGGTTTATATCAGGCCTCTCTAGTCTGTTCCATTGGTCTATGAGTCTGTTCTTGTGCCAGTACCAATTTGTCTTAATTACTGTGGCTTTGTAGTAGAGCTTGAAGTTGGGGAGCATAATTCCCCTGCTTTATTCTTCCTTCTCAGGATTGGTTTGGCTATTCTAGGTCTTTTGTGGTTCAATATGAATTTTAGGATGATTTTTTCTAGTTCATTGAAGAATGCTGTTGGTATTTTGATAGGAATTGCATTGAATCTATAGACTGCTTTAGGCAGGATGACCATTTTGACAATATTAATTCTTCCTATCCATGAGCACTGAATGTGTTTCCATTTATTGGTATCTTCTTTCATTTATCTCATGAGTGTCTTGTAGTTTTCAGAGTATAGGTCTTTCACTTCCTTGGTTAGGTTTATTCCTAGGTATTTTATTCTTTTTGATGCAATTGTGAATGGAATTGTTTTCCTGATTTCTCTCTCTCTGCTAGTTCACTGTTAGTGTATAGGAATGCCACAGATTTCTGTGTATTAATTTTGTATCCTGCAACTTTTCTGAATTCAGATATTAGCTCTAGTAGTTTTGGAGTTGATTCTTTAGGGTATTTTATGTACAATATCATGTCATCTGCAAACAGGGACAGTTTAACTTCTTCCTTGCCAATCTGGATGCCTTTTATCTCTGTGTGTTGTCTGATTGCCGTGGCTACGACCTCCAGTACTGTGTTGAATAGAAGTGGGGAGAGTGGGCATCCTTGTCTTGTTCCTGATCTTAAAGGAAAAGCTTTCAGCTTCTCGCTGTTAAGTATAATGTTGGCTGTGGGTTTGTCATATATTGCCTTTACTATGTTGAGGTACTTGCCCTCTATATCCATTTTTTTTAGACTTTTTATCATGAATGGATGTTGAATTTTGTCAAATGCTTTTTCAGCATCTATGAAGATGATTATATGTTTTTTGTCCTTTTTGTTGATGTGGTGGATGATGTTGATGGATTTTCAAATGTTGTACCATCCTTTGCATCCCTGGGATGAATCCAACTTGATCATGATGGATGATCTTTTTGATGTATTTTTCAATTCGGTTTGCTAATATTGAGTATTTTTGCATCTATGTTCATCAGGGATATTGGTCTGTAATTTTCTTTTTTTGTGGTGTCTTTGCCTGGTTTTGGTATTAGAGTGATGCTGGCCTCATAGAATGAGTTTGGAAGTATTCCCTCCTCTTCTGTTTTTTGGAAAACTTTAAGGAGAATGGGTATTAGGTCTTCACTAAATGTTTGATAAAATTCAGTGGTGAAGCCATCTGGTCCAGGAGTTTTGTTCTTAGGTAGGTTTTTGATTTCCAGTTCGATTTCATTGCTGGTGATTAGTCTGTTCAGATTTTCTGTTTCTTTCTTGGTCAGTCTTGGAAGGTTGTATTTTTCTAGAAAGTTGTCCATTTCTTCTAGGTTATACAGTTTGTTAGCATATAATTTTTCATAGTATTCTCTAATAATTCTTTTTATTTCTATGGTGTCTGTAGTGATTTTTCCTTTCTCATTTCTGATTCTGTTTATGTGTGTAGACTCTCTTTTTTTCTTGATAAGGCTGGCTAGGGGTTATCTATTTTGTTTATTTTCTTGAGGAACCAGCTCTTGCTTTGATTGATTCTTTCTATTGTTTTATTCTTCTCAATTTTACTTATTTGTGCTCTACTCTTTCTTATATCCCTCCTTCTACTGTCTTTGGGCCTCATTTGTTGTTCTTTTTCTAGTTTCATTAATTGTGAGTTTAGATTGCTTATATGGGATTGTTCTTCTTTCTTGAGGTAGGCCTGTATTGCAATATACTTTCCTCTTAGCACAGCCTGAGCTGTGTCCCACAGATTTTGTGGTTTTGAATTATTGTTGTCATTTGTCTCCATATATTGCTTGATCTCTGTTTTTATTTGGCCATTGATCCATTGGTTATTTAGGAGCATGTTGTGAAGCCTCCATGTGTTTGTGGGATTTTTCATTTTCTTCACGTAATTTATTTCTAGTTTCATAGCTTTGTGATCTGGGAAACTGATTGGTACAATTTCTATGTTTTTGAATTTACTGAAGCTCTTTTTGTAGCCTTGTATATGATCTATTCTTGAAAATGTTCCATGTGCACTTGAGAAGAATGTGTATTCTGTTGCTTTTGGGTGTAGAGTTCTGTAGATGTCTGTTAGGTCCATCTGTTCTAATATGTTGTTCAGTGCCTCTGTCTCCTTACTTATCTTCTGTCTGGTTGATCTGTCCTTCAGAGTTAGTGGAGTGTTGAAGTCTCCAAGAATGAATGCATTGCATTCTATTTCCCCTTTTAATTCTGTTAGTATTTGTTTCACATATGTGGGTGCTCCTGTGTTGGGAACATAGATACTTATAATGGTTATGTCTTCTTGTTGGATTGACCCCTTTATCATTATGTAATGTCCTTCTTTGTCTCTTGTTACTTTCTGTGTTTTGAAGTCTATTTTGTCTGATACAAGTGTTGCAACTCCTGGTTTTTTCTGTTAGTTGCATGAAATATCTTTTTCTATCGCTTCACTTTTAGTCTGT
This sequence comes from Manis pentadactyla, assembly GCF_030020395.1. Lineage (NCBI taxonomy): Eukaryota > Metazoa > Chordata > Mammalia > Pholidota > Manidae > Manis > Manis pentadactyla. Next base: position 31,701,068 of record NC_080027.1, read on the forward strand.
GTATGTCTTTGGGTTTAAAATGAGGCTCTTGCAGAAATCTTCTGCATCCGTGGATGTTTTATTGCCCTTGTCTAGCTTGGATTAACACTTAGTCTACCGGCACATACCTGATCATCTACATTTGCTCTCTTACAGCACTAAACTATGTTTTCTACCTTTATCTTGCATCTACCTACCACTTCAGCATTTTATTTAAAAATAATAATAATAATAATAATAATAATAATAAGGGAGAAATGTGGGATTCACATATAAATCAAGTATAAAAATCAAACGAATATTCATATTTGACCTGATTGTTTATAGTTCATAATGCGTGATCAAAACCGAAAGTTTCTGTGATGACTGTCCTTGCACTGTTCACCATGTAAGAACTTATTCACTATGTAAGAATTTGTTCACCATGTAAGAACTTGTTCGTTATGCTTCAGAAGATTGGAGACTGAAGAGAATTAGGCTTGGGGTGGATTAATGGTTGGGCATTGAGCATTGAGTCCCTTATGCAGAATTTTATTGTTGTTAACAACCATCTAATCAATAAATATGAGAGATGCCCTCTCAAAAAAAAAAAAAAAGAATAAAATATTTTTTTTCTAGAAAAAAAAAATGAGGCTCTTGCAGGCAGCATATAGATGGGTCTTGTTTTTTTTTATCCATTCAGTGACTCTATGTCTTTTGATTGGTGCATTCAGCCCATTTACATTTAGGGTGATTATCGATAGGTAGGTACTTATTGCTGTTGCAGGCTTCAGATTTGTGGTTACCAAAGGTTCAAGGTTAATTTCCTTACTATCTAAGAGTCTAACTTAACTCACTTAATATACTGTTACAAACACAATCTAAAGGTTCTTTTCTTTTTCTCCTCCTTTTCCTTCCTCCTCCATTCTTTATATATTAGGTATCATATTCTCTATTTTTTGACTATCCCTTGATTCACTTTGGGGATAGTTAATTTAATTTTGCACTTGCTTAGTAATTAGCTGTTCTACTTTCTTTACTGGGGTTTTATTTCCTCTGGTGACAGTTATTAAACCTTAGGAACACTTCCATCTATAGCAGTCCCTCTAAAATAGACTGTAGAGATGGTTTGTGGGAGGTAAATTCTCTCAGCTTTTGCTTATCTGGAAATTGTTTAATCCCTCCTTCAAATTTAAATGATAATCTTGCCGGATAAAGTAATCTTGGTTCCAGGCCCTTCTTCTGGCCTGTAAGGTTTCTGCTGAGAAGTCTGATGTTAGGTTGATGGGCTTTCTTTTGTTTGTGATCTTATTTCTTTCTTTGGCTGCTTTTAATAGTCTGTCCTTATCCTTGATCTTAGCCAATTTTATTACTATCTGTTTTGGTGTTGTCTTCCTTGGGTCCCTTAGGTTGGGAGATATGTGGATCTCCATGGCCTCAGAGACTATCTCCTTCCCCAGACTGGGGAAGTTTTCAGCAACTACCTCCTCGAAAACACTTTCTATCCCTTTCTCTTTCTCTTCTTCTTTGGTATCCGTATAATGCGAATATTGTTCTGTTTGGATTGGTCACACAGTTCTCTCAATATTCTTTCATTCTTAGAGATCCTTTTTTCTCTCTGTGCCTCAGCTTCTTTGTATTCCTCTTCTCTAGTTTCTATTTCATTTATTGTCTCCTCCACCATATCCAACCTGCTTTTAATACCCTCCATCGTGCTCTTCAGTGATTGGATCTCTGACCTGAATTCATTCCTGAGTTCTTGGATATCTTTCCGTACCTCCATTAGCATGTTGATGATTTTTATTTTGAACTCCCTTTCAGGAAGAGTCATAAGGTCCATGTCATTTAAATCTCTCTCTGGAGTTATATTAATTTTACTCTGGACCAGGTTCCTTTGGCGTTTCATGTTTGTATATGGCGCCCTCTAGTGTCCAGAAGCTCTATTCTGGAGCTGCTCAGCCCCTGAAGCAATGTCAGGGGTTGCAGGGGAGCGGTATTGGTGCCTGGGGGTAGGAAAGAGCTGTTCCCCGCTTTCCGGCTGCTGTGGCTGTCTCTACTGCCTGAACCAGTGTGCCGAGCACACAGGTATAAGTTTTTGTCCCAGAGCAGTCGGATATGGATCCCTGCTTTACACAAGTGGCTGGAGTCTCAGTCTCTCCAGGAATTTTGCCTGTATTAACTTTCCAACCTGGTAGTCATGCGAGTATCATGAAAGCACCATGCAATGTAGATTTGTGCTCCCAGAGCAGATCTCCGGAGTTAGGTATTTAGCAGTCCCAGGCCTTCCACTCCCTCCCCGCTCCATTTCTCTTCCTTCCGCTGGTGAGCTGGGGTGGGGGAAGGGCTTGGTTCCCGCCTGGCCACAGCTTTGGTATGTTACCCTGTTCCGTGAGGTCTGCTCTTTTCTCCAGGTGTATGCAGTCTGGTGCAGTCCTCTTTCCTGTTGCTCTCTCAGAATTAGTTTCACCAACTATATTTTCTAATTGTATCCAGTTTTAGGAGGAAGCCTCTGTCTCTCCTTTCATGCCACCATCTTTAATCCCCAGTGTCCCTGGTCTTGACCGTCATAGACCTTTTCATACTAAAATGATGGCCTGTTCTAATTTCCCTGTAGCATTTATCACTACATGTAATTATCTTATTTCTTTATTTGCTATGGTTTTCCTTCTCTCTTTTGAAAGTAAATTCCATGAGCGCAAGAACTTTGACCTCTTTGTTTATCTTCAGCAACTAGAATAGTGTTAGGCACAAAGTAGGTATTCAACAAATTATTTATGGCATGTTTAACTATAATAATATTTACTATTGATGAAGAATGTTGGGAAACCATAAAAGATGATGAAAGAATCAAGTGAAAAATAAAATAAAATATAGGTAAGAAATTAGTATTCTAAGAGATAATAACATGTAAAAATCATTGCTAGTAATGAATCAGAAGCACATCCCAAAATTAACAATGACAGTTTATTTACAAAAAGTAGCCTTGGCAAACACATGGTACATATGCTTTCCCTCAATTGCTTATAACAGAATTAAAAATAGACACAATCTCTTTTTTCCTCATTTTTCAACCTGATAAGAATGAACAGAGTAGAAACCAGCATTGACAAGTAACACAAAAAAGAAATTCCAGACACAAATGGGCTTACCACATGACTCATTGTAAAAGAAAGCACTCAGTAAAATCCCCCAAGATTAATCTTGATATACAGATTGTTTATATGAAGAAAACATAATAGCATTTTCCAACATCAGGTTACTGAGCAAAGCATAGCATCAGGAAGTAAAATGGCCATTACAGGCTGTCAGGAGCACTCAAGATTCCACAAGGCCCTACTCATCATTTATTTTCCACATCTACAGCCCAAGCAAACGTACCCTACTACTTCTTGGCGTGTATGTTTGTGGTAATTCTGATGCCTTTGCTTCCCATGATACAGTAAGGCAATACTTTCCTCTCTCCAACTGGAGAAAGCCAGTAATATATTTATTATGCCTCCTTTGTTCCAGCCCTTTGCTGGGTACTGGGAACAAAGACTTCCCACTCTCAAAGGTTGAAAAAGTAACATCTGTTTAACCACCATGTTTATCTGCAGCATCTGTCTGCATCCTGAATCCTAATCCTGAATTTGGAAAATTTCTTCTAACCTCCCTGGTAGAACTGAAGGCTTGTTGTTAGAACCAAGGCCCAGGTACAGTCTCCTGTGTACCAACAGTTTTGTGATAATCATTCAAAGCCAAGCCCAAATTTAAAAACTTCTTCCTTTCTAGATATAAAATAGCAGTGCAAGAGCCAGCCTTTCCATTTAGCATGTAGTAATAGTATGGAATTTTAAGAGGTAAACCTTTTCAAGATAGTAAGACATCAGGAGAATTTACAAAAGAAATCTACTACCTCTAAGTATTTGAATTAATTACTGTATTTAATAGGAATGAAGTATTTGCTGTTGATTCTGTGTCCTATTAAAATGTTAATTTTCCATCCCAAGAGTTTGAGGGAAAATGGAGACTTAAAAAATTGTCAAACACCCCAATAAAAGAATTAAGGCTGACATGTAACTGTGAGAATTTCCCTGGAGCTTTCTTTAGGCTACATTTTTGCAACACAAGGGGCAAAAAAGAACAAAGGAAGTCAACACATTTTCCCCAACATCACTTCTTTCTGACCTGGAAAAGTCAGAGAAGTGGGGGTTGAGCAAGGATGTCATTTGAATACTATAATGAAGCAGGCAGTTTTGGGTAAAATTTAGAATGATGTTTCCAGAAACCTGGATCATGTTCCAGTCAAATCCAGGCTGTGTGCCTTCCTATCTGCCAACACCTACAGGACAGGCTTACTAGCCTAATTTCTCTATAGCCTAATAGCCAATTTTGTCTCTTAGGGCTGGGACATCTGGCCTCAAAGGAGCTATGATTATAGTAGCTAAAATATTTAGAGAGCACCTGCTGGGTGAATAAAGAGGCATTGTAGTGGAGGGATCAAAGCACAGATTCTGGAGCCAGATTCCCTGTGCTCCAATACTAAATCTGTCACTTTTTAGCTGTGAGACCCTCGGCAAAGTATTTATTAACCTCTTGGTTCATCAGTCTCCTCATTAGTAAAATGGAGATAATAATAGTAACTATCTTGAAGCAAGTTAATATTTGTAAAGCTTTTTGAATAGTGCTTTGAAGATAAATCTAAATATTGATAGATAGACACACAGACAGACAACCCCATGACTAAGGCGAGGTCAGTGACATTACCTTCTACCTCCCCTTCACACCCCTCTAGGGCAACTGGCATTTGTGATTTCCATAGTTCTTCAGCATCACTTGTTCAGATTGCTTTAATCTGATTTTGCCTGGCTATATAAGGTCATTCATGCAACAATCATATATTGAACATCTAGATATCATCACTCTCTAGGTCTAGGAGCTGAAGGTGGGCAGGCAGGAAACTGTCCCTACAAACATCATCCCCGCCACCATCACTCTGATTTTACCAGCTCCGCATCTGCCCTAGGATACCTGGGAGGCTGTGCCTAGTTGTATATATGCTTCTGGCCATGCAATAGTATTGTGATTTTAGATAAACTGGTGTGAGCCATGCTCTCATTCAATTAGAAATGGTTTCTCATTCATAAACAACTCATCCACGATGGGGAACCCACCAAAATGGCTTCCAGAGGCTCTTGCCCACTTTGCCACTGTTGGGTGACCTTCTGGTCCGAATGCCCTGGACCAGGTGCAACACTTTTTATAAATAGAAGCACTTTATAAGAATATGAGATTTGGCACAAAATAGACACTCAGAATCCTTTAAAATGAGTTAGTAATATGAAAGGAATAGAGAGAGAGAGGAAGACTGTAACTTTGAGAGTGAGACTGTAGGGACCAGTGAGCATATCTAGAGAGATATTTCAGAGGAAGGAGTAGGATGTGGATCCTGCACAAATTAATCTTCAATCTAAAATGCAACTAATGTAAGATGCGGTGTTATTTTATGTTCCATTAAAAAAAAATTTGTTAAAAACCCTGCCTATTATAAATAGAAGACACCATTGGCTGTAAGGTTGCAGCCCTTACTCAAAGATGTTAAAATGTGAGAAAAAAAATAGCATTCTAGAATTGCTGAAATTATGGTGATCATGCTCATTTTTCCTGTGACTCACACAGTGGACAGTCAGCTGGTGCTCCCTGGGCTGCACAGAAGTGAGGTGGGCTGCAGGTTCTTTGGGCCTCTCCATGCACTTGTGGTAACTTCACTCTGTGCATTCCTAATCCAGAGAGCAGCTGGGCATGCAAGTGATTATTACAATGAAGTTACCATAGAGACAATCTTGATTCCTAATAAGTTATAAAAAATAGGAACCATATTTCAATTCTTTGTGTGTAATTACTAAAATGTTGCTTATGATACCTCATACCACCAACTGACGTATCAGTATATAATTACACCATGGATGACAGGCCGGTATCCCAGGCTGGTAAGAGGGTATTATTGGAGACCCTGTACCTTCAGGGCTGGTCAGAAAGGTTGCTACTCAAAAAGTTGATTTAGTGAATGGAAAGAGAAAAAAAACAAACAAAACCTAGTTGTTCTAAACCATATCACAGACCCTGACCCTGATTTCCAATGCTTCTAAGATGCCCCATGATAGTACTCAATCTCTGTACTTAGGTTCACCATCGTCGTTATCATGAAAACTACTCCTGAACTCCTGAACTCATGGCACCGTCTAGCGTGGTATAGCCTATGAAATCTTCTGAACAAAATGTGAGGTGATGGTAGCTTGTGATGCCATTTGCTCCATGATTATGTTGGAAGGCCACTGAACCTTGAACAGGATGTCCCGGCTGCAGCATGATCTTCCCTGCTCTGCTGAGTATCCTCTGACATCTGCCTACAAGGAAAAGAGGCTTTCTAGGAATGCCTTAAAATTGCTTCTTTGAGTCATCAATAGCTCAGAGATTTTTGGAAATTGGAGGAAATAAAGGATCAGACATTTGAGTCATCAGGGAAATCTCATACTTAAGATAAAGGAATATGTCTTTGTGATGCCTTCTTCAAAATAATAGCTAATATTTGGACCTGTCTCTTATTTAACATGCAGTTTCACTTATATACAATCTTAGTTTAGACTTTTAATAGTCTGTGAGGTAGAGTGTGAACTGTGAGCTTCTCATGGATTAGCATAGTGTCCTTTTCAAGGTTTGTTTTTTAGTATTTGCTCAGTGCCTAGCATATCATAGTTATTAATAATAACCCCCTGGGAGATTTCAAGCCAAGAAAGAACTGAAAATGAAAAATCTCCACATTCAAATAAAAATACATTTCACTGAAATGAGATTTGTTGAGAAGCTACCATCTACTCCAGGTGGTAAGTTAAAAAGGATGGATGAAACCCATCTCCTGGACTTAAAAGGCCATGTCTACTAGGGAACACACATTAATGCATTGTTAGCGAAGGTACCATAGAGGGCAGCACTGGCAGCTAAGCGTTTACTAGCACAGCGATTTGAATTCAGTTGGAAGGAGTCTGGGAATGCAATTCAGGCCAAAGAAACAGTGCTCAGAGCCTCAGAGAAGAGTGAGTAACATTACTCAATATAATTATAAATTAAGGTGTAAGCTGGAGAGTGGACAAATATCGGTTGAGGTCTTGGCAGGAAATATCTAACATGCCATAGTTTTATGTCAACAGGAACCTCTTTAAAGAGAGGAAAGTCACTTCTCAAAGAAACCAGTAGTGTGGTATGACAGCAACAGCAGTGTAACTTGTTGAACAATGAGTCTGGGGTGGACCCACTGAAACTCGGAGTCCTACAACCAGAAATCAGTAAGAACAGATGGGAAGCAAGGGCACTTACTGAAGTCTCCAAGGTCACAGTGGTGTTAATTAAAAGAAAACCCAGGGAGTCAAGTGAATTTTGAAAAGAGATTCTAGCTGCCCCCGTCTGAATTGATGTTCCCTTGCCACTCACCATGAGTACTCACTCTCCCCAGCTTCCTGATTCATCTCTGTGCCTGAAGCACATTAGATACTCCATGCATATTCACGGAATGAGTGAATGAAGCAGCCAGCTACTCAATCCATCAAAGGAAATAAGTGACCATGTACTTTCTCTTTGGCCATTGAAAGCATGTATTTTATAGTTTCTTCACCACCCAAAGGTCAGACCTGATATTCATAAAGTGTTATACTGCAACATGGTAAACCTCCTAGGATACATAAATGATACAATTACAGGCAGTGTTATGAGTAAAGAGGAAAGGAAATATAATCAAAACCAGAGTGATCAACATAGGAAATAGGATTGGAACAGTGATTATTTTTTAAATTGCATCTATTATTCCTTTATTATATGCCAAATGCTGAACTAAGCAGATTACAGGCATTGTTTTATTTAATCTCCAAAGCAAACCTGTGAGGTCAATACTTGTATTCTCCTCATTCTATGAATTAAGAAACTGAGAGTTGGAAAGACTAAGTAATTTTTCCCAGATCACCCAGCCATTAAGTGGCAGAGCTGGGTTTCATGTGTGACTCATGTATGGCTTCATGCATGCTGTACTGTGCTATGGAGACCATTGGAATTTCAATAAATGTGACTGGAGAATAAAAGGGGGCAGTCTGAGCCCAAATCTGCAAAGGTGTGACATGGGAGCATTCCTGGCAGGCATAAAGATCAAAGATTTCAGTCCACTGATGGACTGGCCAGGAGGGTATATCTCTGTGGGGGTAATATAATATGATGTATGTGATACTATGGTTTATAATAAGAAAAATATATTTGGTCTTCATCCTCATTTTGGGCACAGTGCTCCTAAGACCCTTTGAATTTCCTCTTCTATTATGTTAATGAGGTGGCTTTTGGACCACACCTAGGGGTGGGGGCTGGTTGTTAGTGGAGGGGCCCTGTGATTAGAGATTGGAACTTTTAGTCCTACCCCTGACCTCCAGGGAGGGGCGACTGAGTTCAGTCCTCAGTGGCAGACGATTTAGGCAATCATGTCTTTGTGAGGAAGCCTCCATTAAAAACTAAAAGGACTGGGGAGGCTTCCAGTCGGTGAGCCAGAATGCTTCTAATTGCCTTGGTGCCAGGCCCCAAACTCCCTGTGGACAGAAGCTCCTTTGTTCAGGACCTCACCTTATGCATCTCTTCATCTGGCTGCTGATTCATATCCTTTAATATCCTTTGTCGTAAGCCAGTAATCCAGTGAGCAAACTGGTTTCCTAAATTCTGTGAGTTGTTTTAGCAAATTAGCAAGGAGGGGGCCATGGGAACTTGTGATTTATAGCCAGACAGTTAGAACTATAGGTAACAATCAGTGGTTGACATCTCAAGTGGGCAGCAGGGAGGTGGGCGGCAGTCTTATAGGACTGGGTCCTTAACCTGTGAAATGTGGTGCTAATTCCAGGTAGATAGTGTCAGAATTGAGTTGAACTGTAGAACACCCAGCTGGTGTCCAAGAATTACTTGGTGGAGCGGGAAAAAACGCACACATTAGAACTGGTGAACAGAATCTTAATATGGATATGAGTGTGGGGCCTGAAAGTGGACAGCGTTAAATGACAGACTGAGAAGATTGGACTGGATCTTGATGGCAATGAGTAGGAGACTAACCAACAGAAATGGCAGGTTTAGAAGATTACTCTGGTAGTGGAAGGCAGAGTCGATAGGAAGCAAAGAGACTAGTTGGGTCACAGAATTGTTTTTTTAAGATCTTCAGAGTCTTTCTCCCCCCAAAAAAGAGAAGTTTATAACCAGTAAAAATTCTGTCTGAACTTAGATCTCTGTATGGTTGTCTCTATATGGCCATTTTATAACCTAAATTCTACATTGTTCTTGACTCATAGTTGGTGGGCATAGATGTTAACTTCCTCTTTTGTATTGACCAAAGTCAATAGTGGCAGCAGGAAGAAGAGTATGCGGGAGTGTTGAGTGAGTGTGAGAGTATGTGTGTGTGTGCATGTTTGTGTGCGTATGTGCGTGTGTGTGGTCAGAGAGACTTTCCAAGAAACCGTACCACCCCTTCATGAAACCGTCTGAACTGAACAACTCAAGATCAACACAAGGTGCAGAGTCCCTGGTTGGGATACTCAGAAATTATTTAAGGCATTTGCACCTTTGTCCCCAGAGTCTGAAAGGCTCCACCTACTCACCTCAGCCTCTAATAAAGAGACCTAGCTTTCAAACTCTGGGTTATCCCTACCATTATGCTTTCAGTGGCTCTCTTGGATCCAATTCTGAATCCCTAGCTCACCTCTATTACACTTCTAGGGCCACTCTGGGCCACAAAGTAGTCATTTGTTAAGTGATGACTTTCTAGCTTTAAAAAGTTTCAGAATGTGAGTAATGCTGTCTGGATGCAATCCAAATTGTTTGAAATATGTAAATTCCTTGGAAATCAGTCGGGGAAAGCTTAGAGAATTCCAGGAAGTAGAAAAGCCTGTGCTCTGGAATCAGACTGACCTGGGTTTGAATTCCAGCTCTGTTACTATGCAGTCCTTGGGAAGATTGCTTAACATTTCTGAGCATCAGTTTCCTCAGGATGAAAATAAGGATCACGTGCATACCTCAAAAGTAAGTCATGGAAGCAAGATAATGCAGATAGAACCTTCTGGTAAATTACTAAGCAGAACACAGGTGCTCAGTGAATGGGAGAGAAGATCATAACTGTCTTCATCACAGACACATTTGCCCCACAGGTGCTTTACATGCATATATTTAATATAGAACCTATGACTTAATATCGGTAGTGCCTAAGATATAGTCGCCACATGACATATATGCTCAATAAATGTTTGCTGAACAAAGCTGAAAAGCTAAATATGATAGTTTTATCATATAACTAAACTCTAAGATTCCCTAAGAATACTGACTCTATATTATGGTCCCCAGTATTTAGAATATAAAGATTGAAAATTTATCTATTTTTTATATATTTCTTCAAGACTGTTTTAGATTGCATTTATTCACTGATAGCGTCAGATACTATTCTAGTGCTATGCATGTATTAGCTCATTTAGTTCTCACAAGGACCATGTGAGGTTATTATCTCCTTTTGCAGATGAGGAATCTGAGAAATAAAAATGTAAAGAATTTGAAGAACCTGCTCAGGCTCACAGCTTGTAAAAGGGACACCCCAGGACTCAAGTCAGGAAGATACATTCAGAGCCCGAACTTGCAACTACTATAGTGTCTCTCCATATGCTTTTATTGTTGTCTGTTTGTTTTAACACAGAAATTACGAAGTTGGCAACATATCTCAGTCTTTCGAAGCATGGTAAAAATAAATGTATTTGGCTATATTATGTACATAGCAATTATATAATTATACTGGGTAAATAGCTATTAGCCCTGTTTAGCATACAAAATATTGTAAGTTCACACCTACAGAAGAAACATGTGGCCCACACAAGCCGAGAGGCCGAGTGGTCATTTCTGGACTTCACTGTGGACACTCAAAGTGTGGGTTATCTGAGCTGACTCTTGGTGGTGCCTCTCCACAATGATACTTGGAATATTCTTTTGGCTCTAGGGTTTATACAGTTCCCCAAAGAATTCACTGAGAAGAACTAAACATGCTGAGGAATGGATTTTCCACAGTTTAGTTACTCTTTTATTGAAGCAAAAATATATACAGTAGAACCTTGATATTTCCAAAACTAATTTTCAACTCTTTGAGTGTGACTGAAGGTTCATGACTTGTAGTAATTTGTAATTTTGCTAGAGGGATGTATAGGAATAAGCCCTTAACTAGTTAAGGGCCTACGGACCACCCACATCCACATCTTAGGGTAGTCTTGTTCTCTTCTCAGCCTCAGTCACATTAGTAGTTCTCTTGCTTCTCTGTGAAAAATAATTATGATTATTATAACAGTTTTGAAAAGAAATGCAGGAATAAGAACAGAAAGAGACTGGGGAAAAAAAACTGTCCTTTGCCAGAAAGTAGAATTCCTGTGGTGGGAAGGGTGGGCAGGCAGTTATCACAGGCTACAATGGTACCTGCTAACTTGTGGATCTTGTATGATCTGGGGGTGGGTGGCTGAGTTATGCCAAGCACCCGTTATCTAGCAAAATCCAAAATATATTGTTCCTCTGGAGCTGTAATGCAGTGTCGCTCTGGTGTTAACTACTACATCCTCTTCTTGCTGACAGCTGACATGACTTGCCATTCTGAGAGGAAATCAGCCCTTTTTGTCCTGGTTCTGGCCCAGCGCTTCCTCTCCAATATCTTCCTACTTCTCTTCTGCCTCTGCTGATCTGTTTCCTAGGCATATGAGCTACAGAGAACTCTCAGCCTTCATGTGCAAATTCAAAGGCTATGTAGGCTGAGTTGCACTTCACTGCCATGTCCACATAGCATTGCTATTTGGGTTTCTATTACCGGCCCACAAACAGTACAATCCAGGGAACTGATCAGTTCCGACTTTCTCTCCACTAGTTCTATGGAAATTTCTGTTGCTGTCCACAGCAAAACACTTTTCTTTTTTCTCTGCTGAGGCTGTAGGAACAAATGCTTCTATAGATAATCCTAATGTCATGTTGGAAGAGAAGCAGTTCCTTTCTGCATGCCACCAGAAAAGTCTCTTCTCCACACTTCTTCCTTACCTAGAAGGCTTTTTTTTTACTCTACAGTGATTTCCTATGTCTCATGGTCTTTCTCTGGTCTTCCTCTCAGAAGCAGAGCTACATTTTAAAAGGTCTCATAACTGACCCCTGGGGCTTGTAGGGTTAACCATTTCATATCCACCTATATATTTATTACAATAGCTCAGACTCCAGGCTAGTGAAACTGTGTGTCCATTAATCTGTGTAACAATGATCATTGAATTTGAGGGGGTTGTGGAAATCAAAACAATGTTGCGTCTGGAAAAATAATAAAATATCCTTACATTTACCCTTTGTTTAGAAATCAAAATATACTTTCTAGATTCTTAGAGTCTATTACATTAAAAGTGCTGTATGTATTATGTATGTGTATATACATTATATTTAAATATGTAAGAACATGACATTGAAAACTCAGTTATCATCATTGTCAAACCTAGTATTTGCTGTTTGACTATAGACATCATCCACTAGATTGAACTGAGTTCTGACAAACACGACACATACTCTCATCCTCAGATTGGACTCGATTTTGAGTAAGTTTAAAGCAGTTTTACAACCACTTATCTAATACATAACTTATGCTGGATATGTAAAACATGTTAATAGGTAAAAGATGTTAACTCACATTCTTTCTTAGTTAAATTTACTGTATTTATTTTAGCAATCTATGTTAAATAAAATATTGCTTTATTTATATCTTCTTCTTTGAAAAAGGTAAAAGTAGATATGACCTTGCAAACAAAGTAATTTACCTTTTGAATATTAATCACAGGCAACATTCATCTAAACTTTCTCATAAACAAATGAATCTGACATTTAAACTATCCTAGTATTTAGCAACTAGAGATATGTTCTAATACTCATCCTAAGTAATATTACATTTTTCTGGAAGTGGTAACTTTTTTCTCTTTTTTATTGAAAACTGTTATAACAATTAGAAGAATAAATATAAATTACATTATCATCAATGCAAATTACATCTTTCCCGTCCTGGGCCTTGTCTTGGTCAATATTGTCCCTATAGCTATCTCACATTTTTTGCTTTCTCATTACTTCTTTTCCACATGGTGAATTGTATCTCTGTGACTCTTTCCTTCTGTATTCTTGTCTTTCAATGAAATGCTCATATCTCTTACTTGACAATTTCCAGCAATCACAAATAAGGCCCTTAACCATTGGTCCCCGTTGTTTAAACACATCAGAGGCCAGAAAGGCAGACACTAAAGTTAGGAATGTGAAGTGATGTTAGGCCTCCATTTTTTTTTAGCATCAGCAAGGACAAGAGCCTCTTACCTTTTCAGTGTAAATAATAAACATTGCTCTTACAATTTATCCACTTTAATTAGGATATATGCTGTTTCTCTATAACGGATGTTCCGAGCACAGGAGATTTCAACATGATAAACAAAATTAGGCAAGATAGAAGTCAAACTCATTATTTGTAATTCCAACCCTCTTACTGAATATGTATGACATTTAATGTAAAGTAGGAACTCCAGTGCCTTCCAGTGAGAATTTATTAAAGAGTATTTGTAACATAGTAGATATTCATTAAAAGGTGATGTTAGAAACTCTGCCCATTTCCATGACAAGGAAGTCATCATTTTTTAAAATTAAAGTGTTGTTAATATACAATCTTATGTCAGTTTCAAATGTACATCACAGTGGTTCACCAGTCCCTGTGATCAACTTATATTGTGATTGTGAATTATTGTGTCCCTTTATCTCCATCTCTCTCCCCCCTTGCACCTGCCCCAACTCCTCCCCTTTAGTAACCACTAATCACTTCTCAATGTCTGTGAGTCTACTGCTGTTTTTTTCCTTCTATTTTGCTTTGTTTTTATCGGTCTTAACAAATGCTTTTTGTTTCTATTATTTTTCTAAGATAGTTTACTAATAGAGAATTAAAATAGTTTTTTTGGTTAATTCAGGCTATCTTTCCCCAAATTTTAAAAAGCATCTTTAACTAAACAAGCTCCATGTTTAAGATAAAGGCATCTTCTGTAGGGAGACATATGGAAGAGGTAGAATGGGGCAGAGGCAAGATTCGTTTGAGTTGTATTACAGCCATCTTTCTCTATTTCACTTGGCACATAACTCCATAACTTAAAGCTGTGGAAAGACTCTAGACGTATAAAAACATCGATGACTTGTGCAAGATTGCAAATAGACTTCAATTGTACTGGAGTACGAAATTTTGTAATTCTACTGAAAACTCCCTAAATAAACATCTGTATTATACAGTACAAAGGAAAAAAAAATCTGGCCCAAGAGCCAAGAGTTGAGAGACCTGGATTTTGCTCAAGGTATTTACCCTTTCTGAGTCTCACTTAACTACTACGTGGAAATCATACTACATTTCCCTTAAAAATTCCCTATCCCCTAGGGGACTGTTTTATTTTTCCCTACTTACTTCATACTCTTTCCTCACTCTCACTCTCAGCTGATAAGCTTATTTCCTATTTTCCTGGGGATGAAAAAAACTTTATTTAATCAAAAGAGAATTTCCAAAAGCTCCCACTAACTTACCTGCCTACTTCCTGTATCTGCGACTTCTCTCCTTGAGCTGTGAAGGGCTCCCCATGTTTCTGACCAAGATCTTCTCCTTTCTCTTATGCAAGGACACATTGATTCAAAAATCCTCCCTCTTTCTCTTCTGCATTATCATTTGCCTTCCTGCAGCATCAATCCCTTCAGAGAAAAATCGCACTACTGTTTCTCCCATCTTAAAACAATCAAACTTGCTTTATAACAAAGCTCATTGGAAAGGTTCTCTTTATGTGTCCAGTTCCTCTTCCTCCATTCTCTTTTGAGTCTATCCCATCTGGTTTATACACACACATACACAGCACTCCCCCAAAGCTGCTTTTTACTCTCTAGGTCATGAATGACCTCCATCACCACTTCTAAGTTATCACCTTATTTCTCTATAAGCAGCGAAAAAAAAAAAAGAATTTTTGTCCTAGAAATACTTGTATCTCTTGGTTTATATGACCCACACTTACATGATATTCTCTCCTTCAACTGTATTCCATATCACTGTATTTGTACAGTTAAGGAAATGCTGCTCGTATTTGTTAATAGTGTCTTACATGGTCAGTAGCCCCAGTCAACTACATTCCCAGACAGACTTCCCATAGGGACAAAGACATGGTCATGTTCTTTATTTGTAAATGAGTTTAGCTCTAAGTTCTAGGGACAGTGAGTGGGATCATATGAAAATCTTGTGGCCTCCTCTTGGCACTTTAACTTAAAAACTAGAGCAAAGACAAGCTTGAGCATTTTTCCGGTGACCCCTTTTGGTCTTTGTCCATGATTTTTCCATAGCACAAATCAGAGTTCTCCCTCCATGAGAATACAAGGGTCTTATTAGTTAATGACAATGTGATCCCAGAAAATGGTGTTCGAACATTCAATAGCACAGGTGGCTCTAAGTAGGGCAGTCTTTGTGATTAATAGCAACATAATTCTTACTAGGGAGCAAAGAAATGCCTCACTTACTTCATCTCACAAGGTCAGGCTTTATGGCCATTCTCTCTTTAGAATAAAACTTCAGTAATTGCAAGACATACCTTTAGTAGATAATGTGGTATTAGCCAGTTTCCCCAGACAGTTCCCTACATACACACTGATATGAAATTATCCTACCTCCCTGTACACAGCTAGATAGAAACCAAAATCAACTCATCAGATTTCCTCCCAGGATTTGAAATTGCATCTTAGAGATTATTCTGTCTCCCTGTTAGTGCTTAAACACAAAGATGACATTAAGCTGGGACAGGGACAGGAGCTGGAGCTGCTATGTCAGGCATGTACGTGGAGAAAGTGGGTCTTCAGAGGGAAGCAAGAATGAAACTGACACAGGAGAGAAACAGAAGGAGACCAAATGGCTTTGGAGAGGGACAAATGGCAGAGACTATAACTGAAAACTCCCTATTTCCTAGAGCATTTCAAGGTAAGGTTCTATATCTTTCCCTTAAATTCTTAGAGATGACGCCTGTATCCTGTATAAAATTCCCACTTGAGCTTAAGCAGTTTGAATGAGTATCTGTTTTTGCAACACAATTATTCCTGAAAGAGCTACGATCCTGAAGAATACCTTTGAGAAGAAAAGCAAAGAAGTTGCCTCTCTGGCAGCTTTGACTTGATTCTAGAGCCTTCCATGGTACTCATCCCTGATCCTCTCCTCGGTGTTGTGCTGCTAGGATTTCAGTGTGGTGGCTGCACATGTGCAGAAAGATCTAATGTGCAGAAAGATCTACCTCCTGTGACAGTCAAGCACACAAGAGCCAGGTGCAGAGCCGTGACCCTCATGAACTTCATACTGCAGCTATCACAGAGCCGGCCAAAACCTATGATTGACCAAAATATATGTATTTATTTTAGAGTTTAGAAAACGTTTAAATATAAATGAATCTGATCTTTTCAAAGAGTATAGAAAATATTTTCACTCACTTATTTCATTTCAAATGGAAACAAAGCAAAACACACATGAAAAAACTTGCCTAATTGCCAGTTCTCGTTTGGGGGGGGAATAGGGAACAAAGTTGTAGAAATTACCATTTTGAAGCTAAAATGGAAAATTATCATACTTTTTCTAACACTAGCATAAATAGCGCACCTGAAAGATACCCTTCAACTGTATATAAAAGACAAGGAGAAAGATGCAAGCAGTCATTACTCTGAGATAGTTTAAACACTGACTTCTTAGCGAAGCCGTCCTTGGCCCTCCATCTCAGCAGAGTCACAGTTCCTTCTGAGCTCCTTGGTGTTGGGAACATATCTATGTAACTGTCACGTGCCCTGGTGAGGTCTGGTTGGCTTGTCTCTTTCCCTCTCTAAATAGTGAGCATCTTGAGAAGGAAGAAAGGACATTAAAAGAGAGCAATAATAGAGTAGAAGGGGCTTATCAGAGTAGTAGTGTAGTGGGGGCATGGAAAAGCTTGTCTTGTAGGTTCAATTTAGGTTGAACCTGAGGTGCCTTTGAGACTTGCAGGCAAAAATGTCCAGTTGATTATATGTATCAGGAGAACAAGATAATGCTCTAATCTACAGTTGGAGATCTGGAAAGAATCATATCTCTGATTGGTGGTTGGTTGTTAAAACTGTAATGATAAATGATGTTGTCCTAGGAGAAAAGGGTCAGGTTGAAAGAGAAAAAAAGCCAAAGGTAGAATACTCATGAATATATATCAAAGATAGACCGTATGTTCTAAGGGGGTATTTTTCAAACCTTAAACAGAATAAATACAGATGCTCTTCCAATGGGCAGTGACATTCCATGTGGCTAAAGGCAGGCAGGCAGTCCGGAGCCTGCTTGTCTGGGTTGAAATCCCAGCTCTATCTCTTACCAGCTGTATGACCTTGAGGGGTTGGTAATCTGTGCCTCAGAAAGGCCTCCTCAGCAAAGTGGGGATAATAATATGCCATAAAGTTATTATAAGAATTAAATGAGTTAATCCTTAAAACAATATCTGGCAAATAGTAAGCTTTATTTAAGATAAATAGATTTTTAAATAAGAAAAGGAAAGAATTCCTAAGTAACCCCAAGTTGGCTGAATTTTTGGTTTTAATTACTTAGATATATAAAGCATAAGTTAGATGTAAATTATCTGTACTAACAACACTAACAGAACCATGAAACCAAAACATGCTTATAAATCAAATATAAAGAAAATTTTAAAATAAACCCAAACTCACAGTATTTACTTAATGCAATAGCTTATGTTATTTTGTCAAACTAAATAACCACTCTCTACCTGAGTTAGGGTACTGATTACGGATTGTTTTGAGTTTGGCATACTTCTACTCCCATGTGTCATATAACTTTTCCCACCACTTTTCCATTTTTGTATAGTGCCCCCAAGACACTATTTAACCTCGTAACATGTCTGTCTCTGTTTTTTTTTGGTTTTTTTTCTCTTCAGTTCAAGATCATTAAAGCAATACCATTTGGTGTCAAGGTGTTCATGTATTTAAAGGTAAAAGGCACTGATATCTCATGGTATTCTTGGGTGTAGGCCAGTCATCCAGACGATCTAAAACCTGTTTACATCATTATTCAAGATAATTGTGAAAATGAAAATGTAAACTTAATATTCTTACAAAGAACTCATGGGCTTAGTAATACATCAGCTGACCCCTATCTAAGAAATAAGTTTGTAAGGGGTTGCTCTGAAAGGTGTAGGTGATAGCTAAAGGGAGTGTAATGTTAAACTTTTGATGGTTGAGGGGAAGGATCTAAGAAAGAGGGAGCGGTTAAAGGTAAAGTGAGGGGATAATTGACAGGGTAAGATCTTAGAAGAGACAGGAGGTTTTGGAATCAAAAAGCAGAAGTGAAAGGATTAGGATGGAAAAGGAGAAAGCTAATACCAATGCCACTTTATAAATTTGATTCAGAGATAGTGTTGCACATCCTTTCCCCACCACACACACACACACACACACACACACACACACACACTGACCCCCTTTTTAACTATGTGAAGAACACAAGCAACAAAATTTGTTTTGACAACATCTGGCTGGATTTTTATTCTCATAAGCACTGAGAATATGTGTGTGAGTCAAATCCTGTAAGAAAGAACTTCAGGATTAGTAGATGAGTTGATCAGAATTCATGATCAGACTCGAGTGTCGATATCCAGAGAGTTTGAGAATGGAGATTAGTATTTCCAGTTGTTTTTGCTAATTGTTAATGACAGGTAACGTGTATTATAGCCTCCTAAGAAGACAGCTGGCATGGAGCCCATCTGGATTAAAATTCTAAGCAAAGGAAGTGAATTATTTTTCCCCTCAATATAAAAGGTTCTGGAAATTAATCATTTTGCTTCAGAATGAAATCTGATGGCTACAGAGCAGGCCTGGGCAGCTAACTTACCACAGTTTTAGCTGCCGTGTGGGTGGAATAAGAAGTTTGCTGAAACCCTTGTTTATACCAAAACCTGGTGCCAAACAGGTGTCCCAGACTCCCAGGGGTGGTGAATCATAAACACTCATGAGGCATTTCTGTGTCAGTGTTTTCAACTATCAAATTAAAGTGGCAATGGATCCAGAGACTGAAAGGCTGCTTAGCATTTCCAGAATTCTAAAAGCAGACAACCTCTGGGTCAGGACTAAATCATCTGGGTCCAGAACACCCTGTAACATCACGTTCTGTTATCTGACAATGACCAGAGGAAGTCTATATATGTGAGTTGGTCATTTCTTAACAGCAGAGGCTGGTGACGTTGACTTCCACATTCAGTGAGTCCACATATTTGACAAAAAGCAATACAAGGTGAATTCCTGATAAAGCACACTGTTTGGTTTGTCTCCCAGCCCTGTGCTCATGCGTAGGGTCGCAGGTTGCCATGTGATTCAGTCAGAGTTCATATGTCATGTGGTGTCTACCATCCTATGTAGTTGTAGAAGAAAAAGATGTCATTCAGAGAATTAAGTGTTTGTAGTATCCCTGAAGAACTGGAACAGTAGGAATTAGGAGGGTGGTACTGGACTGAAGTCAAGAACATACCACTGTACTTAAAATCTAGAGATAAGGGAAAGAGGATAAGAAAGTAGGTGTTCCTACACCACAGAACAACCTCTCAACACTCAATTCTGGATGATCTTGGTGACAAAAGAAAGACAACAGTAAGATGGCCTATTTTTTGTTCAGCCTTCCAAATCCAGCAGAAGGGCATCTAACAGTGGGAACTTACTTTTCATGAATGGAAGGAATCAGCTGCAAGGAGGTCTAGGAAACGTGGTATTTAACTTTCCAGCCTCTGTAGTAATAGAAAGAAATAGGAATCGATGCTGAAGACGAATCAATCATACCTAATACATGATAATAAAAAGGCATCTTTTATTGAGCATTCACTATTTCCTG
Organism: Manis pentadactyla; assembly: GCF_030020395.1. Taxonomy (NCBI): domain Eukaryota; kingdom Metazoa; phylum Chordata; class Mammalia; order Pholidota; family Manidae; genus Manis; species Manis pentadactyla. The sequence continues at coordinate 31,721,001 of NC_080027.1, forward strand.
GGTACCTTACTTATTTTCACTCATGTAATCCCCACAGCAACTGTGTAAGGTAAAGCTATTTCTATCCCCAATTTACAGATGAGGAAACTGAAGCACTGAAACTTAGCATTTCCAGAATTCTAAAAGCAGACAACCTCTGGGTCAGTAACCTGTTCAAGGTCACTTAGTTTGGAAGTGGAAGATGCAGATTCAAACAAGGCAATTTAGCTCCACAGATACCTGCCGTCAGAGGAATTGCCATTGATGTAGTAGCTGACGCTTTACCTCTCATGTAACATCTAACACTTTTCTACTGTGTTATAGACTTAAATGCACAAGACAATTTATAAAAAAAATAAAACTATTTCCCAAGCAGGGAAATCTTCACAGAAAACTAAGACATCAGAAAGCTCTAGAATGAGCGTGGAGTTAGAATAGGAGGATTTAATCAAATTATCTTTTGAGCATACATCATTAGTTTGAAGTAGCTTGATAACCTCGTCTTTACTAGAGAGGTTGACCGACTATAAGGTCATAATTGGGTGTGGGTTGGCCAGGTAGGGAATGTAGGAGAACCACTTAACAGTAACACATTTTTATCACCCAGGGCTACATCTTATACACACCTCCTAAATCATGGCGTGTCTTTTACCCAGGCTCCAGACTGTCAGGTTGCAGTACTGTCAACTACGGTACAGCTCAGAACAGAAATCTAGGATTTCTTGATTAAAACTCTATGTAAGATGCGTGGATCTTCCTTGATTATAGAGGGACACTACCCAATGAACTGAGCAAAGAAGTACTCTGAAGATCAGTTCCTGGATCTGAGAGAGAAATAAATAAAATTAAAACAAAACAAAATGCAAGGGCTCATTAACTGAGAACCCAGCACCACCCCTAGGGGCTATGCACTTCCAAGACTTCCCACCGATTTCTCCATCGCTACCTGATACCGCTGTGTCCTTCTTGGTCTTCCAAACACACACACACACACACACACACACACACGCACACACACACACAGGTGCATTCACTACTGGGACTGTAAGTGGGAGGTGATGATGGATATGAATAGAAGAGTAGGAGTTAGGTGGAGAAGTCTGGGGTTGGGGGAACCCCAGGCAGCAAGAATGGCAAGAAAAGAAGAGTGTGAGGGTCCTGAAGGAACACGACATCTTCAAGGCTCGGCATAGGGCTCCAGGTGACTATAGGACTAAGGACAGGAGAGGTGAGCACAGGGAAATGAAGTGGAGGAGGAAGGGGGGAAAGGTGATGAAGACCACTGCCACATAAAAGGGCCAAGACTTGATCATGAAAGCAACTAGAAGCCACGGAAGAGCTTTATGCAGGGAATGAGCCTAATGTGATTTAAGTTAGAAAAACAGAGCTGGAGGTAGCCCTGAAAGAGGAGGCTATTCTATAGTTCACTCCAGAGATAGAGAAAGGCCTGCTATAAAATAGTATACTTAAGGTACAGAGAAAGCAAAGGACTGGGGAGACATTTGTGAAGTAGAACTGACAGGGCTTGGGGACCTATTGGATGCAGCAGCTTTGAAAAGAGGCAAACATGGTAGAAGCTTCTAGGTTAGAAGATGGTGGATGGTAGTCCCATCAGCAGACGTGCATAGAACCACATTCTTCTCTGAGCCAGTCAACCTTGCTTTTAAAACATGAATTATAGAAATAAGCAAGGGCCCTACCTGTGATTTGGCCAAAGGAGGAAGCTCACCTTGACCATGATTGAACAGATATGTTTGTTTTAAGTAACTATTAACGCAGCCAAAAATATAATTATTGGCTCACGTTAAGTACATGGTCACAGAACCCACAGTCACATTTTATTATATCTGCGTTGAGGTCTGATATTTCTCATTAGATTAAACGGCACTTTAAGGCAGAGATGGAGACTTCTCAATTTATCTAATTTCTGGGTATCCAGTGGCAGATGTATATGTTAAGTTTAATGGAATGATGTAGTACAATGGTGGACTAGAACCAGGGAAAGGAGGGGCTTGAATCTCTAAGGCAGGACAATTCTAATTCTTATTTTACTGTAAAAATGTCAGTGTAGACTGTTTTTGATCAGCATGAAAGATATTTTGGGAAGCCTCTAAGTATGGTATGTGCCTAGTAAATACTATTACTCACTAGCTGCAGGATCAACACTCAGAAGGAAAAGTACGTGAAGTGAAAGGTACACAGAAGCTAGATTGAGCTAGTTCAGTCCCTTCAGATAAGGAAATGGAGAGAGGAGAGTGACTTGGGAAAGGTCTGGGAGCCAGCTAGTGCTGAGCTGGGATCAGAGTCAAGGCCGCCTGACTCTTGAGCATTCCCTTTCCACTCACTCAAATGATAGGAATCTGACTTTCGGGAAAACTCTTCCCCTACAAAGACGGTATTTTTCTCTAGTTTGTATAACCCACTCACTTATTCAGAAAATGTTTGTCAAGGTTCTACTATTCTATCTCTTAGGCACTGAGATAGAGAAGTGGAAAGTCACATAGCCCTCGCCTTCAAGGAATTCCCAGTGTTTTGGGTGGGCAGCCAACGTGCAAGGATTTTTCAGAGGAAAGAGTACCAACTTGTTAGCCTAGTGTCAGGGAGAGCTGCTCAGAGGAGGTGGGGCATACACTGAAATGTACAGGCTACACAGAGTTTCTCTAATATCAAACTGATTAAGATGGAAGGCCTTCTACAAATAACAGCACCAAGGAAGACCCAGTACCCAGGTGTTAGGAGTTCCAGGAACCACAAGGAGCCTCTAATTTGAGGCTGAGACTGGTCAGGCGTGAGGTCCCCTTAGTAGGGAACCAATCATATCATGATATGCAGTGGAGTTTGAATCTTGAGCTCTAAAATTTATCTCCAAATTCTTTCTCCCAATAAATAACCTTTGGGCACTCTCCTTATTTGCATATTTATTTGTTGTATGCATATACTATGTTGGGTCTGTCAATCAATAGCTGTGTGACTTCAGGCAAATTCTTTATGTATAAAATAGAAATAATAGTAATAGTGACTAGCTCATCGGATTATTGTAAGAATTAAATGAATTGATATGTGAAAAAAAATTAGAAAAAGAAGGCTAGGCACATAAAAACTGATCAATAGGTACTAGTTATTATTACTATTGTGACGATACTAAATTAATAATTATTTGCTAAAGACTGAATGTTTATGCCCCCCACCTCAGATTCATACATTGACATTGAAACCTAAACCCCGGTGTGATGGTATTTGGAGGTGGGGCATTGGGGAGGTAATTAGGTCATGAGGTGACACCTCAAAAAAAAAAAAACCTCATAAAATAGGATTAGCACCCTTATAATAGAGACCCAGGGAGTGCTCTTACTTCTTCTGCCATGTGGGATGCAGCAAAGAAGGTCACAGCTGTCCAGGAACTGGATAGTGAATCTTCTGGCACTTTGATCTTGGAGTTCCAGCCTCCAGAACCGTGAGGATTAGATGTCTGGTGTTTTTCTAAGGCCCCCAGTCTATAGTGTTCTGTTATAGCAGCCTGAATGGTCTAAGACATAAATCACTATGCCAAAAAGTATTAGAGCAAGAACATTCACATTGGCATTATTGATAATAGTTCAAAATCTACTGAAACTTCTTATTTGGAAGATATATGAACAAGATAAAAGCTCTGTTCCCATGTTTTTTAGTGTGGAGACAGCTAACGCACATCATTCTGGGCAGCAAAGTAAGTAACAATGAAAAATTTTCCAAACTCTTATTTTCATAATGGTTCTTCCGTGGCACAAGTGCATTCAAAAAACAGTTACTTTCTCACTCATCACTAAAACATCACCTTTGTTTTGTACCATCAGGGATAGAGAAAGTGTATTTATTTTTACCATTTGTAGAAAATTTTCATTGAAGTATAACAGACAGTGAAGTACACAGATCCAAAGTATACAAGTTGTGTAACTACATAGTAAATACGCCCACGTAATGGTCCCTCATATGAAAAGATGAGAGAGAACCGCCTTTTGCCTCTCCCAGTTGTTACCCTCTGGCTCTTATCCTAACTTCTAACAACACCCTGATTTAGTTTTCGCCTGGTTTGCATTTTCAATATATAAAACCATACAGTATCTGACTTCTTACTCTCAGCTCGCTGTTTGTGAGGCTCATCCATGCTGTTGGGTAGAACTGTAGTTCATTCGGTTTATTGCTATACAGTGTTTCAGTGTGTGAAATGCACTTCATTTATCCATTCTACTGTTAATGGGCACTTAATTTATTTCTGGCAGTTGGCCTTATTGCTGAATATTCTTGTACATATCCTTTCAAGCAAAGGTATGGATTCAGCAGAGAAATTGCCTGAATAAAGGGTATAATCAGTTTACTTTTAGGCAATATTGCTAAACAGCTTTCCAAAATGAAAGTGAATTCACAGCCCTGTATGAACTCTTCATTTTCACCAGTGCTTGTTATCATTAGTCTTCATTTTAACCATTCCAGTACATGTGTGTACTGGTGTGTGTGTGTGTGTGTGTGTGTGTGTGTGTATGAGAGAGTTTATAGAATTTGTATTTTATTTTTTTGCAAACAGTCTATGAAATTAAATCAGTTTGAAACATACATCAATTCTATTAATCTACCATAGCTAACAGAAATTTTATTCAATCTAATCATCCTGATCATTAAAATATTTATTTCTACTTAGATATTCCTTCATTGTTTGTTTCTGTTTTTATTTTACAGCTTTAACACTCCATACCAAATTGAAAAGAACACAGTTTGAATAAAATTACAATCTTTACTCAACTAGATATAAAATTATAGCATTTCATGAACTGCCTTGTCCCTAGCACTTAAAAGTGGGCATGCTTCATGAAGTGCTAGTCATTTAAAGAAGACTAATAGCCGAAGGGAAAATTCATAAGCCCTGCTCTCTTCTTCTCTTTTTTGACATATTGAGCTGCATTTTATAGTGTAGTTTGTTTTGTTTTCTGTTGTGTGCTTTTTATTCTCTGATTTTCTGTATTGTTTTTAGTGTATCACTTTGTATAGCTTTTTATTTGTATAGCTTTTTTTATGTTCATTGTTTTCACTAGGTAAACGTATGTATAATATATACATAATCATGTCAAATATCATAGCCCAAGTCTACTACGGTTGACATTTTATTAGTTAGAGAAGAATAGAAACTTTACCTCCCTTTATGCCCCTTTACTCTTCACATCTATAATACAATTGTCTAACTCTTTCCCATTGAGAACCGCTTTCAACATTGTTGTGATTTTTTTTCAAATGTGAACCGTAATTTAGATAACTCAGAAGGAAAGCCTATTGTATTTACCTATAGTTGTGCTCTTACCAAGTTCAAGATTCCTTCTTTTATCATTACTTCCTGTTTAGAGAACTTCTTCAGTCAATCTTTAGGGTAGGCTACCTGGACCTCTCAGCCCCACGCTCTCCCTTCTTCCGGCACTTGGCTGCCATGAACATTTATTAGCTCTTTTGTTTTAGCCGCACAAGTCCCCCAGCTCTGTTTGTTTCTTTTCTTCAGTCTACTTTATCTCTGTTGTTCAGACTGGGGTAGTTTGTATTGGTTTCTTTAATGGTTTTACCAGGGGTATGATTGACATATAAAAAGGTCTAGGCAGTTCATGTGTACATCTTGATGTGAATTTCTATTGTTTTATCTTCAAGTTCACCTTGAAGTTTATCTTCCAGTTACCTGTCTCTCCTTTCTGCTGTTGAGCTCATCCACTCAGTTTTTAGATTTCCGGCATTATATTTTTTAGTTCTAAAGTTTCCATTGAGTTTTGCTTTCTGTCTTCTGTTTCTTTGCTGAGGCTTTCTGGTTTTCATTTGTTTCAAGCACGTTTGTAATTGCTCAATGAAACAATGAAGTTCAGTGGTTGCTTTAAACCCTGGTCAGAAATTCCCCGGTCAGTATCCTCTCAGTGTCGGCGTCTCTTTTGTTGTTTCTTCTCAATGGGTTTCAGATGTTGCTGGTTCTAGCTTGGTAAGGCAAGTGATTTTTTTATTGAAAGTGGACATTTGAAATAAGACGTGTGAACTTATTTAAACCTTATGTTTCAGTAAGCCTCCTTTGACGCTGCTCTGTAGGTGAAGAGGGACCTTGTTACTTCCAGGAGGGAGTGGAGTCTAGGTTCCCTACTTGGGCCTCCCAGAGGGTAGAGGTCGGGGAGGAGCTCATTGTTATTACTGGGTGGGAATGGGAGCTCAGGACCCCCCTAGGCCTCCTCTGTTAACTCCCCCAAACAGGGAGGGGCAGGGGTACCCCGTTACTGTGTAGTGGGGATGAAAGTCCAGGCTCCCCACTCCATGCCACCTCGGTCTCCACTTAACCACTCAGTGGGGATGAAAATCCTGGCTCCCCACTCAGCCCATGCTGCTCATGGTGGTGATGGGGCTGTAGGTTTTTCTGTGGTGTTTGGCTGGAGAAGAGCTGTTACTGTCTACAAATTTTGTGTTGTAGACTGCCCTGTCCTGGTCCGTTAGCAGGAGAATGCAGGTTTTTAAGGGGAGCTTTCATTTGGGGTTGGTTTGGTTTGGTTTTGCTTGCTGTTGTTGGTGTTCCTGGGTGGCTGGCCTCTCCAGCACCCAGCTGGGAATACAAGACAGTAAGAGAACCTGGGGAATTCAATGCTGTGGTGGGACCCGAGGGACCTAGACACACTGCTGCTTTCTCTTTTTTTCTGAATCTTATTACATTTGCTTTGTATATAGTATCCAGAACTACCAGTTGTAATTAGAAAGGAGAAAAGGAAAAAATAAATCTATTCCATCTTCCTAGGGAAACCTCATTTTGGTTTAAATTGCATTTCCCTAATGACCAATGAGATGGAGGCTGAACTCTTCATATGTTTATCTGCTGTTTGAATATCCTTGCTGGTTTCTACTGAGTTGTCTTTTTCCTTGATCCATAGGCGTACTTTATATATTCTGGATCAGCTCTTTGTTCTGTGTTGCTGTGGCTTATCCTTTCACTTTCTAGGTGATATATTTTGAGAAACAGAAATTCCTGATCTTAATGTAATCAAATTTATCAGCCTTTGTCTTTATAGTTAGTCATTTTTTATCCTGTTCTATAAATATTTACTTAGGTTAACATCATGAAGTTATTATATTCACAAGCCTTATTGTTTTAACTTTCAAATTACAAGCCACTTGATACGAACTTTTCAAATGATTTTATTTGTGGCTCAAATTCGTATTTTTTTCTGTATATCCTAAATATGCTCAATTTTCTTTTCAAGTATATGTGTAGGAGAGGAAAACTAATCTTTCCTTCTGCCCTTCCAAGTTTCAGCTGGGGCCCCTGTAACAAAGACAATTTAGAAAGAGGAAAGTATATAAATTTATTTACTGTATGCTTTATGTGACACGAGAGCCTTCCTAAAAAAAATGAAAAACTGGAAGAAGTGGCTGAACCTGAGCATTTTTACACTAGGTTTGATGAAACGTGAAAGCTATGGAAAAACTGATATGCAAAGAGATGAGCTAAGTATATATAGGTAAATGGGGGGAAGCTTAGCAAGGCTTATTCATTCACATTCTCTCCTCAGAGACAAGGATGCTCCTTTCCTCCAGGTGAAGAAGGGGCCCTCTCACAGGTGGCTGTAAGACCTGTTTCAGGGGAGGGTCAGAGAGTCCTTCCTGCCCCTGCTGTTTCCTGAGCCCCACCATTTGCTATGTGACACATTTCTGATAACAACTTACCTACAGACAATATAAGCAAACTTTGGATGCTTATTGAAAAATGAAAATGCATAGTTATTAGGTTTAACACCTTTTGAATACTTTGAACAATATAACCAGCGAATCTCTGTTTAGTACAAAAGAATCATATGACCACTTTCCAGCTTTCTGCAAAATACTGTGAAGATTGTACTATTCAGACCCTCTTGACGGGGCCCACAAAACCCAGCGGGGCACCCAGTAGGCCTTCAACGTGTCCAGCTGCCACTTTCCTCGAGTCTCCTCCAACCTTTACTCGGAAGACAGGTGTGCTGACAGAAGAACTGAGTGAAAGCACCAGGAGCCACCCACATATTGAATCGAGTGAGAACTGATTTTTGAGAGAAAAAGGGAAATCAACACACTGCTGTATTTCCCCCCCTGTACTCCATCTTGTACACTCTCTGCTCTGTGCTCACCCCCAGCACTTTGGAGCTCACTGCTACTAACAGTGGGTAGCTTTTAAAGGATTCTGAGCAGGATTTATATATTAAAAGTCCACTTTGATAGCAATGAGGAGGATGGATCAGAATGAAGCAAGGAGGTTCCTGTTGTGGTGCCCCCAGACAGGTACTTAGGAGGTGGCTTTGACAGGACTTGGTAATTAGGGTATGATGCTCAGGTGTTTGGAGGATGGGGCACCTCTGAGGACAGCAAATGTCAGAGGGATGAAGGTGATGACAACTGTAGTGACAGCTGATGACTTAGAATTCTGTCCCTCTTTGTACAGAGCGTGGCCTTCCAGTCTGATTGTATCTCCTTCTGCTTTGAGGCAGGAGGAAATTGGGACCAAATTCAAATTTTTCAGTTTTTCTTCCTAATGCAATTAGGAAAACTCACCCAATCCAGCTGGACCCTCTTGGACAGATACATTTCATGTGGGCAATAATGCCTGTGCCTCACGTGTGACTAATGTGTGCTTTTGTGAAACGCCCTCTAGGAGTAAGGCCCGCCACCTTCTAAAATGTAACAGCTAGAAAAACAAAGTCTTGGCAAAAACCTACACATCACATCATCTCTAGGCAGCCTAAATCAGTAAATTACCGCATTAATTGGACAGTACGCAGTTTGCTGATGTGGGTTTTAGTAATCATCGTAATGGTACCTGACTGGGATTAAAGAGCAGGAGTCTATAATTTGCGATGGTGAATGTTTTAACCCCCCTGGAAAGCACAGACAGGAATCTGAACTTGATCTGAACTTCCTTTTCTCACAGGAAGATCAGGAGGAAGGAACTGGAATCATCAGCAACCCTTTTTGATGAGCTACTCGATGCCATCTCTCACTCCCTCTGCTCTCTCCCTCTGGGGCCCTGAACGGGGAGCTGGAGCCGAGGAAGTAGAGCAAAGCAGGGGACATACATAGAAGTGAAGGAGAAAAAAGATTTTGTAGGAGGGTATCACTAGAAGAGTAAGAGGATATGGGAAAACTTGAAGTCCAGAAGAACACCTCCAGAACCAGTCCGGTTCAGCTAACCCTTTTAGAGACCTCCTGTGTGTCCGACACTGGCATTAATCAGGACCAGTGGGTAGATGTTATAGGAAGTAGATTTCAATTCAAAGTAGACAAGAATGTTTTCGTCTATGGAACCAAATTCAAATCTTTTCAAAGTTTTCTTGCTTAATGCATTTAGGAAAACTCAGCCAATCCAGCTGGACCCTCCTGGACAGGTGCATTTCATGTGGTGGAATATAATGCCGATGCCTCACGTGTGACTCATATGTGCTTTTGCAAAACGCCCTCTAGGAGTAAGCCTGCTGTCTTCTAAAATGCCGCTTTTCTGAACTAGAAAAATTAAGTCTTGGCAAAATTCAAAAGCAAAAGAAACGATCACGTATTCTAATGAGGTCTATAATTTAAGTATGAAAATGAGATTGTTTCAGAGGAGACCATTATATTGGATACAAAGTGACTAGCTGACCTCTAGGTAACCATTTGAAACAGAAGACTCCCTAAAAGCTGCTATCGATTACCCTGGCCTTCCGTGATAAAGGAATCGAGGTTAGAGAAAGTAGCCTCACCATTGCTATTCTCCTCTGCCCATGCCATCCACACAGAAAGTGAGACAAAGATGGAGGAGGTGCCTTGGTTGCAGAAAGGGGAAAGGCTTCTCAGCGATGAGGCAGCTGGAGTCCTCAAATGGGGACAGTGAAAAGTCAGGGAGCAAACGAGGAAGGATCTCCCTGAGGTCCTTTGACTCACTGCTTAATCTGTCGTGTTGACCTATTTGAGAACGCCCTTACAGAAAACACCCAGGGCTATTGATTATGGAATTTGGTTTCTAGAAATTTTCTATAAACAGCATGATTAAATAATCTGCTCTATAAATTAAATGGCTGCCCTCTTCATTCAGTCGGCTCCAGAAACGACAGCAAATGTTTCCTGAGATCTCACCAAGTTCTAAGCACTGTTTAAAGTCCTTTAAATAGGTTAATAGCAACCCTAGAGGTGATTAAATAGATTAATAGCATGTCTTCATAGCAAACCTATGAGGTGATGCCGACCTCCCCCGCAATTCATGTACTAACCACCAATGTGAAAGTATTTGGAGACAGGACCTTTGGAAGACAATTAGGCTTAGATGAGATCATGAGAGTGGGGCTTTCATGGTGGGATTCGTGTCACCAGAGAGCTCGCTCCCCACGCACACACACCGAGGAGAAGGCATGTGAGCACACGGCGAGGAGGTGGCTTTCTGTAAGCCAGAAGAGAGCTCTCACCAGAACCAGACCCTGCTGATCTCAAACTCCCAGCCTCCAGAACTGTGACAAAATAAATCTCTGTTGTCTAAGCCACCCACTCTAGGGTATTTTGTACGGCAGCCCAGGCCAACTAGTACAGGTTCCATACTATTCTTTCCTCTTTTTACCTGAGGAAACTGAGGGATGGAGAGATGAAGCATCTTGCCCAAGGCAGCACCCTAGTGGCTGGAAGAGCTGGATTCAGATCCAGGCAGGCTGCATCCAGAGCCTTCGCTCCTTACCACAGAGATCTGCTGCCAGCTGGTTATATGCATGTACTTACTACCTTTACTGTGTTTCCCAAGTTGTTTCTCACACTGGTTTGTTCATTCTTCAAACACTGTAATGTAGATAGAGCAGAAATTCATATCCTACTTTTTTATAGATGAGAAAATTGATAGATCAGGTGGATTGGCCAAGGAGAAAACTCCAGGGACTGAGAGAAGCAAGAATAAAGACAATTATTTTCTGAACTGACATGGCATGAACATCATGAGATCATGTTTATCCAGGACTTAGAATGATGCCTGATATGCATTTAATTTAGAGAGATTGAGAAGCCTACTAAAATGAGTCTTCCCATTCAAAAACAAAGCTTCTCTGTCTCTCTGTCTGTCTTCCTTTTTGTTCTTTGATAGAGTTTTCTAACACTTCATATTTTTCTTCCAAAACTGGGATCCTGTCATATACTGTTTGGTGATCTACTTTTCTCCCCTACCAATTATTTTATTTTCACTGAAGTATAGTTCATATACAATACTATACTGGTTTCAAGTGTACAATATAACGATTCAACAGTTTTCTGCATTATTAGATGCTCACCCCAACAGGTGTAGTTACTGTCTGTCAACACTGAAAGACATTACAGAACTATTGACCATATTCTCTATGCTGTACTTTCATCCCTGTCACTAATTTAAATTATGATTGAGATTTTGTGCCTCTTTATCCCCTTTACCTATTTCACCCACCCACTCCAACCCCTCCCCCATGGTAACCACCAGTCACTTCTCAGTATCTATGAGTCTATATCTGTTTTGTTGACTTTGTATTGTTTTGTTTTTATATTTCACTTATAAGTGAAACCATATGGTATCTGTCTTTCTTTACCTGGCTTATTTCACTTAGCATAGTAACCTCTAGGTCCATTCATGTTTTCAAAAATGACTAGATTTCTCTCTTTTGTATGCTAAGTTAATATCCCATTGAATATATGTACCACATCTTCTTTATACATTCATCTATTGATGGACACTTTGGTTGCTTCCATGTCTTGGCTATTGTAAATAATGCAGCAGTGCACATAGGGGTGCATATATCTCTTCAAATCAGAGGTTTTGTTTTCTTCAGGTAAATTTCTAGAAATAGAATTACTGGGTTGTATGGTATTTCTATTTTTAGTTTTTGAAGAACCTCCATACTGCTTTCCATAGTGGCTGCACCAATTTACATTCCCACCAACAGTGCCGGAGGGTTCCCTTTACTCCACAGGATGATGCCTGATATGAAGAAAGTACTTACATAAATCACTGAATGCCAAAAGAATGGGTCAAAATATGACTTGAAACCCCCAAATCGAAATGGTGTTGAGTAGAAGAATCTTTTATTCCTAATCATGAATTTAATTATTATTCCATTCATTGCTTTACAAATCATTCATCTAACGATTATCTAGAGTTGACTATAGACCAATCATACAGTTCTTTTTAAGCTGTCTTTTTCAAATCAATTTTCCTTAAGGCAATGCACTTTGAAATACCTTGCCAGTGAGTATATTGGTACTTGAAATGCATCTTAAGCAGAAAACATGTCTTTTAGGTCCAAGAGAAAGGGAGAGAAGAGCATGGATCTAAGAGAGGAGGAAACCTTATGCCATTAATTAAAGCATGGTTTAAAAAAATAAAATCATCAAATATGAAAGTTTATTTCTCAGCATGCCCTCTCATCTGTCTTTGTCTGATTGATTGGTTTTCTTCTGTTCTATCCACTTTTTTCTTCATGAGAATTTGTATTTTCAGTAGGAAGTTGTAAGAGCATAGTGAAAAGTAATTAATTAAATAATTAATTTCATAAAGAGTTATATTAACACCTAAGATCTGGGAGGTAAAGGATCTTTCCCAGCATCACCACAGCATCTCTTCTAAACCTTCTTGTTCTAAATCCCGTTCTGATGAGGCACAGCTCCCATGGCCTGATCTGTTTATTTACTTCCATTTCAGCAGGTATGGCCTGGGGGCCCTACCATGTGGCCCACTAGTTAGTCACAAAATGAGATTTTGTACTCATATTTTATTTCACCTAATAAAATGATGCTTAAGGATGGACTAGTTTGCTTTTCAAGTTATGTAGATATCTTGGAATTGTACCACCCACGGTGTCCCAAATTCTGTCATGCACAGATGCTCAGTAAATTAAACACTACTGTCTATGGAGAAATAATTAGCTAGCGTCAGTGCACATTGGAATCACTTTGCTGCACTCTGATTTACCCTTAAATGGTTGTCTTCTCACTACCTCATGAGCCCAGCAAATCTATTATGGATGCTTTTTCTCTTCTTCTTTAGGGCAATATTTAAGTTTAACTGCCTAGAGAAGAAACAGGCACTTTAGAGAGAAACTGCATTTCAAAAATAGATGAAATAAAAACAGAGCAACAATCCTACACTGAGTTGATTTCCATTGCTATGATGTTTCAATCTGTTTTATTTATTAACCCATGCTGTCTGTAGAAAGAAATAGGACCTTTGGAAGAACCATTGGTAACTATAAAGCCAAATTCCAGTCAAACAAAGAAATAGCCCATCTTCCCAAAGAAAGAGATTCCAAAATCTATCTCTACAAAAGACTTCTCTGCCTGAAAATGCCTTTCGAAACAAGTGCATAAAGTTGCCTTAATTGTTTGGTTAATTAGCAAGTATATTTAGTTTTAGGAATAACAATAGTAACAGTAAAAGCAAACACTTACATAGTATTCTCTTCCCCTTTGAGGACACTGAGAGACATAAAATCTAAGTAATCTGGCTAAAGTAAAACGGCCAGGCCGTGTAAGAGCTGAGACATGGACTTGCGCAAATTGGTTCCCATCTTTGTTCTTAACAAATAACGCTAAGTTGCTCCTCATAGGAAAATCAAGATCTCAGAGTAGCAGAGGCAGGAGTTATTAAAATAAAACTATTTATCCTACAGTATGGGAAAGGAACAGACAATTCTCCAAAGAAGAAATTCAGATGGCCAACAGGCACATGAAAAGATGCTCCACATCACTAATTATCAGGGAAATGCAAATAAAAAACACAATGAGATATCATCTCATAACAGTTAGGATGGCCAGTATGAAAAAGACTAAGAACAACAAGTGCTGGCGAGGATGTGGAGAAAGGGGAACCCTCCTACAATGCTGGTGGGAATGTAAGCTAGTTCAACCATTGTGGAAAGCAATGTGGAGGTTCCTCAAAAAACTAAAAATAGAAATACCTTTTGACCCAGGAATTCAACTCTTAGGAATTTACCCAAAGAATGTAATTTCTCAGATTCAAAAAGACATATGCACCCCTATGTTTATTGCAGCACTATTTACAATAGCCAAGATATGGAAGCAACCTAAATGTCCATCAGTAGATGAATGGATAAGGAAGAGGTGGTACATATACACAATGGAATACTATTGAGCCATAAGAAAGAAACAAATCCTACCATTTGCAACAACATGGATGGAGCTAGAGGGTATTATGCTCAGTGAAATAAGCCAGGTGGAGAAAGACAAGTACCAAATGATTTCCCTCATTTGTGGAGTATAACAGTGAAGCAAAACTGAAGGAACAAAACAGCAGCAGACTCACAGACTAGCAGTTACCAAAGGGAAGGGCGGGTAGGGAAGGGGATTGAGGGGTATTATGATTGGCACACATGGTATGGGGGAGATCATGGGGAAGACAGTGTAGCACAGAAAAGACAAGTAGTGACTCTGTGGCGTCTTAGTACACTGATGGACAGTGACTACAGTGGGTATGGGGGGAGACTCAAGAAGAGTGAATGTAGTAACCACATTGTTTTTTCATGTGAAACCTTCATAAGAATGTATATCAATAATACCTTAATAAAAAATAATAAAGCTATTCAGGCTGAACCATGTGAAACTGTCAATATTGGACAGTTTTAGACCTAACAAATCTGTAGTTTTTTAATCATCCTCATAGGAAGTAAAACAAGTAGCCGCACACATTCATGAGGCCTCTGCCCTGGGCCAGGCTGTGCTCTGGGGTGGAGCTGGAGTCAGAGGGATTTGAGGGCAGAGAATGAGAATCTGGAGATCTGAGTCGTGGTGCCAAGTACCTTTGCTGATCTTGATTAGTTGGTTCATCTCCCTAGACCTCTGTTCATCTGTCAGCAAGTAGACCTCAAATATTTTGGACTTCAGTCCACTGAGAAAGGGTGAATCACCATATGTCTCATTTACCCCAATCACTCTCAACTGCCCACTGGTAATGAAGAATGTAACTGTAAAACCAAATTGTGGGTGTGGGAAGGAGTATGTTTACATTCACTTTAGCCATAGAGTTACATTTATCACTGTTCAGAGATAGTTTTTCTTTAAGTGTGCATATGTCTTGAAGCCTAATTATGGGAAGATGTTCGGCCAAGATACAGGTAATGCAAATTATGTATCACTAAGGGTTAGCAAAATTATTAACAGCAAATAGAAGGGATAGGGTAAACCTAAATTATAAATTTATAATTAAATGCCAAAATAGTAGTAAGTGACGATGATAACCAATTCATGAAAACAGTGAGGATGCAGGATTTTTAAAAAAACATCTTGCCCCCAAATTTCAGGATTCCCACCTCTCTGTTTGTGGTGTTGAAGCTGTCCAACATGGTCAAACACCATATGGTGGCTGGCCTTCTGGGAGGAATACCAAATAAAAGTTCTTAATAAACTCTGGTAATGTGCTACTTTGAGTACTAAATTAATGATCCTCAATAATTCACTCAGATGTCACTGGTCAGAGCTCTTGGTCACATTTGAAACTGAATACCTATGAAATTGCAAATTATTTATCTAAAAGAGCCAAGGAGAGTATTTATGTGGCTTCATCACAGTCACTGTGATGCCCTCACCGTTTGTTCCTGACTCACTCCAATTGGCCAGTGTTGATATCCAACTTTTTTTGGAAACCTGAGCCTCACATTAAGAAATATATTTATTTTAAAATTCAGGACACACACATACAAAGTCACCCCTGTGTTGAGCCCTACACAAAGGGGCTAGGATAAGAAAATGAGTAGGGGCTAATACTTAGGCCAAATTCTGTGTACCTTGTGAGATGCTCTGCATTTGTGTGTGTGACAAATGTGCATAAATACATTAGTAGAAATGTATAATGGCTCCTAGGCTCACACAATTACAAAGTTGAAATTAAAATTTCATGGAATAATACTCTCATTTTGTGTAATGCCAGCTGATCATTTCTACTCTTATAAAGGAAAATATGGATCATGATAAACAAGTTGATTTCACAATCCTGTTTCGGTTTGTGATTTGCAATTCAAAAAACCTACTCTTAAGGAATATTGCCCAGATATGAATTCACTTTGACCTCCACCCATAGCATGGTAACTTCTTCTTCTGTCTTAAAGATATAAAGTGAGACCTTTACCTCTTTATACACAAATAAACAAAAGCACATTTGGAAGTTCCTTGGATGAAAGGGTTTGAAGCTGTAGGTTATAAGGAAAGATCCAGAAACTGGGATTAGTTAACCTGGAGGAAAGAAGAGATGGCAGTGGAGGAAAAGACAAAAGCAGGAGAGTAAATGGCAGTCCTCCAAAGTTTGAGCAGCTACCATGGTAACCAGATATTGGAGAGACTAGACATTTATTTATGATCCATAGGGATGGACATTCAGTCAGTCAGTCTACTGAGCATTTACTGAGTACCAGCTCCCTTCCAGCTTCTGTGCCAGAGACTGCAAATAGAAAAAATAGCAAGTACAGCTAGGTAATCTCTATGCAAAGAAACTGCTTTTCCAATGCTGTGACAGTTAAACATTCCTGACAGCACAAATCTGTAGATACTGATCCACAGTATTGAGAGACAATGAATTTTGTTAAGTTCTGTTGAATGACTTAAGCAACTCATAGACCCCCTTGTTTACCAAGTTTGTCTTGATGTCAATTTCTAATACCTCTCAACATTCACTTCTTTGCAGTGGTTCAGTTACAGAAACGTAGATGCCCTCAGAAGATGAGCTGCAAGCTTGTAAACCCAGCCAAAAGATGCCCCAAGGCTGCCTCTCCCCAATTCTGCTGCTCAGATGAAACATGAAGCTATGAAAGAGCTTCCATCTGATCTTGAAAGGACCTTTTTAAGAATTCTAACATTAGACATTTTTTCCTGAGAAAAACCTTTAAGCTTTTCTTTCATTTTAGATTATTCCATTTGCAGGAAAGCACACATGAGAATTTACACATATATTCCTACATCACCATATCTCACCTAGTCTGAGTAATACAGTCTTGGTTTTACTGCTTTGGAGCTCTCTTTTAAAAACCTTACAATTTCTTTTAAACTAGAATATCATTTAACTGTATTGAAAATTATATGTTAAAACTTGTTTGGGGTGACCTGTGAGGTTATTATTAATACATTGAAGTTATAGAGAGACATATTTTGGTTCAGTATAAAATGGCTTTTCTAAGTGTAAGAGCTACCTTGCTAGGTAAGAAGTTCCTCATGTGAAAAACATTCAAAATAGCAGTTCACCTGGCATCTGGTTGGATGGAGATGAGAGATGATACATAAAATCACCTTTTAGCTCCTACCAATCTGGAGATTGTATGTTTTGATTCACCAGTGACTTCATCAGCCTTAACTGGGTTCTTTTCCAAAAAAGAGCTTCCTGTACCCGCCTACTGGAATTCCATCCCAAAATACAAGTGACTTTTAAACGAATGTGTTTTCAAAGAATTAGTTAGATCCAGATTAATCAGTGCCATTTGATTTCTTCTGACAACATTGCCACAGCCCAGCAAAATCAAATTATGAATAAAAACCAAAATTACTAATAATAGATACCAAATAATGACAAAGTACTAATGACATCAATCATTGTTCTTAAATAGCTAAAATTCATTGACTTTGTATGGCAAATGCTGGGCTAAAAGCTTTAAAGATGCTAATTTCATGATAATTGTATGAGGTGCTACAACTGTTATTCTCATTTAAAGGATAAGAAAACTGAGGCAGAGATTATGTATCTCAGAAAGGCAATCAGATGAGGCAGAAACAGAGTATGAAGACAGTGAGTATGCTAACTCCAGAGAATAAAAACTCATACCCACTGGGCTATAGTTAGTAACTATTATTTAGGTGTTTCTGACCCCTGCAATACCTGTTTAGTCATCTAAAGTACTTGGAAATATCATATACATTATAGCTTAAATATTGATATTAAAATTTGAAATATTGTTATCACAAATTTTCAACAATGGTAAAATTGTTAAGTAATTTACAATATATCTATTCAGTCAAGTTGTAAGGAATCAGTTTAATGCTCTTGACAAAGAACTGTTAGAACATAGGAAAATGTGTAGTTACAGCACATAAAGTAAAATGCAAATTTTTTGTGTGCAGTGTGACCTCAACTTCATTTTAAAAAAACCACATATACAATGAAATGACCAAAATACTCATAATTATTGACCCTGGGTGGTAATATCTATTTTGTTTAATATTTTTTACTTGAAAAACTTTTTTTCCAAATGAATTTGTGTTGTTTCTACAATTTTTTAAATTTGTTTTGTTTTATTTTTGGTTCTATAAAGCCATTTAATTTTCTGATACAAGTTATATGGTTTTTGATCTACCATTATGGTACATAAAGTATCATGCTCTCTTCTTAAATGAACGTACAGTTAAACGGTCATCTGTTCATTTAGCAGTAAATGAATTTGTATAAAAATGGGCAACTCAGCTTCACTATAAAGCATACAGTTTGTTTTTTAAATTAAGGTGTCATCGATATATAATCTTAGGAAGGTTTCACATGAGCAACATTGTCGTTACAACGTTCACCCATATTATCAAGTCCCCCCAGACCCCATTGCAATCACCATACATCAGCGTAGTAAAATGCTACAGAGTCATTACTTGTCTTCTCCATGCTATACTGCCTTCCCCATGACCTACCTATATTGTAAGTGCTAATTATAATAAAGCATACAGTTTTTAAGGTGCACAAAGTCTTTTGCCCAGATTGGAATTTAAAGTTCTGGAAGCTCCACTAGATTGACTGCTGCTGAATTCCTTATCAGCAGCACAGAGAAGGATGACCTGGTATTTTCCAGCTCTCAGAGCATGGTGATGACTGGTTGGGCTGGTTTGAAGACTTAATGCAATGTGATATGATTTATAGCCAATTTTGGCAAGTCTTTCTAAGTCTAAACTGTTCCCAGGCCCACAGGTGCCATGGTGGTGCCCAGCCCCAGGGGCTGAGAAAGAGTTAATTCCTGTGTAGCTGAGCATGATTAACCTGGGCAGGCCACGGGTGTTTCTTTTTCTGGAAGGCTTGGGGTGTCCCACATAGAGGTTATTGTTTGATGTTATGATTTTGGAAAACTCTACTTACCTTTGTTGTCAATTCATTAATTGTCACTTAAGTGCAACATGAAACTTCTATCTAATAAGATCCTCTTTCCTGTTTGGCTTGGATCTCAATGGAAGTTATTCAGCATTAAACTTCGCATTTAGGGTCATTTACTGAATAACTTTTATGGCATTGAGTGAATAAAGGTAGGGCAAATCATCAGGAGAATTCAAGTCTTCCAACTTGGCCTGCTAAGCAGTTGACCTGCAAGAAATATGCACTTTGCAGACTTGCACACCTCTCTCCTGGATGTTAGAAGGCATAAACCATAACCTACCACTGTCTAATAAAATAATTCATTCAGAGATCTCTGCCAAGAAAGCTGCCAACCTGGACATTACAGTATTCCCACATTGTGGAAGTCAAGAACAAAAGCCAGAGCAGCAATGTTCGGCCAACTTTTATGCCTGGGTAAGTTAACTGTGTAGTACTATTCTGCCATCACTGATAGACAGACTACGAAGTCCCTGTTCAGTTCAGTTTGGAGTTAGTTCAAGTGGAAGAACCAAATGGGTTCCCAGGAACTGAAGCTGTTTCGTGGAGGAGGAGCCTGTGATTCAGGCTGAAGCCAAGGGTGTTGTCCTTACGACACAGGCCATTACCGAAAGTAAGGTGGAGATGGCTCCTTGTCCCCGAGCTCTCAGATGTGTCCAGGGCTTTGCACTGAGTCTTCCGTGATTCATTAAAACCATCATCAGAAATGCTATGTTGGGTCATACCTGTGGTAGCTTCAACCAAACAAGGGTCTAAAACACTACAGGATGAGGCGAGAAATGCTAGAATCAGTAAGAGGTATGTGGCAGGTGCTGGGGGGACAGCAGAAGTCATTAACCCTGGGAAGTACAGAGGGTCACTAGAGACAGCAGTGTATGAGTGTGTTTTAGAAGAATGAATATAGTAAGCAGACAATTAGGAAGAAAGAACTGTCTGTGCAAAGTCACCAGGTTCTCCAGGAAGAAGACACAGAGGAGAGAGGCTATCAGGAGGGCTGTGATGTATTTCACTAAGGCCACGGGCTTTATGCTGTAATTGGGAGTCAGCAAAAGATTTTAACAGAGAGATGGCATCAGCGGACCATTTTA
Source organism: Manis pentadactyla (assembly GCF_030020395.1). Classification (NCBI taxonomy): domain Eukaryota; kingdom Metazoa; phylum Chordata; class Mammalia; order Pholidota; family Manidae; genus Manis; species Manis pentadactyla. The sequence goes on from NC_080027.1 coordinate 31,741,170, forward strand.
GAAAGAGTTCTCTGACTGCTGGTATGGCTAATGCCTGGAGGGAAGAAGAGATTACAGGGAGAGAACCAGTTTGTCAGATGCAAAAACTAAATGTATATGATTTGACTAAAATGGCCCAGCTGAGGTGGGCTCCGAACCAAGTTTCTAGACTCCCTAGTCTTAAGCTTTAAATCAAATCCCAAATCTGATAGTCTTGCACCTTCTGTCCCCCACCCTTTTTTCTATTTTGCCTGGAAGATTCTAGAATTGGAGAGACTTTTGAGTAGAAGAGGAAGCTGGGAGCTTTGGAAAAGCCACAAAGAAATCTTGAAAGTTTCTGGGGAAGAAGTGGCAGGCACTAGAGGGTCAAAGAGAAGCAACTGACAGTGAGCATTACAGGCCTGCAGATGTCAACATTTGCATCACTTCCAGTACAAAGCCATCCTGTTGTACTGGTTTCCCTAGAAATGTCATGCCTGCACACCACATTTGCCTCAGGAAGCAGGGAGTGGAAGGTGGGGAGGGCCAGGTGGTAATGGTTGCAAATGGCAATTACAGTGGCCTGTGCCTAGAACAGGCCCTGGGTCCCTCGGTCGGTTCAGAAGGTCCTGTGCAGCTTACTGCTCAACATTACACTCCAAATGTGTCCCCAGGTGATCTCAGCCATGGAATTAGTAGATTTATTGATCATGCTGGGTAAGATTATCTATGCAGAAGCTATGAAAATAAGCCTGTTCAGTTTAAAAGTGGAATCTCAACCTCAATGAGCAGAGGAAATAGGGAGTCTTGATCCCTGCAAACCAGAACTTCTCTATTATAAATAGAATAGGAACATTTTGCAATGGTGGGAAGGTCATTTTTTCACAATTATATTCTGTCCATGTTGGTGATCAGGAAGAAGCAAAGCATCTGTGTTAGACAAAACATACATTTGCAGCCAGGAAGAGGGGCTCACTACTGTCTGTTTCTATGAGCCAAAAGGAGCAATGGTTTCAGGATGCCTGGAGAAAGAGAGGATTCTTGATGAAAACTCATCAATGCATTGTTTTCTTTTAAGGCAGATGTGGTATCTCCCAGGGTCTGCAGTAACTGACTTGCTCTAGCAATCAACTCCTATTTGTAGCTGACTGACTTGGAAATGGGAGTCAAATAATTGTGTTTAACAGGGACATGAGCTGTAATTGCACAGCCCTCGTTCTTCTGTGGGTTTCATTGATTATCTGTCTTCCTGCCTAGACTCTAAGCTCCTGCCTCAGAGACTCATCCAGTGTCACTGTGCTCCCTGGTCACCTAGAACAGTCATTGGCAGACTCAATTAACTAATTGTAAAATAAATGATCAAAGTTCTGCTTTCAAAGAAAAATCATTTATTCATTTGAATCCTTTCCCTAATGTTTTTGTGTGCGGAGAGAGAGAAATCCATACAGGAAAATGCACTCCCGCACCCCTAGGTGTAGTTTAAACAGCCCTTGTGTGGTTTATGACCCAGCCTAAAACCTCTGAGATTTCCATAGCTTTCAAGACCATCAAGGTGGTCAGTCATTCTGTCAAGACCAGTCAGAAGCATTAGTGATAATCCCATTTTCCCCCTCAACACTACTTTGAACACTTTTTAAATCTTCAAGCAATTGAGCAGATTTATTCCACTAGTTGTGTTTTCCTAGTGCTTCTGATGAACACATTCCTATCTGATTTTTTTAAGTAAAACATTTAATTTATACTGAATAACTCTCCATCTTAGGTGAGCTTGATTGATGCACCAAAATTAAATAAATTCACCTATTTGAGTTTTAAAAAATACCAGGATTTTTCTAGCCCATGCACTTTAAGTTTGATCAACAAAATAACAGGGAGAAAGAGTAGGTGGTTACCATGGTGATCACAACATCTTATTTGTGTAGCAACAGATAGGGCAGGAAAATAGTACCATACTAAACTGAATTGCCATCATGATCAGTAGCTGAGAAAGGAAATTTAAGTGTCTGGGCTCCACTTAGGCAACATGAATAGCAATATCTGTATGTTAGTTTACATTCATATGCTATACAGAACAAAATAAAAAAGATTTGCAGAATATGTGAAAACTAAGAGTCCTTAAGTATATTTGGAAAATGCCTTTAGATGGAATAAAAACTATCTTGGTTTTCAAATTTTAGCAATCCATCCTGAAATATCAAAGAAAGCTTTTAAACAACAAGGTCTTGATGTTGACATTAGGGGATCTCCTAATGCAAAAAAAAAAAAAGAAAAGAAAAGCGGGTTGATTTCTGAGATTGGAGGGACCTAGTTTCCTGATCAGGTGTTGCCACACAAAAGGTGAGATTAGAAGGTCTGCTTCCCTAACCAGCCCTTTTTAAATACTCTTTCCACCCAAGGCTGATTAAGCAGGCACTTCCTGGCCTAGGGATGCCCCCAGATTCCAACCTGCCAGCTGAAGAATTAACATGAATGACTTTGTTTATTCTCTTCTGCATTTTAAAAGGAAGATACAGATGAGCACTTTAATCTCAAACGCCAGAGGCTAGCTGGCAGGTGGATGGATTTGGGGGCAGGACGTCTCCTAGGCTCCCCTCAGTAGGCTTCCCAGGCGGGCTGTAGCCCCGCCGCCTTCCAGGGCCACAGCCTTTTTAGCTGAGAAGAGAAAGAGAAAGGTGAGTGAAACAGTCAACACCTGGAAAGAGATTCTTTCCTGCTTTTTAAAGGTTGGAAGGGAGAGAGTGATCCCACCTTTTAAACCGGCCCCTTGTGTTGCAAAGCATCTCAAACTAGCTCTGCTACCAGCCCAGCAAGGTGGCCCCACCTGCTCCACTCCTGAGAGGCTTTGGCCACGAGTCAAGAGCTTCAGGAGTGTGTGCTGGCAGGAGGAGTGTATACACTGTACAGTTCAGCCAGGAGGAGAGCAGAGCTGAACTTGGGAAGCAGCTTCCTGCTATGCTGAAAACCTCTGGAAACTGGCTAAGGAGCCGTGGTGAGAATCATGCTGCTTTTCTCAGACCCATTTCTCTTGACAGACCAGGGGGGAATTGTGGGTGCTGAAATGAAAGGACGGCAGGGTAGGTCTCCTCCCTTCCCTCCCTACAACAGCAGTGCCTGCCATTTCTTAGCACCCACTGCTTGCAGACATCTTCAGGGTGCTCTGTTTTGATGTCCACTGCTAGCTATGTTCAGGGGGGAAAATGGTGAATTTTCTTCTTCCTCCACCTCGGCGCGGCCCTAAACCACATGAGTACCTGAGTTTCATTCACCACTGGCCTCTTCACAGTAAGTCTGTCTCATGTGAGCTGCTAGACTTTTGATACTGAGTATCACAGAGGTTTTAGGAATGCGAAATTCTTGCTCCTGACTTAAATGGGTTCCAGAAATGCCTGGATCCACACTTGATTTCAGGTGAGATATTTACATATGCAAATTCTTTTCAAATAGTCAGAGCCTGTGGAGGGAGAGCATAGTTCTGATGCTAGGAGACAGGCTTACATGTCTGAAAACCAATGGACTTACGGGTTGAATCCTGCTATGCAACTATAGGCTGTGCAAACTTGGGAAACTACTGAACTCTGTGCCTTCCATTTTCTCATCTGTAAAATGGGGATTATCTTATTTACTTAGTAAGGTTGCTTAAAAATTAGTAGTTGTATATGGAGAAAGCTGAACTCTAAGGTCCTCTAGGGGACAGGGACCGTAGTTACCTTATTTTGAGGCATATAGTTAAGTATCCAGAAAAAGTCATTTATTAACCATCTTAGCTCAGTAGTTAAGAATGTCAGCTCAGATCATTCTGCTTGACTTCAAATCCCAGCTCATGGTTAGCTTAGGTAAGCTGCATAACATAAGTCTGCTTCCATATCTGTCAAATGCTAATAGTAACAGTAATTATTTCATGGATCTCTGAGGATTTAAAGAGATAATGCTTCATAATAAAGCCCTCTCAGCATTGTGCCTAGCACACAGAAAAAATACTCAGTAAATGCAGGCTGTTGTTGCTATGAAGCAAGAATCTGTGGAACTCGGCAGTTGGACTCCCTAGACCAAATTTACCTAATTTTTTTTTTAGTTCAGAGATTGAGTAAGATGAATTCTAGGAAGTCTTCCACCTCTTAATAGCTGTGTTGCTAGATACATCCGCATGCATATCACATAGCCCCACATCTTCCTTGGTGAGGGACATAAATTAAAATTTCAGACATAGTTTATGAGAAAAACAACCCAACATAAAATACATTTTGGACTTTAAAAATCACAGCCAGTGCATTAAACCAGATGTATCATTTCATAGTCTCCCGTGAGCTGATTTCATTAAGAACAGATCTGTTCACAGCCCCAGATGCTGCTTTGCATGGCTCTGTGGCTTTGGGGACCTAGAGATTTGCATCAAAACACTTTCACTGGTTTTCAGAAACTTTGTGCACACCACTTGGCTGAGAGTGGCACTTGTTAGCATTTCCAGTTTCTGTATTATTTTTCAGAAGGAAACTTAACCTGTATCTCTGCATTCTGATGGCAGTTAAGATGGAGCTGGCCTTACAAGTAAGCTTTATGGCAACCAGTTTAAAAACCAGCCCAGAGACACTCCTACCCCAGCCTGTGGGGTGAGGCAATAGACTTGCTGGGTTGGGAGATTTGCGTGGCCCTGGGACTTGGAGCTCTGTCTAGTCAACACTTCCTTGCTGCTTTATTCTCTCCACAACCCCTGACACCAAATTGGCTTCCCATAATCCCTCTAAATCCCTTGTGGGTGTTCCGTGCTAGGCTACTACCCCTATTAAATGCAGAACAATTAAACACAACTTTTTATAATTTATTTAGTTGCTGCAAGACCACCAAGAGGATAGAGATTGTTTTCTAAGGCCTTAAACACATGCAGACCTTGCTCTGCAGGACAGTGCGAGAGACCACAGAATTGACATCTTAACAATCGTTCCAAGAAACTACCCTTTGCCTGTGACCTTTCAAAATTCTTGTCAAAACATTTAAAACTCTCTTTTGGTTGGTTATAAATATAAGAGAAATGAAAAAAAAATAGTAAAATGGACGTTTGTTTAGCACACTACTGTTTTAAATATTAGAAACATTGAGAATTAAAGTGTTTTATTTCTTTGCAGAAAAGAGGAGTTTGAGCAGCGCTTGCCTTTTTCTTCTTGTTGGTCATATAACATGATACTAAGCAAGGATCTCTTCTAGGCCTTGGCAAAGGGCCATACTTTCCAAGTCTGGATCAGCTTTCAGACTTGTATCCTCTGTCCTTTTAATGTTCTGAGATATCTCTGAGAGTTTCTTTACTGTGAAGTTTTTTGCCAGTGTTACTTCATCCGGGACATCATCATCCTTTTCATCCCTACCACCTTCCTCACTATGTTCATCAGTTTGCCTTTACTAAGCTCCCCTGGCTGCCTATCTGGCGTTTCTCAAAGGGTGATAGTGGGAACGTTCTCAGGTCAGCTGTGTCTTCCATCATTCCAGTATCCCTTGGAATGTCACAGCACTGTCTCTTTTTTGTTTCTGTGCTGCATTTTTTCTTTGTTGTAAAATTCCCTCTGGATTATCCATTTTTGTAAAACATCATGTGGGTTTGTTACTGGGAGACCAGGATGAAAATAATGTGCTTTGCAGTCTGTGAACTGGTAACAGGTGTGCTGTGACCCATTCCTGAAGAAGTGACATGTTACTGATTATGATGTACATGGTTTTTACATAGTGATTTTGTAGCTACTAGCGAGTTAATATACTGTGGTAACAAATTTCAGTGGCGTTGTTACGGAACTGGCATTACTTAATTAAGTCATAGTAATGGAAATTCATGCATATTGGCACCATGCAAATCAAACACTGCCCATAGTTAGTGGTTCAATAATCAGTGTCTGTTGAATGAATGAATGGACTCACTCACTCTGATTTAGTTTTGCAGTGTCAGAGCCCTTATAACCTTTCGGACAACTATTCTCCTTCTCTTGCTTCCTGTTGCTTGTATCCAAACTAGGGTAAAGGTATGTCTGCTAATGTCTGCTAACAGCTGGCTTTTTGAACAAGTCATTGAACTCTGAGCTTCATTTCTCATGTGCTAAAGACCCAGCTACATTTTTCATATCAAAATTCTCCCTGAGTGTCCAGCTTCACTTCTAAAAGGAACTAATCTGATCAACAGATTCACACACGAAATGCTAACAGGACTCTCAGGCTCCCAGGGTACTTTTGTTGCCAGACAGCCATGTCTGAGGAGGTCTCTCCCTATGTGCCAGGCAAAACCTCAGCCTGGATGGGGGAGGGCTTTTGACTCTGATGGGGGATAAAGATCATATTCAGGTCCAACAAGTGCCAGCAAGAAAGGAATTCATTAAAGCAAGAGCAGTAGCAAATATCTGCAGCTGTGCGGGCAGTAGAGCGCAAGGAGAAAAGGAAAATCCACGGGACTCCTGCTTGGCAAAGGGCAAAGCCCTTGCCAGCTCCTAAATCCAGGGTCACCTTGTGTCCAGGGCCCTCTTGATCAGCATGAGACAGAAATGATATCCCACCACCCCAGAATTTGGGGAAGCCATAGAGCAGTGGGTGGAGTGAGTGTATGTTCTGAGAACTTCCCAAAGCAAGCAAAGGAGACTCTTTGGGCAGGCTGCTAACCAACATGATGGACCTGCTGCAGTTCCATCCAGGCCCCCCAGGTGATGGGGAACATGCAAGCCCCTCCCTACTCTGAGGGTCCCACAGCCACTTCCCTACTGGTCTGAAAGAGGGAGAGAAAAAAAAGATTGTGTTTAGGACTAGAAAACTGAAACAGCAAAGCGACAAAGACACATACCACCAGAGGTGACGTCAATGCGTTCTCATCTTTATCATGAAAGAGTTCAAACAAGTGCAACAAGCTTGCGCAGAAAGAAAGTGTATTTGGTAAGACAGTACACACTCAGATGGGTGTGTGGTGACCTCAGAGAGGAGGTGTGCCTAAGGGTTTAGGTTTTTATGGGGGCTTTTGAATAGGGGTTGTTATAAGGCATGATGTATACAGGTGATTAACAATTCCTTTGCAGTTACATCTTAACAATAGGGTTATTTAGGTGTCTGTGTAGATGGGGTTCACATTCTTTACCCACTTATGTTCATTTATACTCTGGAGGTTTGTCTCTTGTCCTGGTTACAATGTTACTTGATTAAAGCGACTGGTAGAAGAGGAAGCAACAGCATATAGATTAAGTTGCAGAATAAACTAGGCCTTTTTCACAAGCTCCGTAGATTTTACAATGACATGACCCTTGTGCCATTTCCCTGCTCTATCTCCCTGCGCAGGTGAGGTGCAGGCAGTTTTGGTTTCTTCTCCTCAAAGAAACAGGGATGAGCATCTGGCAGAGGAGGCCTCTTCAATGCCGCCTTTGCTAGAGGTGCTCAGTCGCTGTGGGCAGCCGGAGAGAGGGGTCTTGTTTGCAGAACTTTTCCTGCCCTCTTCTCTCACTGTTCTAATAGCCAGTAACTTTTTTAAAAAGTGGAGGAGTTCTGGGGGAGGGACTGGAAGATAAACCTGAATTTTATTTATCCTTCGATCACGAGGAGTTTATATTCCATGATGGGCTGTGAATCCTGGAACGGGCCGTGCCTGCACTAGCAGGAACAGAGGGGTGGCTTTGTCTGGTGTTGGGGTTCTGCATTGGATCTTGGTGAGGTCCAAGCTTGGTGAGCTTTCCCATGTTCTTTAGGCTCTCAGAAACTCATTCCTCCATCAGCAGACAGTAATCATTTTTCTCCCAGGTTTTTGAGGTCTTGAGAAAGATACGGAATGCACTGCATTTAGAATACTATCTTTGTAGAGTAAGAGCTTGGGAAACAGAAACGATTTCAGTAACTGAGACATAATCCAGAGGGATGTCATTCTTTTCACAAAGATTGTCTTTTCCAAAGGGTGCAGAGTTCTGGCTGCAGAGTCAGAGTGTACTACTATACAGCGGGAACTTGCCTGAAGTTACCCAGCCCACGTGTGGGGGACCAAAGCTGAGACCTGTGTTTTCTCCTGCCTCCCTATTGACTGTCATTTGGTGATTGAGAATCTACATTGTGTGTATTCTTCCTCCGTAGAGTCAGCCCCTAAGTTCTTTTGGAACACCTACTCTGGTGTGATCAGAAGCATTTTCAAAGCTTTCATGAACAAGATGCTCAAGTCACATCGTGGCAGAGCCCTGCTTACTCCCTCGCTAACAGTGCCGCCTCCCCCGGGATGACCAGCTTGCCCCAGGGGCGTCCCCTTCTGGTTACCATGTGTGCCCATTACCGTATGCACACAACTGGAGACTTCTTGAGAAAGGCACTGGGTAAGATTCTGTTTTACTTGAAGGCTGACTGGGCTGTGGTTCTCAGTTCTGGCTCTATGGGGCACATAGGAAGTGTAGGGATTCTGATTCAGCAGGTCTGGAGGGAGCCGGGGCACCTGCGTTGTAACAGTGCTGCACAGGTGAGGTGCAGGCAGAGCTGAGAACCACTGCTCTAGTGCCTATAGGTGCTGGAGTCCAAGAACAAAACTAGTCCTGGCTGTGCTTGTCTGGATTTGAATGTGACCTTCACTTGCCCAGAGACTGGCCTGGCCTGAGAGGTGCAGGCCGGCCTTACATGTTAGAACCTGGTTCCTGCTAATTCTTTTTTCCCCAGGGCAACATTTCCTCAGTATTGTCCCCAGAGAGCAGCCTCACTCATCTTCACTGAACTTTTTATAACAGCCACCTTATTGGCCTCCTTGACTTACCCTCCTCTCTGAACCTTTCAGGCCACTCTGTCCTTTGCCAACAAAGTCATCTTGCTAAAATGAGAAGTCCCTTGTCACTCCCACTATAGTCCAGCCTCAAAGAACTGTTCTTGTTTCCAACATGGGAGATTTCTTAATGCCTGCATGTGCATATTTCCCTGCCAAAACACCCTTCCTCCCAATTACTTAGCAAGTGTTACTTTCCTAAATAACAAAATATTTCTTTACTTGAAAAGGTAATCTTTGTTAGATCTTGTGCAAAGTGTTTTCCATATGCCTGACAAACTCTTAATGACCCGAAAAGACCAGTTCTGAGAGCTGCTCTCTCTATCCTCCCTCGCCAAAGGCAGAGTGAATGGCCCTCTCCCTTGGGCCCTTAGGGCACTAGCAAAGAACTCCAGGCAGATTGCCCTAGAATTGGCTATTTATGATCTATCTGTCCTTCCAAGGGTGTATGCTGCATAGGTCTTTGTAATCCCTTGAGCAGAATGGGCCACCAGCTATCATGGGCCAAGGAGGGGTGGGGGTGGGGACTGGGCTTTAGGGCAAATAGTCTTAATTCTAAAGAAACACCTAGATGCAGATGATCATTGGACAGTGGATCGGTGGCCCTATTCGTGTCATCATTTGTAAGTCATTTAGTCACAGAAAAGCTGTGTCCCAAAGATTCTGCCTTTACACATGGCAGTGTGACATTGCACTTGACTCCCGAGGCACTCCAGACCAAAGTCAGCAAGACTATCAGACTTTATGCACTTGGCAGACTAGACCTCCCACTACAACTGCCACATCACTGGGTTCACTGTGCTAATTAGCCAGGAAGGGTTGGATTTCATTGCATCATCTATTTGTGGGCCTTTCACCAATGAACCCATGAAAGGCGGCCAAACAGGACCATGCATTTTTTTGTGGGGTGTTTTTTCTTTTTTTTGGCCTTGTATTTTTATAGACAGACACTGTAAGCAGCTGTCATGATAGCTATAATCAATTAGTTTATGGTCTGTTTTTCTCCATCTGAACTAATTGAATAGTTGCTTTTAATTTTTGTTTTCCCTCTCTGCTCATTGCTGTTACTGTTGAACCAGGAGACGAAGCCCCTACAAACCCTTCAGCTGCTCCTCTCTCTCTAGCTGCCTCCTTCAAGATGTAGTGGTAACCCGTTAATCTCCAGGCAGATTTGCACCTGCCTTAATATCAAGGATTTACCTTATTTGAAAAATATATTTAGCTGGTTCCTCTATGGTTAAACTCATTAGATGAGTTGTTTAAACTTAAAGTTGCAGAGAACTGCTTTTATTCAGTTTGTACTGGTGTCAGTGTTACTGGAGCCAGCTCTGCAAATCATGTCCTTCCTGTTGCATTCAAAGGAAACATTTAAGACTTTTTAATCTTGAAAGGGACCCTGCCCTTCCTTGAAAAGATAGGAGCTTCATTTCACTGAAGAGTGTGAAGCAGTGTCACAGTAGTGGAACTGAGAGAAGTGGTGAGTACCAGAAAGTATATATTTCTTTTGAAGCTGAGATTTTTCTTCAATACATCACAAGACAGAGAGGCTTCCCTGACTGTAAGTCTAAGAACATGGTTAGTGGAGAACTTTTAAGAATTGGGCAAACATTTCAGCGTATATTTTTTGCATGCCTACACAGTTCCAGATCCTAAGCTAGGACAAAAAGGAAAGTAAGGTCTAGCTCCTACCTGCAAGGAGCTTAAAGTCTAGTAGAAGAAGAAAGATTTGTAAAAAGCCAAACACATTAAAACATTAAAGATGGTGTGAGACAAGTCTCTAAGATGGCAAAGGGGAAGAAAAGGGATTAGAAAAAAGAACTACCCCTTTGCCAAAAACCTGTTATGTGCTCAAAAGGAAACCCCAAAAGGAGCCCTCTGCCTTCAGGTTTCTATCTGCAAAATGGGTGTAATCCATGCCTGTGGCCTCATTCTTTCTGGAATGCATTTTGAAGAGCAATTGGAAAGGTTTCGAACAGTTTGCACACCCTCAAGGATACATATTATATAAACTACATGTTAAAAATATAGTACATTAAGGCAATGCCCATTTAACTCAATTAAATTTTCTCACCAACTCCCTATAAAACTTACTGAGGGACCTTGAAGTTCTTGTAGAAATGAGAAACTGAGCAGCTGGTATGAATTCCACTGATTAGGTGGGAAATGTGAGGGTAAGTGACCTGGCCATGGACCCCAGGACTCACCGCCATGGCTGCTAGCATCCTTACCATCAGTTTTAATGACCCTGCTCCCTCACTTCTTGTCTCTGTGCCTAGGACTCTGACTATAGATTTATTGATGCTTAGTTTTCTTCTGCAAGGAATTTAAATTAAAAACAAAAACAAAACAAACAAGCAAGCAGAAAACTGTGCTTCCACCTTTGGAGAAAGGATTCCTTTCATGGAGTTTTAAAATGTATTGAGTAGATCTTTACTGAACACCTGCTATGTTCTGGGCATGACACCAGGCACTGGAAGACAGATCAGACATGGTCTCCATGCTCAGAGAGCTCAGAATCCAATTACTGGGCAGTCACAATGCAATGTAACCAATGCTACGGGGATCTTTTAGGCTGCCGAGAAAGGAACCCGTCCCTCAGCTTGTCAAGATAATCGGAGAAGGCTCCTGGAGAAATAAATGTCAAAGCAGGGACATGAAAGGCTGAGAAATTAGCCCTGACGAGTGGCAGGAAGGAAGAACATTAAGTAGAAAGTAGGGCAGCAAGAAGGAGCTCCTAGCCTGTTCTAGGAAGTGAAAGTAGTTCAACAGGCTGGGGCTCAGACCAGTGTCTGGGGGAGCCAGGAGGGCTCAGATCACAGAAGGATCTTTATGCCCAGCTGGAGTTTGAGCTTCAGTCAAGGCAGTGGGGCCCATGAAATGATTTTAAACAGGAAAGCAAGAGAATCAGTAATTGCCATTAGAAAAAAATCACTTGTCTCTGCCCTGAGCAGAATGGATGAGCAGGACAATCATTAAGAAGATGGGGATGAGGGTTGTCCAAGGGGAAAAGAGGCCAGATGTAGGTCTCAGCTGGTTGCTCTCTACCCTCTTCTGTGGGGAAGACTGTGAGGATTAAACTCACAGACATCCCCAGGCTTTTCGAATACAAGCAGTCCCTTTTTAACTATCTGAGAGTGGTTATACTTTTACATTTTGTTGACAGAGATAATACTTAATGATACAATGATATGTTGAATTAAATGTAAACTAATATTTAATTAGTCACAGTGTAAACTATGTGCATTTAATGTATAGCAGGACATGTATAGAGAAGGCATTATTGAATCAGTCTGTGGAGTTTGGTGCCTGGTAGATTTGAAGATTCTTTGCCAAACTCCAAGATTTCCCAAGTTTTTATTCCTCAGACTTGGACTCCAAGCCAAGGGAGATTTAGAATTGTAGTTATCAGTAGTTAGTATGCTAACTAATCCTTTTCAAATGGTTGATAGCTATTCTTTGTGGGGTTTACTGTATCCAGTAGCTTTACAAGTACTACCTCATTTTGCAGATAAGGAAACATGTGTTAGAGTATTTAGTACCAAGGTTTGGCTTCTGACTGACATTATTTCAGTATCACCTGGGGTTTGAATGGATTGAATCTTTGACTTCCAGTTTTACTACTTACCAACAATGTGATCTGGGGAAAATTACTTGATCTCTAGTAATATCAGTTTCCTTATCCATGACATCGGTGTAAAGCTACCACATCGAGTTAGATCACTATTAAAGCAGATAACGACTGTTGAAAACCTTGATGACTTCCCATAAATTGTCTTCCCATTGTGCCTTCTTTTCCTCTTACTCCTTCTTTGTCTTCTTTTCTCCTCCTTTCCTCTGCATCTGTCTACATTTTAGCCTTTGTCATCTTCCTTAACTTTCCTTACCCTTATTTCTCCTCTTTTTTTTAATCTCTACATTTTATTAAACTGGTATTTCTCTAGTGTTTGTATGGTTACATTTGAGTTTCCTGTTCTTAAACAGCAAACAACTATTCATTTTTTTGTCAAATTGCTTAGGAATCAAGCTCTGTGTATGTGACCCTTACTAGAAAAACACTTCCGATTCACACATCATTGACCCAATTGTATAATTTTAGGTCCACTTTGGCAACTTTACTTACTCCACACTCTTTTGATGCTCTAGGGAAGAACATCCACCCAGTGCCAACTTAAAAGACATCTGTGTTCCTAGCCAATGTGCTCTTCATCCCTACACCTTCTCAAATTGTCTGGCAAGCACTGTGTGCCCCTCAGAAAATAATGATGTCAGGTGGCCTGGGGATGGCGAGCAGTTGCTCAGCCAAGTACAGAATTACAAAAGGTTCAATCGCCACAGCACAGTAGTGCAGAGAGAGGTTTCTAAAGCATTCCTTGGAATTTATCCATCTCTTAATTTTTTACTCATTATCCATTGCATGTAAAAGTTTACAATAAAGGCCTAATGCATGAAACTGGGATAATATGTCTTCTGAAAATACAGTCCTTTTGCCAAGTTACCAAGTAGCCACACCCTCTGGCCTGGCTTTCATGGCCGCCCATGATCTGGTTTCCATCATTTCATCCTTTCTTCCTGTGGCTCATGGCAGGGCATAAACCCTACATTTAAGTATTTTCTTCAGCCTTCTCCTGAAAAATACTTCCACTTGCCTATCTCCAGGTGGTCCTAAGACTGTTATTTCTCCATTTGGGGAATCCCTCTTTTATGCAAACCTCACCCATTCTTTGAATCTCAGGTGAAGTTCTACTTTTTCTGACCATTCCAAGTTCAAGCGACCTTCTGAATTCCTCTAGTGAGGTAGTGTGACTTAAAGGGCAAATTTGAGGATCTAGAGCTGGAATGCCTAGGTTCAAATAATCCTACCCTAAAAAAGTGAGTGGTCTTTTTACTGTCTTTGGACAATTTTCTTGTCAGTAAGAAAATAGATAAGATCTTCAAGGTTGTTAAAAGGATTAAAGTGGAAAATCCATGCAAAAGTATTGTATAACTAGTACGAGAATCTTGCCTAGCATATTTAATTATTGTTCCCTTTTTATACAGTTATTTAGTTTGCAAAACATATTCAGTAAACACTAAATTCCTAAAGGTAAGAATTTGTACATTCTGTATCAAAGCTACTCAAATGTTAATGTGCATATGAATTACCTGAGGATCCTGTCAAAATACAGATTCTGATTCTGTAACTCTGGGTTGGAACTTGAGCTTCTGTGTTTCTAAAAGCTCCCAGGTAAACTGCTACTGCTTGTCCCTGGACCATACCTTGACTAGCAAGGCTGTCTGTAACCCAATTGCAAGGGCAGACAATGGAAACACCTGTGCTCTTAGCTTGCCCTCTCTGGAAGGAGTCTAGACATGGTATTTGCACAATGACCTTCTCAATGAACAATTGTATTTTTCTGTTTGTAACTTTCTTCACAACTGCAAAAGCTGGGTAGCTTATGACTTATCTTGGTCACACATAGATATTAGTCAGCCTGGAGTGTCAAATGCAATTACTTCAGAATAAATATAAAATTCACCAGGAAACCTGCAAGGCCCCCACAGGGTAAACTTGAGCTATACTGAGGAGGCTGATACATGACGACAGTGGAATGACTCACTGGACGTCAAGGCACAGATAGACGTCATCTCTTCACCTAGGAAGACCTTCTTTTGCAACAGATGATGCCACAGAGGTGTGTAAATGAATGGAAACACTGGGAGGCTGGGTATCTGACAAACCCTCAGCTGTGCAGAGCCTCTCCTGACAGTCGTCACAGTGTCTATAGACTCTCTCCCACGTGATCCTCCCTTTAGACCGTTTATCAGTGACTTTTGATGAAGTGTCATCTTCTTTACCTAGTTCCCCATGTGTGCACGAGACAGGAGAAAATGTGCATCTGATTTTGAATTGCAGACTTTGCCCAGCTTAATAAGGAGAGTTGGTGTGGGAAGTGACTATTAAGGCCTCGGTTTTATAGTCAGTCTTGCTCAAGCTCTGGTTCTGATTGGGGGGGTGGGGACTAAAGTATGTCACCTAATTTAAGCCTTGGGTTTTGCATTTGTCAGAAGGAGCTGTTCGAATAAATGGGATAGTTTGTGCTAAATGTTTAGCAGTCCCTGGCATACAGTTAGTGCTCCATATATGTTAGTTGTATTTATTTTATTAACAGTAATGGTCATTGGCATATTAATGTTATAACCCTTTTTATTATCGTATTACATTTTAAGAGTTATTTTTAATTGTGGTAAAAACACATAAAATTACATTTACCAATGTAGCCACTTTTAAGTGTACAGTTCAGTAATGTTACATATATTCACATTGGTATGTATCAGAGCACTAGATCTTTTTCATCTTGCAACCCAGAAATTCTGTACCCACTAAATTCTATACCTGCAGCCCATTACATTTTAGTTTTATTTTTGAAGTATACTTATATGAACCCACTCCACATGCCCTCAACTTCCTGTCCCTGCTAGAAAAACACATAGGGTTTGAAGTCAGAAAATTTAGATACAAGACAAAGCCTTGAATTGCACTAATTACATGAATGTCCTTATTCCAATTACATTATGTCATCAATTTCTGGAAATAGGTATGGATTATCTGTACTGTCTGTTATAATTAATTAATCTCTGTTTACCCACTTCAGTACCTAAAAATCATCTGCCTCAGTACTTGACACATTATACTGAGATTATCTCTTTATATGTCCTCCCCTTGAGTGGATGGAGAGGACCTTCTAGGCTGCGGTTAAGTGTTAATTCACACCTGATTTTGCATGTGTTAAATAGAGCCATTCAGGCCAGTGCATTCACTTTACAGTCCTCTCAGTTTGCTTGCAGGTGCTCCAGGAGCCCCACTGTCATCGTGTCACATTTCCCTTTGTTTATCACTCTTCTCTAGAACTCTTGGCAAATGCCCACCACAACTATGATTGGTGAGGGGGAACAGACCAATCCAGTAGAGAATGGACAGAAATCAGATAAATTTAGGAAAAAGAAAGCCTAGTCTGATTTTTTTTAAGATGGTATTTCTCCTTTCAATGACTACCTAATTATACCTAGAACTTTCTTTCTCTTGCTTTTTCCGCCAAGTGTCTGGAGAGGTCAAGGGCCATCTCGTTACCTTCCAAATGATTTGGGGGGAAATAGCTTCCAGGTCCAACAACTAGGCTCCTGAGGATCTGTACTGACAGTTCATTTAGAGAGTCAAGGTTCACCTTCTGAAGCAGAAGCCAAGGCATTTATGCAACCTGAAGTTCTCTATTAAAAACAAAACCTGCAGATGCTCAGAAAGCTAAATTAAATTCCTGGCTTGCAGTTCAACCACCAAGCATCATGGGCAGTCTCAAGAATATGCCCAACACCTGGGTGGGAACTGTAATAACTGCCTAATGAAACACCGTATTCATCTTCCAGCCAGTGTGATTAAAGGTCTGCCCAGAGTAGCTGACCAGAAAGCACACTGAGATTGAGCTGAACTTTACAATGTGGTTTGTTGCTTAATGAGCAATCTTGTTAAAAAAATCATTTTGCAGAATTTGATCATTTGCACTTCTGATTTGAGAAAAAAAATTTTCTCCTCTCAGGAAGACTCTTTCTTGATGAAGGATTATATGACCTAGCTTAAGAGGGAGGGCCTAATTAAATGAATATTATTGGCAGTCACCCCAGGACTCATGCTTATCTTTTACCTTTAAGAGAAGAAGGGAACTGGCAGTGATTCAGTGCATGCCACGCACCAGGCACTCTGCCTGTGTCTTTCCAATAAATCATCAGTTGAAGTCAGAGAAGTGGGCACCAGCAACCTCATATTAGAAATTATGAAAAACAGACTCAGAGACAGTAAATGATTGGTCCAACATCACTCAACTTGTATGTAGAAGAGTCGGGATTCAAACCAAGCCTTCCTATCATGATTCAAAGAGAGTGTCCACTCTTCCCACACCACCTTGAGCATTGAACTTCAACCACCCAATTTTCTCCGTCAGAATCTGTGGTCTGCATCCCATCAATAATGTCTCTGAAATAGATCCCTAAGTCTCCAGAATTTAAACTCAAATTATAATTAACTATTTTTAACTAATAAAGAACTTAAAGGAAATATGCAATTCTTTATTAAAAACAAGACAGGAAGTATTGCAAAGTAAACAGATCTTGACCATAAAACACAAGTGACATTGAATTTGGGACAGATATATAAGGCCAAATATTGAAACAAATTCTTATATTGTCTTGACAGTGAATCCCAAATTTCTGGCCTTGCTGTAGAACTGTTTGTCCTTTTGTTTATAGTCAGATCTTGGGACACTGGTCCTTTCTCCCTGCCAGATATTAGTGACCTGTAATGCATTACTCATTTTCATTGTGTGGGCTGATGTTTCTTGCCAAAGGCAATGGGCCTCATTACTTTATTTAACATTCAACAAATATTTGTTGAGCACCAGCTATGTGCTAGATATTGTCTATCCTATCTACTAGGTATTTTGTGTTCTAGGGCTCTTCCCATGTGCGCCACAGGGGACTTCCCAAATGTTGTTGGATCCAGTTTAGGAACTCCAAGTACAGTATAAATGCCGACAGCATAGAATTTCCAATAATGATAATAATAGCTAATATTTATTGCATGTGTTCCATGTGTCAGGCTCTAATGATGAATGCTTTTGTATATATCTCATATAATCTTCAGAGCAATCTTTTGATGAAAATTCAATGAATATTAGACCTTTTTACAGATGAGGAAACTATTCTAGAAAGATTATTACATAATATGCCCCAGGTCATATAGCTAGTAAGCATCAAAGGTGGGGCTTTAACCCAGGCTCATCAGACAGAAAGTCTATATTCTTAACCATGATGTGTTCTGCCTTCTGGAAAATTCCATTCCAGTAGGGTCAACAAATGTGTGCTGGATGCTAGGATGTAAACGTGAATAAGACATGGTTTCTGCTCTCAAGAAGCACTCGTCTATCGTGGGAATAGACACCCAGTAAGCACTGTGCCTTGTTTTATTTCATACACTGGTACCTACTGGACATAAAGTGTGAGGGCACCATGTCTCCTTTCATGGAACTTACGCTCTGGTCAAAGACAGAGATAGAAACAGTAACTCTGAAGGGCAAGTAATTCCTCCTTATGTTTCCTCATTTTGGATTTGCTTGTGTACTCCAGGGCCCCATGAGGTGGTATTATACGTGGGCTCTGTGCACAGTCCTTCAGCCTCCCCTGCTATCCACCATTCACTGATGACCTAGGCAGACTATTTAGCTTCTTGAAACCTGTTTCATTGAATTTAGAAGAAGAGGTGAAAGTATAATCTTCACGGAGTTTATTTTGAGGGTTAAGTGATAGAATGTATGCAAAGTGTCTATAGTTGCTCAGTAAGTGATAGTTATGTTCTTATAACCATGCCCTGTTATGGCTCAGAGGAAGCTTATAAGTGGTGCCATCTCCATGCTCAGCCTCACATCTTTTCTGCTCAACTAACTCAAGATATTGCTGCAGCCACCAGCTTTGTGCAGGTGTACCCCAACGCTACCTTGCCTCAGCTGCCACAACTGTCTGCATTCTGCCCAGGAGTCCGCTCACCCCTCTGGCATGCAAACAGCTGGGAGTGCAAGGGAGCTGACACCCCTTGTGTCAACTCTTGACAGGCAGAGGTCTAGAGGCAGAGGGGAACTGGATAGAGGATAAACGCTCCCCTCCTCATCTCTTGGAGAATTCTGAATTGCATTATGGAGGCTCCTTGGAAGGTCCTGGAGGCATTGAGCCCCGGTTGCCCACAAGAGTGAACAGCCCTGACACAGCGTTGCATTGCCTTTCCCTCCTTCCCTGTCCATTCTCCCAGGTTCCTCCCTCCTCCTCCCTGGGATCACTACTCAAAGTGAACTATCACATGCAAGCCTTTGAGTCAGGCTCTACCTTCCCAGGGGATTATGGACATGGGCATGGGAGGGAGGGAGAATGGGAGAGTGAGAGTGAGAGGGTCCAGACTAGGATCTGGGTCATGTAGATCATTGTCACCTCATCTATTTGGATCCCCTCTGTAAGTCATGCAGCCACTCCTTTCATACACCGTGCAGAAGGAATGCCCTGTCCCTAGTCCCCTTTGCAGACACCTCTGTATCCCTGGCACCTACAACAATACCTGACATGGAATAAGAGCTTAATAAAAATGGTTAATGAATGAATTTTAAGTGAAGAAATTTTTGTTCATTTGTACAGCTATCTTCCTTTGCCTTTCCAGCATCAGATCTAGTTTCCCATATAAAATAAGCCTTCACAGCCTTTTGGGTCTGTGTGGTTTTTTTCACAAAGAGGAGTCATGCAAGGTGATCTGTGAGCCTTTTCATGATGTACTTTCAAAAGTAATAATGGAAGTAGGTATGAATTCTGAATGTTTCTACTTAATGTAATTGATGGAGTTTTTTTCTTAGATTTACATAGTATTTTTGAAATATTAGTACAGAAGGTAAACTAGATTTGGAATCAGAGTGTCTGAAGTTTAGTGTGTTTGACCTAATATTTGAGTGACTTTAAGGTAAGGTCACTTTTTTCCTGCTGAGTTGTGGTTTTTAATAGTTTGTTTATTGTAACAACATTATGTGTTTATTATTAAAACTTTGGAAGACAGAGTAGCATAAAAAAAGATGAAAGAATGGATAAAAGAAATTATCCATAATTTCTACTACCCAAAAGCAACCTTGTTTGACATTTTAGCTTATTTTATTTCAAACCTGCTTCTGTGCATGAAATATATAGGATAGGTTATACCACATGGGAACCTTCCTGTCCTGGTTCACTTCAGCCACATTACAGATAAGCATTTAATGATGTTATCTAATGTTACAAACATTGTGCTTAATGTCAGCAAAATTTTTCCTGCTTTCAAGATGCATTCTTTTCCACACCTCCTCTGGCCATCAGAGTTTTACTTAGAAAATTAAATATTCTAAAAGAATATTTTATTGGGGTTTTCTAGTTAGAAAAAAAATAAGAAAGAAAGGAAAAAAAACAGAAAATAATACCTACTGATTTTGTTGTAGGTCATTGCAATTTTTTTCTACATTCTATGAAGTTGGAATCATGCTGTATATAGGAATTGGTAACCTCATTTTTCATTTAACAAGGTTTTGTGGGCATTTCTTTGTGTCTTTTTTTTTAAGTGAATCTTAAAGAGATCTAGGGATCTATTATGTGGATATGACATGTTGGTTTAGCCAATTTGACATTATTAAACTTGTAGATGGTTTCTGATTTTTTTTTCACTACTAGAAGTAGTATTGTCATAATGAGCATTAGGTTAGTTTTTTATGTGGAATGATGTGGTAACCTTTATAGCTCTCCAAAGCTTTTCCCAAAGACAGATTTGGAAAGTAAAAAAGAATTTTGCAAAGATTTTCAAGTGTATTTTTCCATTAATGCTTGGCATTAGATATTACAATTCAAGTATCTAGCTTAATAGACACCATTTTTTTCTTGGTCACTACTTTTTTTTTAAATCAGTGTATCTACAAGATCCAGATTATGAGATCTCTGTGATGTGTTAAGAGAGATTCTCTTTATGTTCCATCACAAGTGACTATTATAAACACATTTGTAGGCTGTAGAGGTAATGTGCTTTTACTAAAGATACTGGGTTAAAAGGCAAGAGCATGTGGTTTTCCTAGGGCTGTATGGAAATTGAGTCCTGTCTGTGAAAGGCTGTAACAGCATAGATGTAACATGGAGGACAATGTGCTTTCCCCACCATTATATTATCATTTATAGTGCCTTTGGGAAGAACAGTTCCTCACTAACAGAGTGCCTTTGCTCTCTTTCCATCACATCCTTTCCTGAATACATGTACATGGACTACAGAAAAATTGCTTATATTTAGCAAACCTCATCTGTTAACTCTTCTTTCTGCACTAGCTCTAGAGACCTGAAGTAACTTGAAAACTTCTAAAAGGAAATGATTCAGTTCACCTTTATTGGTCCATGCAGCTCAGCCTAACTAAAGGAAGTTTCCAGTGGATGGAGGAAGAGAGGATGAGATCAGAGTGTCTACAACCTCAGTGCAACACACAGGAATTAGAGCTTTCACTGGGTCCTGCCCCGCTGAAGTGCGGCACAATTTAGAAATGCAAGTTGACCTGGCCTCCTCCAACTCCATCTACACTTGACATCCTTCTGCCCTAACTAAGACTCAGATTTCTCTCTTCAAAGGTTGCTGTCCAAATTGCCTAATTAATTTTTTCAGGTAGTAATACTAGCCAGCATTTGCAGAGCTGTGTCAGGCTTGGTAGTAGATACTTGTTATCAATTATTCCACTCCATTAGATAGGTTGAATTCTACCTCTTTATAAATAAAGAAATCTCTTTATAAATAAAGAAATATAGATAAATGAGATTCACAAAGGTAAAAAAAAATGCCAAGTTCACACCATGTTAAGTAGCAGAAAACATTTGAAATTATATGTGCTTGGATACCCTCCGTTTCACAACAGTCCCTTTTTAAAAAATATTTAATCAATACTGACACTATTACTTTTGTACTGAACTGAAGTACATATTTAAGAGAAGATTTATAAGCAAAATAAAACTGGGGGCTGGGGGAATTTACTGACATAACCTTATCCCAAGCCAACACTGGATTTGCAAAGAAGGGTAAGCTCCTGGCAAGATCAGGCCAGACACTCGTTCAGCAGATATCTTCTAAGGCTGGCAAAGGTAGCACAAAATTATCTTTCCACCGTAATAATATGGAGAACTCATGACACAATGCCCTGGCAGGGCTATGCTGAATGTCTCTCAGCTTCTAATTAAAGAGGGTGAGCTGTCAAATGCACCAAATCACAGGAAGGTTTTTGTATACTCGCCCTATGTGATGGGGATGGCCCTCCCTGGCCTTACCTCTCTGTCTGGCATTTTCATTCCCTAGGATCTGTTCCCAGCCTTCTTCTTGCCCCTCCCTACCAGCGTGTATGCACTTCCTGTTGCTTTTGTCCTAAATGCCTGTATGTACACGTTTGAAGCCCTACATCAAGCTTCAGCTCCCCCAAGAAGCCCTTCCGCATCCTCGCCTTTCCCTGCCCCTGCTTTCAGCCTCCGTATGCCTGCCACTGACTTCTTTTATTATAACCCCAACGCCATATTGTCTTCTTTTGTTTTGGGTACAGGGACTGTGTCTTATTCTTCTTGGATTTCCTTTACCTAACCCAAAGCTGACCTGAAATGATCCCTAATCCATGATGGTTTAGTGGATGCATGAATGAAAAGAGATGATAATAAGAGCTAACAGTTACTGAACATCTACTATATTCCTAGCACTGTGCTAAGCATCTTAAGTATGTTATCTCTTTTGATCCCTATAAGATCCCTATAATGTAGGGGTTTTATTTATCCCTATTTCATTGATGGGAAAACTGAAGTTGAGGAAGGTTAAGTAACTTGCCTAACGTCACTCAAGCTAATGATTGATAGAATTAGGATTTGTGCTCAAATCTGTCTACTTTCTGAGCTGGAATTCTCAGCCACCATAGCTGACAATACGGCAGCTGCACAAGGGGCGCCTCATGGCCCTCTCCCAGACCCCTGCCTCTTGCTCCTTTTGTAGAACGTACTTAAAGGAAGCAGCTAACAAATAAGACATCGTGTTGTATACTCTTTTTCCAACAAGTGCCTAAAATGGTACTTTCTGTGTCCCAAAGGCTATGTGTTTTAATCCTACAGGAACTAGACTTAGTCTTTATTTTGTCTGCTGCTTAGGCATAACCCTAAGTAAAACAGGGAATATGAGAACAATTGTTTGGGCTACCTGAATACTCATGATTCATTATAATTCCCTACTTTTTGTATCTGATTATTAAATCTTTTCAGTGCAGATGGAGCAAAAAAAAAAAGTAGATTATTCATTTTGTGATGGTGAAAGGGTTCTATTCAGAGTCAGTGTCCTATTTTTATTATTCTCCTTCCACTATGGCATTTCGGTGAATCCCCTGAGGGATACACTTTAAGGACATTGTTGCTTTCTCAGCAACACAGTGAAAGAAAGTAGCATCTCTGGCATCTGTTTATCTTTCCTCACGGTTTGGGTGGAGGCGTTATGCCCGTTCTTCAGTCATTCCCAAACTCAGAGTCATGGACGGAGCTGCTCATGTTGGAGTTCAGTTCTCTATCTTTCCATACCCTTTAGTCCACGGTGTTCTACTTCTTAGGTGAAGTCTCCATGTTTATTTCTGGGTGGGTATTTGGCCCTGAATCCCTGGAAATAGGGCTGGATGGTTAAAGAGGAAACCAGGTCATCACTGGCCCTTCTTTTCCTTCAGCCTCAGCAAGAGCCCCAGCTGCCTGCCTGCTGCAGCGCATCTCCTGCCCTTGAGCAAAAAGTAGAGGCCAAGGAAGGGCTCTTTCCCTCTATCTTTCTCAAAAGGCGAAGATAGCCCCCACTAATGTGTAAGTGATGCTTGCTGTGTGCTAGGCCTCCTGCTGAGCTCTTTAAATATACTATTCCATGTACTTACCAAAACAACCATATGAGGTATATACTGACTGGCACCTCCACTTTGTTTTTTAAAATAATGTAAATATTTGATTTTTCTATGGTAATTATTGAAAAGTTGTTTCCTCCCCAGCCCCATCCACCTCATACAGCTAACTACTATCTTTAGTTTGTTGTGCATCTTTCTGGAGTTACCCTCACAAACACAGCAACTCATATATATTCTTTTTCTTTCACCTCCTCTCTTACACAACAAAAGGAGCATCCTACACACCCTGTTCTGTGCCCTTCTTTTCTCGTTTATTGATGTGTCTTGAAGATCTTTCCATGCTGGTGCATAGAAAGCTTCACCATCTTTTCACAAGGATGTGGTAGCCCAATGTACATTGTACTTGAGTTTTACTAGCCCAATTTTAAAGATGAAACCAGGGCACAGAAAATTTATAATGCTGTTAAAGTCAAGAGAAAGACAGAATTCTCCCATGCCACCTACCTCTGACCCCGAGGGTGACAGAAATCTGAAGACCATCCAACAGAGAAATAAAAGCCAGACTCCCTCCACGTGCCTCCCAACGCCTGCCCTAGTGCAGCAGCTGCCTTCCATACTCCCCCGAGGCCCTGCTCAGAGCAGAGCAAATGCATATGCTTTGTTGTCTCCTCTCCATCCTTTCAATCCATTTGACGTATTTGAGGTCCTATCCTTCTGCCCACGTCTGCCTGCATTGGGACCCTTTAGATGTTGTTTTAGATACCTTTGGGAGTAGTTATTTGTGGTAAGCCTTGGAAATGTAAGGTGTGACTGCATGTCTCAAGGTGCCCGATGTTTGTGTATATTCAAAACTATTTTCCTGCCCTACTGACCTCTATGTGCCGCCCTCCGCCCACTTACCAAAGAGCCGGCTGTCTCTAAGGCAGCAAGAGCTGCTGATGTTGTTGGCCATCCTCTAGCAGTCCTCCGCCTGTCAGCTCAACTGATCCCTGCTGGCTCGTTCTGAACCCTTGGCTGCAGCCTCTGACTTGACAGCCACACTTCTGGAAGGCAACATGGTATGCGATGAGGGTGAGATAACTCAGTAAAGGCTGCCAGAACTTGGCACACAGCAAAAACCTCAGTAAAGATGATGATCATCTCATGTAATACTTTCAACATCATACAAACTCTTAAGTACAATTATTATCCCTATTATACAGATGTGAAAACTAAGGCTCAGAGAGGTTTTTGTTTTGCCAGACCTTGAATAAAACTTTAAGTGACAGAGGTCACTTCCAAGCTAAAGTTCTTATGAATATATAATTAAATAACATTAGGAAGGGACCCATGTTACAAAATGGCACATTATAGTATATTGTTAAAAAGACACTATACGTTCAGGCCAGGTTCACTCACAAAATAATCTTACTGTAAGAAAGGGTTTGATTAGCAACAAGATTCAGCTACATTCTTCAGCATATTACAATTACACTAAAATGAAACACCCACTCCCATTTCTGCAAATCCACCGGCCATATATTTTATTTCAGTCTCAGAAATGTTTGAAACAAGTGTTTTAGCCAATTTTGGAAAGAACAATTCCTTTTCAGTAATCCTAATTACAATATTAATAGTTACCATCCTTGTTACAAGCCAGGCACTGTACTAAGCTGTTTACCTCTATTATCTCGTGTACTCTCCCAAACAATTTATGGGATAGGCCTTATTGTTTTCCATTACAAATGGAGATTGAGGCTTAAGTGAGTATCTTGTCCACGTCTCAATAGGTTAGTAAGTGACAGAGGCCAGATATCAACTCAGATCAGCCTGTGACCAAAAGCCCCTGACTGAAATCACTTTGTATTACCATAATTTCCTCCCCTCAATGGTATGCAACACGGTGGCCACCTCCACCCCTCCAGCAAGGTGCTGAGACCCTGAGCCATACCTACTGCAAGTCCTGTAGAATCATTTCTCACTGGCCAAAGGTTTTAAATTACATGTCATAATTCTTACCAGCTGGATCTCAAGTCTCTGGGCCTCTCTGTTCAAGACAAAAAATACCACATGTGGTACATGTTCTCTTTTAATCCCTCATGCATTGTTAGCACCTTTAGATTTTTTTCAAAGCTTTTTATATATGTCATCTCATTTGTCAAGTCAGCAACTTTTCTTAACCAGGCTACTAGTGGGATTCTCCTTTCATATCTCCAACACCTCCATTTCTTTATAAGCAAGACCATTCCCAAGTATGGTCTTTCCAGACTAGATATTTACAAACTGCTTGTTTTATTGAAGGAGCTGGGAGTTAAGGAGAGCTCCAAAAACTGAACTCACCCTGGCTTAAAGAACTGAATGTGGTTAATCAAGCCTCTTAGAGCAAATTAGATGTCATCTGCTTTCTTAAGGCTTTGGGAATATAGACCTGCTGCTTAGAAACCTTGTTTGAATTAGTAGTACAACAAGCCAATTGCCTATGGTTTGATTAACTATTCATGACTTCTTACATAAAAGTAATTTGTCCTAAGTGAATTATTTGGATAAATATCAAGTATGTGTTATTATTTAGAGTCAACTTCCTTCTTTTTTAAGTAACAAATTTGATGTTCACCTTAGCTGAATTTATTGAGCACCTACTGTATGCTAGGTGCTGTTGAAGGCACTTTGGATTGCTTGATAAAAAGAGTAGAACCCAATGTTTTCTGCTTCCTCCTTCCACAATACAAAATGTTATGAACAGAGACCTGTGATTTCTTTGAAGTTAAAGAGCATGTCTTGCTGTTCTTACATGGAATACCTGATATAGGACCTCACCCATGCAAGGATCTTCAAAATAAAGTGAATAAATTCTTGCTTCATCTGCTTTTACAAAGGGAACTTTTAGGAGTCTTGGATCACAGAAAAAGGCATTCATACTTCTGTTTGCTGTAACAAAGATCAAAGATGGACTTCTGACTTGGTGTCTTACTGGAGGGTTGCAGCCCCAGGCAAGTTTACTATGGATTCGGTGAAATTGAGAAATGACAACTGAACGTTCTCAGGGTAAAAGGTTTATACCCAGCTTTATTCTCCCAGCGGTAGGTGGAGCACTAGGATTACCTCTGCATCTGGCAGTCTGCAGGTCTCTAATCCTCCTCTGTCTCTACCTCCACCCAGAGCCCTGGACAGAGCTCTTTGTACAGTGACTCAGTCAGTAATAGCTCATTGCCTACGGGTGTGGAAGCATAGCCTAGCAGTAGGCCAGTTACATCATCAAATAGTTCAGGGTCAGGTGAGGATCCTGGCCACAGGAACTTCCATTCCCCCACACACACACTCAGTACAAATTCTCTATCTTTAGGCTCCCATAGGGCTTTGCAACTCTCAGAGAGGGAAATCACTTTTTCCATTTGTGAGCCATGTCTTATTCCTCAATTTCCTTACTATGGTAGACACAGTAAGACATTCTGCACACAGGCATTCAGTCACTGTTTGTTGAACTGAGTGAGTCACAGGCTTCTTCATTTCCCTCCCAAAGAGCAGAGACAACATCTTGATCATTTATTTCCATTTCCATCTTATCTATAGTACATTGTGATGCACATTTTACACCTAAAGTGTGATCAGCAAATGCTTATGGACTTCAAGTCTCATCTCTCCCTTGGTTGAGTCCTTTGTACCACTATTTTGCTTTTTTGTAGTAAGCCCCCCAAAAGGAATCAAGGGGTGAGTGCCTTTCTGACTGACTGACTTACCCAATGAATGAATAATAACAATAATAACCAGTTTCATGAATAAAGTGCCTCCTCAAACAGCACAAAATGTCTCCCTCTCTCCTGGCAGGTTGGGGAACAGGATCCAGTAAAGGAAGGACTCATCCAAGGCCCCACAGAGATTGTACAGAAGCTAGAACTAGAACCCAGATTTTATTACCTCATGCCCAGATTTCTATCTTTTTAACATCTGCTTGCTTTCTCTTTCTTTATATCCCCACTGCTGCCTCTTGAGATCAGGCCCTGTCCCTCCCACCTGGACTGCCACACTCACCTCCTGACTGCACTCTCCGCTGCCAGCCTCAACACCTCCAGACCGTCCTCCACATGGTTGCCACGGTGATCTTCTAAACTGCACATCAGATGTTGTTTAACATCTTTTACATGCTCCCACTGCATGTGGGATAGAGTCCACAGTCTTTCACAAGAGCCATAGGACAGTGACAGATCACCCCCTGGCCCCCAGGCCTGCCTATCATTTCTCTCCCTCAGAGCCTATTGCCCAGCTGGATTCATATGTCTGTATGACCCTAGGCCTGGTTGTTTCATGCCACTGTGCATGGCTGCCCCTGTCTTACTGCTCTTTCTGCCCAGACCATCCCCTTATCCTGTCTCCTGGTATACAGCAGGTACCCACAGGCCTTCCAAGCAGACAGACAGAGGTCTCTTTTACTGGACTGCAACCTCTGTCCTCTGCCCCTCCATGGGTACTCCCTCATTCATTAGAGCTGGTGGTCACTAAACACCTCATGTACTTCCTTCTGCCTTCATACCTGTAATTCCTTTCACTAAGTTTTCAAATACATCTCTCTCCTAGGAGGCCGTGAACTCCAGAAGGACAGGGGCTGAGTCTTACTCATGTTTATGTTCACAGAACCTGGCAGTAGGTCAGGCATATAATAGACACTCTAATACACAGTTGCTGACTCTCTGGAATAAGCATAACTTCCGTAACCCTTCACAGTGAATTAACTCAACTTATGGTTTCCTTTAAATTAAGCCTCACATGGGATGATAGTTGAATTATGTAAGACTTAAAGGAAGGAGAGTTTATTTAAAGAAAAGCAGAACTTGAAATGCCTTTTAGGTGGTGGACATACATTTCACAGTGAACACAGGATAATGTATCAGCATACTGGTAAAGCAAAGTGGCCATAGTGTTACTGGATATTTCTGCAGAGCCCTCAGTGACCACTTCCCCACTGCTTCTCTCTCTAGCCCCTTGTTTACTGAAAGAAGTCAGTGTGGTTATCTGTTAAGTGATGAGAACTTGGGTCACATTCAGAACTTTATCTGGGAATAGATTTTCAGCTACTTTTCTAGCTCAGTCGTTAAACTCATTCTGCCTGATTTACCAATGGCTAAATTGTTCATTTGTTTATTTATTTATTATGCAAGTCCCCTGGACTTCAGTACTTGCTTCCAAATACTACTGCTCCATCTGGCTTAAATAGAGCATACTAAGAAGAAACGAGAGAAACAATGGGATGGGAAAGTTAAAGGGAAAAGAAACCATTTGGCAAACAGGAAGCAGAAAGAAATTCAGATGCTTTTTTCTTTCTTTATGATTTTGTGCTTGGGGAGAGAAGCGATTTTCAGCAGGAAGATGCACTTTCTATCTGGAAGTAAACATTTCTACCTGCAATGATCTGCTATTTAAAATCTAGGAGAGCTGAGTCTGTGAATGACTTTCTGAATCACGTTTAGGCAGGCTGGTCTCTGAGGCCCAGGACAATGGCCTTTGTTCTCCCCTTTTCCTGTTCATTAATCTCATGGGCACTCACTGCACATGCCCAGGTGCAAGGAGCATTGTGGGACATTCTGTCTATGCAGTGAGCAAGGGTAGGCATCTTGGCGTTGGGCATCCTAGATTGTCCAGCAGATGAGTTCATTCACCTTGATAACGCATTTCGTTTGTTCCATCAGGAAGGGTATGGTGGTTAGAGATGTGGGCTTTTAGTGTCTATCAAGTCCCAGCTCTGCTGCTTTCCACCTGGGGGATCATGGGGATGTTGATTAGTTTATCCTCTCTGAGCCTCAGTTTTCTTACCGCATAAGTGAGGCTCATTGTAATACTTACTTAATAGGCTTGTTGAGAAATTAAGCAACCTATGTAGAAAGACTTCACAGCAAATAGTTGAGGATCATCAACTGTTTTTATAAGATCAGAATACACTTTCATTTTACACAATCACTGGTCCCCACAGTGTCCCCCTGTGAGAAACACAAGGGGAAGCCTTGTTGGCCCCACTTGACCGCAGGCAGGGGCCACAAAGTGCCTCCCCAGTGATTATTCCCACTCCAGTCTGCCACCTTTTGGGTTTGGTTGCATATCCTCTGTTCACCTTTTTCTAAAGCATGACTCAGAGCTTTTCCTTTTGACAGCGAATCTTCTGAATGAGAGACAATAATAATCAAATATTTTGGCGTTACTCACCAGGAGAGCTAAATAGCTCTTTGCTTTCCACACGGAGAGAATGAAGGATGCTGCTTTAGGAAGCACTGAGCAGGGATGGCACGTAATGGGGTCTGGTAACATCTCTGATTTGTACTTCTCCCTTTTATCAGAGGCAAAGCGGGTAGGGGTACATGGCCTCCGTGAAGCAGGGCAGCAAAGAAACACAGAGCGGCAGGCACAGAGCTGACTGGGGTTGCTCCACATCCTCTGCTGCTGCTGGTGGTCTGACTGCGCATTGTCTGCTGCTCGTTGGGCCCTTCCCCAGAGGACGAGGGCAGAACAAGGACCAGCTTCCCCAAGATGGGAAAGCTGTGGACCCTCCTCACATTGTCCAGTGACTATTTGGCAGCATTAAAGGGACGGTTGTATTTGCCAGACAGCCTTTCCTGTTCCCTCAGCCACTCTCCACAGTCAGTCATTTCAGACAAGCTGGGAGAGTTAAAACTGTAACAATAATGTATCAGTAATACTAATACTAGCTCTTGTTACTGTCACATCTCAAAATGAATAATGGTTTAAACACAATCCAAGTGTATCTTCTTTCTCATGAAATCCAAAACTTATTTTAACTTTCCTCTCTGGGCCGTGATTCCGGGACGTTTCCCCGCTGTGACTCCTCCATCTTCAGCAGGTGACTTCCAAGGCCAAAGGATTCATTTGCATCAACCTGGTGGGAGGGAAAGAGAACAGGAAGGTTTACAAGGGGAATGTTTTTATGGGCCCCGCCCACCCCATCTCATTGGCCAGAACTCACATTCCTTTGGCCAGAACTCAGATATATGGTTGCACCTAACTTCCAGGGTAGAATCAAGTTTTGTGCTCCAGAAGAAGAGGAAATGAGTTTAGTGAACCAGCCAGTCTCCGCCTCAAAACAAAAACGACAAAAACTAATATTTATAAAGCATTTACTTTGTGCCAAGCATTGTGCTAAGTAAGCACTTTATCTACATTATCTTAAAATTCATAGACCATATTATTTGCCCATTTACAGCATCCAATTCAATGGTTTTTAGTATATTCACAGCATTGTGCAACCAACCCCACCATCAATTTCAGAGCATTTTCGTCATCCCTAAAGAAACCCCATACCATTAGCAATCTTCCTCCTGAACCATGGGCAACAACCAGTCTACTTTCTGTCTGGAAAGATTTGCCTATTCTGAACATTTTACATAAATGGAATACTTACATTCTTTTATACAATCCTCACAACATCCCTACAAGGTACGTCAATTGTTATTCCCATTTTACAGATTTACAGAGGGTCAGGTAGTTGAAATAATTCCCTAATAAGCTTAAACCCTGCCCCTTGAACTCCATAATAGTGTGCTGTGTCCCAATTATAATCATGTCATGATTTGGAGGGACATGTTGGAAGGGATGTTTGTCAGCTTGCTTTTTAATAACTATCATGGCAAAAAGCGGACATTGTCATGGATAGCTCGTTTACTAAAGTGACAGGCACTTAGGAATCAGAGAGCTTGAGGTTTGAAGCCCAGACCTGCCACTTACCAGGTGCATATAAAGGATATGCTGCTTAATTCCTCTTGCGTCCTGGTGTTTTTATCTATAAATGGGAATAATGAATCTCTTCTGGGCAGATCCAGTGAGATTAACCTACATGAAAGCTGTTCCCACAACTTTACGTAGCTGATGCCTTGCCATTGTTAGTTGATCCTGCTTAGAAGCAAAATTCTGGCTGTAACGGGGCAGTCACATTATGTTAATGTATCTGGGCCTCCAGGATACTGTCCAGGAAGAAGTTATTGTGATTTGCATTTTACAGTATCCAGATTACAACCCAGGAGTGTCTGAGACCCTAGGATGATCTGACACAATGAGAGTTAGAAAAAAGGAGCGCATTCTCCAGGATAGCAAAGCATATGTAGTCTCGTCTATCGACTTCTGATCTCAGCTGGGCAGAGCAACTTGTTAGAGGCACCTGGAAAGAACCAGCTGAGCAAGTGTAAGTTTGAAGTTCCTTGGATAAGAGGATAGGCTGGCTGAGTTTCTGTAGGCAAAAAGCCAGTAATGAGGTTTCCAGCATTCCACATATGTCGTTGTCATCACTTTCAGCTCAGCCAGGGATGGCAAAGCCTCATGCTCCAGGGCCAAGTGGATATTTGAAAGACTCAAGGAGGTAGTTATGAAGGAGTGGATTGTGCTTTTGTTCCACTGCCCTGTTCCCTACTCTACCCTGTCCTTAGCCATAACAATATTAAAATCTAGACATGAGAGTACAGAAAGACAGTGGGGGCAGTGGGGAAGTTTTATTAGCAATGAAAAAGGGTCTGGATTCTAGTTGGAATCAAAGGCATATTTCAGCCTTAAAACTTTGCCCTGAAAGCCCCTGGTTCTTCCACTTGCTAATTGCATGGACAAGTGACTTATTCTCTCTGAGCCTCCACTGCCACACAGGATTGCTATCTGGGCTATAACTTACAACCCCTGGCAAGATGCAACCTGCATAATTCCAGGGACTCCCTTCACATGCCCTAGGGGTCAGCCTATTGTAGCATGTAAAGGGCCAGATACTGAATATTTTAGGTTTTATAGGCCATGCTCTCTCTATTGCAACCAAGCAACTCTGCTTTTGTCATATAAAAGCAGCCATGTATCATGCATAAAAGAATGGGTACGGCCGTGTTCTAATAAAACCTTATGTATGGGCATTGAAATTTGAATATTATACAGTTTTCATTATGCCACAAAGCATTATACATCCTTTGTTTTTGTATTTTTTAACCAATTAAAATGTGGAAACCATTCTTGGCTTATGAAATGTACAAAAACAGACAGAGGGACAGATTTGGCCTGCAGGCCATGGTGTGCAGACTCCCAACATAAGACTAAATTGTGTTTGATACCCTCTAGAGAGATGCAGTGTGGTGCCCTGATTATTGTGGAGAGAAAATAAGAAAGTACATGTAGAATGATTAGCATAGTGTCTGTCTCATAAGTGCTCAGCAAGTATTAGCCCTTTGAAAAATAAATGTATTTACTCTTACTCACCACAGACATTTGGAAAGGGAGGCAGTTATGTTTTGGTTGCTTAACATTTCTACTATTTTAGACTTTTATTATTACTAAACCATATATTAAAGTTTTAAATATAAAAACTGATTTGGACAGGTAGTAGGCCACCCATTTTTTTCTTTTTTACTCCCTAATCCCCTGTTGTTGCCTTTTCAATGCCTACACATTCCTTTAGTACTTAGTCTGTGCTGCTAGGGGCACCATGAAAAATGAGATAACGTCTTCTCTCTTAGGAGCTCTTAGTCTTCTCCACTGTGAGTATATGTGTCCCAAGAGTGTGTAAAAGACAATCCTACCCGTTATGTTACTCTTTCATCTCAGCCTTTAAATTTCTGTTCTGGTATAAGTACTGTGCCTTGGTACTACGGTTGTACATCCCACAGTTTATAAATACATAAATGTTTAGATAATGGGAGATGGACTCAAAATTTTCTTACATGATGTCAACATTCAAAGTTTTGAGACAACAGGTCTAGGAGGAAAACCAAAGTACCCCAATGGGAAACAAGAGTTGATATGAGCAATGTAGTTCTTAATCACAATGACACAAGTGTTTGTAGGACATGAATTAACATTTACTCTTGCGTCTATTTTGCTGCAGGTAGAAAGCAAGATATGTTACATTTTTAATTTCATAAAAACACAACAGCTGTATAAGTCCTATTCTTTCCATTTTATAGGTGATGAACTGAGGTTCAATTCAGAGAATTTAAGCAACTTGCAAAGGTCAGATTGAATGAATTAGAACTGTCTAACTATAAAAGTATGACATTTTCTACTTTAGCCTTCAGTGCATTCATTCGTGAAGTTTATGAAAAAGCAGTGATTATTTTCTAGTATTCCTAAACTCTGAAGTTAGTCTTTGTTCCACCACTAGTAACCTAGTACTTAGGTTATTAACTGGTAACTGGATAAAACTCCACCCCTCCAGAAGTCTATGACCAACCCGTTGCTCCCCAGACCTTTGCACATCCCATGCTTCTCACTCTGATTGGAAATTTCCTTACCTGGATATCTCCTAGTCAAGCAAGACTCAGTTGGATGCCACCTCTCCCAGGAAGCCTTCCTGACCTCAATCCCCCAGGACTAGGTTGCATGCCCTTCCTCTGGGCACTGAGAGCACCTTCATGAAAGACCATCTAAAATAAGCTATGCAGTTGTGTTATTAGCTACTATTTGCTTGTTACCCCCTGGACTGAGAGCCACTTAGGGGATGAAAAAAATCTGACCTTGATTGCATTGTTCTCCTGGCATCCAACATCTTAACACAGTGGCTGGGACATGACAGGCCCTCCATAAATACTCATGGAAGGAAGGAATTCCTCCTTCAGTGATTTGGAGTCTGGGACAACTTTGACAAAGGGAGGGCCTGCAGTTTGTCTGTACTAAGATTTCCCAGGATAGAAGAAACTGGTGGATATAAATTAGATTCTAGGAGACCAGTGAAAGCAAAGAAATCAAACTCTTAAATGCATGAAAGTTTTTCCTTCTGGGTTTCTCTGAAACCAAAGAGGGTGCAAACACTCACATTGATTGAACTTATATTAATGATATATATGATTTATCAATATATAAATATATATCAACATATATATACATATATATTTATATGTATGCACATATATATAGCCCACCCATGTTCATGAACATGAACTCATAAAAATAGACTACCCCAATTCCTAGGAACTATCTTAGGGATCACTGAATGCTCAGCACAAAGAAAAGTTCATTAACACTCTGCAGGTTGGCTGATCTTGCCAAGTCATCCAGTTGTTCTAAATCTTCTTTGGTCTGAAAGCTGACTTCCTTCCGGACACATAAAGCTTTACCTCTTCCTTTTAAGGGAATTGGCACTTACTCAAAGCTTTTGCGATGTTTTATAGATACTTAACCAAGGTGATCTCATTTAATTCTCATATATTTGCACACACCCACAGGTGCCAAATCCAAAAGTAAATGGATTAAGTCAAAAGCAAGTCAAGAATTTAACCGAAATAGAAAATCTTCACTAAGAAAGAGGGGAGAAGGTGGGGTGGGCAAAGACTAAAAAACAGTTTGAATTTTGCTAAATTCAATTATGAATGGTTATCGTCAAATTCAGTTATATATATTTGTGCCATGAGATTGTGTCAAATTAATTCATTGGTAATAAGGTGAGAGATGGTAACCATTAGTGCAGACATTTTATATATGAGATGAGCAATCATCTCAGTTGATTGAGAAAAAGACTTTCTTCTTCCCATCACCAAATGTTACTACATGTGAAGAGCTTTCTAGCTTGCTAGAGGGGGTGGCATTAGAACAGTTGTTCCCAGATTTTTATATTTCATGGGCCAGAAACATTTCAGTACAAACTTTTATAGGCCAACATAATTGCCAACATTTTATCTTGCCAATAAAATGAAGGACATTAAAAAGCAAAACAAAAAACTATCCTCACCATCATCTCAGAAATAAAAAGAAAATTTAATAGCAAAAATAAGAGGAAGAAAAACAAATAGGAAGAAAAAACAAACAGGATATAACCTTATAAAAAAGGAAGGTCATTTTAGCTTGATGAAAAACTACTGCATCTCATTTCTTTTCTCATTTTTGCTGGACCAACGAGGGTCAGGACCAGCTACTAGGAATCCCACTGCTTCTATGCGTGGGAAGTCACACAGATCTCAAATTACATCCAGGCCCTATAAATTCCTAGCTGAGAAACTTGATGCAAGTTACTCAGCCTTTCTGAGCCACAATTTCTTCATATGTCAGATGAGGATAATATCTGGCTGGCTATATTAATTCTTAGGGTGGCTGTAACAAAGTAGTACAAGCTAGTTGTTTCTGAGAACAACAGAAATATGTTTGTCTCACTTCTGGATCCCAGAAGTCTGAAATTAAAGTGTCAGCAGGGCCATCCCCCATCTGAAGGTACCAGGGAGGATCTGTTTTAGGCTTCTCTCCTAGCTTCTGGTAAGCCCTTGGCTTTTTGCAGGATACCTGCAGTCTTTACATGGCTTTCTCCCTGTGGGCATACCTGTGTCCAAATTTCCTCCTTTTATAAGGGCACCAGTCGTATTGGCTTAGGGACCCACCCTACTCCAGTATGGCTTCTTAACTGATTACATCTGTAACAATTCCATTTCCAAATAAGTCACGTTCTGAGGTATTGGGGGGTCAGGACTTAAGAGTTTTGAGGGGGACACAAGTTAATCTATACCACTGACCAGTCTTGTGGAATCGTTCTATCAAAGACATTCACAGATGCCGAATACACTGTAAAGTCCCAGAGCAACGTAAGAGTTGTTTGTTCTTTAAGAAAATGTGTAATTGAGGAATTTATGATTTGGGGATAGTAAGCAATTTATGCCAAGGACATATAAGTGAGAAGTAGTGAAGATGGGACTTCGGACACCTTCATTTAATAAATATTTTAAGTATCTACTGTGTGCCAGGCCCTGGTCTAGTGATGGAGTTTCAGACATGGACAAAATAGGCAAGGCCCCTGGCCTCATGGAGCTTACATTCTAGTGGGGGATGCAGAAGTTAAAAAAATAAATATATGAATGTGTAATATAAACTTACATAGAGGTAAGTACCATAGATAAAAATAAAGTCCAACAGGGGAGTAGAGACTTGTGAGGAATGGAAGGTGCTGCTCTGTGCAGGGCATCAGGGAGTTCTAGGATTCTAGGAGGAGATGTGACAGCAGGATCCTGGCTGCAGAGGAAAGCAAATCCTAAGAGAGAGGGGAACCACTGAAGGAAGCTGAGCAGTTTTTGAGCAGTTAAGTTTTGTCTTAAAACAATTGATGTAGCTACCCTGTGGACCATGGTTGATGAAAGGCAAGAGTCAAAGCAAAGAAACCAGTTAGGAGGGGATTGTAGAAATCTATATGAAAGGTGATACTGGTATAGACTGGGGAGAAAAGGGCAGAGATGGAGAAAAGACTGGGGATATGTTTTAAAGACAGAATTAACAGCATTTGCTGATGACTAAGATGTGTAATGTAAGATAAAATAAGAGTTAACTCCCAGAGCAACAAGTTCATGATTATGCAATTTATTGAAATGGTGCATATCGGGAGTACAGTAGATTCAGGGGAGGAGACTGCAAGCTTGGTTTGGGAATTTTTAAATTTGAAAAGCCTATTTTGCAGTCAAGTGGGGATGCTTGGACATGGTGTGCAACTGGATATAAAAGTCTGGAGTTCAGGCCACAGGTAAGGCCTAGAGATCTACATGTGGTAGTCTTTAATCTGTAGATGGCATTTAAGTTTGGTACTGGGTATTGCGGCCTCAGGAGTGAGTGTAACTAGAGAGGTCTAACAATGAACTCAGGCTCACTGTAAGTTTGAAAGATCAGGAAATGGAGAAGGACTCAGCGAGAAGTCTTAGGAAGATGGATCGGTGAGGTAGGAGGGAAACCAAAGGTGTCTCAGAAACCAAGTGAAGAAAGTGTTTGATTCAGGGAAGTTGTAATTAATTCTACCAAAGGGCTGGTGAGACATCAAGTAAACTACACACTGGCTGTGGACTACACACCGGCCGTGGCCTTTGTTAACAAGCATATCGTCATCTACCTGAATAAATGCAACTCTCGTGGGATGGTGACAGTGCATAACTCAGATAAGGAGAAGGCAGGGTGTGAGGAAGTAAAAGCAATGAGAACAGGTACGTATTTCACATTATGTTACCTCCATTTCTTAGAAGCAGTGGATGTAATAGTTTAAAAGCGTGACTCTGCAGGCTCAGACTGCAGCTATGATTCTGATCGTGCCGTGTACTGTCAAGTCACCTAACCTTTCCAGCTACAAAGTCCTCATCTACAAAGTAGAGATAATAGCACAACTCATTTCAAATTGTGGTGTGGTTGACACATTGCCAGCCCATAATGAGTGCTCCATAAGTGTTCGCACTGTCGCTAATATAAGCAAAGTACTGACAAGAGCTTCAAGGCTAAAAATCGTTCATTATGTCTGGGAGCAACTGGTGGCATGAAGTGGTGATTATGATAGAATATGTGTTATGATTATCCTTGACAGGGGAATAGAGCAATGTGTTATCATATAAAACCTATGAAGACTCCTCTACATTAATTTTTCATGGGGTGTGTCATAATGGTGGAATAGCCAGGCAGCACGGGGAAAACAGACAGAGAAGAAATGGCTTTTGGAATCATGGTACATTAAAGAACTAGAAATCGTGAAAAGACTTAGAGAAAAAAGATCAAGCCATGTCAGGCCATATGTAAGTAACACCTATATCAATATATAGGAAGTAACCATTGATCTCATCATTGTAGTTACAATTTACTCTGCTCCTGATGTTCACACCTGGCTTTTCTTACAGTTCAGAAGCCCAAGTCTCTCTCCCCAGCCTTCCAATCATGTTGCATACATCTGCTCCCACAGATCCTGGTGTTACATATGGTTGTGAGAAAGGGGACTCTTCATCCACACATATTCCAGATCCCCTAGTAAGCTGTTAAAAGGAAAAAAGTAAACAAGAAGAGGGTAGTCTGTACACGAGCAAATTAAGTTGGCCACTGAGTCATTCTCTAGAGACACAGAGCTAAGAAAACCTCGCATGTTTTAATTTGCACAGCCTAGAACATTATAGCATCTCCTCGTCCCCTAGAAGGCTACTGCTGATGTCCCCCCAAGGAATGCTGATTGCATAGCTTGAAGATAGCAGTTCCTTATATGGATGAGAGCTCATCTGATGGGAGCCTTGCAGGTGGCCAAATACTGACTTAGGACAGAAACTTTCAGGACAGAAATACCTAGCTGGGCACACCTTAACTCAATGGCAGCAGATGTGTAGCTCTATGCAAAAATTCATTGTTGTATAGGTTTTGTGACAGGTGCTTATTTGAAACAGGTGAAGGAAGGCAAGTTGGTCTCATGTGGAAAGCAATTACCTTGTAAATATGCTTTCCTGGGCTGGTGAGTCCATTTGACTAACGGTGGGAGGGAAGTACCTAGTGACTGGAACAGGTGGCCCCCCTGGCCTGGCCATCCTCTGGCAGAAAGGCCATGTGATCCTGTTGTCTTTCTGCAGTCTGGATGATAGACTTCTCTGGGGCTGTTCACCTTCTTCACAGGCTGGCAGATTAGAAGACTCCTTGGCAAATTCCCACTGACATTTTAAAAGACAGTTTAAAGAGAAGGTGAGGCAGAAACCCATTTTCCAGAAAGTGTGGTAAGATTATAGCCACCAATCTAGGGGTAAGCACTATAAACCCAGCCCTCTATTTTCTTGATATACTCTATTTAATCTTGCAAGGTAAGAATTAGCATGCCCATCTTACGGATGAAGCGACCTCTTTTACAGTAGGTTAGGCAAAGCCAGGGTTTAAACACAAGTCTGTCTGGTTCCAAAACCTATGAACTTCCTACAGTTTCTACTAAAGGCCATAGTAAATAAATCTGCTCACATTGCTCATTTGCCACTGACGGTTGAATTCGAAACCCTGCTTGGATGGGATGATATGTTTAAGAGTCTGGGCTGTGGAACCAGGTCACTGGGGTTGATTCCAGCCCTGCCACTTAGCACCAGGGATCCTGCTGCATTTGCTAACCTCTCTCGATCTGGTTTTTATTCTGCAATATGTCGTTTGCGGTAATACGTACCTCATAGGGGTGTTTGGAAGATCCAGTGAAGATTAAATGAGTCTGAGCTCGTACAGCTCTGCCTGGTGCATAAGAAGTGCTCAATTGTAGCTATTATTGTCAAAAACCATGTTTTTTAGTGTTGCTATTCAGTGAACCTAACAGGTTGTATTGACCTTGTCAGCGAAAAACAAAAAAGCTGAGGCACTGCTCTGCTCCTCCAGGCAGCCTGCTCGGTAATGATTTTTGATCAATCAATGCTACGGTTTTTGATTTCTGCATGACTTCCCATGTTCAGGGCCTCCATGCTCCAGAGGTAGCATGGTAAGATAATAAGACACTGTTGTTGACATCAGAAGACCTGGGTTTAGGTTCAGGCTCAAGTCACACTTGTAGACTGTGGGACCTAGACAGGTCACTTTCTCTCTCTTGCTTTGGTTCCTCATCTGCACAGTGAGCAGTTTGAACGCCCAGTCTCTAGGGCTCCTTGACCCTCTAGGGCTCCCTGAATCCCTCAGTTTCCATGAACACTGAACAAAGTCATTTCACTTCTCTGAGTGCTGGTGGCTCATTTACGTTCCAGCACTACTGATTCCTCCCCTGGTTGCTGAGTGGCTCCAGGAGAATGAAAGTGTTTGGGACACTGTGACATGCCGTGCAAATAGGAGGACTGGTTTTTACAGAACCATTATGAGAATTAACCCTGAGCACTACACCATGCTATGCATGCAGTGGAAATGCCGGGGCTTTCCTCTACTTTTTGCCATCGTTGCCTACTCCCCACTGGGTTGGGTGGATCCACCTTAACAAGGTGTGGGGGAACCTGAGTGGAGGCTGGGGGTGCAGGACTCATGGTGGGAAAGCATCTTATTGGTTAATGCTTGTACATCCCAAACACCAATTACTGCCACTGCTTCTGAGGCTGATGTATTTATCAGGATGAGTTACAAAGAAATACATGTACCCAGGGAGTGAGGATGCTGCATGGTCACCCCCTGAGATGTAAAATATGAGAGTCTAGGAGGGGCTGTTTTATAATTCATCAGGTTCGGTAGTGAGTTCTGTTGGAGTCTTAGTTATAAAGGCAAGTGTGAACCGGACAGCAGACAGGAGAACCTGGCACCCCGGAGACGGAGAAGCTGCCTCGGTGCCTCCTGCCTCCTCCCTGCTTTGTTCCAATAATTTTGTGCTCGGTAAGTTCCCTGGCTTTGCAGCTAATCGTTGTTGAATAAGCTTGGCAAATGAGTCTGTAGTTTGGAATATGCACTCGCTGTCAGAAGTGTGTGTCAGTGTTTGGGTTTCTGACAAATTCCACAATTCCCTTTAATGAGCAAAATAGCTTAAAGATGAAATAAAACCCGACAAATCAATTATTCACCTTGATCCTTGGAAGGCTGCTTTCTTTGGTCGCTGAAGTTTCTCAGGTTTCATTCTGTCAGTTTCATTTGTTGGGTGAGCTTTGAAAAGAACAAGTCTCTTTGTCACGAAATTGTTTTTCTGAGCTGCCAAAAGGAGGTATGTACAGGGTGGTTCGTCCATCCCCACCCCCAGCTCACTCTCCCCAGTGATCGGTAAATCTTAAAACAGCCCGTTTGCCTGGTAACCAGCTGCAACAGAGCTGAACCTGTGCAAGGCAGGATTCAAATCGCGATCTTTTGTGTGAACAGAACTGAGGGGCTGTGAGTAATTGTCATTGTGGAGATTATTGTGAAACTCGGTATGGTGGTAGTCTGCATTTTGCCGGGATGGGATCAGAATCCAAGGAGATTTGCATTTGGCATGCCTGTTGATGATGGGGGAGAGGGAGGGAAAGAAAAGACTGGATCGTTAACGGAAAGAGCTGTACAACGCACCACAGGGCAGGCTGATGCAGAAGGCATGACTGGTATATTTGCATAACTTGTAACTGTTTTCTCTAGTTGCCTATTCCCGTTAATAATTACCTGAAGCTGCATTTTCATCCTCATCTGGGTATGTTCCAGGTCCTCGTCCCAGGTCCTGGCTCCAGGCAGGGTGAGCACTAACTCCTGGTCAGCTAGTCATTTCCTCCTCAGAAGGAAAGAAGCGAAAGCTATACCTTCCCAGACGCCTTTCTGCTGTGTTGTTTTGCCTCTGTCCAAATCTCATGGAAACCAACAGCTTGACGTACTTTTTTTTTTTTTTTGCAGTAGCAGATTTAACTGTGGTGTCATATGGCATATTATATATGGAGAGGAATAGCAAGATAGCAAGACATTTTTCTGAATGTTTCAAGAGTGTGTCTGGCTTATTGACAGTTGCTTTATTTCACCAGCAAGGAGCTACTGTCTTTCAAACCCATAACTGTTTGTCGGAAGTGTTTATCTTATACATAATTGTCCTTTCTCTTTAGATGTAGAATCTATAGCTCTGACAAGAACGTCCCCTTTATCCTCAAGGAAAGCAACTCATTTAAGCACCTCTTAAAAAAAGTATGCTTTTTATTTTCTTTCACCAGGGACCTAGCTTGCTCTTTGCTTTTTCCTAATAAATAGTTTGGTCATCAGCACCCACTACACTTCCAATAAAGTTATTTCTCCTTTCCGAGTACACTTTCTGATTGCACTAAAACTTGGCAAATTTGGAGTATGGGAATATATCTTTTTCCAGGAACACATTTTTTCAGGCATACTTCTTTTGTTCATAGCTTTTCCATATTTTCCATTTCTCTGAGGAAGTTCTGCTCAAATAAGAGCGGAGGAGTGATGTATTGGAGTTGGCACTTAGGGGTGTGTAACCTGAGACTTGGTTTCTAATTTACAAACGGCCTCCCCGCAAGGGTCTGTAAAATGTCTTTTTGTCTTACGTTCAGCTCCAAGCCTCTGGGCTACAGCAATAACGATTAAGGTAGGAAAT
This sequence comes from Manis pentadactyla, assembly GCF_030020395.1. NCBI lineage: Eukaryota > Metazoa > Chordata > Mammalia > Pholidota > Manidae > Manis > Manis pentadactyla. Next base: position 31,783,021 of record NC_080027.1, read on the forward strand.
TCAGCAAATCATTGCAGGTATAAGCGAACATCTGCATTTGATGGTCTGGCCAGCCCATGGTGCTTCATAAAGCTCAGAATATACAGCTGAATGTTCCAGAGTGTTAATTTATCTTAATGCCAAGAATAATATAGTTGTAAAGTACCTTAGTGATGTATCATACATTGAATTTTATTGTACCACATTTTTAAAAATCACATGCCAGAGCCCACAACTTATTTTACAGCCATATCTGGGTTTTTGATTTAGCATGGCTTTATGGTGAAATAAACCAATGTACCAATCTCAGTAAACTGAGTTTCTTCTCATTTGGTGGTGGTTTTTTCATCGTTTCCACCCACCAAGAATAGCTCTATTTATAGCAACAAAAAAAAAAATTTAGCCTAAGTTATTCTCAATTCAATTTACAGCAAGACAAATATGAACTTGGACAAGGACCTTCAGAGAGAGCATATACACACAAAAACATGTCTTTCAAAAAAGAATTAAAAGCCAAAAACGCATTAACATTTTGCCTATGTGACATATACAATTTTATTTGAAAGAGGTTGGGACCAGTGGAAGGAGAAGAGGTTTAAAAGAGCTTTTCAGAGGCCTGGCTCCAGCAGAATGCAAATGCAAAGGGCCATGGGCTGCATGCACCTCACCCTCCTTTTCTTTAAAATGAGGGAGGGGAAGGTTAGCAAGATAACACCAGCTTAGATGATGTATATGGAAAGCAAACGGTACATTGTTTGGTACAAGACGAACCCAATAAAAGGTAGTCATTACTGTTACAGGTTGAATTTTGTAAACTGTATTAACTCGTTCTGGTATTGGTTTCGAAAGAAACATGCACAGCAAATAGGCAGATTACAAAATTTTTCTTGTTGGTAAGATATACTTCTTACAGCTAGAAAATTTTTGTTTGTTTTATTTTGGAATCCCAGGAAAGACAGAATCATTAACTTTCAGGTCACTTTTAATGAATCCTTCAAATGGCATCCGAAATTCTTACATAATTATTTAAAGAATAAGCTCAACTTCAAATGAGAAGCATGGAAATAAACTGATGCCTAATAATAGATCATAGCCTTCTAAGTTATTTGCTAACCAATTGGGCAATAATGCCAGTCCTGACATTACAATAAAATCCATGATTACAATAGGAAATATCATTTATTATGTGCCAGGCATGGTACTGAATGTTTTACAAGCATTTTTCTCATTTAATCCTCATCACAACCCTACTGGGTAGGTTCTATTTTTAGGTTTCTTATTATCAAATGAGGAAACAAGGTTAGAGAAAAGTTCGCTTAAATACTGCTAATTCGAATTGGCATATGGCAGTGCTAGAAAATGAACTCACGACTCTTAAGTCCAGAATCTACACAGTAGCCATGGTGGAATTACCCAAGAGGAGTTGCCTAGGTCTATGAGGACTTCATTTTGGGATCTTGGCCCTATGTCTGCTTTGATTCTTCTCCCCACATATTTAACCTGTATCAGAGTTTCAGGGATATAAAAAAAATGATGTTGGGGATTTCCTTTGCTCTCACTCTTGGCCTATGCCAATGAAGATCACATTTTCCTGAACCATTTTTATGATTCTTACCAAAGTATAAGATTTGGTATAAAAAGATAAGAAACTTTAAAAGGTCATACATCTACCAAATTATGAGTCAGTACCACCCTTTGACCTAGGCACCCTTCCTCTGTGCCAGGAGGATGGGCTTATTTGGATCTTGCTCTCTAGACCACAATCTGTGTAAATAAGACACCAGAATTTCTTCCCCAAACAACCCTGAGCCCACTTCCAGGAGCTGTATGGTGTACCCACCCCTGGGTGCAAGGCTGCTGTTTGCATGAGAGCAGGCGGTGAGGGTAGGGTGTGGGATTTTGTTGATCACAGCAAGGATGCATGAGTTGGGACATCCATACACTGCGTGAAAGACTTTCTGTGGTGCAGGAAGGACCTGTAGAAGAGAAGAGGGGCTGGCTCATGTCTGGGGCCCTCCTCTTGTATGCTTGCCCTGGGCCCCAAAGTGTTAGGGACAGCCCCACCCTAAAGTAAAAAATGTTTACTTATATTCCTAGTACTGAAGCTAAAATTCCAGTGGGTTGGTTTTGTGGGGCTTTTGTTTGGTTCTACTTTTGACCTTTTTCCCATTAAGCCAAAAGAAGTCACTTGAACAAGAAAGTGGTCAAAGCTCTGAAGATCTCAGACTGAAAGCTTTTTAAGTTGTATTTTGTAATTGACAGCAGCCTGATCCATCAAGGCTAGACACTGGCCCTTTCTTCCCTGTTGAGAGGCAGAGATTGACTTTGGAAGGTGATGTTAGGGTCAGCAGGATTAAAACTCTCTGCCATTTGTCTTTTATGCCATTTTAAAATACAGTTGCTCAGAGAGACTACTGCTAATTTCAGGTGCACCTTTCTTATCTCTAGTTTTAAATTACAGTTGTAATCCTTACTGCTGGGAACTAATGGAAGGCTGCCTGAAGGATCTCGGTGGAATCCGGCATTACAGGCTAGTACAAAAAGCAGAGATGGCAAAGAATGGCTTCACGTGGCCTTCCATCATTATCACAGCCCCTTTGTCTGTCTAGTGCCTCATTCTGCCAATATCTCCTTTTCATCTTCTGTATTAGACAAAGACCCACCTAAGGAGAAGTAAGTTAGGAGTTCCAGGAAGCAAAAGCTCTGTCATTAAGAATCTTGAGATTAGGGGGTTTGATTCTGGTTTTCATATGGTGAAAGCTATCATGTAACTAATAGAGTGAGTTTTGCTTTTGGTTTTGTTACTCATATCTTCAGAAAAGTTTCAATGAGCAGGCAGAATGCATTATAAGAAGTATTCCCTACTACCAAATCTTGCAATATTGCTTTCCTTAGCTAGGAAAGTTCAATTTCCTTAGCTACAAGGCAAGTTCAGTTGACCCTTTAAAAACACAGGTCTGAACTGAACTGAGTAAGTCCTTTTACACAACTTTTTTTAAAATAAATATATTGGGAAATTTTTTGGAGATTTGCAACAATTTGAAAAATATTTTCTTTTCTCTTATGATTAGCTTACTTTATCATAAAATAAGGTATGTAAAACATATAAGATATGAAATTTGTGTTCACTGACTTGTTATGTTATCCATAAGGCTTCCTGTCAGCAGTAGGCTATTTATTAATAGTTAAGTTTGGTGGGAGGCAAAGTTATATGTGGATTTTTGACTCCCAGGAAATTAGTGCCCGTAACTCCTGCATTGTTCAAGGGTCAGCTGTGTAGTAATTCCTGTCTGAAGGCTGTTGAGAAGACATAAATGTGATAACTCATGACCCAGTAAATAGCCATTCTGTCACCCAGAGAGCATCTGGTACAGCAAACACTTAGCACATAGTGTGCCTGCATTAAATGTTCACCCAACCTGAAAATACAGCTCTTAAATTGATGCCCCTGGGATGATTAAGGTGTGTGACACATTTATTCAGCAGAGGTGGTAGTAGGGATGGTATAGGGAGATAAAAAACAAAAACAGGGCAAAGCTTATGTAACCTCTGCATTGAAAACTCTTAGTAGTATATGCCTTAGATGCTGGTCATTCTGTAGATTTTCACCTTTTTTCTGTTTTGTGTATCTTTTGAACTTTTGTAGTGAACATGCATTATTTACATAATTAGGAAAAGGGAGAAAAAAATCATTTTCAGGGAGTTGAATTAGAGTCAGAAATGGTTATGGGTATGTTGTGGATATCTAACTGTATAGGTAGAGTTGCCTCAGATATAAAAAACTGTGCAAAATACTTGGGAAAGAGACTTTTTTTTTTCAGGTCAGAATCATCCAGATTGGCTTGCTTTATTTTCATATTTGTTTGTCTACTACTAATCACTTATTAGGCATAGACTAGTGCCAGATACTGTGCTAGGTGCTGAGATGACAAAAATGAAAAACCACAATTCTTGAACTCACAGAGTTTATAGTCAAAGGGAAATGGGCACATGAACCCACAACTCTAACACTGTGGTTCCTGCTATGCCATGATAGGAGCAGGTAAGGCTGCGTTCTGTTGCAAGTAACAGAAACCAGTGACTCTGACTGACCTGCTCCGCTAAGGGCTTGTGTTGGTGATTCAACTTGAAAGTACAGCAGGAAAGCCAACCTCAGGAGGTCTGATCTGGGCCTCACGGGGTTGTCAAGAAATCCATTTCTTTTGGTTTTGTCACACTGCCTATCTTGATAATCTGCTTTTTAAGACTAACTGCCCTCATGGGCCTAGGACGATTGTCAGTGGCTCCTGGGCAACTTGTCTCAGTCATATCCAGCCAGAAAAAGATTCTGAAAATGATCCCCAAGATTTACTATAACTAGACTGGCTCACCCTGCACAGAACACCAAACCACCAGCCCCATTCTGAAGCTTAGACAGGATAAAGACAGCCTCACTATGACCTTACAAGTTCCTAAGCAAAATCTGGTGGCTGTTAGGAAGGGATGGTGGTGGCAATAACCATCTTCAGCCTGTGGTATGTACAACACATGGTGTAGAAGTGTCCACTAGACTTAGTGTATTAGTGTGTAACATGACAGAAAGAAGGCCAAGTGTGTGACACATGTCCTTAAATTGACTTCCCTGATGAGTAGGGTTTTGCCAAGTGATAAAAAAGAAGGAAAGACTTCAAGGCAGAGAAAAAAGCTCTCTGCTGTCCCCAAAACCACCAAGTTGTTGTTCAACTCTCTGCTTATCTCTACATTGGCACTACAGCAACAGTTACCAGCCAGTAGCCATCTGCCCATTGGTATAATTAACAGAAAACTTAGCCCATCAGTTTCGCCAAAACCTGCTGTTGGATGATGGCAGTTAGGTTTCAAGCTAAACCGCAGTCAAATGTTCTCATTTTTTATGATGTCAGTACAGATCTAGAGCAATTAAGTTTGAACCTTAAATTTTAGGTCCCCTGGTTCAAAATTATAATATTTTAGAGCTAGGCTATGCCATTGTCAAATCATCTTCTTTTTTGCTTTTGATTAAAACTGTTCAAGAAGGTTAATTGATTCATCTAATTCCTCAAATTTATGTGGATTTTGCGGTCATGAAATTTGTAGTGCTAAAAAATGGTAAATGACAAATGGGAGCACTTTTGAATAGATGTACTTGCGAGCTGTGTAATATATATTACACTGAGGATGAGTTAGACTAGAATAAAATATTCATTGGCCAAATATCAATGAGCCATAGCAAAATTAGACTTAACTTTGGTGTCTGAGTGATTCACAGTTTATATAACTTATTAGTTCTTCAGTTCTTCAGTGCTGGACAATATTCACCATTTATTTCCATTGAGGAAGAAATTTTTTCCTGGGTAAGATTGTACTGGATGGGCTTGGTAACAGTTTCCACTAAAATTCCCAACTATAAATATAACTAGCCATGTTTGGGATAGATTTTCCAATTTTGCAGCATAAAAAAAGTGACAAGATTATTATTTACTTTTTATAGAAAGTGTGCCCATACTGTTCACAATTTTCTGGCATCCCAATACAATCATAAAACATTATTTTTTTACTCATGAAGCTTGTCTCAATGCTGTCAGCCTGCCTGCCTAATGAACATGCTCCTAAATACTCATTTGTCTAGCTTCTTTCCAAGGAAACCTCAATAATGGCAATAAACATAATCAAAGTACATTTCCTCTTGCCATTTGCTTCTGTCACAGAAAATCTGTTCAGAAAACTTGCAGCCAGGAATGGGCAAGTGGTCCCAGCCCACCTGTGACAGTGAGAACTTGAGACTTACTCAGAAAATATGCTTGGGTTAGAGAAGGCTGCATTGGCCATGTATGAAATGTTCCCCAGGGCACAGTTTTCTTCCTCCTCAAATTAGATAGCTCTTCAGTGCAGAGAAAGGAGCAACTAAAAATAATGGAAGAATGATGGATAATGTTGACTTAAAAGCATATATGTCACCCAAGTAATTAAAAGGTGCCGTTATTACGTGACACGGTTTCACTTCCCTATAGCATAAACCAGATAAACTCTTTGTTGGGTTTTAAGGTTTCCTTGTACAAGAAGGAAAATGTCAAGAGAAACTGTTTCCTGGCTGAAATTCTCACCTCTTCACCAAGAAAGGATGCCAGAGGTATCAATGAGACTAACACTAATATTCACCAGGCTGTGTCCAGTACTCCTGGTTCCTAAACTATTGAAATACTTACATTGTTATTGGTAAATAGCTTCTATCCCAGGCCCTCTGAGTGTTCGCCTCCCAGGTGCTTTAGACCACCCCCTCTGCAGTCCCTTTCACACATCTCCACGATCAAGCAACTCAAGAGCTAATTGATTAACTGAAGATTAACTAAAGAGTTATTCAGGTAACTGAGCATTAACTAAAGAGTTAATTCCTGGCACAGCCAGTTGTTAAATATTTTTACTTCACTTCTGTGTAAGACGCATCTTATTTTTTAAGAACTTACAGCTACAATTAAGAATAACTTTCAGACACAGAAATAATATATAATTAAGTGCTAAGATGGTTAAGACAGCCTGCCTGTGTAATTTTTTAAAGAGTGATAAAGGAGATAGTTGAGATTGTCTGGAGAGATAGTCAGGGATTTGGAGAGGGCAGGGATAAAGGATAAGAGCAAACTATACAATTTTTTTTATTCATTTACTTAACAAATAATAACTAAATCCCCCATATGCTTACTGCCACTGTGTGCAAAACACTTGGCTCACATTATGTCATTTATGTAGCATGACAGCCCTAGAAAGAAGAAAATAAGACTTGGTCACACAGCTGGAAAGTAGTGGGAAAGCCCACGTTGTTACAAACTCTTGTCTGTCATATGCATGACTCTGTATTAGTGCTGACATGGTGAATATGAAAGCTGTATTTTGTCACTTGTAATGGCCCAAAGCAAACCCAAGGAATATTGGCAGTCCTTAAGTAAATGAAGGAGTGTTTTTGAGCCCTCCGTAATCAAGAGCATCATTTTAAAATATGACTGGGTAATACAGTTTTATACTGTTGCTTCAATAGCAATATAAAAAGTAGAAATGTGAGCCATTAGGGACCTAGCTAACTCTTAATTTGATTATCCAATCCCCCAGTATTCATCTTCTTATAACCTGTGCATAACATAGGAACATTAGAAAAAGCAATAAAGCACGTACCCTAAGTAGTCAGCCTACTGACAAAGTCTTGCTTTCCACCTTTAAAGAGAAGCAGGAAGAGCAAGACTATTTAGTAATGATTTTAAAGCAAATCTCAGTTTTTCTAATTCTGCTTTCTAGAGTATGTCTTACACAACAATGAGCCTGTACTTACTATGACAAATTTATTTAGGAAAGTATACATTTATGGGCCAGAGTATGGCATCACCTCCTTTCTTACCAAAAATACCTCACAGTGAGTTTCCTGGAGATTTTGTTTGATTTGACTACATTTATCCTTGCGTGCCCAGCATCTAACATAGTACACTGATAGGCACCAGATAATATATCCTTCCAGGGAGGACAGAGATAATGTGAGGTTGAGAAGTTGGAGAATAATTTCCATAGATGATGACAGAATTTACTAGACATACAGAGAAGAGCATTGCAAGGGGATAATGTATACTGAGCAGTGTTTCTAAAATATGAATGATCACAGAGTTTGTGGGTTCCAGGGAAGCAAAGAAAAGGTATCCATGCCTTTGCAGTAGTTTTTGCTCCTAGCAGCCAATTTTTCTGAATTCCTTTCCCTACTCCCCTCTCATCCTTTAAAATTCAGACTTCTTCGGAAAATAAGAAGGAAAAACAAAAAGGCATAGAGGAAGCACTTAAAGACAAATCAACTATTTGTAATCAGTGAACTTTGTTGGATCCAGATTCAAACACACCGTTTAAACTCCTGATGTTCATGAGACAATCGGAGATTTGATTGCCAAGTGGATGTTTGATGACTAGTTGTTGGTAATATTCTTGATTTGAAAATGGTATTGTGGTGATGTTAAAAAATAGGTCCTTGTCCTTCAGAGATACATGCTGACATATTCACAGATGAAACTATTTTCATCCAAATAATTCAGGAGAGGGAAAAGTAGTAGAATATAGATAAAACAAAAGACAAACAGGAGAGATTTGTTTGGTTGGTTTTTTGGTATCTTCCTAGAGGATATTCCTCTTCTCTCCCCTCTTCACTGGTGGGTTTCTTCTCCACACTATATCCCCAAATGCCCTGGGCATATTTCATAATAATGATCACCATCACCAGAAGGAGTTCATGAATAAGGACAGAAAAAAAAAATGTCCTTCTGTTGTCTGGCTCATTGGAGGGGCTCAGTGATGTTGGAAAGAAGGATGAAAAGATAAAAGAGTGGATTCAGACCTCCAGATCTCATCAGGGTGGGTGGTTCAAGCAGTAGGCTCTCCTTTACTTTCCCTAATTTCATCTAATTCTTAAGAAACAAATCTCAGTTCATGTTCTATCTACAAAACCGGTGTTTGCTCATAACTGAAAGTCAGGAATACAGCAGCCTAATTGAAACTAGGTAATTCACACGTTTGCATTTAATATTCATGGGATGCCAATTTGGGAGGCCACGCTCTTAATTAGTATAAGATCACGTTGTTCCAAACCTGTTTCGTTGTCATAGAAATAAGGAAACCATAAAGAAAAACACTTTGCTTCTATTTAAAATTTTTTTAATTACGGCTATCAGAACCTAATTTTTGCATGTAAATTTACAAAACTTCTGAGGAGCCCTTTGTCAACTTCCATTTAAAGTCCTATGAACACTCTTTTGGGCCTTTGCAGCTGCTTATTTTATACCAACAGAAACTACGCCTCTGAAAAATATGCAATGGAAAGACTGGAGGGACCTTTGTCAGCTGATTTAGCCAATACCCTTGCCTTCGATCCAAACTATACTGAAGCAGTCAAGAAAAACAAGTCTGCCTCATTTTTACTGTTTTAAGGTGAAGATTTTGACCGATCGCTGCTCAGTAATATTAATTTACTTACATTGCCAATTTTTCCTCAGATAAATTTTGGGACTTAGGTGTGTTAACAATAGAAAGGAATCCATCTGCTCCTCAGAATTCTCAGGTAGTTACGCACCTAGGAGAAAGCCAAGGAGATGAATTCATAAAAATATGCATGATACCCCTAGAGAACCTATTTCACAGACCAGATGGAATTTGCTATTTTTTAATGAGATTTTTTCATCTGTGACAACATAAACTTTGGCATTTTGTGAATATGTACATGTGAGAGAGCCCAAGAGGATTTGTTTCCTTCTGTGGAATAGATACACTTTTTGATACTAACTTACAAATAAGGACTGTGTATACCAAGACCTGTTATGGTATCCAGGAATAAGTATTGAGTATGTATATTCCTGTTAACTTACTATAAAATAATATTCTTGCCTCTGGATATGTGGAGTGTGTTATTTTTCTTCAGTGGAGTGTGTTATTTTTCTTTCTGTATGTCCAGAACGTAGCATAGGGGCCTGAAAAAAGTAGGAGCTCAGTAAATGTTTGTTGACCTTTTCCCTGCTTTTACTTTCTGCCATGGGCCTGATCACCAACACCACAAGCATCACATGTATTTCAAGCCCAGGGTTGATAAAAGGGTAACTGAAGAAGATTCTACAGAGTCTGGCAAGACTACTGGGGAATGTAGAGATTAGTTCGACATTTGCTTACCTCTAATCTTCATTGGAATTCACTGGATGTTAAATGGTTGGGTTAGGTGGGTGGGATACTACTCCCACCAAAGCGTACATCATTGCCCTAAAAATTTACAGATCAAATAATTTAAGGCATACTTGTAAGATTTTAGTTTGCTTTGTTTTGCTTTGTTTTGCTTTCTTTACCATTTAGATAGAATTCTTTTCACCACTGAGTCAACTTGGCTTTGAACTGCCTTTCCTTTAAAGCCATAACCTTGTCCATTGGCTTGCCCTAATAAAGAATTCCATAGTTTCAAGTATTTGTCCCTTATATATTTATTCAGTTATTCATAAAATAGTCATTTAGTGCTTACTTTGCACTGTTCTGGGTGCTGAAAAGTACATAGCTTTTTGTGTTTGGTATTAATTTTTTGTTTGTATCTTTATTTTCAAGGTTGAAATGATTATCTGTCCCTCTCCCAGTTTCACAGTGTAAATATACTTGTGGTGACTTCACAAAGGGGTTAAAAGAAAGAAAGGCCCACCACTAAAAGATTTAAACCTGAAAATTATAAGCTATTATATTATAAGCTATTAATGTTAAAGGTACAAACCATTCTGTTTTAAATTAAGTGTGTCTCCATTTGAAGGATGAGAGGATCATAGTATCTATAAAAGGGTATTATAGTCTTCTGTGGGCCTTAATTGCACATTGCATATTTATAATATGTGCATATATTTGGCATAGAAATGTACGTGTTCATAGAGACACATATATGCATGAAGAAAGTGTACACTTTCCAAGGTATGGAGTGGCACAGAATGGTTCCTTATAGATTTCTCAGCCTAAGCACAGCTTCAACACCAGATTGCCTTTATACATTGCCTTCTGAGTTGAAAAGTCATTGCCAGAGGCAAGAATATTATTTTATAGTAAGTTAACAGGAATGAGTAATTTGAATGAGCTTGAACAAGGATCTGTAAGGGGAGGAGCCATGTCTGGTTTGCCCAACTCTGTATTCCCAGGACCTGAGACCCTGCCTGGTTCTTATTAGGCATTTGTGAATAAGCAGGTCAATTTGATGCAAGGTCAGGATTGGGAAAATATTCCAATAGAGCATTTTGCTGGGCCAGGAAATTCTTTGTCTAGGAAATGAAGAAGAAATCTTTGCTGCCTGAAGATTCTAATAAACTCAGCAAACATGTATTGTCTTCTAAATTCTGCCAGGGACTAGGGATTTGGTGCTGAGCAAAACACACCCTAGAGCTTTAGAAGCTCTCAGTCTAGCAGAAAGGTAAATACATATAGAATTTTACTTTCATTTTATTATATTTAAATTACAATATCAGGACATGAATGCAAGTATATTAAGTGTTATAAACAATTCAGAGGTAACCCAGGGAAAGGAACGATTACCTCTACTCAGAGGGACTAAGACAAGCTTCTCTGAAAGGAATGTATCCAAGTATTTCAAAGAACTAAAGGACCAAGGATATCCCAGTTAGAATGAGCAGCCTATACAAAGACACAAAGACATGAAACAAGAACAATGTGTGTTCTAGGACTCTGTATAGTTTTTTTGTTCCTACCCTATAAAACTTGTTGTCAGTGCAGAGAAAAGTGGTAGGTGAGGCTGGAGAGGAAGGATTGAAAGTGAATTTTCTGTCCCAAATTTTTACAAATTGACAATTGGATGTTTCTATGCATGAGTCAGAAGGCCCTCCACTCTATCTTCTCTCTCTGAAAGGTTCCTTTTCCGCTAGCTTTCTATGAACATCCTACCCTGCTTGAATGCCCACCTCTGTGATGCCAGACATGACCAGTGCTGTCCATTTAGATCTCTTCTTCTTCCATGGCCTACAGTTTGAACTCCATCAGTCTTTTATTTCATTTCATCTCTGCAGGAGATGTAGTGGACCCTGGACCAAAGAGAAGCACATTAGCTACTTCTGGAGAAGGCATCACCGATTTTGCCAGCATAGATTCTAAAAATTTTTGACAAATTGATTGCATTTTTGAACCAACTACCATGCTGTCAGCTCTGTATTCTGGTAATAAGCATTTGTGAAGACCATATGGAAATGCCCCTTTTATTGTATGTGTCGGGGACTAGGAAACTAAAATTCAATCCAAACCTCAGGATTGACAGAAACGAAAACAGGATTGTGTTCACAGGTGAATTAGATAACAATTAACATCATACCAGCTCCACATCAGCCATCCTCCAGGACTGTGCATCAGTCTGAATGTCATATTCTTAGACAGCTTTAAAAAGTGTAGGTAGGACAGAGTTTGCATATTACCTTTAAATGGCAATAATTCATTTCAAAAGGCAAATGAATGAAAAATGCACTTGCAAACTCACTGAATGCACTGAGAAAGGTTATGTAACCTTTAATATAGACCCAAAAAAAGCTTATTTTAAGAAACCCTTTCTTTAAATAAATCTCTTGTATTCATGTTTTTCTGTATTTCATTGTCTTGATTTATGCCTACAAATACATGCAAATTTAATTATCAAAAGGCAGATAGATGGTGCCTAAGGAAATATACTAGGGTGACCATACATCCTAGATTTCCCAGGTCAGTGCCAGTGTAAGTCTGGATTGGGAGGGCGATCATTGACCACAGGCAAACAGGGCTAGAGTGAGATTATTGTGTAGTTTAAGATCTGATTGGAGAGGGAAACAAATTCATCTGTATTTGTGGGTTCGATGAGAACCTGCATAGAAGGCTGAAGCCATGGCTTTGAATTGTACCCTTTCCATTTACCAACAATGTGGCCTTGGGAAAGTCATGATCCTCTCTTGGGTATCAGTTCTGCTCAGCCCATGGTGGAGTCTTATGCTCAGTACAAGGGTCGCTATCATAATTAAGTTATTTCTAGAGGTTACCACTTGGGGAGAAAAAAACTGGAAACCTTAGCAGGTAAAGATTAAAGAAACCATGGAAGCTTAGGGTCACAAGTAAGAACAGCAAATACAACAACAACATTATTCAAATATAAGAGAGCCTTTTAAGGAGATGAGAGAGTATAAACTTACTTCATATAACTACAGAGGGCAGAATTAGGTCTCATGGTGGGGTGAATTAAGAGAAAGCAATTTTTGCAATTCTCCACAAAAAAAAATTTTTTTTGAAAACAGGATCTGTCTAGCAATGGGATGGGCTGATCTGAAAAAAACAGTGCTAGTGAAAGAATGACGCAGGGCATCTGACGCATAAATGTTTATCAAATCATAGGTGAGGTAGTGGGCCGAGTTGGGCAGGAGCCTGACAACAGTCCCAGGGGAATGCGCCAGAGCTCCGCTTGTCTCCCACCACCTGTGCACCCCCATGCATGTCAGCTGCTTGTCCTTTTCGCTCCTCAACCTATGCCGCTCACAGAGAACCCAGACCCTGTGCTTCTATGGCAATGCACTCATTGTCTCAGCATCATCCCAAGAGCCTCCAAAAGGGCAATAGAAATTATCTATTTTCTTTTAGACAATTTTCCTAATGGTGAACAAAGGCATGCCAGGTCTGCCTTTCTTTTGCCCTGGGCACAAATGTTTTGAATATTTATTATTGCAGTTAAAACAGTAAATCCATTTAAAACTTAAGAAAAAACAGTAAGCTCTGTAGTCTTAAAATTCTCTCTTCCTTCAAGCTGTCTAACCCCTGAATCACAGCATCTGTCATATCTATCATTCAGGTCATCCTTGGCAGACACAGAGCATTTAAAAGCTAATCTAATCTTTAAAAAGTGTACCTCCTGTGCTCCAAGCTGTGTGCTTATGTTGTAGCTGTTGCCTTGTCTTAACACCTGCAGTCTAATGTAAAGTCCTCAAGACCACTGTGCCTTATTTACTGTAGTATCTGCATTGCCCAGCACAATACTTAACATAAGAAGGTAGGTAACCCAGGAAAGCCTGAGAAATGATGGAGAGCCCATCTCTTCTCCCCCAGAACCGATCTCTACCAGCCTCTCCCATGCAAGATTCTCTTTCGAGGCCCAGTTCTACTCTTACCGGTAGCTCAGTGCCCTCTTTCTGGTTTGTTTAAGTACCCTTCTCCAAGCTGAGCACCAGTCATTTATGTGCACATATTTCATTTTTCAACACTACTAAGGTTCCAAAGCACTCAATTTGTTTCTTCATTCTCTGGCAATACTCTAAAATTAGTTGATTAATCAAGCACTAAGTCCCCATTTATTGAGAACTTGGTATAGCCAAGCACCCTGCTGAACACTGAGGAATTTTCAACCACGCCAAAAACGTGCTCTCTGCCCTCAAAGTATGGTTGGAGAAGATGGGAAAGCTCTTTGTGCCTGCCTGCCAGGTCTTAGTAAAATAAGAAATAAAAACTAGTGCAGATGGAGGATCTTTCATAAGCGGACTTTTTCAAACTGAGAGACTCAGTAAATTCAGGAAGTATATATACTTTTGTTAGCTTTTCACAGATGACCTGAGTCTAGATCGTAAGAGAAGTGGGGACACAGGCACTTTAAAGAAGATTGGTATTTTCCAATATGGTATTTATTTATTAACTCAACAGATACTCATTGAGAATCTGTTGTGTGCCAAGCACCAAGCTAGAGATAATACTCTTGAGTTTCTGAGATCAAGTGTGGTTCGGTTTTCCCTCATTTAATCCCAAACTGTCCATGACCTCATTCATTCCTACAGCTTTAACTACTACCTCTTGGCATATGAAAGGCACCTAACTCTACCTGTCCACCCCCAGAACCTTCTAGTGAGTCTAATATTGGATCTCATCTTGAGGGTAAGTGTGGTATGACGACTCTGCTCCACCCACTCTCTGCCAGCCACTCCCACTCTCCTCCACCCAATGGCTCTAGACAGCCATGAAACCTACAAAAGTTATAAAATGCAGACACCCAGTTCTTTGCAGTTATATAACCTCTCTATGTAACACAATTATGAGTGAAAAAAATGTTTTTAAGTGTTCCTCTGCACCATCGCTGCCAGTTTGGGACTGGAGAGCCTTGTGGAGGAGCAGGGACCAGCCAGCAGGATGACATCCTATGTACCAACAGATCTTTGTCAGTATTAAAAAATGTCAATGCTATTTTCACTTGCCGAATCTATACTATTGGCCAGATGCTGTACTAGGTGTTTTCTGTCTATAGTAGCTCATCCTTCCAGTAGCTTATGCTAATTTAAAAATTAGCATACTGAGGTCACAGAAACTGCTTGCCCCAGATGTCAGGTCTAGTAGGCGGCAGGAGTCAGGATAAGAATCCAGATCTGTTTGGTTCCAAATGCAATGCTATTTCTACCACCTTACCCAAGAAGTAGGTTAATACTTTCATTGCCTCAATCTTTCATTTGGGAACTAGGGATGGATTCTCATCTCCGTCTGCCTCAAAATTGCATTGCTCTTGACAACTGAAGTTTCTCAAAGAAGATCAACAGCCTAGGAGGTACTGTTACTGCATTGAACTATGGGTGGGATCCAGGCATTAAAGTCAATGGAATTACGAACCCACAAGTGGTTTATGACCCAAGTGACCCCAGAGTCACTTACAGTTCCCACAGGAACTTCTGTCCAAGCAAAACCAGTGAACTTTCATTCATATGTATTCACCCAGTTAATACTTTTCAAGCTTCTACTGTGCATCACCCATGCATGTTATCTGCACTGATAATGCAGATAAAGTGTACATTTTTAACGGGCTGTCTTGCCTAGTCTAATACATATTTAATAGACAGCTTGTCTTAGGAATTAAACTGCCCTTCCAATTTATAGGGAGCTTTCCAGCCACAATGGTGCACTAGCAGGAGGAACAGTGAAGACAACAGCTCTTTACCTCTGAGATAAGATTTTGGCAGCAACACCGTGTGCTGTACCCACTGAGGGCAGCGTCTGAATGCAAAGAGCAAAAGCACTTTGGTGTCAGGCAGGCTAGGACTCAGCCCTCAGCTCTGACATTTAATAGCTGGCTATGTAATCTTAAATTACTTCATCTCTAGGAGCCTCAGGTCTACAACTGCAGTAAACCTGCCCATGAATTGGTTGTTTTCTTCACTCAGTTGTTTGACAATTATTTATGGAACATTAAATCAGTTAGGAAAACAGACAGCACCTTAATGTATTTTAAGCAAAAAGGGATGTAATTCAGGGTTTTAATGTGCTTTGAAATTGTTGAAAGGGGTAGAGGAGCAATAGTCAGGGGTCGGACAGCTACAGCCAAATTGGGAAACTTCAGGAATTCATTGGGCCATAATTTCTTGCAGCCCTGATGCTGGAGACAGCAGTAAACTGTGGAGTCTGAGGAAACTGTAAGAACCTCCAGCAATGGTTGTATTACAAAATCCTGTGTTAGCCACCACCCTTCCACATCCCAGAGCTCATGCAAGTTACTGTAGCTGGAAGAATCTCAACTGTAACCCTGCTGACAGAGATTCTAGGGGTGTGGTTCTCAGGCTGCTAGCCCCTGGTGATATGATGAAGAGCACTGGGGTCGGGGGCTAGGGATGGGTGCTGAGGACCAACAGACAATAGCCAGAACAAGCACCTCCTATGTGCCAGGAATTGTTCTGCAAGCACAGGAGTGAATAAAGAGACGTGTTCCTATCATGTGGCTCACATTTAATTGTGGGAGATTAAATGAGCTAATGTATTAACACATTTCATAGAGCCAGGCACACAGTAGGTACCTTGGAAATAATTATTTCCTTCTTTTAAGTCCCACACTGGACCACTCTGTACTCCATGAGATTTCTGACAAGGTAGATAGTTCAAAGATTAGAGAGGAAAGAACTGAGGGTGCCTTTGGGTACAAATAGTGAGAGTTTCATTGACAGTCCCTGCCTTTTGCAGATAGAGGTTCCTTTTAGTTTGCCTTGACTTTAAAGGCTATTTGGACATGCTTCAAAGCATATATTCACTCAGTCGATAATTAGACCAGCTTTAAAGACTTTTATCAGTAGATACATGTGTTAACCCAGTCCAAGTATATTGAAGTACAAATGTCCCATCCGTAGAGATACAAACATAGTCTCTTCACAGTAGGCGCAAGGATGAGAGATGAACATGTCAGGGCATGCATTAGTATATTCATTTACGTGAATGAGTCATTTACTTTGCCCTGAGGATTCGCCAGTCACCTTCAGATCTGTCTCCAACAGGAGGTCCCTCTGCTTTGTTCCCTGTCATGAACCGGACATGTAAGATGCTGCTGATTCACTTCACGCCCCACTGAGGCAACGCTGCGGTACCACTTGGAGTCTGCAGCGGGAGCTGTCTCGAGCATTTGCAGTTTGCCTTTGTCCTTAATTCAAGCTGTGGACCACAGCGGGAAGAGCATGCGCTTTGGCAAAGTCATGAGAAGCATATGCTCAGGGAGAGATGGACAGAGAGAGACACAGAAGGAAGGAGAGAGGGACAGAGGGAGGGAGGTCAAATAGTATGAGTCTGTCACCTTTCTCTCTCTCTTCTCATCACTCCTTCCCACCTGCCCCCACCGCACGCACATATTTATATACCTCAACCCTTTCTCCTCCTGTCAATACTGCCTTGATAATTTTTATGTATGTCACCTTAAATGTCAGCGCATGACTTTATCTGTGGTCACATGGGAAGTGTTTCCATGGTGAAATATTATATTAAATGTGCTCCTCATAGAAATGTCTCCTGAAGACTGTTACAGAAGCATGACACCTTATATACAAATGTCACATGCCATCCTTGGGGCAGCATTACTGGGCCCAAGTGGATGGAGGCCAAACAGCCTCAGGGCCCAGCGTCGTCTGTATCTTCACTTTTTGAATAGCCACAAATGTGGGCTTTGATGTGAAATTTCTGTTTTTATATGTTACCCCTTGGTTCATATCTCTGAAAGGCCCCTGAAGTCAAAGAAGACATAGCTGTGGATTGCAACATGGCTGGCATGCTGCTGATTTGTGACCAGCTTCCTAACATCTTCTGTTACAGACACTGAACAGTGTTATTGTTCCTGTATACTCTCAGCACTGGGCAAAGAGCTCCTTGACGGCTGGGCTGTGTCTTATTTCTCCAAGACTATTGATTACTATGGTTCCCAGGACACAGTCGATGTTCAGAAACAAAACAAAATAGAACAAAAAAACCTATGCTTTTACAGATTTTTTTTTTCTTAGTGTGAGCCTCTATTATTTACCCTCTAGAAAAATCTTTTGTGTCTTGGTGTTCGTAGCTCTGTAACATTTTTATTGTAAGGTCCTAATATGAGTCATCACAAGCCACAATAGTAACCACTAATACTTGCATAAATATTTTAGTTTGCAAATGTGATAGTTAATACTTTTAAGGAACTGGTAGTCTATCTGATGTAAGAAAAATAAGCAAAATTTATTACCACATTCTTTGTCCTCCTTTTAGATTTGGTTTATTTGGACAAAGTATGGTGTAAGGAGAATGCTTAGAGGTTGTAGGGACAAATATGGGTTTAAATCCTGTCACTGTCATTTGTTAGCTGTGTGAACTTGGTCAACTCATTTCATTTGTCTCAGTCTTAGTTAACTCATGTGTAAGATGTTAATAATAATATCCACCTCACAGGATAGGAGTAAGCCATCTTTGGCTTCTTTGACTTATTAAAGCCTATATGCACATAGGAAATGCAGCTGTATCCTTGCATTTTTAAAAGCAGAAATAAAAACATCTAGTACATATGGAAAAACAGGGAACTTCCCCATATTGGATAATTTATATAGGCCAAAATTAGAAAAATGGCATGGAATGTGTACACTTGTTATACAATCCTGGTGATTATTTTTATTATTGTCTTTAATATTAGGCCTTTGACATAAATTGCAAGAGCTGATTCCTGGTGAGGTCTTTGACCTGGGAACCTGTAGTGCCTTCTGAGAGGAGGAGTTGGTTTCTGGAGGTCTGAGTTTAGTCTTGGTGTGCTGAACTGGATGAGTAAGATCTTGAAAAGGAAACCAAACCTATTGGCCTGGCAGGCGAGCAGCCTTGCAGCACCTAGGGCAAATAATTACTTGGAGGAAAGATTGAGGAGTAGGGTAGAGAAGAGTAAAGGGAAAAAAACCCACGCAAGTGAGGTATGAGCAGATACTTTTCACTCTGTGTATAGAGAGGGTATTTGGGTTCCTGCAAGACCCTCTAGTTGGGATGTGCATCAAGAATAGATAAGGAATAGGAAGTAGGGGGTTCCTGGTTCTTGTTTGCTCTCTCTCGGTCTCACCGATCCTGTTTGCCTCAGTTTTGTCATCTATAAAAATGAAATAATAGCACCTACCTCATAGATTTGTTAAGACTGAATGAGTTTATGCACGTAAGCACTTAGAATGTTGTCCAACACAGTAAATGGTCAAAACGTGTGCTGTTACAGGCATGCCTTGTTTTATCATGCTTTGCAGATATTGCGTGTTTTACAAATTGAAGGTTTGTGGCAACCCTGAATCAGGCAAGTCTATGAGCATCGTTTTTCCACCAGCATTTCCTCACTTCCTGTCTCCGCGTCGCATTTTGGTAATTCTCACAATATTTCAAACTTTTTCATTATTATTATATTGGTTGTGGTGCTCAGTGAGAAGTGATTATAGCTCACTGAAATCTCAGATGACGGTTAGCATTTTTTAGCCATAAGTTATCTTTTCATTAAAGTAGGTCCATTGGTTTTTTTAGGCATAATGCTATGTATGGCACACTTAATAGCTTACAGTATTGTGTAAACATAACTTTTATGTTCACTGGGAAACAAAAAAGTCAGTGACTTGCTTTATTCCAATGTTGGCCGTATCGTGGTCTGGAGCTGAGTGCCCAGCATCTGTAAGGGATGCCTGTGTTATGACTATTGTCCCACAGTCATTTAGTGTGTCCCTAACATTGATTGTGAACTGTGACATGTAGAGGTAAGGAAACTTGTGGGCAGCCAAGGCAATACAGGGCAGCAGCTGAGAGTACAGCATCCAGACACATGGACCCGGATTCATTCTGGAATCCATCCTTTCTTCTGTTGCAACAGTAAGACCCTCGTGTAGCCATTCATACAAGTCCTTATTTAGAAGACAAAGGATGATGCTCATTTGTTCTGAGCAAACACCTACTTCTGTAAACTGGGGGTGATGCTAACACCCACCACAGGATTTAAAGGGAGCAGAAGAGGGGTTCATCTCTATATAAAGCAGTGAGTATAGTTCCTGGCATGTAATAAATGCTCAATCCTGAAAAGATGGAAGAAAATACTAGAGAGGTGGTAAAACTTGAAGGTGCATAAAAGGTGGGGGGCTGGAGAACATAGGCAATTCCAAGACTTTGTAAGGGAGAAGATATTTTTTAAAGTCCTTTGTTACATGTTTGTTCAGCAATGTTCTCAAGCAGTAGAGAAAATTGATGGGCAAGAAGGTGGGACACACTTGGCAAAGGTGAGTTTTACTAAGCTGAAGTATCTATTGTTTCAAGCAAGAAAATATATTGCAAATCATTTCCCATACCAGAAAATGAAAGTCCAGTGGTGTCAGTTACCATTGCAAAATACATTTTAGTTATTAAGAATAACTATGTTTATTATCATTATAATCCTGTGAAGCTGAGAACAGATTTAACCTTTGGTCTTTTTGCTGGCAGTTGGAGAGAATTAACATAATTACGGTTAGTTGGACCCATGATTTTGCACAATCATTTTTTTCTCTTCTCATGTGTTTGTAGGAGATTTACATTATCACAGTAAAGCTGCATTTTTTCAGAAGTAACAAGATGTCTGTGTGTGTGTACCCACCCTTCTTAAGAAAACAGAACCATAAAAATCTTTCAAAAATGCTTTAGACACAGAACGTATCCAGTTTAAAATCTTAGGGGGTTTCACTGTCAACAAACAAGAAAAAGGAAACACTGTGCAACTGGACTCTAGTTAAGAGATCATACAGATGTAATAGAAATAGCTGACCCTGGGGTGGGGGGCACTTTCTGCTAAATGTCTCCCACACCTAGCAGGAATCCTGTCATTTGCCCACAGTATGCCTGTCATCAGGCAATCTAGGCTGGTATGGCTACTCTCCTATTTCACAGAGACTTAATGACTTACCCAAGGTCACACAGCATAGCCACAACTTCCCTCTGCAGCCATGTTTTCTTAGGTCTGTGTGTTTGTGAAAGAAACCTGAGTTTATTTTCTGTTGGCACCTGTGAGTGTCCTGTTGGCCTCTTGCCTCTGGTAGTGAGGAAAAGATCGTAAGGGCAGAATATATGTAAAAGCATGGATACTATTGGTAAGCATGGAGGCAAAGTTTACTGATGAGATTGACCAAGGAAATTATGGGTAAACCAAAAGTTAAACGTAGTGTGAGCCTGGGGGAAAATCTGAATGGCAGAGATGAGACTAGAACCTATGTCTCTTAGATCTTGGGCTAACAACCAACAAATGCATCTCAGCCTTTCATCTGTACTATGTCTGTGACTTACTCTTGTGGTTTCTCACATCACCTCTAATCATGAGGCCTGTGAGCTAGGGAAATCTGTTCAAGAGGTCTATCCTTTTCTTAATCTAATTGACTCACCATGCCAAGTACTACAATATTTAATGCCTTTTCATTGGACTTGTAGCAGCAAGAAACCACAGACAGAATGAGACAAATCCTAATGTAAATGTTATAACCCAGAGTTAGGGGAACACAGGGAAAGAACAACTCTAGCTGATGCAGGCTTCATGAAATGGTGACTGGAAGAGGGGCATTTGTACTGGGTCTTGGAGCATAAGTAGGATTTCAAGAGGTACTAATGTAACAAGTGGGAGAGGCCTTGTAGGGAGAAGCCCTAGAGGTGGGAAAATGTGTGCATTTTGCAAATTCTGCCTCTTGGGGCTGAGAGCAGGGGGAACAAGTGGTGGAAGGAGAGATGTTGGCTTCCGCGTTAGTGAGTGCAAAGCAGTGTGGGGATGAACCTAAGAATCATTATCCAGTGTTGGCATTGCATCCATCTGACCTTGGTGCCACATGTCAGTATTTTAATTCATGGTTGGCATCCAAGGTACAACAAAATGTAGCTTTATAGCCTGCATTGGGATCAGTGCATTCCATTAGGAAGGAGGAGAGGTAGGGTGGGAGGGGAAATGATTTTCCTTGAGGAACAAACTGGTAATTCACTTGAAAAAACACTGAGTATAAATAAATTTCCATCTCAGAACAAATTCTGGCCCAGAGAATACCAAGTTTCCTCTATCCCTCCTCCAGGCATTCTTCTCTGCCTTCTATCCCCCAACCCCTACTCTGCTAGGGAAAGGAGGTAGGCAGAGAATGAGGGTCAGGCTAGGGAGGAGAGCTTTGAGTGCTACCTGGCTTCCTGTCCCATCTGCAGAGGTTGTGGAGGCCTAGCGGGCAGCTCAGATCAGGGCCTTCCCAGGAGAAGATATGGTGGAAAGTCCCTGAGGCTCTGCGAGAGTCTCTGTCACCTGGAGAGCTTCAGCCAGGCCTGGCTTTATGGTCTCCGTAGCCACTTTTCATGCAAGCAGAGGTACAGGTTTTGGAAAGTCACATTACATGGGAATAGAATTTCACTGGAAATGGATTCCTTGGTGACTCTTAATGAGTGTCACCCTGCTGACTGTTCAGGCTTGTGTTCGTCATGCCATCTGTTTGCATTACTGAGTTCTCTGCACAGCCAGCAAGGACTGCGAGATGTTCCCCTGATCGGTGTCATCACAGGCATGTTACAGGCCAGATGAACTGGGCACTGACCAGGGTGCCTTTGTGCCAGAGCTTCTCCTAGAAAGTCACAAATGCAGAATTCCTACAGCACTGTTTACGTGTCCTTGAAAGGATGCCAGGGTTTGGATGAGCACAAGTTCCCAAAGCACTATGGTGCCAACAGCTCACTGCTGAGACAGTAAAATAGTATCTAACTGCAGTTCAGCAAAAAAACATATACTAGAGCAATGGACTAGACCCTTTTGGTTTTTAATTTAGGCAGAGAAACTTTGACAGTCTAGCTGGGATATGAGTGGTAGCCAGCATATAGGGGTGTAGGGTGTAGGGAGCTGTGATGTGGCCTTAATTGACCTATTCACGCTAAATTTTCTCTTCTTTAAAGATATCGAATGTGAATAACAAAATCACATCTCTTAAGACTCCTTTGAATTTACATTATAGTTCCTTTTAAAACCACACAAGTGCATGTACCCATAAATCAACCCCCAGGGTTAGAGAGCAACAGCTGTGAGGTCTGGACAGGGAGTGGAACTTGTCCCCCTACCCCCAAAGCATGACCCAATACGAGTGCTCCAATTGGCCATCCCTGCAGCTTAGCTTTTCCCAAGCAGGAAATGCTGGGTAGATTGTGTGAAGCCAGTAACATCGATCCTATCACGCTCATGATCTGTACTGCATTTCCTGAAAACCTGAATAGGAAACATCCATGTGCATGTTTATTGCATGTCCTTCTTTTCTTCTTATGTTCCTTCCTTCATTTATTCAACGGACATTTATCTATTTATCTAAAGTGGATTATATGCTAGGTACTGAACCAGGTGCTGAGGCTCTGTTTTTAAATGGTCATGTCCTAGTCCTTAGTGGTATGGGACAGAATAGTCATCCATCACAATACAGTCTGGTGATAAGTGCCAAAATGGGGAGAAGCATCCGATGCCTTTATGGAAGCACAGAGATCACCTTATTTATTAAGTAAGCATCTACTTGATGCCAGCCCAGGTAGGCATGAAGATCACTGCCCACCGTCCCATAGACTGGGATCTCAGCACCCTGCTAAGGAACGTAGATGCAGTTGCCTGTGTTAATTGTTCCCCTTGTTCTGGGCCAGGACCAATCCTCAAGCCATGCCCCCCATGTCTGCCAGCTCCAGGTGTTCCCGAGCTGACCATACAAGTCAGACACTGGGACCAAGTTCTTATCCCCTCATGAATGTGTCAACTAGCTACTAGCACTATCCTAAGGAAATGCAGCAATACATTAAAATAAAATGATTTTTCTTATCTCAATTTCTGTAAGTATTTTTAAGCAGCCACTAAATACAAACCTCTGAGCTGAGGCATTTGGTGTTGGAGGGCTAGCTAAGTCATGTCGCCTCTCCTTGTCAGGGAGTGTCCTCCCGGAAGGAAGAGGGCTCACTGGTGACCATCAAGTGCAGAGTGGGGTAGAATGAGGCCAAAAGAGCCTGAATACTGGCCAGCAAAGCCGCGAGGTGGGGGTTTAATTGTGGAAGTGAAGCATCCGCCTGTCACATTTGGGAGCAAGGTTTAAAAGACAAAGTCCTTTTTTTCCCCCTTTGGAAAATGGGGCTCTTAGACATCCTGCATGAGTGCCATGGATGTCATAACAGAGTGCTCTGTGAGGGTGCAGTGAATGAAGCTGCTTGATTTTGACCAGAAAAATCAGGAAATGCTTAGATGGAGAAGTGGATGTCTTACTGCGTCCTGAAGACTGGTTAGAATGTCATCACAGAAAGGATTCATCACTGTAAAGGGAGGAAAAATCAGGATTAAAAGAAATTAGAAGGGGAAAGTACAAATTATGCTCTGAAAACATTTGGTGCCCTTGCAGCATTGTAAGGGAGGGCTGCCAGCAGGTGTTAAGCAGAAAGGGAGTCAAGCACCACAGCACAAGAGCCTTGAATGCCAGTCTAGCGCATTTTAGCCATTGTCTGATTCTAATTCTGATCCAGAGACAGAGTCCAAAAATGTCTTTTAATTCAGTTGGTAAAAACTGCATCATATAAGGGGGAGAGATGGCAATAAAGATAGAAGACAATGGCTGCTTCAGGACCTCCCAGTCTGGTGGGAACAGTGTTAGGCGCAGAATCCTGTAAATCTGGCCTTCTGAAATTCAAGATTCATCAGTTTTCCATTTCAGTTTTGTTTCCACCTCTCTGTGTGGTTTATTTTCCTGTTCCTTGGATGTGCATGGTCACTTCCATTAACTGATGAAATATATTTATTTCTTTGTAAAAATGGCCCCCCAAAGAAATTACTCTTGTGATACAAAGAAGTGACTCATATTTTACTGGATTTTATGAGTGGATGTGACATGTATAGTGATTGTAACAAATCTAGGACTTCTCGGGTGGCCCAAGGTATAGGCTGCTTTGATTTATGGACAAAATGTATTTAATTCAGGACCAAGAAAAGTTGTGGTAACATGCATAGGAAAGATTCATGCTGATCAAGAGGATTAGCTGTGGACCCTTGAGAGGCCGAGAGGAGAAGCTGTCGCTGACATTTGTGAGTTGTATCTTCTGTCTCTGGAGTAGGTGAGAACAAGGGAGATGCCCTGTAAACCCACTGATATTATGAGTCCCCTGTCAAGTTGGTTCAGTTTGTAATTGTTGTATTTGTAGTTATAATAACCTGGCCCATGATGGAAAAGTTACTGTCTTCCCTATGTCGTTCAGGTAGTTTCTAATGTTGACTATCATTTTTTGTCCACAGCTCAAGTAGCATACACCGCTGGAAGTCACCTTGAGCCTCAGTTTTCACACAGGTGCATTGGGATGAGGATATCTTTCACACAGTTTCTGAAAGGATTAAAAGAGAACACATATAAAGCTCACATGTATGAGCTAGTCATGCACAACACTGGAGGCATATGAAACTCCAAAAGAAAAGCCTGAAGAAAGAAAATTAAAATATAGTTTATTAGTTCTAATCAAAGAGGGCTCAATTCTTATCAAAGGGACAACCCACCCATAATATGACAACCTAGAAGGGCTGCCCCCAGGTCGTGTTAATTGTTAATCAAACCACAATTTAAGACACACACTTAAAAAGTACACAGCTACATTTCAAGCACTATCATCTTAATAATCATATTTCATATTTAATAATCATATTTCAAATGAATAATTAGCTTTTTAATCTTGGTCCTCTCCCTCTTTTCAACAGTAGGCAGAGAAATAAAAGAAGTGCAGGCTGTTGCCAGATAGATTCCCTCCTACATCATCTGCAGTCACTGCTTTGTGGCTCCAAACTGGGGTACAGTTGCACCACAAAGATTCCAAAAAAGAACAGCAGAACACCACTTGTACAAGTTTCTAGCATTCTGAGGTAAACACTGATGATTCTACATTTCAACTGAGGAGAGGCTATGCTTCTCTCTGCCATGAAGAATGCAGTTCTCTGCAAGGATCAGATTTGATGAGGCCAACAGGAACTGAATTTGTAGACTTGTGTAGATTTCAGGTGGTCTGTTTCTTGCTTTCTACAAGGATACTGACATCCCATTTCTCCAGGGCTTCCTCCAACCCGAAGGCATGTTCTTAGATGGCTAATGTGACCTTGATAACTCTGAGCCAGGTGGGAGCAAACTCCTAACAGGATCTAATTCTTTAAATGTGTTTTGGAAATAGGGTTTACTTCTCTCCCCATTAGATGCTCTTTATTTAGAACCAAACAGCATTATAAATTTGACTTCCTGGGGCATGCTCCTTCTGGTTAGTAATTTAAACTACAGTAAATTGAATATACTAGATGCTTTCTTCTTCTGTTTTCTCCTCTTTCTTCTTCACTTCCTCGTCCTCTTTTTCCTCATCATCACCACCATTATCAGATACTGATAACAGAGCAACTCTACAAAAAAGTTTACTCTGACCACTATGTTGTCCTAAATTAGCCCAGAAGGCCCAGCTAAACCCTGAGTACATAAAAGACATGAACAATTTGATCACATACTAATTTTCAATTTAATTTGAGAAGAATGGGCATTTTGGGGGCAGTACCTTGTGTAGGTCTTTTATATGTGTCGTCTTGTTTTTATACCAGTCTTGTGATTATAGTTGGCATTATTTCTAACTCAGAGAAGCTAAGTAATTTGCTCCTGGTCACCCTGGAAGTAAATATATACATCTGGGGTTCCTTCTAAAATTGTTTTGGCTTCACACTCTGTGTTATTTGATTCCATTGATGATTATTGAGCACCTAATATACGTTAGGTACTATGGTAGTCAGTACCCTGTCAGTATCTCCCACTGGCTGAACCTAGTTGGAAGTCATTTTTCAAGGGAGCGTAATGCAATTTGATTTGCATTAAGTCGGTCCTTTTGATATAAAAGCAGAAAAAGTGTGAGAATTGGATATGAGAGGATATGATCAACATGCAAACTGAATCTCAAGAAAACCAGGACTGAAGTTCTTGCTTGAAGTTAAGTTTGTACTGGTTATTCCTACGTCATCTCCTCAGTTTCATCCAAATATCCAGATACTCTTTTGCATAAAAACAATTTCCCCCTCAGCAGGTTCCTTACACCCTGAGTCATTAATAATGGCATTATTCACTGTATATGATTTCAAGATTGCTTTCCTGACCATGCCCTGGAATTCCTTACTAGCTACCTTCCAGCTCCAGGAACACATAGAAGCTGGACAAAGCTGGGGCCGGTGGGACATGTATTCATTAGTGATTGTGCAAGATAGCAGGACTAGAGAATAGATTGTCCTGCAGGAAAAATGCCTTTTTTCACAGTGGATTTTGGTCAAATTCTAACTATCCAGAGCACACTTAAAAATTATTACCATGGTTCTTATGCTTACAAGCTGATGCTTTACATGCACCACAAAGCCTCCTTCCACTGAGCCCCAGAGTTGTGCCAGGACTCTAATCCACCCTTTTGCCAGACCTATGACAGCATCCTAATTGGATTTTAATTTCCTAGTAACTTGCAGCAGTGCACTGAGTTCAATTCATCACAGTCCTGAATAGAGATGCAGACAAAACAGAGCTCCCCGTCCTTGGCCTTGAGAGCTTCCGTCTCTTCTTCCCCTTCCCCCACCCCTGCCCTCTCCCCTTCTCTTCTTCTTTCCCCTCTTCCTCCTCCTTCTTTTTCAACTTTTAAAAGGTGAAAATGAAGTTGTAAAGAATTATATGGGGCGTCCTGTTCATCCTTCACCCCACCTCCCCCAGTGTTGACATCTTGCATCACGATAGTAGAATATCAAAACCAGAAAATGGCCATCACTCCACTCCACAGAGAAGGCGCTTCATTTGATCAGTTGTAGAGGGTGCCTCAGGGTTGGGGATGGGGGTGGTTGGCAGTGTGGTAGTAATAATAATCCTGTATATTCACACAGTGATTTTATACTTTTCAAACCTCTTTTACCCATTCTCAAGATTACACGGATTCTATTAGCAACTTTATCACTCAGCCAAGGGTTGCTGATAACCTCGGTTTTACTTAGTAATTGAAAAGCTAAAGAGCTCATGGTAAGTGGGCTGCTTTCCATTTTCTCCTAGAGTGACACTGACACCAAGTCACCCCATCAAAAGGTGGCTCAGTCCCCTTTGTTCTGCGCTTCCTATTGAGGGAGAGAATTTCTCCTCCGCGGAGGCGGAAGAGGCTTGACCCTGTGCCTTTACACAGCTGCCCCCTTCGGTTTGATCTGCCTTCTGCATCCCTCCACCTCCTCCTCTTTGCTTCTCCACCTCTAAGATTAAGCCGTGGTGTTCGCGCCCCTCAAACACCATCCCCTTTGTACCTCCTCTCTCCAGCCGGGTTGGATACCCCTCCTCTGTACCGATACAGCTTTTTGTTCATGTCCGTAACGAGCTTATTTATATTGTCTATTTTGTTGCCTATATTCCCTAATACATAGTGAGTTCTTTGAAGACGGGGATTAAATTGTCTCAGCCTTTATATCTATCTGCAGCACATTTTCTAAATGGATGGATAGGTGGATGAATTCATGGAATAATTCTATGTCAATATGGGAAGATAGGAAAGCTATAACTGAATGAAAGATATGAAAAAAAATGAACCCTAGATAATCTCCTCTTGAGGTCTCCTGGACTTTAGATGTTGCAAAGTTTAGAGTACAGAACATGTAATAACGGCAGAGCGGGGGTCCATGTGATCTTGACAACATAAACTGATGACAGAGCATCAAGATTAAATTTAAGAGAGTAAAATATAAACTTTAAGATTCCTGTTAAAAACAGCAGTGTGAATTCCTGCGTATATCTCTGTTCCTTTCCAAAACTCCACCAAAATAACAATTAAGAAACTTAAGCAGGTATAAATCTATGAGATCCAAGTCTTGACAACACACATGGGAAATATGAACAAAATTTTGGAAGTGGGACAGAAGACGGTTGAGTAGGAAATGACCTAACAGAGCTGGAAAAGCACAAACCCAAGGTTTTACAAGAGGGTGAGAAAATAGAAAAAATAACCCGTGGACTCCGATGCTATCTCCAGATAGACAGTGTGAGAATACCAGTAATTAATATACTTAAGGAGATGCGCTATCCATGAATTAAGAACAGGAAACTGTTAAAAGGGAAACTCTAGAGAAGAAAGAGCTTTTGCACATTTCCATGTGTTGGTATCACATTCAGTTAAGGGGAGACCCCCTGTGGGATAGTGTAATAGTACACTGCAGCAGGACAGTGTAATAGAGGGCCCAGGAGAAGTCAAACCCTGGATTTTTCCATTCACTCACACATACGTGTACATGGCAAACATTTCCCCTGTGATTTCAGGAGCCAGCCAGATACTCCCAGTTCTGGAAATGAAGGAGCCAGAAATGAGTAGCAGGAGACCAAGCCATCAGGTGCTGGGGTGGATGGAGACAAATAACCCAAATAAAATGCAGTGTTGAGTGGCGTGAGAGAGGATGGCAGAGACTAGCAGAAAGGGTCCAGAAACTGTCTGAAGGGAAAAAGCGACAGCATGTGAATTGGGAGGGGGGTTTACCTAAAGACAAGGAGACCAGAGAACATGAGCACTTTCCTTCCCTCCTTTCTCCCTCCCCACCTCTCTGTTCCTTCCTTTGCTGTTCCTTTCCTTCCTTCCTTCCTTCCTTCCTTCCTTCCTTCCTTCCTTCCTTCCTTCCTTCCTTCCTTCCTTCCTTCCTTCCTTCCTTCCTTCCTTCCTTCCTTCCTTCCTTCCTTCCTTCCTTCCTTCCTTCCTTCCTTCCTTCCTTCCTTCCTTCCTTCCTTCCTTCCTTCCTTCCTTCCTTCCTTCCTTCCTTCCTTCCTTCCTTCCTTCCTTCCTTCCTTCCTTCCTTCCTTCCTTCCTTCCTTCCTTCCTTCCTTCCTTCCTTCCTTCCTTCCTTCCTTCCTTCCTTCCTTCCTTCCTTCCTTCCTTCCTTCCTTCCTTCCTTCCTTCCTTCCTTCCTTCCTTCCTTCCTTCCTTCCTTCCTTCCTTCCTTCCTTCTTTCCTCCCTTCCTTCCTTCCTTCCTTCCTTCCTATCTGAAGAGCACTATAGGGGATAGGATTTGTTCAGCTTTAGGAGATAACATTGGAAAAGAAAAATGAGTTAAGTAACATCTCAAAATGGAAAAGAAACTAATCAGTGTGGGCAAGGGTTATTAAGCTCCTGTTCAAAACTGGCTTCTGTGTGAGAGGTGTTCTTTTCCCATCCTCTCGTGTACTGATCTGCTCAGAGACCTGACTAGAGACATGCTGGGGATCTGTTGCAGTTCCCTGAGGGGCAGAGCGGGCTTGGTGAGGTTTTGTGGATCTGTTAATTCATTCTAAAATAGGGCAGATATAACTAGATTGTATTAAAAAGGGCAGTTTCTTGAATTGATCTGTAGAAACCAACTCTGTTAGAGTTTAAATAAGGAGAAACTTTTTTGGAGTACATGAATTGCTGGCTTTTGAATTGGAAGCACAAATACCATCCCAAAGCAAGCCCCACAGATATTTTCCAGGCCCAGACAAAAAGAGATGGAGAATAAACTTGCCAGCAAATAATAATTGAAAGAACTAATGTGGCTGTACTGGAACAACCCCCAGAATTGGGCTTCAGTCACGCTACATCTTCCAAGTTTTTAGCCTTTCCCTGTGCAAGCTTCAAATAATGACACCAGGCTCTGAGTCAGCTTTCTGATCCTCACCCTCCTGGTTCAGATTAGAGTCTAATTTTAAGAGCTACTCCTACACCTCCAGAGGCAACATGCTTGGGATTTCTCCCTAAATTATTAATCAAGAGGAAAGATACATTTGCCTGATTCAGTTCCACAGGGATCAATTTTCCTGTAGCATATTTTTATTTATTTGTGCATAAAAGTCAAATTTTAATAGTTACTTACTTTTACTATCAACAATTTTTTCCATGGGTCTTGAGGGCAGAATGAGCAGACTAGTATGTGTTTCACACAAGGCTATCTAACTATAGTTACACCACCATCTCCATCTGTAACAATTCCATAGGCCCAGGAAGAACCTAGTTTATAAATTGCTTCTGATGTTAGAGCTTATCTCCTGGTACTCCCATCCCCTGGGAGAAAGTCTGGCATGAAAACAATGGGTTGTAATGATGTCCCCTCAAATTCAATGTGTCCCAACATAGACTCTATCTATTTTCTTTGCTTTAACTGATGGTACCTCCTTTTCTATTCTGTCAGTTATGCAAGCTAGAAACCTGAGAGAACCCTGGACACGTCCACTTTTTCATATGAGGCACTGAGTTAATCAGCAAAGCCTCTTATTTACACCATCCAAATGTCTGTCTCCTCCATTCCCACTCTCCTCACCATCTCTCACGTGGACCACTGAAAGGGACCCCTAAGTGGCCTCCAGGTTTCTGATCTCTCTGCTGTCACTGTCTAGTCTTTCTATCAGAATGCTACTGACAAGGTGACAAATATAGAATAGCCCTCAAAAATCATTCAGTGGTTCCATACTGTCTTTGTTTTAGAGATCAAATTTCTTAGCAAATGACCAGTGCACAGAAGACAGTATAGGGTTACACTTTGTCCTTAAAGGACAATTCCAATTTCATATAAGCAGCAAGTTCTTCACTTTCTCATAGATCTTTTGCCAAGAATCAGGGTAGTAATTTTATAGAAAAAAAAAAAAGAGTGAAATAAGCAAAACAAATTTTTTTTTCTGAGCCATGGAAATACCTAAACTGAGCATGAAATTGTTACCATAAATTGTGCTGAGGAAGTTCTGTTCAGCTCCTGTTTGTGTGTTTGGAAGCTGTGGGTAATTTCCCATTATGTAATTTTTCTGGTTGCATGCCATGAAAAACTTGCAATACCAAGATGTTAAATAGGAACACATGTGGCATCTCGAGGAGTAAAAGATAATCTTACGATAGGAGAAGAATCTAGCTAGGTGATTGTAGGATTCAAAAATGAACAGTTCTGATGAGAAAGAAGCAAAGGGTAAATAGTTCTCTCCATCCTGTCTCTGGCGATTCTTCCTGTCACCTCAATTAGAAAATTTAAATTATGTGAGTGGAAAAGTCGTGGAGGAAGAGAATGTATTTATGAAAGTCTCAACATTTTCCAAATGGCTAGATCCCTTTTTTTATCAGGGTGAGGGAGAAATAGTCATATGGGCATCTCTCCTCTATCAATCATCAAGCATTTCCCAAGTACCTACTATGTTCCTCACAAAGGGTAAGCAAGTGCTTACAGATAATTAAATCATATCATGTATGTGAAGTGCTGCAATATTAATTGGGGAAATATTAATTG
The DNA here is from genome assembly GCF_030020395.1 of Manis pentadactyla. Lineage (NCBI taxonomy): Eukaryota > Metazoa > Chordata > Mammalia > Pholidota > Manidae > Manis > Manis pentadactyla. The sequence goes on from NC_080027.1 coordinate 31,815,024, forward strand.
AAGTCGATGGAAGGACCTACCGCAGCATGGGGAGCTGAGAAAGTGCTATTGAAGACAAAATGGGAATGATGAGAAATTTGATGAAGACTGATGGGAAAGACATTCCAGGAAGAGGAAACAGTGTGGGTGATGTTCTGTAGCCAGGAGAGAATGGCACTGAGATACTCCCAAAAGCTAGAATCTGAAGGAACCAAAAGAGAGGGGAGGTTAAAGAAGAGATGAACTGGGGTGCTAAGCAGGGGCCATTTTTTCTTTATTAAGAACTGCAGGTAGCAATTCTTCATATGAGACCTTGAGTTAATGTGTGCAAGGGCCACCACCTTTTAATCATTTTATCACTGGTATCTAGAATAGAGCTTGGCCATGGTTGATGCTCAAGAAATGTGCACCGAGTGAACAGATGCGTTTGAGTAGCAGAGTACTTTCATGGCCATTCGTTCAGTTAAATCTCAAAAGGATGCTAGGTCTGGGTGGACTATGCCTACTTTACTGCAAGGAAACCAGGGCTCAGAGTGACACATCTGGAGGTGCCCTAGTGGAAAAGCCAGGAGCCAGGTCCTGTCCCTCCCAGCCCACTGCAGAGTTAGAAGGATTGACATAGTGTTGTCAGCTTTTGAATTTTAATTTCATGAAATTAGGATGTTCCATCTTTTTAAATAATTAAAATTTTTCTATTATGAACATTTTCAAAGAGATACAAAAATAAAGAGAATTGTACAAAGAATGTTCATGCATATTCAGTAATAGTCAAGAGTTTGCCTATTTTACTTCATTTATCACTTAAAATATTTTCTTGGCTGATATATTTTTTTAAAAATCCCAACACTATCTCTTTTTATCCCTACAATATTCGGAAACTGTAAAGAGAGAAGAGAGAATGTTGTCTTATACTACCACAGTTTTATTATCACCCCCACCAGAATTAAAAATAATCCTTGTTACTATCTAATATGCAATCTGTAATGACTTAAAAACTTCTTTTTCTTAATAAGGATCCAAGCAAGGACTATCCATTGCATTTGGTTGTTATCCCTCCTAAGTATAAGAAGGGCATTTTAACAAGAAAGTAAGAATGACATACCTTTAAGGACAAAAACAAACCTCACGGTCTGTTATGCAAATTTAGATTTATGACATGCTCTCAACCCAGCCTTATTTTTCTCTGCCATGCCATGGCCCTGCTCTCTGCAGCTCCTGCTGGGAACCCCTGCACCAAACTCTTGCAGATTCAGGGCTATCAGAGTCAAAGCTGATGGCTCGCTCTCTCTCCTGAGCAGGTACTGCCTCCTTGTAAACCGGGTTAAGCGCCCGGCCTCTGCCGGTTAGAGAGAGGGCTGCAACGTGGACCTGCCGGGCAGCCTTAACTCCGGACCCCCTGTACCGACAGAAACCTGCCTGAGCCATAGTTTTCCACTGACTTTAAGTCTTAAACCCAGAATCACACTAATGACATATTAAGAAGCTTTATTTGTAGAGGCATATTGGCGAGACCATATGAGGCCTTTTTATTTTCATCTTACCAACCTACCTTACATAATTCACTACAGAGATGAATCTGCAGTTTTTTCAGAAATTGGCTGTTATAATTGTTGCTTAGGGTGGCCAACCCAGTCCGAGACAGCCATGGACCTGTATGTGTCAGGAGCAAAGGAGGAAAATAGTGTAGTCCCTGTAGAGGAAAGTGTAGACTCAATGTAGTGAAGAAAGCCCTGGAAGAAGCTAGGACTAGACGATTGGGATTCAAGTCCCAGCTCTGCTGTGTGACCTTGGGCAAATTATCTGGCATTTCTGAGCCTGTTTTTCATTAACGTTCTTCCCGTTGCACTTCTGTGTATCTAGGACTAGTGAGTTATCCCTGAGATAATATATATTACATATTTTTCAAGATGCTATTAAAGGATAAATCTGATAGGAATGCCATGGAAGCAAGACATATTTGTACCCCTTAAGTCACCTAAGGGGACTGCCAACCTGCCTACCTCTACAGCCAGACTGCTCTGTCTCCTTTCTCTACCCTGGCCTACAATTAGGCAAGAATATCAACCTTTTCTGTGGGCAAGATCTAAATGATTGTTATTGTAGAAAAACACAAGGAAACTTGAACATCATTATTTTAGCTTCTAGCTTCATGATTTTAATACAAAAGCAGGAACAGGACAAATCCAGCAGAATTAATATTCGTATTAATTGTTTGATAAAATAATATTTTATCAAACCAGAAATAATATTCGTATTTGCCAAGGAAGGCTTTCTTATCTGGATCTGGTTGGATATAGTCTTAAGCACTATGCCTTAAATTAGGTGGCACAGCTCCTTCATCCTCCTTCTGATGCATCATTAGCTCCGAATTACACCGATGAAATTACAGCCTGTGCATCCCAGCTGATCTTTTCACCCAGCCTGCCAGCAAAAGTTTTAGAAAGAATTGCCATTGGCATCCAGGCCCTAATGGTATCAGAGGTTTCCATTTTCCCCTCAAAGTTTCACATTTATTCTCTCATGCATGATGTTCTATGTGGCTTTATTTCCATTACCAACATGGAAATCAAATTCCATAGCCTTTGAGACAAATTTTAGATATGGAGGAAATATTCTTCTAGGCAGAATAGGATTTTTGCAAAAAAGACTACTGATAAGAATTGTTTTTATCATCACTTTATACTGTGCTATTCATTTTATCAAACAATGTTATATCTGTTTCTTCATTAGATCCTCACAAGAACCTTGTGGTATAAGTGGCATGTTAATATTTTCCTTACTTTATGAATGAGGAACAGAAAGCCTCAAGAGATCTTAAACATTTTTCTTTTCCATTTAGTGAGCACCGAATCTGTTCCTGGCACTGAAATATGCCCCTTACAATTGGCATTGCATTTAATTTTCAAACAATCTGATGAACTAGGTGGTGTTTTTCTATTGTACAGATGAGAAAACCAAGTCTTCCCTGGGTTGAATAATCTGCACAGTATCCACGCTGTGAATCAGTAGTGAAAATAAGATTCAAAGTTAGGTCATTTTTATTTCAGAGCCTTTTAAAATATAACATTATACAAGGCTATTCCCAAATGCCTGGAGGCACAGGCTTTAGCAAATTCAAAAAGTTTCTTTGCTGACTTCATTTGCAGTAATCCTGATAATCAAAGAAAACCTGCCATTATGAATCCATAAAACAAAGCTTGTGTGAAACCAACTTAAAATTTGATGTATCTAATTTTCAGAGTTATATGAATGTTGGATGAAATAGCTGTGTGGGGACTCAGACCATTGTTTGCCTGTAAAACCTACTTCATTTCACACGTTAAAGAATTCCTGAGCATTTGGCTGAAACCTCTTTAAAGGGTCTCCAGCCAAGCTAGACAGAAAATTTTTCTAGTCAAAACAAATAATCCCAATTCTCTCAGAGGGGAACAGATGGTGCAGGGTCCAACATAACTTCGCTCAATGTGTTACTAATAATTCTAAAAGGCTTCATCTATTTTATAGTAAATTTGGCAAACTGAAGGATCAGTTTCCTTTCCCTGAATCTTTATTTAGCTCATCAAATTCAGAAAACTTTTATATAGCATTTATTGATTGATAACTGTGTGTCACACTCTGTTTGAAATGCTAGGGATTCAGAAAAAAAAAATGACATTATCTCGCCCTCATGATGCCCGTAACTGAGTTCTTAATTCCCAGTACTAGAGATGTGGGATGCAGAAGAGATAGCAGACTCACCCTGTTGTCTAAGATTCCTAGTTCAAGTTCAATTCTAATGAATTTAGTTTTTAATCTGTTTATGTATCTGTCTCTTTTCATCAGTGTGTCTCTGCCACACACACACACACACACACACACACACACACACACACACACACACACACACACACGTTTATATCAGAAGTAAGCCAAAAAGCATCTGTAAATCTTTTGCAGTGGAAAACTCCATGTCACCACTTTTACACAGAAGCAGGTTGGCAACCTGAGAGATGAGTTGAGTCAGGGGTTGAAATAAAAGGCTAATAAAATCGTTAGGCAGAATAACCAGCTTGGAGAGATCCCCTGCGTATTCTTCCAGTGGCCAGAGGTTAGTTCCCTTGAAGGCTGGTAGGCATTCTGATGCATAAATGGGAGGAAAACCAGTCTTCTAAAGTAGCCCATAAAGACAGCACTCTCCCCAGCATGCCAGTTTGAAAAGCAACCAGACAAGGAAAGTTCTAAGGGTATCTCTAAAGCCTAATATAATATGTTGCAGCCTTTTTTGTGTCTGTCTGGCTCCAAAATCCCAGAGCAACTAAGAAAAGAAGAGGTGCTAAAATGGGAACCGTTGATTATTTTCTGGGCTCCAAGTAAATAGAATTATTTTTATATCATCATACGAAAGAATTCTGACAAAGCATTGCTTCTTATATTTATGATATAACCAGTGATCTATGCCTGATCCTCTTATGTGTGACTGTTTGACTAAGAGTCTAAGGAGAGAGGGCAGTAATAATATTGGGGTTTTCTAGTTTAAAACACCTTTATTCATTAAATAACATTGATTATAAGGTTCACATCTTCCCCCTTCTACACACTTACATTTCAGTCTGTGAAATCCAAATGAGTCTTGTGTCTACCCTCTCCAATGAAAGTGCTATTATTATTAATTGACTGTGCTTTTAAAAATCAATATGGCTTAAAATGATGAAAATGAAGTACACTGTATTAGATAATAAGAACAACACTGTGTAGGGGCAGAGATGATTTCTCATTTTATAAATGAAGGAACAATATCCCTGAGAGGGTAAGGGATTTTCCCAGCATCACCCTGAATCAAGTCTCAAATCTAGCAACTCTAATTCCAGTCCTGATTGCTCTGTTCTGACACCTGATTGCTCTCCTCCCTCTACCAGTGACTACAAAGTCTTTCACAAGATTTAACCTGCCTCAGTTTCTCCATTATAACATGGATCTGACTGTATTAGCTTCTTCCCACCATAGAGATATCCCTTTGCATGCAGAAAGCACTTGACACTCCTCACAGGGAGCAGATATTTAAATAGTAGATACCCTTTTTATATTCACAAGAAACCTGAAAATTAAAGGCACCTATGGACCAGTCTGCAAGCCTATTAAGGAGAAGATCTATCTGGTGACTTTGGTATCCTAGCACTTAGCATGGTGCCTGCCATGTAATCGACCCTGAAGAAATGTTTGCTGAATAAATGAAAGGTTTTTCCCCAAAGGAATGGAAGCATTTATAATTGCTCACAGTAACTCATCTCTGGAGCAGTGATCAGATGCTGTTTAAGAACAGATGTAAACCATTCCTCCCGCATCGTACCCATGCAGCCTTCCTAGACCATGGTGACAACGAGGGCCACGTCCAGGTGAATAATATTGTAATCCCCACAGACTGCACACCGCTGACATTTGCCCTGGCCCTACTGGAAGGCACTAAGAAGCTTGAACTTCTTTAGCTTATAAACCACCAGGATTTTCTAGTTCGGGTTTGTCTATTGAAAGCATCACATCTCAGCTATGCAGCAGGTGGTCATTTCAAACTGCTTCCCCAGTAGTGTGGAAATGGATAACTCGGCAGGAAAGCAGCCTGTCTTGCCTGGATGTGCAGATTACTCTCTCCTGTAATCTTCCAAAAATATCACAGTAACTAGATAAATTGCTCCAATTCTATTCACGAAGAACCGCACTCAGAAAACTTAATAATTTTCACAATGATGCACAGCTAATAAGTGGCAGAACCAGGATTTTGTCCACATTTACGTAACCCACATCTTGACCCTGTCTACTATTGTCATCCATCATGTCCAAGTACAAGCAAATGTTGCAGTCCCAGTAAGAAGTGTCTAGTCAGGAACAACTGGATTTAGATACCCAAGAATGTGGAACGTTTTTTTAATTGGCTTACACAGAGAGGGGAAAACAAACTAGCTGGAGTTTCTTGAAATTCCTCTAAAGTATTTGCCTAGAAGTTGGTGTGCAATGGTTTGCTTTTCATTGCAGAAGAAAACCTCAAGAAACTTTAGACAACTTGTCATTGTAAAGGCATTTGCCTGGCACCCATTTCAGGCAAAGTAGGACAGAATAAGGTGGTGCTACTACTCTCATGAAGTCTCCCACCTCATCATTATCAGGCTTAATTTCCTTATCAGTGTCCCACTCTGGGATCCAGCTCCTTCAGGTTCTGTCTTACTCAAAACTAGATGCCAAGTACCTGGTACTTTCCTGTCTACAGGGAAGGAACAATAATAGACCCTGAGACTTGGGGAACAGAAGTGAGTGAGACACCCCTAATTTCAAAGGAGTTTAAGGTACAATAAAGGAAACCATTGTGCACATAATTGATAACAATAGATGAAAAGAAGGAGAGCAAGGTGCCAAGAGGGAGGGGTGGGGAATGGAGGAAGCCTTAGGTTCTGAAGGAGAAAGACAGAGTTATACTAGGTGTTAGGATGTAATGGAAACAACCTGACCTCATACAGATCCAGGTGGAATGCTAGCTCAATCCAATACACTCAATTACCTAGAAGCCCTGTGACTTTGGTGAAGTTAGTTAACCTCTCTGAACCTCTTTCCTCATCTCTAAACCAATATACCCGATAGCTTTGTTCAAAGAAATAATACAATTTTTAAAGTATGCAGCACAGATACTAGCCCATTGGAGGTGCTCAGTAAACACAAATTCCCTTTTAGATGATACAAAGATTGGAGCCCTTGGAAATCTCATTTGATTGTTCTCCTGAGTGTTAGGAATTTGATTGAAAATTGTTCAAAAGGGGTAGGCATAGATGTGAATAAAACATTTCGGGAAGGGAGAGGGGATTAAGTTAAATGGATGGTAGTGTTAGATTTTGTTTTAACTTGTTGAAAAACTTAATTTCCAGTACTATTATATAACTTAAAGAAGACATTTCACAATTTACATACCTGCTTTCTTGATAATTTCTATAGCATTTCTAAGTATAAACTCATTTATCTCCAAGAAACTGCAGACATGTCCCCTCCTTTATTTCCCTCCCTCTCTCTCTCTCTCTCTCTCACACACACACACACACACACACAAGCCATTTATATTTGTAAGCTCAGATCTTACTGTTTTTGCTCTGATGAAATTACTTGTAAAGTTTTTTTAAAAAAAGAGCAAAGAAAGGGTAAGCACTTTTGAACACAGGATTTGTAACTAACATGGCCTTCAAAGTAAAGAAGTTTTGAGAGCAGATGTATTCCAATTAAGACAAATGCAATACAATAAAATACAATGCACCACTTCCCCATCCATAATGGGGAATGTAAACACCATAAAATATGACATAGAACAAGGATTTCAAAAACATGGCAGCAAACATTTTGGGGATCTAATGAGCCATACAGTAAGGAGAATACAGTTTATTATGAAAGCAAATATCCTGTTGTGATATATAAAATGTGGCAGCTAGAAGAGCTTTACAAAGTGCTGAGCACATATAGGTTAAGTGTCAGAGAAATTTTCCCAATATGACATGACTGAGATGGGGAGAGCACAGAGACCACTTAGAGAACCACAGGGGGATTTGGGAGTGGCAGTGATTAGACAGGAATAAAGCTGTGAAATTAGAATATTTAGCCTTGATTGAAATTCCTCTAAAGTATTTGCCTAGAAGTTGGTTTGCAATGGTTTGCTTTTCATTGCAGAAGAAAACCTCAAGAAACTTCCCTTCCCGAAATGTTTTATTCACTCCTGGAGGATAAACATGTTGTCTTTCTTCATTAAAAACCTTAACATTGAAAATGGGCAGTTTGAGTACCTGCAGCCACTTAATAGCTGAAATTATTTAATGATTCTGCTCACTTTTGCATTCATTATTCATTCACTCATTCATTCATGCAACAGATGTTTATTGAGTACCTATTATTAAGTGCCTCCTGCATGCCAGACCCTATGTTAGGCACGGGGAATTCCAAGAGGAGTGAGATGTGGCTTCTGCCCTCAGAGAGCACAGTCTAATGGGGAAGATCGGCAACTGTACAAATAACCACAATTTGACATGAAAGGGCAATAAAGTAGCAAAGTGATCAGTTGGGGTTGGGGACTGGCACAGAATTAGATGCTTAAGCAGGGGACAACTGGAGGCAGGATTCCAGGTTTTCATCAGTACAGTGAAGTCATCAGTGTTGTAAAGGAGTCTTGGGAACAGATGGGAGATTTAGTGGATTTCAGGCTGACGTGTAATACTAGGAAGCGGCAGAGTGGAGTGCAGATCAGAGGAAGAATCCCTGCTCTGTGTCTCAGGGCAGAGTATTTTCCTCTAAAAAACATTAATGGGGGCTGTAGGATGCCTATGCAGAGCTTTGACCAGTACTTGCACTGGGGTGCTCTACCAACCTGTCATAAATGTGCACACATGCGCTGAGATCCCTGTTTATAAGAGCAAAAAGTTGGATGGGAAAAGGTATGAAAAAATGCCACTTATTCTGTTGAAAAGGAAGGAAAAAGCATTAGCATAATGACCTCATATGTGTGTAGGTAGGTGCATGAGAAGTGTCTATGGCAGCCCAGGCACACATGCATGTAGCTCTGGGGGAAGCCCTAAGGAAGTATGCAGTGGGAGAGAGGAAAGAGAAGGTGGGGCAGGGAGAAGAGACAAGAAGACCTCTACATTTTTATTCTGTGCTTTTCTTTCAGTTCAAATTTTTACAACATCTGTGAGCTTCATTTTGTAATTTAAAGAAGAAATGATGCCCATGAGGCATTGAGTTCAGCATCTGCCATGTGGCCAGTAATAAATATTGACTCTTTCAGGATGGCAAGAAAACATGACTTGCCCCAGACGATTTAAATCTGCATTCAGCTTTATAGCGTTGGTTATTAGTAAGTGTTTTCTCTCTCAGCTAAAATGGCATGAAATAAACACCATAAATAATGGCCACTAGATTTTAGGTTAAATAGGTGTGCCATTTGTTTAATCATTTAGGATTTAATTATTCAAAGCTAAATTTTGAACAAGAAGCCTTCCAAATCTAGTTAACATAAGATTTTGCTTAATTGACATCCCACCCCTTAATAACCAACAGAGATTCAGAGATTCAAATTTAATTGGGTAGAATTTTTGTATTATAGAGAATTTGAAACATGCTGTAAGTAGGTCATCTTTTAAAATATTCATTTCGTTCTTGTTTTCATGAAAAGTTATGAATAAATTGAATTGGAAATCAAATTGTTTTTGAAACATACTGAGGACTTCTGTTAAAATTCTTCATGACAAGTCTCTTTGTATTTAAAAGAATGATTTATAATTTGAACTAACATTTTCGCATTTATCTTGAGCGTAAATTGAGCCTTTCACCTACTGGATTTTTCTAAAGCAAGACACTGTTGTGCCTAGGGAATGACAGGACAAGTTGTGATCAACAGTATCAAAACTTCAGGAGCTTTTACTTTACATGCTGACTGTGTTAATCAGTATCTTAAAACCTGTCTGTTCTTTCATTCTTTTCATTGGATGGACATATGGCAAAAATATCTCTTCTTTGAAGAAATGGTATGATATAATACTGCTGTTTCTTTTTTTAGATGCATATATTTTTTCAAATTTGAATGTTTCTAAAATAGATTTAATATGAGAGTGTTCTGTAACCCTATTTCTAATTCTGACCTCCTAGAAGCTGATTTAAATGTACTGTGTATCTTAGAATTGATGAAGTTGTGGACTTTTTATATTAAAGTTATAGGCAAAATGAAGGTTTGATCCCAAATGGTTAGCTTTTTGTAGTCCTGGCCCTACCCCCACAGAAAAACTTACTGCAATTAAATGGCATTATTTTATACAATTTACCATCAAACAGTTGATTCTCTGGTCTGTCAGACTGACAGTAGCTATAGACTCACTTTAAACCCCCATAACACTGATAATTCCTTGGATTTTTGTTTTGTTTTAGCTTTTTTTTTTTTTTTGGCCCTCTTTTCTAAATTAAGACTCTCATTATGAGAAAATTATAGATTCACATGCAGTTATAAGAAATACAGGGAGCTCCCACATACCTCTTTCAGTTTCCCCCAATGGTTTTATAAAACTATAGCAATTATCACAACCAGGATACTGACATTGACATTGACATAATCCTTCAATCTTACTCGAATTTTCCCAGGCTCACTTATACGCATTTGTGTGAGTATATGTGTGTAGTTAGTTCTGTGTCATTTTATCACATGTGCAGGTACCTGTATCTACTACCCCAGTCAAGACAGCGAACATTTCCATCGCCAAAACGATACCTTATGTTGCCCATCTTTAACGACACCCACCTCGCCCACCTCTCCCCGTGGACTTTTCACACGTTGGGGATTTGTTGGCATTTGTTTTCTAGTTACCTTTTGGGAAGTAACTGATCTGTCTTTTTCCTCTTATGAATGTCTGCAGATAAATAATGCTGAGCAGTTGACCCGTGTGTGTCCACTACTGAGTCGCGCATCTCCCTGTTGCTCCGCAAAGGAACGAGCACCAGCGGTGAACAGCCGCCGCCTTGACTGTGCAGCATTTCTAACTCTCTGAAGGCACAGAACCAAACTTGCCGTCTTTGTTTCCATTCCCAGATTACGCTCGATTTGAGGCCAAAATCCATGACCTACGAGAGCAGATGATGAATCACAGCATGAGCTCCGGGTCTGGATCCCTGCGAACCAACCAGAAACGCTCCCTCTATGTCAGGTAGGCAATGGAGCATTTCTCACTGTGATCTGCACTTTGCCAGCAGTGCAGCTTGGGGAGGTAACAAGGTAACAACAACAGCTTGTAGCAATGGATTCGTGGTCTTACTAACCCATGTTCATCAAGAGACCATTACACGACCTTAGGTTTAAGCATTTTGACAAAATGCCTGAAATGTTATTATGTTACATTAATTAAAAGCAAGTTTAACAAGTTACTCTTTGACAATGTTATGATCCGGAGTCAAGTTCTTAGCACAGATTGCAGTAAAAATAATGGGAAGAAACATTTTTATTTCTGATAAATCTTAAATTGAATATAAGGGCCAAAGCCCTGGACATTTGCCTAGTGTGAAAAGAAACTATTCCTGTATCACCACCTGCCTGCTTGATATCTATTGCATTATCTTTGTTGTACTGATTTGAAATCAGAAGCACTCTTTTAAAGAGTTACATGTGTTTTCCTAATAAGTTTTGGTGGAAAGGGTTTTCTTATGTGGCATCTCATTACCAGTGGTTTCTCAGACCAAAAGGTACTTGTTCCTTGCCTAACGAAACTAATTTTGCCCCCCCCCAAAAAATGACTGATTGAACGTGAAAATGCCTCCCAGTCTTTCATCCCTATAGTGACCTCTTAAGTAAAAGCCATCATCACTCAACTATAACATCCACCTCTTCCTAATGCAAGCCTCCTATATTCCTTGCAAAATATACTTGAACTGCACTTTTGAAAATAATATAACTTTTAACAGCCAAAGTGGGGAAGTCATACCACTGAATGGTCAAAATGATCTATGCACCAATGAAGGAACCATGCCCATCCTCCTCCCCTAACTCTGCCCCAGAATCTGGTCTGATGCCCACCTAAGGTCAGATCCTCCTCGCCTGTAATTTCCATATTTTCCTGAGATGAGGTGTGTTACAGATACTACATATGTACTTGAGTTGGCTTGTCCTGTTGATTCCACTTTGGCTATAAAGGTATCTTGTATATGTATTAGGTAGGCACAGCAGGGCCAGGGAGGGACAGGATTCCAGAAGGCAGTAGGTTCTTGAGGGTCTTGATCTGCTGGCCACTAGAACAAGTATAGAGTCCCTTCTTATTCCAGGGAGCCTTATACCTTATGGCTTTGAAGCCCTGAGATTTAAAATCAAAATAGAACAAAACAGAGTATTTATGATCTAAATTTGTCCAACTGCATTTTGGAAGATCATTTTGATACATGTCAGTGTAATCATTGAAAGGACCTATTGAGAACCTCCCTAGAACATGCTTATAGTGAAGTCACAAATGTGATGGAAAGTGGCTATTTCTGTTCTTGTGCTATATTGCTGGTTTTTGTGATGCAAAATATTTTTTGATCTGGAAATGTTGGACTCTTGGGTAGCAAACTGGGAAAAGCCATTTGTGTTAATAGGATAGAGATAAATCAGTTAGTGTAAATGAAATGGTTATATAGAGTAAAACTGGAAGAAAATATTACCATATTTTTGGCATCTTGTTAAAAAAACAGAATGCATCAAAATGTTAATGTAATAGAAGTTTACTGAAAACATTTGGTAATAGTTTAGTCCTTTTAATTAAATTGTGGAAAATTAAATGGAGTGATACAGTGATATTAGGTAAAACTAGTAGACTTATTTGAAAGGGTAATGTTAATCAGACTGAAACTTTTATTCTCAAAAGTAGAGCATACAAAAGAGATGAAGACTTAAGGTAATAAAGAATGTTTCTTCTTAATATTCTAATAGTCGAAGGTTGCATTGAAAGGAGGAAACTCTTTTACATGAGAATCAAAAATAGCTGACACTTCTTAGGAAATTTTCCAAAGGACCGCTCTACAACATACAAATATGAATTTGGTTTCCAAATGTTCAATTATTAATACTTATTTAGTACCTAGAGGGCTGACCTCAGCATCTAAATGATTCTTAGAGGTATAGAATTGGAAAAGATACAGGCCATGCATAGTATAAAATCACAGGGAAAGAACTTAGAAAATCCCCTGGCCTTGTTCTCATGCAATGTGATAAAACAGACACCCCTACCCCTGAAAAAAAAAAAAAAAGCAATAAATGAAATGAAACAGCAAGGCCTAAGGGGATTCCTTACTAAAAATGATTCAGCAAGTTTGTACTTTCACTGTGCTTCTTTTGGGTGGGGGGAGCCAATTTTGGCTACAGGATGTTCATAGAGATGCTTGCTTAAGCTAGAGCACTTGAATAGGACCCATGCCAACTGGCTGGGCTTGTTTTAGAAAATCAACCAGTTTCTCTCTCAAAATAAATTAGTAGCAGTGTTTCTCTGATTATATAAATACCAGATGATGAGTACATCTCTTTAATCTGAGAATGACATCCTGGGGTATTATTCTCCTCATTCTGTTTAGCTTTATGTAATTCTAGGGCTGGAAGGAACTTCAGCCACTGTTTAATTTACAGAAGAGAAACTGAGGTCTCAGGAGGGAAGAGATTTGCCCAGTACGCCACAGCTATTTGGTGGCAGAGTCAGATCTCCTACCTCCCTCCTCCCCACATCCCTCTACCTCCCGAGGGCTCAACTTGGGTGTTATCAGCTGTTGAATGCACTTTAGCTGTGATTCTCCATCAGCTACTGTCAGCACAGTGCAGGGTGCTTAGATTAAGGAATAGGTCAGCTGAGAGCAGGAATTCAAACGTAAACTTTTTTAGCATTTTTATACAGGATAAACTGCCCTATAGGACATCCGGGATTTCTTTAGTATTATTTGTATTTTTCCATGAAGCCAAAACCTAAACCAGAAAGCAAGCAGCCTCTTTGCTCTGTGCTAAACACTTTAGCTGACTTAGCAGAATATTTGTCTGCACCATGAAATCACCCTTCCCCTTGAAGTTACCACTTCTTCCTTATACACACACAGACACCCACAGTCCCTCTCCCTACCCTAGCCCTGCCCTGGCCATATCCGAGGGGCTCCATCTTCTCAGGATGATGAACAAGCTGGCCTCATGCTCTTACTAGACACTGTCCTCCCAGGTGATAGCAATTTGCATGTGTTGAGGGGCAAGGGGTGGAGCTAACATTTCTGAGCCAGGCGGTGCTTTAAGCATGAGCCAACCCTATTTTCCCATCTAGTTGTAATTATTTTCCTTCTTTTAATCTTTTATGGAGGGTGCTTGAAGTGCTTTGGTAGTGCTGTACAAGTGGAGTTGATTTTTGCTAATGCTAATACTGTACATGATCTATGTGAATAATTTGGATATATTTGATTTAATGGGCTATTTGTGTTGTGTATTTCCTGCATTGTGAAACGTAGTTGTATATATATAGAACCTTGAAAGTAAATAAATTGTTAAAAATTTGAATAAAGTATTTTTCAAAAGGCTCCACATGTACATTGATTGTTCAGACGTAGATGCACTTGGGCTCCTGAGCCACTGGAATACATATTTGGTCGCATGTATTTCAAGGATCTCCATGTGGACAGATTGAAGTCTCCTTGCCTCTAAAATACGTGCTCTCCTTCTTACCTACCAGCTGGTGAAAGCAGCCTTAGAACAGAGAGCAAGTCTTTCCCTTCTAACAGGAATGGACCTTTATGTCCAAATACTGCTAAGATAGGTCAAAGATATATGGGATTAAATCATGTAAAAGTGTGAATAGCTAAGGGAAGATTCTTTCTTTTGATAAGAGAGAGCAAGAGTATTTAGGACCCCGGGTCAATGGGGAGGAGGAAAGAAATGTAGGTAAGTCCACCTCTGGGGAGTAAAAGGTCACAAGAAACAGTGCAAAAGAGGAATTTGGTCTGTGTTCATTTGTTGATGAAAGGAATCCATTTTGTGAGTTTGAGTGAATAACCCCTCTGTTGGAATTTGGATTTAAAAGTTAGCTGCTCTGATTTATTAATGCATTCGTCAAGCACGATTTGAATGTATATTCTGTGCTGGGACCCATATGGACACAGAGGACCCAGCACTAAGTCATTATTTTCTGTCTGTAAGAACCTCCCCTTTAACAGGGAGCGAGTTGAGGGGAAGACGGCGACAATGCGGTGCGGTGGGGGTTAGCTCTAGAAGGGCCTGGAAGCTTTGTTGACTCCTAATGCAAGGATAACTGCTCACTTGGTTCTCGAAGATCTTATGTGAGCTAACCTAGAGGTTTCTAAGTCATTGTATTCGAAATAGGAAATACAGTCTTCATCGTGACCCAGTAAATACATAAACATATAAGCTGAAAATTTTCTTCATGAAATTATCCTAATGCTTTTTATGTACAGTGTACTTGGTTATTTTCCATTCTTTTTGTCTCCTTTAAAAAAATAATAAAGTCATTATAAAGTCATTAACTTGATTTAATAACTCAGTAATGGGTCATGATCTACAATTTATAGGTGGAATAAGCAAGAAGTACTCCAGGCAGTGTGCACAGTCCGCAGACAGACAAGAGAGTGCATCTTCCCCACCTCACCTTTAGCATCTCTGGGCCTCCAGACCCTCAGTGGCCTGGCCAACGAGGAAGGCAGTTATCACTGGGGCACATGAGGGAGTGGACATGGACGGAAACATTTGTTGGGCACCTTCGGTGGGTCAGCCACTGTGTTCATGCTTTTCATATATTTCCCATATGGTTTTCCCAACCACCCAAAGAGTCAGGGAATGTTTCCTTCTGCTATAGGTGAAGCTACTCAGAGAAGTTAAATAATTGCCCCACGATCACAGAGGTAGACTGGCTGTGAGCGCAGAGAGTTAGGCCCTGTGTGTGAGGCAGCATAGAGCATATAGGAGCACAGTTGCTGGATTCTGCCAGACAGAAAAATATTTGAATCTCATTTCTGCTGCCCACTAGCTCAGTGATTTTGGAAAAGTCAGTTGCTTTGGCCTTAGCTTCTTTATCTGTGATATGACAGTAGTAATCGGATGCCATGAAGTAGTTGTGAGGATTCAGTAAAATAGTGAATTTAAATACCTGGCACATGGGAAACAGTTAATAAATGTTGGTGGTATTTATCATTTTTTATAAGGGTGACCTTTTCCCAGAAGGATAAAGACACTGTAGAATTGGATCTGAACAAGGTACTGTTCCCTTAGCAGTGGGATGAAATGCCCTTGTCCCTTGCTGGCCTTCAGCAAGGGAAGGACTGACTTCCTGATGACCTTTTACATTTTCCCACCTCTGACTCCAGAAGGCAGAAAGGAAGGCCAGGATTTCATGGCTCTGGAATGCCCAGCTCTGTCAACTCATCAGGCATTTCTGATCCCCCAGAAAGGTCTGTCCAAAGTCAGAGTCTGCAGAGAATTCAGTTGGAGACACAGAAGAATCACTGTGCCTAAGAGTCACTGGCCCTTCCAGTTCGTCATAGATAACAGCAGTGTCCCTAAGCCCATGATTCTGCCACTTCCCCTCTGCATTTTTCACCCCCGCTGAGGCCCCCACTAAAAGTTTTCTGTTCCATATTTGAAGGATTCATTCCCTTTTCCATGGCTCTAAGTCCACATTTTAAACTGGTAACTCAAACTTGCTGATAATTCCTAAGACAATTTTTCCTGCAAAGGCTATAATTATGACAACTGCTCTTAGGTCTGCCTCCTGCCCATTGTTTAAGGCTTTTATACACTGATTCATTAATGCATTGATTTTTTTCTTTCAATAAATATGATATACATACTGATCTACAGTGTACCAGTCTTTGGTACATGTTAAGGATACAGAGATTATAGGAATACAGACCTCCTACCCTCAATTCTCGTAGTCCATATCTGTAGGCAGTTAAAGTAGTGTGCAAATCATTATTTTCTGATACTTCATGTATTATATGCCTTGCAGTTATTATCCTATTTTAATCTTTACAGCATGCCTATAAGGCTTCCTACTATCCTATTTTAATCTTTACAGCATGCCTTTGCCTATGGTAAAATCTACCCAGAAGACCACTGGTATTAAAAAATCATCTGTTAAGTGAAATGGAAACACCATTCAGTACTGGACCTGCAAATCCCAGCAAGTGTCTTAATTTTATTATATCCTAGTGCCTTAGCCACAGTGCTTGGCATAAAGAAGTACCTTAGTAAATATTTGCTGAATGAATTAATTCCTAGAGTCTCTTTCCTATGCATATATGAAAGAAAAAATTAGAATGTAAGCCAAGATCTTTACAAAATTAATCCTATGGAAGCCCGATACCACCTGGGCTGCCACCATGGACATGGAGTCTGGCCGTGTCCTGAGGACAGATTCCCAGGACACATGTGGCACCACCCGGCCTTTCAGGCTGCTTCGTTTGCCTGCTAAACTCTATGACTCCCGTTAAATTGGGGTCTATTCAGTAACAGACTTAGACAAGCACGCACAGCCGATGCCCTCTTAGGGGAGGACTCCGGGTAGGATCACCGTCCACGGTGGATCTTATCCTGTGTCCCGTTTTCAGTGCTCTCAGTCTTCCTATTCCGGGACATCAGGCTGGAAGTCCTGCCGAGGGCAATCCTGAGAAAACAGACGCCAGCCTGGAGCCTTCATCCTGATGGTTTTATGGTAGGGGAAGGATGTTCTCAGCTGACAGATTTTGTTGGGAGGGGAAAACTGCGTCATCACCTCGGTAAGAGAAATTGGTCTCTTTTTTTCTTCTCCTTTGGTAGCACGTCCTTCCAGCCCACTGTGCTGCTCCTCAGTAACTTGGGGGTGTTCAGGAAGAATGGAGCCTGTCAGGGGACCCCACTGCAATGAGAAGCTACTCCTAACTTCACTTGGCTATGGGGTTTTCAAGGGTGTTTAAAACAAAGCCATGGAATCTGTACACTTTGTTATGTCAGAATTTTATCTTCTCCTCCAACCTAGGACCCAAAGTGCCCTCAGCAGCTGTCCCCAGAGGACACAGTAGAGGACAATTAACTCTCCCCTGAAAGCAATCAGCTATGTGTACCCCCTGCCCTAGACTTGGCACAGGGCTGGCTGACAGTGGCATTTTTATTGCCTGTCATTCATTCACTCATACATTCTTATTCGGCAAAAGTATCCTTTATTCAGTCAGAAATACAATGTATTAGAGCAGAATAGGAAAAAAAAACTGCTTGAGTTCAGATTTCTTACCTTTCTTAAAATCCTACTGAAAGAGGTATGACAAAGTATCTGAAACAGTTGAGCAGTAGGAGGAAGACTATCTAGAGAAAGTCTAGACTTGGGAAGCCAGAAGAGGCCTGGAGAGGATATTACAATGTCTGGGTGGCCTGCCTAACCCACAGGGGGGCCAGAACTTGCGTGCCAGTCCTTCTTTTCTGACTTCATTTAGACCTTACAATAGTGCTTTGCCACCAATATGATTATTATACCCATTGTACAGAGGAGGAACTTTGCAGAAGGGGAAGAAATTTTAAAATAACCTACTCAAGGTGCTACGTAGCCAACCGGTATTCTTTATGCAAGTATGTCTTTCACTGAAGCCCGTGTACTACAATATGGTAAAGATGAAGTTAATCATGTGGGGGCCTGAGTTAAATTCATACTGACAGACTTTCTGTTTGATTTACACTTCGTACTGACTTCCCCCAGATAGACCTGGCTTGTGGTCCAGGCTTCAAAGCTTATCAATTGCTAAAATTGAGATTCTCATTTATAAAACAGACATGATATGTGGTTCACAGGCTTGTTTTTAGTTTTTAGGATTAAGTTAAACCAAGTCTATGAAAGAGCATACCAGACGAGACTGGTTAGGTAAAGGGGAGACACTTTACCCAAGTGCTCAGAGCCTGTCCCCTAAACTGCTGCCTCCTTTAAAGCAGAATAGAATTAGATTCTTCATTTACACTTTGAGACTCATTAGCATTGTGCTCACTCTTTGAAGCACTTGCGTTTTTAATTGCAAACTTAATTGTGGAATAAAAGGCTTTGTCTACAGGCAGCTATTTTTATGCCAGAAATAGAAAGGAGGAGAAGTCGGGGGAACCTGGGGGAGTTTTCTCTTTCCCCTGAAATCATAAGCTGGCCCTGATTTTTAAAAGCTTTTTAATTTTT
Organism: Manis pentadactyla; assembly: GCF_030020395.1. NCBI lineage: Eukaryota > Metazoa > Chordata > Mammalia > Pholidota > Manidae > Manis > Manis pentadactyla. Next base: position 31,833,674 of record NC_080027.1, read on the forward strand.
AGATTTCTATAGAAAGAGGGACAAAAGTACCATGGGTGACCCTTCCATTTGCCCATCGCATTTTTCCTTTATCTCTCCATCCCAAGATCTAGACTCCAGATATCATTTTTATTAATGGTGAGTCCTCATTCATTCATTCACTCACTCATTCATTCATCCAGAAAACCTTTTCTGAACCATAACCATCACCTCATACTGTACTGTGCTCTGGGGATAAAAGGATTAATAGGGCATCTTGGGTGCTCTTAAGGCATTCAAGGGTCACTCTACCAACCTGGATTCTGCTCCCCACCCCACACCCCATGGTAATCATATTTCCAGAAGCCTTGCATATCCAGAGGAGGTGCTTGGCCTCTTAGCCCAAACTTACATCTTCCTAGAATAATCCAGGCAACCCTAGCTAGAAAAGAGAGCAGAACAATAAAATTAGGGACACAGGGCACTCACAGAAGAGAACAGATGAAAGTGAGGGCATGAAGAAATGGAGGGAACCACCACTCTGATCATGAGGTTAAGTTAGGAGCAAGGGAAAATAGACTCAAGATATCTGTCCTTTAATCTCAGTGCCTGACACATTATAGGAATTCTTTAAATAGCTGTTGAGTGAACTTTTTGAGTGGCAATTGAAGATGATGATTAAACAGAACAAGGTTATTAGGAGAACCATCAACAACTCATAGATGCTGGTTGGGTTAAGCATATGCTTGTCTGTGTTCCTCTGCACCACGTAAACTACTGTTTGCTAACCTTCACATCCTTGCCTTTTTTTGCCTGTTGGGTCACCTGTCCCCTCCACTGGACCATAAGCACCTCTCAGGTGGAGATTGGCCTGGTTACACTCTGTATTAGCACAGTCTGGAATATGATACCTGCTGAGTCAATCAAATGAACAAATTACAGATGTCACTAGATGGAGAGCATTTAACTTTAATTAAAATTGTACTCGATTATCTCACGGCTTGCAAATGGTTCCCTGCCTAACAAAGGTCCCTGTCCCTTTTTGACCAATGAGTAAGCTGCCCTGTTCAATAATGAAAATCATCTCAGACTACTTTTTTTTAATTCATTTAGCCAAACAAATGCTGTATTTAATATAGGTTAGACTTCACATCTATTCGTCTTTTTGTTATAAATAAATAAAAACACTAACAATAACAAACATTCACAAGTATTTTTAGAATACTTAGTAACCATAGTCATGATAAATAGCAAATCATATTGTATCATCTTCTGTCCCAGGCAGTTTGCTAAGCACCTTATGTGGATTATTTTATTAAGTTCTCACAAAAATCCTGGGATATAGGTGCTATTGTTATCCCCATTGTAGAGGAGGGGAAATGGGAGTGAGGATTGAAGTCTACCCATAAGAGGCTACACTGGGACTAGAATATAAACATACCGTCTTATGTTCCTACCTACCTCCCAAGCCATGTGGCTGTACCGAAAGACTTTATTTGATACAATATGTCTGTTAAGTAGGAATTATTTTTCCACAGTTTCATTTAGGGAATCTGAGGCTCAAAGAATTAAGCTGTCTACTCTTTTCTCCAAGCATAGAGTAGTACCACACCCTTGCCTCAGTCCACTCTCTTTAAAGATGTATAAACACACAACTCACATGTATCTTTTTACTTATTACATGATTTCTATAAAACTACTTATGCATTATTACATGTTGAATGGGCAATGGAATAACATACGGTCATCTTAGATCCTGCACTCTAGTATGAAGATGTCCAAAGCATGCAGATTTGTGACTGAGTCCCCACTGGGCCATGGCCGTTACAATTGTATGAACAAGGTTGCTGCCCCTCATCTTCCAAGACAGATCCTGCAGACTGTGTAGCCCTGTACATTCAAAGCTCCACATCAAAGACACAATTGAAGTGTCTATCACACAAAGTGCCCACTCATAACACTGTCACCTGGGGCCTGATTTGACCAGGTACACAATTTGCAGGGCCGAGTGCAGATTGAAAATGTGAGGTTCCTTGCTCAAAAATTAAGAATATCAAGATGGTGAGAGCAAAGGAAAATACTAAGTGAAGGACCCCCATGTCCAATACCTAGAAGCCTGTCCTGCTGTCCTAATCTAGGACATTTTGCTCAAAACTGAAAGCATGTGTGTTTTCCTTGGTGTGTATAGCACAATATGTGTATGTGGTGTACCGAGTCAGCACAGGGTATATTTTCAAGGATCCAACCTTTGTCTTTTACATAAAAGAACACTTTATATAAATTATCCATATGCCTAGATTTATAATATGTAGAAACGATATCTTCCAGCCCCCTTATTGCTTGAGAAAGTTTAAATTCCCACTTTCTCTGAGCTTGCAATGGTCCACTGTGAGTTAGGTCTCTCCACTGAAATAAATCTCTCAAAAGCTAAGGAGTATCATTATTTCACATTTATTTAGCACCTGCATTGTACTTTAGTCTTCATGTTCTATAAAAGTTTCTGCCCCCTTCTCTAGGTCCTTAGCCCTATAATTTTAAGAAAACACATAAAAGCTCCTCAAATGACTGTGGAAGTCACCAGAAGCCATTAGATGTTAGTGTCCTTTCCATTGTCTTTTTCTAAATGTAAAGGCTGTAAGACATAAAAATTCCCTTACCAGCAACATTAGAATAAAAAAAAGTCAGGAGCCTGACATGGGATTGACAACTTAATTTCACCAAGTAAGAATTCCAAAAATAGTGAACACAAAAGTATATTATAGCATATATTTTTAATTGACTGTTCTTTATTATTGTCATCATTTTATGCAAGAAAAATTGCCCCTCAAAAAGAGAACATAATCTGAACATAAGGAAAAGCAATTCAGATTTTAAAATTTATGTTTTTAAACCTCACTAGATGAATCTCCACATTTCCTCTATCCATATAATCCTACCTTATAGCTGGAAAAAATTAAGCGAACATTGTGATATTTAATTGTTGAATGAGGCATGTTTAATTCTGACCATGAATCTTTTGGGTCTAAATGAATCTAAAATGCTTAAGGTGCATTTTTGGCCTTTATTCTTTCTTGAAAAAGAAAGCTATCTTTTAGATTTTTTTTTCCTCATGTACTTTCTTCACCTTTTACCATTTTCTCAAAAAGTAGGACACACAGACCTATCCTATGTGGTAAACTGATGCTGTTAAGTGATGCTTATTAAAGGGTAAGAAGAAATTTTCCATCATCAAAATTACTTTTGTTATTTTTAAATTGTAGTTTTATTTGTATACCTTTATGTCATTCTTTCTTCATTTTAAAAACAGACCCTTTTTAAAGGCATCATGACATTATGGTAGCTAACTTTGCATTTTAAAACTTCATATAAGCTGTCTTGTTTCACCAGGCTGGTTCTTTCATATACGTTTTTCCCCTTTAATTTATTTAAAAAGGCAGATTTGGCCTTTCAGATGCAGGATCCCACAATTTTTTTTAAAAAAAAATGTGATTCCATGGGTAAAATAATGATAAAATGTGATGTGAACTGAATAGAACTGTATAATAAACAGGATATTTGGTAGTTTCTAATGACCTCTATCATTAAGATATAAACGCTCATGGAAATTAACTATGTAGTTCTTACTCTCCAGACAAGGCTCATAAATCAGTTCCAGTAGCTTCTGAATTAATTCATCCCCTCTTCCTGTTCAGGATTGCTCTGAATTAGTCATCAGGAAGGGGTTGTGTTTCTGGCTGCTGTGAATACAGGTCAGTGGAGAGTTTCTGTACTTTCCAAAAGGCTAACCCCATTGTTGGTTCTGTATAAGATGATGATACTTTTCTCTTGTCCTAGTATTTCCTGTGCCTGTCCCTTCCCTCTAAATAGATGCCCCCATACTACCGCCACCTCTGCTACACACTAGGCTCTTCTTCTGAGTCTTTGCTTATATAATGGATCCAGGTATCCTGAGGACAAAGAAGTGGTGGTGAGAATTTAAATCTCCTAATTTCTACAAGAGAGGATCATTATTGTTATTCCCACTTTACAGTTAATGAAACCAAGCTTAGAGTTTATGTTATTGCTCAGAGTTGCCCAGCAAAGAATAAGGAGAACAAACTCAGTTCTGTCCAGTGCCAAATGTCTGCTCCTCATGTCCAGGGCCTCTTGAAATGCCACACTTGCTTAGATATGCTTAATTTCCTATTATGTTCCTTCATTCCTATTGATACTTCAAATTGCAATAGAAAGGCCTGTAAGTTTTACCCTAGAAAATATAGCCATTTAATGTATAATGCATCTCCCTCAATGAGTACCTTAAGGACAAGGATCTGGATTTCAGTTTTTCTTGAGTAACTCTTAATTTAAAAAGACTACCTTGGATGCCATCAAGGATTTGATATGCCTTCAAAGATGCAGCTGACGTTAGTTGGAAAAAAACAGATGGAAATAATATTAATATTATTATTCTGAACCAGGATGCTGCTCCAGGATCTGACAATATTGGGGGATAGGAAATAGAAGAGATTTGAAAGGCCAAGTATGATGAGCTCCAAAAGTAAAGCTGTGTTTTTTGTTGGGTAGGCATGGGGGCATCATTGACTGTGTGTCCCCTCTCTGCAGGAAGTAATCAGGCACCATCACAGAATGAAACACTAATTCCTTAGAACACCAGCTCACTCACCATTCATTCATGTGTTCACAGCACAGAGAAGCTGGAAAAAGCTCGAGTTGGGAGAGTTTTAGAAGTGCCTGGACTTGAATCCTAACTCTGTCACCTATTGCTTGTGTCATGATCTTGGTAATTCATTTATTCTCCCTCTGGGCCTCAGCTTCTTCTATAAAATGAGGATACTAAGTCCACAGCTCAAAAAGTATGAAGAATAATGTTTATAAATCATCTAGCATCTTATACAAACTCTTCCAGAAATTAGAAAAGAGAGGGTACTTCTTCTTAGCTTCTTCAATGTTAATATCTTCTTGATACCAAAATATGACATGGTCACTATAAGAATTATTATTGTCTAATCTCTATCATAAACATAAGATCAAAAACCCAAAATAAAATGTTGACAAAGTGAATCCAGTGATCTATAGAAAGGATAATACAGGCACAAAATGCGCTAGGCTTCAGTTCATCAAAAGGCACCGGGAATAGAATGGAAGCAGAAGAAAGATCCTAGGAAAAGATTTGCAATGCAGAGATCTGGAAAAGGAATTATAACCTGAATATGTAAAGAACTACCACAAGTTATTAAGAAAAAGATAGAAACCAAATTGTTTTAAATGATCAGAATGCTTGAGCAGGTGTTTCGCAAAAGACGATATGCAAATGGTCAATCCTTCTATGACATGGTGCTCATTTCATTGATCAGGAAAAATGCAAATTAAAATCCCACTGTCACTATCTATCACCAAATGGCTAAAGTGAAGAAGATTGTTCATTCCAAGAGTTGGCAAGCTGTAGAGACTCTCGTATATTGCTCATGGGAGACAAATTGGTATGATCATTTGTTAGTATTTGCCCTTGTTGAATATATTATGTCCTATGATTCATTCCTGAGTATATACAGGATAGAAATATTTACATATAGTTAACAAAAATGCATACAGGAATGTTCGTAGCTGCATTGTTTGTTAATGCCTAAGCCCAGAAATAACCCAAATCTCTATCATCCATAGAATAGGTAAATAAATTGTGGTACATTTACACAAGGGAATATTGAACAGCAATGAAAATGAATAGCTGCTCCATCCAACACCAGCTTGGAATCCTGCAAATATCATAGTGCATGAAGGAAGCCAGACACACAAAATGCTCTGTGTGTGTTAGTTTTCTACACTACTGTAACAAATTATCACCCATTTGTAGTTTTAAAAAAACACAAATTTATTATCTGACAGTTTCTGTAGGTTGGCAGTCCATTAAGGGTCTCACAGACTAAATCAAAATAGAAGACTGTGTTCCTACGTTCCAAGTGAGGAAACAATTCTTTCTTATTTGAGTTGTTGGCAAGATTCAACTCCTTAGAGTGATAGAACCAAAGCTCCTGACTTTTGCTTGCAGTCAACTAAGGGCCATTCCCACCCTCCAGGGGCTCTCACATTCCATGGCTAGTGGCCCTTCCATGTTAAAAGCCAAGAACTTCAGGTTGGTTCCTGATCACTTTCATCTCTCTGACTTACCCAGGAAAGGTTCTCTACTTTAAAGACTGATGCGGTTAGACAGGGTCCACCCAGGTAATCTAGGATAATCTCCCCAATTCAAAGTCCATAGCCTTAGTCACACCTGCAAGGTCCTCTTTGCCATGTAAGTAACGTATTCACAGATTTTGGGGATTAGGACTGTGGAGGTCTTTGTGGTGCCATTCTGTCTACAGCAATAAGATTCCATTTGTATAACATTCAAAACCAGACAAGATTCACCCACGGTGGTAGAAAAGAGTGACTACCTTTGGGATCACATTCCTTAAAGTAGAATAGGAAGAATGGTATCAATGGTAAAGGGTTGTTGCAAGAATTAAACCCAACAAAAGTGTTAATGGCCTTGAAAAGTATCTGTCACAAAATAAACACAGTATTTGTATTTCCTATTGCCATCTCTTCTCCTTCCCCCTATTTCATCATTTCACCCGTGAAAATACTGCAGTCAGGACTCTGCAGGGGAAGGTAGTCCGCAGACCTGCACACCCTCTGTGACAGTGGGTGCCTCCTAATGACTATCCCCTAGAAAGCAGAATGGAAGCACGAATTCCAGGTGCTACTTGGGATAAGGCAAATGTGGGAAATAGTGCTCTTTAGAATTAATCTGAAACACTGCTTCAAAAGACAGGAAGTGCTGAATGATATGCCATAGCCCCATCCACAATACCAACTGCTGTACTTTTTAAGCCACTCACACCCATATCAGCCATATTATAGCAATGAGAAAGTAGTTCAAGTAAGGGCTTCAGTCTGTGGCTTTTAGGTTCCATCAATATTTGTGGAAATTCAATTGAAATTGAAAAGAGCATCTGGTTGTTGTTTTTTTGTCTTATTTTATTGCCCTTGCTCATGACTTCTTGAATGTGCTCAGAAAGAAGTCTGCTGCAAATTAGGTCTAACATTCATTTCACATATTTTTTCATTTATTCATTTTACAAACAACTAGTGCTATCACATGTGCCAGACACTCAGGTGGGTTCAAGGAAAACAAGGATAGAAATATTCAGTCTTTAAAGAACTCCCAACCTAGTGGGAGATGTCCAAACCTGGTGTTCAAACCCACGTTACCATACTACATTGAATTTAGGTTGGTCTGTTCTGATTAAGAGGGATTTCTCCAGTCCGGGGAGCCTCTGCCAGGGGGTCATGTCCCTAGTCTCTCTCCCAGTGTAACCAGTGTGCACTGGCTTCTCTCCTGTGAAGAGCCAGGAAGAATCTTTGAAGCAGGTTTGTTTTATTAGCTGCCTCTCCTTGCTTTATCCCAGTGTTTCGCTTACTGCACACTGAATACCTCACTTCCAATAGAAGATGTGAAGTTTTCCCCCACATCAACCAATTCTCTAGCACCAGCTGGGCATCCCACAATTTAACTTAACTCTGATACTATCTACATGGAGATAGAGTCGGCTCCCACAGGATAAGGGCTGAGTCACACTGCTCCTATTTCAGATGCCAGGCACAAGTCCAAAAGGCCTACCCCCACTTCAGATGCCAATCAGAAGTCCAGATTGAAACCTGTGCTTCTGACCAACTAGTTATAAATCAGAGGTTCCCAGAATCCCCTTCTCAGGTTCTGTAATTTCTTGGAGCAGCTTGTGGAACTCAGGGAAACAGTTTGCTTAGCAGATTACTGGTTTACTATTAAAGGATGTAACAGCCAGATGAAAGAGATGCATAGGGCAAGATCTGGGTGAAGAGTTGCAAAACTGCTATGCCCTCTCTAGGAGCACCATCCTCCAAGCACCATCATGTTTCAGCAACCCAGAAACTCCTGAAACTCCATTGTTTAGGATTTTCATGGAGGCTTCATAATGTATTGACAGATTAAATCATTGGCCATTGGTGATTATTTCAACCTCCAATCCCTCTTCTTTCTTCTGAGGTTGAGAGTATGGCTGTAAGCTCCAACCCTCTAATCATAAGGCTCCTTTGGCAGCAGCCCCCATCCTTAGGGCTTTTCCAAGAGTTCACTCTTCAACAGAAACTGACTGGAGATTAAAAGGGGTTTGTTATGAAGAACAAAAGACATCTTTGTGGATCTTATCACTTGGGGTATTCCAAGGGTTTTAGGAATTCTGGGCCAGGAATGGGACGAAAACCAATTCTTATTATAAATCATAATATTAAAGTGCTCTTAAAAACCCTGATACCCAAGCCCCAGCCCAAACCTACTGAGCCAGAATCTCCTGAGAATGTGTCCCAGGCGTCAATTATTTTTTTTAAAGGGATTCTAGGGTGCAGCAACATGAAGAACTATTTTTGTCTTTTCTTTTCTTTTAACTTTATTTACTTCCTCCTCAACCTAAGAATAGCTTCAAAAGTCTCAGATTTCTTGCTGGCAGTCTAATGCAAACCTAATGGAAAGTCAGTTCCTGCGACCACTTTTAGTTTTGATCACATTCACACTCACAAGTTAGAAACCAGCCTAGAACCTGATGTTACAATTTTGCTAACCCTTGGCAAAAATTTCCTAATCCAAGACTAACTTTGGAAAGCAGATTACAAAGATAGGAAAGATTTCTTGAGAATCAGAGAGTTCTAACATTTATATTTTGATTTCAAGTGAATAACAAGTGAACTGATTAGAAGTTCTTAAATTGCATGAGGTCACTATGAAAATGTTCAGAGTACAGGTGAGCTCCAAAGAAATCTGGTTTGAATGCTGTATCTGTGTGTGTGTGTGGTAATGACCAGGGTTGCAATAAATCCGGGTACAACTAGGTTTACCCAGTCCTCCTTTCTGGTTCTTACTGCTCCACCTCCCCACTCTGCAATGAACTGCCTCCGTTCCCCTCCCATCCACCCCCACAGTGTGGCCCTGGCCTTCCCCCATGCTCTCTCCTTTACCTGCACCACTCCCCACCTTAGGGCTGAGCCTGTGCAGCAGTTGGTTGGCATGGAAACACTAGATGAGCCTGCCTGGTGGGAGAGATGTTCTGTTTCCAAGTGAAAATGGAAAAGATTCAAGTGATTCATTTCCAGCCATTTTAACTTGTGAATTCTTCCATCTATTTAAAATGTAATTATGACTTCTGATCACCTGCTTGGTAAAGGAGATTATCTTGATCCAGACTCTGCCCACCTCTGCCCCGACCCTGCCCCTTCCCCCCAGGCCCTGTGCTGCTGCCTCGGGGAGCACCCTGCCCTTGGACAGCTCCCGCCAGTGCGCTGGCCCTTTCTTCAGTCAGAATGCAGTTTTCTCCTCCTCTGCATTCTGTCTAAATGTTCTCACCAGTCTTTCAGACATCACCTCTTCGAGGAGTTTTTCTGGCCCCCACCCCTGCCTCCCCATTCCCCAGGACTCAGTTACAGTGAGTGTAGCAAACTCCAAGCTTAGGTGACCCTTTTCCTCCCTAGCCCATGAACTCATTAAAGGAGAAGCCTGCTACTGTGATGAGCACCTGTGTTTCTTACACTCCTGGGGCTGAGTCTCGGCTCCATCACTTACTAGATCTGAGATCTTGAACAAGTCACCTCTTCCAGGCTTTGCTTTTCTCATACTTAAAATGAGAATGATACTCCCTAATACGCCGAGTGTTTATCCTATGTTGGGTATGTGGTATGCATTTTATCTTTAATCCCCACTATTCAGTGACAAATAAGGCAGTCCTGTTGAGGAAATGAAGACTCTTTTTACAGTCAGAGAACTAGGACTTGAGAGTTAAGTAACCTATCTTATATCACACAGCTCCTATGTGGTGGAGGCAATATGGAAGCCCAGGTCTGAACCTTATTACTCTGTTCTGGTGCCTGTGCATGTTTATAAAGAACCCAGTCCTGTACCTGCCTTTGGGAGTTGAATTGCCTTAGAAAAAGGACACTCCTATGCTCTCTAGGGAGATCCAAATGGAAAACTAAACCTTCTCCAGTGGTTTCAGTCGAATGTGCAGTTTCTCCAAGCTTGTAACTAAAGTCAAGACCACAAAGACGTCTATCACCTTTATTTGTACCTGTGTGCCACTCCCGAGGCATGCTCCCTTCCCCCTTGAACCACTGCCCCCAAAAAAGAAGCTAAAGATAGATTGGCCCCTTGAGAACAGGAAAGCAGGGGGGAAAAGGCCTTTGAATAGCTATTAAATCACCTTGACAGCTGCTACTGCCAGAGGGAAACAAGCCCTCAGTGTCCCATACTGCCGTCCTTCAGCTCAGTGTCCCAGCTCCTCACTGCAAAGGAGGACACAGACTAGGAAGTCAGCGCCAATCAGGGGCACACAGCTAAGCTTTAGTGTAAATCATTCAGTACCATTCACTGTTTGCTTTTCTAACCAGTAATTTAGCACAAGAAAAAAAATGCATTCTCTTACTCACGTATTTCTATTTTTAACATACAGTAGTGTAAAAATCTCTTTTAATGAAGGGATTCTGTGTTGCAGCCGAGTGTGTGTAAATAATGCCTTGGGTTTCAAAAGCATAGAATAAAGCTTGTCAGTTTGTCTGGGACCAGCCACCACACAATGTTTCTTTTTTTATAGCATGTTCAATCATGGACTCAGTTACCAGGACTACTGATTTTTAAAATTACAGTGCTGAGATTATTAAACAGCATGGTCTCCTACACATCTTAGAAGCAGCAAATAGATAGTACCTTATTCCATCATCTTTCTCTCTCATTCTCCTTCCCCTTTCCCTCTCTCTGTCATCTCTATCTTGATAAATATGCATTAAATAAATTCTCTTTATACTTAAAAGGGCTAAGAAATAGTTTCCCCACTATTAAAAAACACGATTTTTTTTGACCAATGCTTGTCCTTAATCTATGGAGAATAGCCTCATTAACATGTTGCATAAATACAATCAGATACTTTTTATAAAACACTGAGCACAGTGTTCAGCCCCTGTGAAAAGATGCTTAATAAATCATTGCCACTATTTATTATTATTATTATTATTACTTCATTGGATAGTTGTAAAGATTGAGATAGTACATTACTTCAGGCAGAGAGGATGTGCTTAATAAACAATAGATATCATCATGGTTACCATTGATTTGTTATCCTGTCCCTGTTTCATAGATAGTAGTTATATTGCTATTTGTCAAAGTTCTCTTCTTGTCTCTCTGCTTTGTTTGCTTCAGTGCCAAGTAAGTAGCGGGAATCCATAACTGTTTAATTACTTTCCCACTTTCCTTTTGCCCTGTTTCCAATCACACCCACAGGTAGAGGCATCCCTGCTCCCAGTTCCCAACTTGCTACAGATCCAATGCAGCCTAGAATAATGCAGAGACCTAGGCTTGAGTTACTCGACATCCTTATACAAATTACTCCCATCCCTGGCCCACAGATTTTTAGAGGTAAAACAAGATCATCTCTGAGATCTCTTTCTGTCCGGCATCCACTGACTCTCAGATTCTGTGTTGACCAGAGGCTTTGGGGGAGCTACATTATACATAGGTCCAGATCTTAGCTACTGTTGGAGTGAATTTAAGGACCAGACATGAAAAGAGGAGGCTCTGAACAATATTATTTCAATTCTTTGATCTAATATATGTGAGGAGTGTTAAGACTGTGCGATCACTCAAAATTTGGTGGTGTGAAAATAATCCCAGCTTTGCCAGAAGTACAAGCATATGGGTTCAAGAACCAAATATTTAAAACTTGACCACATTTGCTACAGAACGGTATCCATCCTGTATCCATGTGGTCGTCTTTGCCCTGGAAAGTCTAATTCTATTACAAATGAAGAGATTCCATTCCCCATGGATTCTGTATGAATAAGAAAAATTGGATAGAAAAAGATTGGGGTGCCGCATGGCTATTTTAGAAACAAACTTTTCCAAGAGGATTGTCTTCACCTGGATATAGGAAAAGACTGTTATGTTAGAGAAAATGCATGTTATGCATTTCAAATTAAGGCCTATGTCAACTTCAGGATGGGAGCTGGGGGTGAAGACGGGGAGTGAGGAGAAGGGAGTGTGCATGCAAAGATCTACTGGTGCTCTTATATACAACCTACATTGTTGTCAGTGATGGGAAAACATATTTTAATTTGAGGGTTTAAAGTCAGTTGTTAGATGATTTCCTGAAATCCGAATCTTCTATTTTGCATGTGTTGTGAGTATAAAAATCAAGTCAGCTAAATGGGAAATTTCAGAATTCTGCCCCCTCTAACTCCCAGGGTTCTTCCATCTGCCTTCACTGTGCTTGGAGCCAGCAAGGAGCACAGAGCCAGATTTCTCATTAGCAGTAAACCTGTTGGACTAGGAACAGGAGGCATATGGAGCCCTGCCGGGGCATGTTTGGTGCAAGGCTGGTGGTAGTCATCTCAGGGCTCCGGAGCCCATGAAGTCTTTGCAAAGACTGTGTATTGAGGCGGAAGGGGGATTGCCTAGCTTTGGACATTTTCTAAGTTCATTATGATGTAGGCAGTTCGTGCCCCAGGGGGAAGAAGTTGGATTCGGGAAACACTGCTATTCGTGCCAGCTCCCTTTTGAACACTTTCATCTCTGATTTAGCTCATCTATGATTTGATGTAAATATTAGGATGAACCGTATGAAACTGTCAGTGTTTCATATGATTCCACCTAATATTTTACTTTAAGAGGGGCTTCCGTTTGAATCTGCTGGCTGCTTGCTGTCACTTTGTTGGCAGGGAAGAAGGTTCTTGGACAGCAGGGGGTTCAAAATGGGAATGTGTGTCTAATTCCTGTCTGCAATTCTGTGAACAGTCTGTTGTGTTGAAGGAACTAATTGGAGACCCTTGATTATTTAAAAGAACCTCACCATGGTTTGTTGGATTTAAAGTTAAAATAATAGAGCTATAAATAACAAGTAAAAAGCACTTCATGCATTAGCCTGCCACTCCAAGAAACAGCATAGCAAACTACTTCTAGCTCTTCTGTTAGAATCAGCTGTGGTATTGGATGTCAGGTTGACCCCAAGACTCTGCTGAATCAATTCCATTGCTCAGCCAGCCAGAAGCCATGTGCAATGTTTTCTAAAATGCTATAGAACCTAGGTGAGGAGGTGCTTGGATACAAACACATGAGAAAGAGGAAGGAGTCCTGTGTGTGCACTTACTTGGAGGAATTAGCTGTGCTCTTTGCCTGACACATGGTCTCTCTTTGAAGGCATCAGAAGTGCTGTGAATAAAGAGTAGTTTCACTTAGTAATAAATATATTGTAGGTACTTAAAACCTTTTGTGAACAAGGTAAAACACAACTGGGTGAACTAAATGCAGAAGTCAAACGTACATACTAAATCACTTTCTTAAGCTAGAGATCTTATCTTCCTAAGAATAATAGTTGCTAGATCTTGTTGAATGCATATTATATTCTAAGGTCTTGGTTCATGTGTCCATTCAGCTGACAGTCTCAGCAATCTTAGGAGTTTAAATGTTATTACCCCATTCTTCCAATGAGAAAATAGCCTCAGAGTCAGTAAATTTACCCAAGTTCACTCACAGAGGCAGAGTCAAGAATTTTCATGAGTATTTCTGAGTTTGTACCATTCAGGTGAGTATACAGATTCCTCTTTCAAATTATTAAAATTGAAAATCAGTACCCAGGCAGATTAATGGCTCTTTTTAATCCTCAATTGACTTTTCTTTGTTTTCCACTTGACTCCTGGTGGCATATGCCAAAATAAATAAATAAGAAACAAATCGTAACTAGGGAGAAAGCACAAATCCCTCCTTTCAGTCTTGGTCATTTAAGAACCAGTTACCTTAGAAAGTGTGACATGCTCAGTGTTGGCTTTAAATACTACAGATAGGGTTTCAGGTTGTACCCATTGATTGACGCTCCTAGGACATCTCTCCCTCTCGAGATCTCCACCTCCTGATCTGTTTATCTGAAATATAATTATATGCAATAACATGCACAGATCAATGAGTTTTAATATAAGTATACATCTGTGCAGCTATCACCCACATCAAGACACAGAATTTTCCAATACCTCAGGTTTCCTCCTGGTCCATTCTAGTCAATTCTAAGGCTCACCCATCATCCTGAATTCTATCACCACTGATTACCGTACCTAATCCTTGAGCTTCATATAAATGTAACCATGCAGTCTCTGTTTCCTGTCAGGCTTCTGTGACTCAACTAATGCCTTTAAGAGCCATCCATATTGTTTTTTATCTCAGTAGTCTGTTACTTTTTATTGCTTTACATATTATTCCATTGCATGAATGTAACACAGTTTTTCTTACCCATTCTTCTGCTGAAAGATATTTGAATTGTTTCCAATTTGGGACTATTATGAATAAAACTGCTATAAACATTCTTGAAAAGTCTTTTTAAGAAAATAGGCACTCACATCTCTTGGGTTTATGGACAGGAGTGAAGCTGCAGGATCATAGGGTAGGCAAATGCTTTAAAATAAACTGCTAAACAATTTGCTAGTGATTGTAAGAATAGTAGTCTCTGCCTGGGTGTGCCTTCCTAAAACTTCCTAGTGGGTAGGAAAGACATGTGTTCCTGAAAGGCAAGAGGGGAAGAATGAATGTTGGGGGGGCAGTTAGCAGTCTCTGCTATAGAGCCCATGACTATATTTCATGAATACATTAACTAAGTTCTTTTTGTAAAGTTTGAGAGCATGAAATTCAACACTAATTTAGGTTTTCAAGGGGCAGTAGCTCTGTTTCCCAAAATGCAAGCACAGTCAGCTTCTTGGAGACACCACTACAATGGGCTGACTTTTCTAAGGGACAACTAAAGGGTTTTTTTGATTTCAAAGATGATGAGAAATGCTAGTGGAGATGTCAAAGGCTTTCAGTAACTCTGATCAATGCACATTTTGATAAGGTTACATTTTTAGCTTCCGGCTACACCCATCTAAGGCTTCCCTCCTTTTAGTAAAACAAAAAGTGCCTACAGATTTAGACAGATGAATATGGATTAGCTCTTTTTTTTCTTCGTTATGCTGTCTTTAAATTTCTCTTTTGACTGTGAGTTATCTAGTTCTTAACAGAGGTTAAATCCTCTGTGGATCCCAAATTTGCGTAATTCTTTAAATAAAGGAAGCTAACATATTTTCAAAGGGCAGCAGCTCTTTTTTTCTTGAAATGGGGTGAAGCATCACAGAGACACTCATAACTCCGTGGAAGGATGTTTCCAGAGGGCAGCATAGTAACTAGTGTGGTAAAGACACTCAACATAATGTGCCACCTTCCCCTGGGATCTCCCAGTCAAATGAGCTGCGCCGAAGCAGGTCACAGTAATAGTCTAGTGTGGCAAATGCTATGCATAACACAAACATGAGTGTTTTTATTACTACTACCTTTTAGGGCTCAATATCAGAAAAATGCTGACTGACGTGCAGTGCAAGAAACATGAAGTTCACACATTTGTGGACGGTTGTGGAACCCTAAACTTTAACTTGTGCTATGACAGTCAGTGTCTGCCTGCATACAGCAATGTAAAAGAACCCCTAGGTGTACTGTTTGTGATCTGTTCACTGGCCTGGCTTGAGCACACCTTTACAAAAAAATGAGTGCATAGGTACAAACAGCAGAGAGCAGCCCGGTGAAATCTCCCAACACCTAGAGCCACTCCACCTTTACCTGGTTGTATGACTTTGAACACATTCTTAACCTAAGTCTCCATATTTCATCTTTAAAAGGGGTATAACAGTTCTTATCCCATAAGGTTCTAGTGAGCATTAACTGGGCTTATATGGTAAATTCTTTAGGACATCACCTGGCATTCCGCAGGCACCCATTGCTGCTGTTACCACAGTTGTCTTCCGTGTAGTTGTCATATCCCTGGTGCCATTGCTTTAGAAACTAGTTGGAACTTTTATGTTTGCTTGCTTGCTGGCTTTTTTCCCCCCAAAATCACCCAATGGGTCTTAAAAGCTCATTTCTCCCTGCATTGAAAAAACGTTTTAAATATTTTTATTTTTTAATAGACTTAATTTTTTAGAGCAGTTTTAGGTTCACCACAAAACTAAGCAGAGGGTACAGAAATTTCCCTAGTATCTGTTGCCCCACATATGTCCTGTCTCCTCCACTGTCAAACTCCTCCAGAGTGGCACATGTGTCAGAATCGATGAATTTACAATGACACAATATTATCACTCAATGTCCATAGTTTACATTAAAGGTCAATCTTGGTGTTGCACATCCTATGGATTTTGACAAATATATGATGACATCTATCCATTTTTGTATCATACAGAATAGTTCCACTGTCCTAAAAACATCCCTATATTTTTGATAGGGTGTATTCTTCAGTTACTCAAAAACCCAAACATAAGTTGAACAAAAATATGACTCTAAGAGAATTGTATTAAAGAAAAAAAATGACTCTCAGGAGTTAGTCCGAGACCACACTTGAAATTCGATGATAAACTTGATAACATTTGTCTGTGCTGGCTGGGTGGTAAATGTCCTTCAGACAGAAGGAAGCAGTTTTAAGTGCTGTCATTGTGAATATCATAAACTGCTGAAGATCAAGTTTTAGTGTATCTGGATTCTTGGCATGAAGGCCTTCATCATCACAGTGCTGTCTTTTGTTTTTAATTTAGGTTAGTTTAGTTAATAAGTTCTTCAAGCACTCTCTGCAAGCTTGAGGAAAGATCTTCATGAATAATTTCTGCTAAACCACACTAATGAATTATTTATTTTGAAATATGTATGTGTAGCTATGGATAACAGCAGTTTTAGAGAAATAAAAACCTTTTTAAAATCCTATATCTGACTTTTCAGAGGTGAAATGTGAGATGAATTGAAAATAGAAGGGAAGAGATATTTGCAATGTGTATAGCTGATAAAAAATCACTATCTAGAATGCCACATATAGAGAACTATAAAGCCATGTGAAAGATTCAAACAGCCCTACAGAAAATGGGCAAGGACCTTAAAAAAGGCAGAAAACACAAAAGACTTGCTAACATGTGAAAAGACATTTAAAATCATTAGTAATCAACGAATTACAAGTTAAATTGCAACAAAGCAGAATTTCCCCTTCAACAAATTGAAAGAAAATAAGAAGTCCAGTCATTTCGAGTGTTAGGATTTAGAACTGGAACTCTCATCCACTGTGCCAACTGAAACAACAGCTCTGGGAAACAGTTTAACATTGTTTAATAAAGTTGACAATATAACCCAATAACTCATTTGGTAAGTATGCACCTTAGGGAAACTTTTGTACATATACATAAGAGATACATATAAGGAAATTCACACCAATACTGTTAATAAAATCTAAATATAACCCAATGTCCAGCAGAAGGATAGATACATAAATTGTCATATTCATACAATGAACATAGCAATGACAATTAATGACCAACTGTTACATACAGCAACATGAATGAGCCCCAGAACATAATATGGGCTCTAAGAGGCAAGTCATAGTTAAATATGTACTTTGATTCCAATCCATATCAATATTCCCTATAACATATATATATATATATATATATATATATATATATACACACACACACACACACACACATACCTACACACATATATATATATATAATAACACTATAAAGATAATTAAGGGATAATTTGCCCTAAATTTAGGAGAGTTATTTATGGAAGGAAAGTGGTTAGGAAGGACATGCAATTATCATGAAAGGCATCCAGAGGGATTCTAAGTTAGTTTTAATATTCTTTTCCTCACTTCCTCACTGGTATATATATATATATATATATATATATATATATATATATAAAATAGGCATTGTATTTTCTTTAAACTCTATGAGAGACTTTATACAATTTCTGGAATGTATGATACATATTCCCCCCTCCCCACCCTCTTGTCTCTCATGCACACACACAAACACACACACACGCACATGCATTTTTATCCACTAAAAAAAAAAAGCAGAGCATGGGCCTAGATTGACTCTAAGGGCATAAAAAGTAGACCCAAGAAGGAACTAATAAGAAGTTATTTAAAATGTTATCATAATGCCTTTTTTTTTCTTCAATAGATGAGATTGAATTACATATAAGTAAAAAAAGGCTGTAACCAAAAGATGGCAACCCAATTTTGTAACCTGGTTTTTGCATCCTTACTGCTATTTACTAAGCACTCAAGATATTATTTCAGGCACTCTCTTCATTTTTGCTGTTCCTTCCAGTAGCAGGACAGGAAGCAGAACAGGAAATAATGTGCTCACATTTACAGAGAAGGTGCCCTGTGGATCCAAGGTTGAGGAATTTGCCCAGTCCAAAGGTTGGGAAGTGGCGAGAGGCTGCCCTGAAACTCAGATTCATCTCTGAGACCCAGGTCCTATTCACTCTACTCTGCCCTGCTCACCGGCTTGGTTTAGCATTTTCCCCTGCAGGGAGGCAGTGTTGGAGATAAATAGATTCTTAGTCCAAGTCTTAGAACAAATGATGTCCTCTTTGGACTTCCATCCGCCCTTTCCTTGCTGTAACATTCTGCAAGGATAAGGAGCTCACATCCTAATTCTAGGATACTGCCCACTGCCAGCATGGTGCTGTGCTTTACTGACAAATGATGGCCCAGGAGGACTAATGAGTATGAAGGCACATGCATTTTGCAAAGTGTTGTGTCAAAGATGGGTCAAATCAATTATGGTTTTTGTAATAACCAGATTTTCATACTGGAACATGTTAACTAATTGGCTACAATGACAAGTGCTAAGGAAAGTTCATAAGAAAACTAATTGAACAGGGGAAGCAGAAAGACTTTTTCATTTCCAGATGTGATATTTGAAATCCAGAAACATGCTGTTCATTCATTTCCTCCATCCGTGGTTTATTTCCACTGCCACACATTCATCTCTCGGCTGATGTTTTTGCAAAAGTTGTGTTTAATTCTCACCTTTCTTCCTGTGAGAGGTGTTACTGGGCAAGGTTCTTTGGGAATCGAAGCCAGCTCACCAAGGTCTGGCAGGTCCAGGGTCACAGCAAAGGCAGGGACAGGCCTGACCTCACTGGGCAGGCAGGTCTCAGAGATGCAGCATCAGAAACAAAGACCTGTAATCGCAGAGTAAGAATGTCAGTGGAACCCTTTTACCGTGTATCTATAATTCCCAAATCTGTCTGATCATACATATCTCCTGGGAAGCTAGCAAATCATTAAGACTAACAAACAAAAAGGCAGGGAATCCTTGACTCCACCCAAGACTTAAATCAGAACATCATTAGGTAGGGCTAGAGAGTCTATTTATACATAGTACCTTAGAGAATCCAGCTAAGTTGGAGAACTATTGATTGGCTCATGCAGTCTAATGCCCTAAACCTTTTGGCATGGCATTCAAAGCCCTTTTCAAAGTGACCTCAGTATACCCATTTCCCCTAATTATTGAGTGAAGGAAAGAACTCTATCCTTCTTCTAACATATGCTAGAATTTTTCATTCATTTCTTCAGTAACATTTATTGAGTACCTACTATGTGCCAGACCAAACAGATACAGTAGATTGTATCTTACTCTACCATTGCATGCTTTCAGCTGAGTTCAGGAACAGGGACAGATTTTCTAGTTCCTGAAATTAGATACATAATAACATGGCTTATGCTAAATGACAAAAGAAACTTCTACAGAGGATGATAAATACAGGACATGCTTCCCTCCATCTCTGGACAGACGTTGGCCACTGCTCCCAGGATCCTTTGCACTGAGTCCAGGGACCGCTTCAGAATCCTCCTCAGTGGCCACTATAACACCACCTGCTTTGGCACATTGAGATGTTTGCGGTCTCTTCTGTGGACACATTAGCGAAGCCCATTCCGTCCCCACCTCCACACCCAGGTGATGGACCCTGTGCTCAGACTTTAGGAAAGGCAGGACTTTGCAGAGGCAGCGATTCCTTGTGGGAGGGGTAGTGGGTGGTGATGAGCCCCAGGACACGTGCCCTCGTCCCCCATCTCCCTCTGCTGGAAGGCTGTGTACTCGCTGGACTGGATGCGAACATGAATGGGTTTTAATATTCAGGTTCTTCCCTCTCTCTCTCTCCTCCTATCAGCCTTAACCATCCATACACAGCTATTGTAATAACTCACAGCATCAGGACACATTTTTCTAGACTCTCATTAACTTCAGGCTACCTCCTTCTGCAATTACATTTCACACACACATTCAGGAACAAACAGTTAGGTTGTGAAAGGAGGAAAGGAGATGTATGGAAATTTTCCCTAGAGAAACGCTGCGTTCTTGTTGCAGAGGTTAGCCCCAGTAGGAGCAGGAGATAAAAAGCCCAGCAGGCTTCAGCCACACCTGGATGTGAGCATCATATTTTGCTGCCTCTACCCCATAGCTGTGTGAACTCATTTTGTAAAAAATAGAGCATATGTGTGAGTATAATCTCTATATCATGATCTTGTTTTAAATTATATAAACCATCCACATGAGCTTCTTAAATGCCTTGCTCACCAGGCCTTTACATCCTCCATTTCTGACCCAGGACCTGGCACATTAAGGAAGATCTCAATAAATGGTGGTCACATCATATTACACTCCATTTTTCTATGGGAAAATTATCTGTCAGTCTCAAGGATCCAGAACACCACTAAGAACCAGACAACAGCCAAAATAAATGTCAATAGGAGCGTGAACTTCCCAAGCTCATAGGTTTGCCTCAAAAAGATCTCTAGACTTCATGCAAAACCTATTTAAGATGAGTTTAGTTCTTCCAAGATGCTAATACCAGTTTTTTACTCCCTGTAGATTATAAGTAGAATAATGTGAGGAACTGGCAGGGATATCAGCTAAAAATTAAACTGATAGAAGGAGAGACATAAAACTAGTGAGACTTAAAAAGGTAGTATTCACCTAATGATCGTGGAGTTACCTACCCCATGTCTGGGGCTTGCTGAAAGAGACAGCATCAGGTCCTCAAAAGCACATAGTCCAGTTGGGGTGGGGGATGCACAGGTGACATCATGATACTGTGGGCTCATGACTGTCTTTCAGGACCCCAAGGGAAGGGCTAAGTGGTCACTGGTTCCAGTCAGAGAACCAGGGGAGGAAGGGCAAGAAAGGTTTCCTAAAACCTAAGATGCTTTAGGTATCTTTTGAATGGTAGTGTTTGTCAGAAAACCAGAGGTAGGGAGGGAAGCGACAGTCTTCAAATCAGAGGGATAAGCAAGATGGGTGGAAAGCCCCAGGGCCTCGGGGATCTGCCACATGAGACCCAGTGCACCTGACTGGAGCTTACGTTCTGAAAGGTTAGGCACGAGGGTCACAGACGCCAGAGAGGTGCGAGGCCAGCCCACGCAGGCATTTACGCGTGCACCGGGCTGGATTTGTGTGCAGGGGGAGCCACTGGGCTTTTGTGGTTTGGGGGGTGGGGGGAGCTTGGTTTGTTTTATTTTATAAACAAGAACGTGAAATGGTTTGCTGTGGTTTTAGAAAAATGACTCTTGCTCAATGCAGAAGAAAGACTTGAGTGTGATGAGACTGGAAGTAGGGGAACCCCTGAGGCCGAGGCCGTCGCCCCAGCCAGAAAGCATGAGGCCCTAAGCTAGGGCTGAGGCTGGACTCAGAAGATGGGTCAGATCCAAACCGGGCCCAGGAGGCAGCACAAGAGGATGTGAGTGCGTGGCGGACTCAGGGCAAGGGCAGGCAGCTTCGTGCACCTCGGAGCCTTGGTGCCATCACCACATTACGTGGTGCCGTGCATGATATATTTAATGAAAGTTATGAGTCTTCAGAGGAGTTTAAGTTCTGTTTAGTGTATTCTGTTTGCTAAAGTAGGGAAGTATAGCACCTACGTCAGAATGAGTTCCATCTGAATGATTCATTTATGTTTATTATTTGATTCCCCAGTGATTCGAATAGATGAGGTTTTTTTAAATGTTCTTTCTTTTGTGTTTTATCCACTCTCAATACTGTATTTTTGATGCAATATACTTGCAAAGAAAAAAATAATCAAAATGAATTTTAATGTGCATAAGGTAGCTAACATTTGCCAAGTCAGTATTTGAGAGTCTCTGCCTATTTAAATTTGAAATTGACCTTGTTAGGAAAGAACTATTAAGTCCAAATGCAGATGAGCAATCTAAAGCTTAGACAGAAGAAGTAAATGTTTGAGTGTTTTACAATTAGAAGTATTAGGGTGATTTTGTTTCCAAAACCCAGACTTTTTCTGCTATACTGTCACTAGCCTGATCTTATTCAGTGAACAGTCATATTCTGATTGTAGTGAGAAGTTATTACATATCATACAAACTCACATATGTGCTTGGAGTTTGCTGACCCATCTTTCACTTTCAGATATGCTCAGGAGTTCCTGAGATGTATTTCATAGGACTAAGTAGAAGACGATGACTTCTTCTCTGAAAGAACAGCCAAAGAAAACAAACAGTACATGTACAGAGCTGAAAAAATTATCACAATAAATTACTCTACATTTTTTTCCTTCTCAAAAATGGAGAGTTCAGTGTACACCATCTCGCCCATGCAAAACACATATCTCTGCAATGATTTTGCAATATGAATTAATCCCCACCCTGGAGCATATATCAAATCATTGCAGACAGCCTAGTCCTCTAGACTCAAATAAAGGGCATCAGACTGTAGTTCTAGTCTTTCTCCAGCCCTGGGCTGACTTTGAGAGCCTAGACAGGCCATTTAATTGCTCTGTGCCTCAGTCTTTTCAGTGCCAAAATAAAATGATAATTCTTGCCTTCTTCAGAATGTTATAAAGATAACCATAAGAAATGCCAGTGCCTTTAAAGGTCAGATATTCTGTACAAGGGGAGAGTTCATTTTTATTTTATATGTCTCCAGGATAGAAGTAGAAAATTTTATCCTATTCCTTTTATTTTCTTCAGCAAACATTCAGGGGGCACACAGTGTGTCCTGCTGGAGGAGAGGCACAGAGGTGAATTAGGCATTTTTTCCACTCAGAGAGCACATAAGCCTGCTACAAAATATGTGACATGGCTATAATGTTCTCGTTTGTGTCATCTAATTAATCTTTATCATTTGAGGTAGAGCTTTGTCCCCCCACATTTTATACATGTGATGGTTGAGCCAGGAGGTGACTGAAATTAGTGAACTCCAAATATCCTGACTCCCCACATCGGCTGTCTTTCTATCATCACAAAATCGCTTCGCTATCTCAGTAGAGAAAACATGTTTATTCTTATGAATGAGCTTCCATAAAAATCTGATTAAGTACCAACTAAAAGCTATGGGAGTTCAGGAGGAGAACAATTAATTTGAGATTAGATCCACTCTCAGTGTATTTTCAGAAGAAGAAACATTTGAAAGACACTTGAAAGAATAACCCTAACAGAAAAAGAAGGAAGATCATTCTAGATAGCAGGGGCCACAGGAACAAAACTGTGAAATTGGGCAAGGAAGTTGTACATTTAGGAAC
This sequence comes from Manis pentadactyla, assembly GCF_030020395.1. Classification (NCBI taxonomy): domain Eukaryota; kingdom Metazoa; phylum Chordata; class Mammalia; order Pholidota; family Manidae; genus Manis; species Manis pentadactyla. The sequence continues at coordinate 31,857,069 of NC_080027.1, forward strand.
AATGAACATGGTGTGCAATGAAAACATAGAAGCCATAGGCTGGAGATTTCTTTTTAAAGGAAGGTTGGGCTCAGGTGAGAGGGATTTTGAATGTCATGTTAAATAATGTGAGACTCACTCTGAACGGTGAGGAGTTTGAGCAGAGAAGTGATGTAATCATATCAATGATTTAGAAATTACCCTAATGCACTGGGGAAAAAGCAGATTATAGGTGGCTGATTTATGAGGTTGGGAAACCAACTGGGAACTCTTACAGTCTCATAGGCAAAAATTTAAAAGAACCTGAATTGAGGCAGAAGCAGTTAATTGAGAGGAAGATTAGAGCAGCATTTTTAAGGAGATTCAGTGCTAGTCACATGTTAGATTTGAAGGCAAGGGGGAGAGAAAGATGAGCCTAACGTTTCTGGCTGGGGCAACTGAATAAATGGTGTTGCCGTGAACTGGGAAGAAGAATACAGGAAGAGAAACTGGTGTAATGGAAGGAAAATTACTTTTTATTATGTTGACTTTAAGGGAGAGGTGGTGGGAAAAGAGACATTCTCCACTCAGATCAAATCGTCAAAGACAACGTTGGTGATGGATGTGGTAACCAGTGAGCCACAGTCACACTTCTCTTAAATCCTGTTACTATTCTGCATGCTTTGTTTGGCTTTGTTTTATAGTTTAAGCTCATTTTAGGGTTATGTAAGAGCCATTGTGCTGCTAGGCTTTTGTATATCAGTTCATGTTCTTGTCAATGTGCAAAACAAAAGAATAAATGCATTCTAAGAGTTTCAAAAAATTCCTATTTTAATGCCACCCATTTCTTTCCACCTGAAAAACATTTTGATATTTTCTCTTATAATGCGCTTATTACAGCAATGTCTTTACCTCATCAAGGGCATAGTTATGAGATTTAGGGCCAGCAAAGTGATAATGGCAGAATTTTGTTTGTTTGTTGGAACTTCTGTCATTCATTTTTTTGTTCAAAAGTTTCTTCAATAAAATACCCTCAAAAGAGTCTTATATGTTGATGGCAATTGTATTAAGCCTGGAAAAATGTGAGTATTTCTGTTTTCTGGAGATCAGGCTTAGACTTCATTAATAAAAGCACTTCCTAGTTCCCTGTAAAGTAACTTGGTTGTGGGAAAGAGCCACAACAAATCAAACTGAATAGTTCGATGTAATTGTAGTCCCAGAGCCACCTATGTAGCAACATTAATTAAAATGCATGTTTTAGTGGTGTATTTGGACCCTTAGGTGGATTCTTAAAGGTGAGAAAAATGAGAAGATGTGTAGTTCACCTCACCTAGTACCTGGACATAGTAGTTACCAATAATTGTCCTCAGTTTCCTCATCTGAAAAATATGAATTATGATGGAACTTGCACAATAGGATCTTGAGAATTGTAAGAGAAAGGCACATAAAACCCTAAATACAATGTGTAGCCCAAAAGCCCTTAATACTGTCATTCATAGTTAAAAAACAAGTGCAATAGGACTTTACTTCTTATATTACACCAGAGCTGGAAGGAAACTTAACTGTCATTTACATCTGAGAAATTGGACCAGGAGAAAAGTGATTGTTTCCATAAATAATTAGATATATTGCTTAATTTTTTTTGCTTTGAAACAATTTAAATGTATTAAGTAATTTATGACAACTTCTATAGTTGGAATGAGCCCTTCTCTAACAAACTTCAGTAATAGAATACTCCTAAATACCTGTATAGTATAAAAAGCTGAGAAGCTCTAGTCTATCACTATATAGAGGCATTATGAATTTCATTAGTTACTGTGATTCATGAAGCAACAGTTCCACCTTTTAATTTAAATTCAGCTAAGCCGTATAAAGCCCACCTAATTTCTTTCTTGAACTCTGACCCATCTTTAAAGTAGGAACAAGTTATGAAAAATCACAATGGAAGCTTACATACTTGCACTGAGAAATCCCATATGAGCCTTCTGAGACCAAGTATTCCAACTCCTCCAATAATGCACATTGCACAACTCCCTTGGTAGCAGCTCAAGAGTTAGAAGAAATCTGAAGACCATCCCCTTCTAATGCAACGCTTCCTTCCCATCCAATTCATAAGTCCTTTATATCCTTTATACATGGTTTCTCTTTCACAGCCCCTGTTCTTATTATAAAGGGCTTTCCCTGTATAATATAAACTTGATTGCTTCACTGTAAGACAATATAACCTCTAATTTTATGCTTTCTGGGCCAACAGAATGTTCTTTAGGTATTTGTCAGCCTAAAAAGATCATGCATCTGAGGTATCTATGTAAATTGTGCAGTGCTAAAATTACTTATCTGAAGACTGTATTAACCAGACTAAGACAGACTATGATAGCAAAATAAATAATTCTTAAGCTGGCTAAGCACAACAAAAGTTTATTTCCCACCCACACTGCACATCGAATGGGGCCTAGGGCACAGCACTCCTCCGTGTAATCACTCACGCCCCAGGATGATAGAGAAGCCACTATCTTTAAGTTGCACCACTGGGAATAAGTTCTTTGACAGCTGTCGCAGGGGCAGGGAGAGGGCTGCATAATGACACATTGGCACACAGTGCCTTGGCCAGAACAAGCCACAGGGCCCTGACTAACTGCAAGGGGCCAGGAAATGGGAGGAACACATGAATGTTTGGTGAACCATAAATGTCTCTTTCGTAGGGTTTTGTCCAGGCCTAGGGAACCAAAGAGACTTAAATTTTTTACTTCCCTTTTTAACCTTTTAATTACTGTTATGCTTATGTAGGTTTATTTTTGGTTTATATTATATGTAGCCTTTTTTTTTTAAGTAGTCCTTTTTCTTAATAGAAAGTGATCTTTTTTTCCATACCTGTTTTCTTTCCCACCCCCAGTTTTATTGAGATATAACTGCCATATAACATTGTGTCACTCTAAGGTATACAACACAATTGGTGCACATACATATTGCAAAGTGATTACAACAATAAGGTTAGTTAACATCTCCATCACTTAACATAATTATCTTTTATGTGGGTGTGGTGAGAACATTAAAGATCTACTCTCTTAGCAACTTTCAAGTGTACAAGACAGTATTATTAACTGTAGTCACCATACTGTATATTAGATCCCTAGAACTTATTTGTCTCATAATTGGAAGTTTGTACTCTGACCACCTCCATCCAGTGCCACCACCCCACCCTGGCATCCACTAATCTGCTCTCTGTTGCTGTGCACTCACATATAAGTGAATTGAGTGTACATGATTCCACAAATAAGTGAGATCATACACTATTTGTCTTTGTCTTATTTCACATCTAATACATAATAATATGTATATACCCTCACACAATGCCCTCAAGTTTCATCCATGTTGTCACAAATAGCAGGATTTCCTTCTTTTTAATGGCTGGATAATACTCCATTGCATGCATAGACCACATTTTCTTTATCCATTCATCCCTCCATGGACACTTAGCTTGTTTCCTTACCTTGGCTACTATAAAGAATGCTGCAATAGGGATGCAGATATTAGATAGTAATTGCATTTCCTTCAGATATATACCCCAAAGTGGGATTTCTGGATCATGTGGTAAAGTAGTCTTAATAAGGACTTGCTCAATACTGCATGTAGAAAAGGGATTAGTTCCTGCTGTTTTCTTGTCAAATGACAGCACTGTTTTATTGGGTTTTTTTTCTAAGCAGTGGGGATGTTATGACCTAAAAATGTTCTATTTTTATCCTTATATCTAGGCAATTTTATGTTTGGGCTTTTACAAATCCCAACTTAATACTTGCCAGTATTGTATTTCCACCTGGTATTTATGGATCACTTCTCTTTATTACCTACCAATTCTAATTCACTATCTCCTATTAAAATTTAACATAGAAGATGAAAGACTGTTAGAGCTATAGTGGCTGCTACAGCCAAATGGTAAGAGAGGACTAAAAAAAAAAACCATAAGCAACAGATTTTTTTAAAATCCAATACACAATAGTAATAACAACTATATTTTAGAATGGCTGCTTTGTGTCAGGCACTTTACAGAGATCACTTCATAATCTTCACACCACCTTTGGTAAATAAGTGCAATCTTTCAGAGCCCCAGAGCTAGAAGTAGAGGAGCCAGGATTTGAAATCAGACCACTCTTCTAAAGCCTAATTTCCTAGGGGCGAGGAAAATAGCTCCTGTGGACATTGCCACATTAGCACCTTTGCTATTCACAACCCTCATGGGAATTCATGACGACAATCCTGACCCTGGGTTAGAGAAGCACTACAAGGTGGTGGTCGAGAGCACCAGCTCTGGGATGGGATTACCTGAGTTTGTGGGTTTGAGCCCTGGCTCTGTGATTTCCTAGCTTGGGCAAGTCGCTTTTTAGCCTCCCTGTGCCTCAGTTTCCCCCTCTGAAAAATGTGAATAGAAATAGAATCTTCTCTATGTAGCTGTAGTGCAGGTTAAGTCGATACTACAAGCACTTAGAACAGTATGTGAACCTCAATAAACAGAAGCTATTGATTTTGAATTCTGACCATGTCCCTTGAGGATATAGGTGAAAGGAGGAAATACTATAGTTAATGAGCCTAATATGCCAATATTATATAGACACAATTATTTCACTTACTGCTCACAGCGATCCAACCCTACTCAGAGCATTGTCCCCATCGCATCGAGGGGCCAAGCCGGAGGCACATAGAAGTAACATATCTTATCCCAGTCACCCAGTGACAAAACCAGGAATCCATCCCAGGTCTGTCTGTCCTGCAGCAGGAAGAAAATGTTGAAGTATAAGTCCTGTTCTGTTTTTAATACAACTGGAAAAGAGTTCCCCTAAATTGGCAAGCATAATGGACACAGAATTAAATTTAAGTTTCATCAGCACAAATATCGAAAGATTGACAAAGCCGCTTTTCCTGGCTCCTGACCCTGCTGTGTCCATGGCCAAGACATCAGCAATGTCCTACCCTGGACAGAAGCCGAAGGGCTTGCATCCACCGAGGCTCTGCGGCTGTGCTGAAGTTCCTCTTATGATCTGACCACCCAACGCCGAGCACTTACAGGTCACTCTGGACTACATATCATGCCCACTCAAACTCTTAATTTCTCAAAGAGCCCTCTCTGGGTTCATGGGGAGGAGGCTGGTCTTGATTTATCCTAGTTTCTTTCTCTACCTCTTCACATTTTCTCATTTCTTCTCTTCCCTTCTCTCCTCCAGCACTGCCAGCCTTCCAAAGCCCCACCTCAAGGGTACATAACTGGCCCATGGTTGTAATCTTACCTTATTCCCTTGAATTTTCAAGCCTTGAGATGTTGACTTCTCTGTTTTAATCAGTTTGATTTGGTAGCGATACTAAAAGCTTCAGAATTGTTAAAACATGGCTAGTCATCTATGCTTAAAAATTCTCTTTGGGGAGTTGAGGGGAGTGTTGTCACCATTTTCATTTGCAAAATTTAATGGAAAAATACCAAGTAACTTTTTTTTTATGTTTTAAGTTTTTATTTGCATGTTCAGTCTTTGCAGTGAGAGACTTTCATTTTGTTCCCTCCAAGTAACATTTTTAATCAGTAAAATATCCAAATGTTGTTCACCTGTTGTTTCTTAAATCAACCTAACTTGTATTTCTTTGGCCTTGCATCCCAGCCCCATGTCGCAGAGGTGATTGAGAAAGGAAATAGGCAACAAATAAAAAGAAATGAGTTCATACTAAACTGCAGAATAACAACAACATACCCAGTTGGAGAGGGGTAGAAATCACAGAAGTGCAAGTATGTGGCTGCATGTAGGTACTTACAAACTTAAGCTGATATACAGCTACCTGTAAAACAGCCAAAAGGAGCCGAAAGGGTTGTGGATTGTTCTGAAGGGCCCTCCCTGGCTTTGCTCTCAGATTGCCAGTTACACCCAGATCAGTGTCTCCATCCTGTTAGGAAACCAGTCTTAATCACTACTATTTCAAAGACTTGTTTCAGCATTTGCATTATCTTGTAGATCTTGCTTCATTCTTTCCTGCTACTGCTGTCATCTTAGTGGTAGTAGAAGAATTCTCTATTTCCTATATATAATATTTATGGCTATGAAGCACCTTTGCAATAACATTGCCACATTATCTCCAAACTCTGCTTAGCTGGGCTGATCAGAGAGTGCTATCTTCACTTTACAAATGAAAAATTTGAAGGAGGTTTGTATATGGTTCGCTTATTATTTCAATCCTGAAAAGTAGAAGGGGCCACTTCCCTATAAACTACCTACAGGCAAGAATCAAGTCTTACCCACGTTTATTTTATCTCTTACAACATTCAGTGCAGTGCCCAGAACCTGTTGTTGACTGAATAAAGGAACAAATTATTGTACCTTGATGTTTGCCTGAATTAATGATTGATACTGCGCCCTGCCTTCTGTACCATCATTTTCAAACTTGCTACTTTTCATGGCTACTTAGTTACTCTAAAACAGGACACGTTCCCTGGGATGGCTCAGATTGAGGACTGTTCCACTCTGCAGTTTAATTTCCATGAAGCATACTCCTCAAAAATCCTCCATCTTGAGAGTTCCATTTCTATTGTCTGTCACGTTTGCTTCCATTTGCAACTGAGATCTATCCATTGTGCATGACATTTTATGATGTATCACATAAGCTTCATTTCACCATGAACATCATTCCAGTTTGATGGCTCCTCTTCAAACGGATCTTTGGCCAACTTCAGGAAGTCTTTGCATTCTTGGAGTTACTACTTAGGCCTTAAGGTAGTCATTTAGGATTAGGATTCTCCCCGGCTGCATGCCTTAGGTTTAGAGTGATCCTTCTCCTTTGCTAGCAGTGTTGTATATATGGAACTAGGTTACCAACCCCTTTTGCTATGTGACGTATATCATAGAACACATTTATTCTGAAAGCAGGGTAAATTCAATTATGTAGCTAGGTATCTATTCGTAGGTTCATTTGCACCACAAATTTTTTGAAGCATTACAATGTTCTTAGCAGTGTGTTAGGTGCCAGGAATCAAAAAACGAGTAAGATAGTCTTTTCCATCATAGACCCTTGCTTACTCGTGATTCTAACCCATACTCCTAAAACCTAGACAAGTGGCTCAGAGTTCAGAAGTTTGTCATGGAAAACAAAGGCTAAGTTCGTTTCTCAGAAGAACATACAAATGGTTTGATGCTGTCCTTCACAAGTATCCCAGAAATTTAATACTAAGCACAGAAAAATTGTCCTGACTTTTCACTGTAAACATTAAGTACAACCACAGGAATGTGGCATATTTCTGAACGGCATTCATTATGCTAGTTTTGCTAGAAACAAAATTGCTGCAACTCTATGGTCTAAGGCATATACCATGTCAGAAAAAGGTAGTTTTACAAAAGTCAAATAGCAAATGAGAAAATGTGAGCAGAATTCTAGCAAATTATAGAGCACAAATGTGATATAATTAACACCAGCTTGTAGAGGTAGAGTCATTTCCAGACTTGAAATTAATGTATAGAAAAAATATGGAACCTGGTAAGCATTTGAGTTGAAAGGTTGCTCTACTGGCCGTCACATCCCCATCCTCGGACTGGAAAAGTCCAGGGTCTGACTGGGCAATATTCTGATAACCTGGGCCTGGACAGCCTTGGAACCAAAACACAACCAGCAGAGGTGGAAATCCATGCAGTTTCCAAGGTGAAGTGTCCAAAATCAATACCAAATCCCAGCACATCAAAATGAGAGGTGAGAGGAAATAATGGAGTGCCTGCTATATAATACTCCCTAAGCCCAGATTCACTTACTATTCTCTAATGGTCTTATTTGGTGTTAGTAGCCTCAGACATGGCCAGGCAGTGACCAATAAAAAAGGGGTCATTCAAAAGAACAGCAGCTGTTTCCCAGAAACTCCTTTGATTCTGAACCATGGAGGTCTTCCTGTTTACATGGAGGCAAATCCGAGCTTCAACTTTAATTTCGAAGCTCCCACATAGGACCTTTTTTATTTCCATTTGAATTAGGAGCAAGGCTTGCTGCAGAAATACAAAAAAGTTCCACTCTGGAATCATACTGATTTTCGCCTGCAGTAATAGAGCGAGTCAATATTATCTGGTAACTGAACATCTTAATTCAATTTAAGATAGTTCTTGTGTCTTCTTTCGGTGATGTATTTTTTGAGCTGAAGTGATGTTACTTCCCCTTGATATTTATTTGGGAGTGATTCTTCATCATAAAACAGAGCATCTTGCTTATAGAATTATTGTTAAACTCCCTGATTCACTGTGTCAATCTCTGTTCTTATTCTCTAATCTGAGCCTCTGCAGTGGGGTAGGAGTCCTCTCACTAAGGCAGCACTTCCCAACATAACTATCACAGTACACTGGTGTAGGCCCTTTCGTTTGCAAGTGATTTGACGACAAAGAAAAAGTTCAACAAGCTTATGCAAAACGGGGGCAACATGTCTTACATCAGGTGGGAGGGCAGGATTGGAGCTGTGTCTCTGGAGCATGAACCAGGCGTGTGAGCACCGTCACTCTCTCAGCCTCCCATCTCTGCTTCGCTCTACATGGGGCTTTGATTCCTCTAACTGGATGGATCTATCCATGAATTAGGGGATTTGTCTCTTAAAGTTCCCAAGTTATAGCTTTTGATCATTTTGCCATAAGAAGAATGTGGGCTGCTGCTCACTGTGATCCCAATATGAGAAAGAAAGAGAGAGAAATTAAGAAATTAAGGAGGAAAAGAGGTCTTTGATTCCCTTGGCCTTGGTTAGGTGTTCTCCCACAGGAAGCAGGGTGCAGGTTTACGTAAGAACACGACAATTCCTATGAGAACTTGGGGAGAGGTAGTGGTACTGAGTAGACAAATACATCATCCAGTGTAATGTGTTACTATTAGTGAAGTAAGTTTTGCAGATTTACTTTCTTTATAAATTGGATCAGATTTTAAATTACTCTCTTATTGATAACCTCTTTACTGGCTTACATTCCAACATGGCTTTCTTGAGTAGGAGAGAAAAGATAAGAGAGTATTAACCTGGCCTCTATTTTTTATTCACCTCAGTGCTTAGTAGAGAGCAGCATTCAAGAATTGTTTGTTGAATTAGTTATAAACCCACCATTATGCTTCAGCCTATGGTGACCAGTTATTCTTAGTAACTGTGGTATTTAGAAATTATTGTACAGATTAAGAGTTATTATTTTCATAGTACCTTCCTTTTCTTTTAAATTTTAACCATCAGCATATATTTTAATAAGGAAGAAAGCAAAATCAGGAGAAAATGTGAAGAGTCCAGTTTCATCTACATTGTGCATATGTACAGTGATCTACAAATAATTCTAGTAGTAAACAACAAAAAAATGGCAAATAAAATTCTTTAGTGATGCAACTGAAATTTTCAGGGATGATAAACACAACAGCAGTCGAGAAGTTCTATATGTGGTCATTTGAAAGTAGGCAAGCTGTAGCTGTTTCTCCTTCAGTAGCACATGCTTGCCATATTTATTTTCTTTTTTAATCACTTTATTGTTTCTGGTAAAATGACCATTTTTTAAATCTTCAAATATCTGCATTCACTTTGCACATACTAATAAAATGCTTTTATGAATAATACAACAAAGGTCTATAGAATCTGCAGATCATTTGTATAATTTTTTTGTCTTTTATCATTTTGGTCAAAATCTGAGTAGAGCCACAGGGATGTGGCATATTTCTGAATGGCATTCATTATGCTAGTTTTGCCAGAAACAAAATTGCCACAGCTCTCTGGTCTAAGGCATTATGCTATGTCAGAAAGAGGTAGTTTTACAAAGATCAAAAAGCAATTGAGAAAATGTGAGCAGAATTCTAGAAAATTATAGAGCAGAAATGTGATATAATTAACACCACCTTCAAGAAGTAGAGTCATTTCCAGACTTGAAATTAATGTATAGAAAAAATACGACTTTTTTTTCCTCCAAGATACCTCTGACCTAAAGTCTAAATGTCTTATCTTAAGAATCTAGTCTGCCGCAACACATTGCTCAGTGAACTGATCATAAGAAAGTTTAGTGGAAAAGGAGAGTAGAAACTTTATTCCTATCAGATAGATGTTATAGCTGAGGCAGGGAAAGAAGCCCAGAGTCATGCAGGTCAGAGAAAACGCAAAAACGCAGGTGGCAGCAGGGAGGAAAACACAATGGGAAAGAAACAATAGAGATTTGGGCACCAAGCTGGCCTTAATGAATGCTAACTCTACTGCTAACTGCTTGTGTAGTCCAAGGATGTTGTCTTTTATGTGACTTGAGTCCTTGACACTTGTTTTATGACTCAGACTGTGTCTTTCTTGGCAAATGTTTCATCTGCACTTGAAAAGATTGTGTTTTACTGTTGTTAGGTGAATATTCTATAAATGTTAATTAAGACAAGTGTTAGCATGGTATACCTTTCCATCTTTTTGATTTTAACTTACTGTGTCTCTAGATTTAAAGTGTGTTTCTTATATGCAGCATATAGCTGGATTTTGGTTTTGTATCCACTCTGATAATCTTTGCCTTTTAATTGAAGTATTTAAAACTTTTACATTTAATGTGCTTTTTTTAAAGTTTTAGAATATTCATGTTTAATCCTTCCACAAACTAATCCATTCACAAATGCCATACATTCAAATAGTTGCCAATGAAAATATAAAAAGCACATTGTTATGGCTTTAGTAGATAATAACCCTTAAATGCCAATCCACAGAGAAAGAATGAGAGAGCTATTTTTCTATTGAGGTACATATTATAAAATGCACAAATCTTACTGTACAGCTTGATGCATTTTGAAATGTGTATACATTCATGTAACTATCACCCAGATCAAGATAATGTGAATATTGATCTGGTTAGGTTTACATCTAATTATCTTGGTATTGTTCTTTGTTCTCTTTTCCTCTTTTTCTGATGTTTTTGGGTTTATTGAAACCTTTGTTGACTTATTAGCTATAATTTTTTTGTCATTGTTATTTTAGTGGTTGCTTTAGTGTTTATGATATACATGTTTAACTTAACCCAGTCTAGTATTACTATCAAGTAATATTATACTACTTCACACATTGATTTAGAAGCTTGCAAAGTATAGTTCTATTCTCTTCCTTCCAGCTTTGTAGTATTGTCATACATTTTGTATGTATGCATGTATGTATTTTTGTTTGTATGTACAGTTGACCCTTGAACAATACTGGGATTACAGGCACTGATCCCCTGTGCAGTTGTGAATCTGTGTATAACTTTTGATCTCCCAAAAACTTAACTACTAATAGGCTATGGTTAACCAGAAAACTTATGATAATATAAACAGTCTGTTTACACATATTTTGTATGCCATATGTATTATATATTGTACTTTTACAATAAAGTAAGCTATCAAAAAGAAAATGTTTTTTCAAATTGTCACAAATCCCCCCCAAATTTTCCAATATATTTATTGAAAAAAATTCATATATAAGTAGACCTGCTCAGTTCAAACCCATGTTGTTTCAGGTCAGCTGTATTTAAATGTATATAAGCACCATGACACATGTTAATATTTTGGCTTAACCAGTAAATTTGTTCTGAAGAGTTTTAAAGAAAAAAATTAGATATCTAGCCACACAATTACCATTCCCAATGCATTTCTTGTATGGAGTTTCAGACTCCCTTTTCATTTTCCTTCTGCCTAGAGAACTTCCTTTACCATTTTTTATATTATGCATCTGCTGCTAGTGAATTCTTTCAGCTTTCTTTTGTTTGAAAACATCTTTGTTTTTACTTTTGAAAAACATTTTCTCTGTGTATAGAATTCTAAGTTGACTCTTATTACTCTTTATGATATTGCTCCACTCTTGTCTTGTACTATTTCTGTTGAGTGGTCCCTTGTCAATCTATTTTCTTTGTTCTTTCTATATAATGTGTCTTTTTTTCTGGCACAAATATTTTCACATTATTACTAGTTTAGAACTATTGGATTATGATATATGTCAGTGTATTTCTCTTCGTGTTTCATGTGCTTATAGGGTATTGATCTTCTTGGCTCTGTGATTTTACAGTTTTCAATAAAATTTGGAAAATTATTGGCCATGATGCTTTCATATATTTTTTCTTTCCCTCCCTCTTTCCCTTCCTTTAAGAACTCAAATTATACATATATTAGGCCACTTAGAATTGTTCCACAGCTCACTGATATTCCTTTCATTTTTTTAGATCTTTCTTCTCTGTGTTTCCTTTGGATAATTTCTATTGCTATATATTCATGTTCACTAATATTTTCTTTCGTGGTGTCTAATCTGTTAATCATGTCCAGTGTATTTTTCATCTCTCATTGTTTTTATCTTTAGAAATTAAATTTGGGTCTTTTACAAATAACTTTCATGTCTCTATTTAACTTTTCATTTTCTAAATAACTTTTTGACCATCTGGAATGCAATTATATAATTGTTTTAATGTCCTCTGTTAATTCTAACATTTGTGTAAGTTTTGGGTTGGTTTTGATTGATTTTTCTTCTTAGTGTATGTCATATTTTCCTACTTCTTTGTGTGTTTGGTAATCTTTGACTGAATGCCAGACATTGTGAGTTTTATCTTTTGGAAGCTGTATTTATTTTGTATTCCTGTAAATATTGAGCTGTGTTCTGGGATGCAGTTCAACTATCTGATCCTTTTAAATGTTGCTTTTAAGGTCTTTAGAGTAACATTTAGTCTAAAGCTAATTATATCTTATTACTCAGGCAAGATCCTTCTGAATCTGTTGATCAATGATCCATGAATTGTGGGGCTTTCCAGTTTAGTTGGAGAGAATTGGCACTGTTCTAGACTTTTGTGCTTGCAAAGTACTAATCCCTCCAATGCTTTCAAATGGTTCTTTTCCTGACCTCCAGTAATTTCCTCACACATATATTTGCCTATCAGTACTCTGCTGAATACTCAAGGGTGACACTCTGCATATTTCCAGAATTTTCTTTCTGTGAGCTCTCTTCTCTCTGGTACCCTGTCCTGCAAGCAGTAGCCATATTAGTCTCCTTAGATTCTCAGTTCCATCTCTTCAACTGATATGATCTGCCAGGTTCTTCTTGTGTTCTTTCTCCTTACTTGGTGGCCTGGAAACTTTCTTAAGGCAGTAAGCTGAAGCAATTATAAGACTTACCTCATTTGTTTCCCATCTCTTAAGAATCATTGTCTTTCACTGCCTGATGTCCAGTGTCTGGGAAACCAGTATTTTATCTAGTTTGTCTGATTTTATTTCCTTCTGATTGGTTGAAGCAAGAGGTAAAATCTGATTTCTGTCATTTTATCTATCTTGAATGGAAATGAAAGTCCCTTCTTATATCTTTAAAGCTGAAATCTACAGGCCACATATCTCAAATGCCCTTGTATATGTCATGTCTCTAGGCTATCAGATGTAACTTAGTTTCAGCCAGTTATATGCACTCAATCAACTCTTAGAATATGGAAATGAGTTATAAGCATTACTTCTTTCGCATATATTAGTTTTTCTGGAAATCACAGTGGTTATAGAGATCCAGTGGCTAAGCTTAGGACATCTACTTTTCACCTGTGTTGATCTAGGAGCTGTATCATGTCCCTGGAGCTAAGAGCTTTAGTGGCAATCTTCTTATTCCTGGAGCACAACCAAGATAGAGTGTTCTTGAAGACAACAGTTCTAGGGGTGGATTCTTGTAGCAGAGGCAACATCTCATCCATCAGCTTTGGAAATCACAACAGTTTGACTCAGTTCAGGGTAAATAAATGTATAATACCTTGATCGTTCTGCTTATTCAGAACAACATGACAGTGTATAGAGATCACCTGAAATAGATATTTATAACGGTGACTGGAAAAACCATCAGCTCACAGCAAATGAAGGTCAAAAAAGACTTTTTAAAATAGCGTTGTTATGCATTCATCTCCCACCAAAAAAAAATCTTGGAGGCAATATTTGTACTTTTGTAGTTTTATATATCAAATGTAATTGGAATAAGTTTAGTGCCTATGCATACAAGAATATCTTTTCAAATTGTTCTTTATTACAAGCAAAAAGAATTTAAATTGCTTGACACATGCCTTGATGATCTTCAAAATCAATACATGCTGATACAGCAACTGTATCTACAAAGGACACATTTCTATTTGCGCTTCACTTTTTTATTTCAAAGGACTCTCCATCTTCCTCCATTTCATAATTTTGTGCCTGCAAAAGAATGTGGTGAAGGGAGGGCAATGCGTTGCCCTCTCAAGCTTTAGTTGTAGAATTTCAAGTAAGGAAATGAACATGTCTAACGTATGCCAGGCTCTAATCAATGTTTTTATATACTAACTCATTTAATCATTACAACAGCCATCTGAGTAAGTTTTAACATTATTTCACATATGAGTAACTTGAGACTCTAAATTTCACCAGTCCAGTAAGCAATAGAGCTAGAATTCAAGCCAAATCCAGCCATATTTAAGTCTCATGTTCTTTCCACTTAGCTGTACTACTTTCAAGCACTATATAAAATTAGTTGCACTTCACCAGGGCTGAACCATTTATGGCTGTCTTGTACCAAGGGACAAATTTTCATCCATTGTCCATTCAAATCCACCCAATGATATGTAATATCAGGGTTCAGTTTGCTCATTGCAAATAAAAGACCCCTACTTTTAGATTAAATAAATCATTTATTTTTAATAAATAAATACTAAATATAAATAAACAATAAATAAGAAAACGCCTACTCATTGAGAATTATCTATTCTTCTCAAAAGAAAAATGTTACCTTTATTAGATTAAATTTCCTCAGGTTTCAAAAGTTTGTTTCTTCAAATGAAGATATTAATTTTTGTGTTTTTATGGGTTTTGTCAGTTTGTTCTATAAATGAGATTGTGTTATTAATCAGAGCAGTTTTAGCAGTAAATAGACTTCGGGATGAAAACAGAAGGAGTTCTGTACTGTTCCAGTGTTTATGCCAAATATGTATTTATGCCCCTCTCCCAATGAACTCAGTGTTAAGATATTTGTAGCCACATTTCCTGCAATCATAATAATGTGAGCATTTATATGACTAAGAGATGCCTAAGATACAAATCTAACTTCTATTGGAGGCTATAATCACTATTTTGGAATTGCTGTTTTTTAAATCATTTTGATATAATAAATCATGTTACATAATTATGATCCTAAATTGGTTCTAATAATGTGATGACATATTTTGTGCCCCTAAAGTAAACAAACAAAAAAGAATTATTAACTGAGACTAACAAATCAATTATTTGGCAAAACAGGATGTAAAAAAACATACCATTTTCAAATCATAGGAAGCTGTTAAAGAACCTGTGGGCACATGAAGCATTTAATCTGGCAGAATAACTCTAATGAACCAGAAAGCCCTAAGTGATGGGGTGGTGATCTTTTGAAATCAGAAAAGTCAAGTTCAAGTCCTTAGGGTCAGTGTTGTTAAGCTTTCAAATGGCCATTATGCAGAAGAGGGAATGGACTTATTTTCTGCTACTAAAATTAAGGATTTGGTTCAGATTTAGGAAGGGCTATTTTATGTAACCATGAGACCCACCAAGAAAGAGCTGTCTGTCTCATTAAGGAGTGAGCTGCCCCCCATCTGAGCAGGGACTCCAGCAGAAGCTGCATGGTTGGCCATCATGCATGGTAGACAGCATTCCCCCAGTGGTTGAGTATGAGCCTGGAGTTCTCTAGAGACCCTCTGATTTGGGGTGACCTTATACCCTCATTTAGCTTTCTGGGGTTCTGAGCTAGGTATACAAATGACTTAAGTAAGGGGAGGTATATCTGCTACCTGTCAGGATCATCTTACTTTCTTCTTGGAAGCTCCTGGGTTTTATATCTGCTAAGAGATTTATCCAACTTTCTAGACTTGGAACTTTCTGTTAATTTCCAGCCCACTTCTGTAAGTTCTTGAATTATGCAGATGGTCACAGTATTGTGACCATGATTGACTAACACTCCTGATCTTTTTCTTTCTATACTCCTCATATTCCCCAGTTTCCATTTGCCACACCATCCCCAAGGAACTTGTCCATAGTAAGTGATCTCAAGCTCAAAGGGTCCGTGTTTTTCATATGTTAAACAATAATATGCAAGAAGAGTATCTTACAGTAAGTTTGAGTGAAGGTTCTAGGATTCCCTATTTGAAATAAGAAGTTTTTTTTAACATTAAAAAATACTATAGAAAGTTGAGAAACCAAAGAAAAATATGAAAATACAGATAAAACTCTTAAACTCTACTACTTAAAAGGAAATATTGTTCTTTTGGTATATACACTTTGCATCTTTATATATATGTAAAACAAAATTCTACAGAGAGCTCTGCCTATTCTTTTTTTTTTTTATTAAGGTGTCATTGATATACACTCTTATGAAAGTTTCACGAGAAAAACAATGTGGTTACTACATTCACCCTTATTATCAAGTCCCCCTCCATATCCCACTGCAGTCACTGTCCATCAGTGTAGGAAGATGCCACAGAGTCCCTGTTTGTCTTCTCTGAGCTACACTGACTTCCCCATGACACCACACACATCATGTGCACCAATCATGACACCCCCCAATCCCCTTCTCCGTCCCTCCCCACCCACCCTCTCCCACCCCTCCCCTTGGTAACCATTAGCCCCTTCTTGGAGTCTGTGCATCTGCTGCTATTTTGTTCCTTCAATTTTGCTTTGTCGTTATACTCCACAAATGAGGGAAATCATTTGGTATTTGTCTTTCTCTGCCTGACTTATTTCACTGAGCATAATACCCTCTAGCTCCATCCATGTTGTTGCAAATGGTAGAATTTGTTTTCTTCTTATGGCTGAGTAATATTCCATTGTGTATATGTACCACATCTTCTTTATCCATTCATCTACTGATGGACACTTAGGTTGCTTCCATATCTTGGCTATTCATTTTATTTATATACCATCATATTGCGCTCATTTCTCCAAATTATTATATATATTTTAGAAATACAACTTTTAAATGGGTAAATGATACCAATAAAAGCTAAACAAGAAGTATGAATATATTAAGATTACATAACAGGCAATCAGCTGATGACATCAGCCATTAAAATCCACCTCTGACCCCATGCCAGCCTCTGTCATCCTGCTGACAATCAGCTTTTCACTTAGGGTTTACTGCAGAAAGGGAACTCAGTGAACAGCCCTGGTTCACTCATCAGTGATATTTCTTGCTATTATAAAAAACCCTCAGTCCAGTTTACTAATGCAACATGCATCCTTCTCTTCTGCCAAATAAAAGTAACTTACCTTGGCATTACCCATTATTTTATTTAATCCTCACAAATTCCCTTGTTTAGGCAGAGTGAGTGGTACAATTTCTGTTTCAAAGATGAGGAAAAGGAGGCCCAGAATGGTATGGAAATTGTTCAAGGTCACCTTACAACAAAGCTGAGCAACCCTTGCTGGAGACAAGGGTTTGAAAGTTCATAAGTGGAGGTAGAATTCAAACCAGACTATTTTTTTTGTTTTCAAATTCCAGTGCTCTTCATATATTACTCTATGGCCTCCTGTGTGGTAACCTGATTTAATAAATATTTATTGACAAATTACTTGAATTAACTGAAATAATTTAATAGAAACAAATTTGTTTAAGAAGCAAAACCAACAATATTTATTGAAATATAATACCCCATCTGTCTTTTAACCTAAGCATAGATTTCCCCATTTTCCCCATTACCATTTACTTATTGATACAAGGTCATCAGAATAAAATGATTAATTGACCTAAGCCATCAAGAAAAACATTTTAATGAAAATAGATGTTTTCCTGAGTATTCTAAAAATAACAACAAGCAGTAATAGTAATATCAGTATTGACATTCCCTTCACATTTGGATAGCCATTTACAGTTTATGGAGTGCTTACATTATCTTCTTAGATCCATCACAGACATCCTGGAAATTAATAGGCATTTTTATTCCCATTTTGTAGGTTAATTAGCAGTGGATCTGAGAGTTTTCCTTGTACGGTACTGTGTAGACTATTCACATTCCCCAGTGATTTTTTGTAACTGGCATGTGGGTTGGACAAGGTGCAGGCTAAGGTGCTAGACTGAGGGGATCCATGTCCAGGGTGCTGGACACCTACCGGTCTTTAGAAAGATAGTAGTAAGTAGGTATTAAGCAGTTGCCATGTTCCAGCAGTGTACTAAGTACTTGAACAAATCTCTACATGAAGTAATCGGCCATAGCTTTCACTCCTTTTCTATAGACAAGGGAAAATAAGCTCCGCTCCTTCTCTGCTTTCATGGTGGCGTGTGGCTTGAAGTCTGATCTTATTTAACAGATCCTCATGAAGCCATTCCCTCAGAGCTGTCCTGTTTAAACAGATGGCCCTGTTCTCCTGAAGCTTGAAGAAATTTCCAGACAGGATGAATTTTCCTGTGTGACTTGGCCAAGTCCTTCCATGTGGCCTCTGCCTTAGCACAGATCTCCTTAACATTCCACTTGGTCAGACCAGTCCCCTCTCTAGGCAATATTTCCTCCTTTTGGGGGTGACATGCCCTCTATCCACTCAAAACCCCCATTCTCCCCACTGTCCCTGCCTGGCTCATAAGGATGAAGGGAAGCAGCCCTGCATTTGACCCTCTGCCCTCTCCAATGCATTGTGCCCTACAAAATCATTATTTAACAGAGTTTAAGTCCCAGATCAGCATCTCATCCAGAGCCTCTTGTGTGACACAGGCACGTCATTGCACTATTTTGATCTTCAATTTCCCTTTGTGTACAGTAGGGAAAAAATGTTGAAGAGAGAAAATAGATTAATTTCTTTAAGGACCTGACATATAGCAAACACCCAATAAGGCAGCCATTATTATTTAGATTTTTATTTTGATTCCTAATCTGTACTCTAACCCTCTTTCTGTACTGTTGTTCTACCTGCCAAATACCTCCTCATGTAGGATTTCTGACATAAAAACATCAGAAAGAAACAGCACTATGATTTATAATGACTTTCAGGGACCATGTTAAGAATTTAGATGTACCTCATTCTTTAAATAATCAAATTCAAAACAACAGAAATGCAGTGAAAATCTTTCAGTAGCAACCTGTTCTACTGTACTTAATAGAGTTTTTTTTTTTAAAGAATTTATCAATGGCTTTTCAGGAATATTACTGCTCAAAAAAATAAAAACCTATATTTTAGATCTCTGAATGAGTCTGATGACACTGGGATGTTGTGAAAATTAGCATTTTTGTGTGTGACAATGGCAAGTAACTTAACTCTGGCCTGATTTTCTCATTAATAAATAAAGGAAACATGAAAGTTGATGATGATGGAAGCAGGGCTTCTGCTTAAACTCTTGAAGTCCTCTGATCATCCATTTAGTTATTTTTTTTTTGCCTTCCCCGTTAGATTCCACTTTACTTATCCTCTAATGGCACCACCCCAGCACCCCTCACTGTAAATACGTAGCATAAATACAGAGGTACTTAGCGTTTTTGAGGTGAAGATTTTATAGTTGAGAAAATCAAGACAGAAAGGCCAAAATCTTCATTAATACATGGGGGAAACCAAACCAGGTTCCCGTCTTCCCACTCTCTCCAGCATTCTTTTCACTGTTGCTGCTTCGGAAAAAGAGCAGCCTCAAATAGAAAGTTAAAGGACTTTTGCAAAAAGTTTAGCTTTAAGTCCATGGGACCACTGCAAAGAAAATTAAAGATTTGGTGAAGTCAAGTAAACAGTCTACTTTGAAATGTACTTAGGGGTGACTTCTCCTTATGCCTCCCTCCTGAGGTGGTAACATACGGAGTTTTGTCATACCTGTTTACTCTGGGCTCACAATGAGTCACCCAAAACTTAAGAATCAGATGGCTCACTCCTGTTTATGTCTCCCTGTTTCTATTTCTAGGAGGTAATAGTTTTCAACTGGATTCACTGTTCCTGCAGAAATCACTAGCCCTTGAGATGGAGTCAAGATGAAGTAAATAGCTCTTGCCATGTGTTTACACAGCAATAAAGTAAATGTATATACTTGATAGCATGGGTGGTAAATGGCATTTACTATTTGTGTAGGCACTGTTTTCAGAGGTTTGCATACTGCATTTCATTTATTCTCATAGAATCCTCCCCATAAGATAAAATAAATTGCAAACACCTACTGTGAGACATTCATCAGTCTCTAGATGCATTTAACAGATTGCTTTTAAATGACAGAACATTGCTAGCCTTTTGGAGAGAGAAAGAGAAAAAAAAATGTACATGTGTCCCATTTCCTCTGCCATTAGCTTTAGTTTAGTTGGGCAGATTGTTCTAATATATTAACAACAATTAGAGAGAAAGAGAATTATTTATTTAATACTTTCCTTGCTTACTCTTACTCTGGGAAATTATATTTCTAGGAAAGTCATATTGTATCAAAAGTATTTCAGAGATTGCAACCCATTGCACTAACCGTGCCAATAGTTACTGGGCAAACAAACAGGGCTTCTTGAAACCAAAGGGATAGTGTTGTTACAGCAGAAAATTCTCTCACTGGCTTAGTAGAAATAGGGATGCTCTTCTGGACTAGGAACCAGAATACCTGAAGTTCATTACTGGCTTTATAGTAACTACACTCTATTTGAATATCCTTGACTGAGTCTCCTTACTTGGTAAACCATTTGGTAGTACTCCTATCCATGAAATGCCTGAGTTGAACTAAACCAGTGTTTTCTAAGATGTGCTCTTCCAAGTCATTCATTACAAAGGTTTGTGGAACAACTGCGTATTATTTACATTTACCCTTCTTGTACAGTCACAGTGCATATGATTACATTAAAGTCTCTAAAGGACCCTGTAGTAAACAAACATTTTTTAGCTCAGCGTTTAAATAGTTACTCAGTGTGACAGAACACACTATGGGAAGTGTGCCAAGTGTGCTCTGCATTGGACAGAAGTTCTGAGAAAACTGAATCTGTTTTTGTAAGTGCATTTAGAAATTATAAAATGATTTATAAGCTGCATCTATCATATTCTCAACCTAAGTTCCTAACGTTTTCAAATTACACAAGGACCTCATAAAGATACTGTTACATTATAGTGTCTGTCTTTTCCTCCTTCTCAATTTTCTGGATGCAGATCAGTGTTTTATGTAACTGCAAAGGCAGGGAGGCAGTGACAAGGAGGAGGAATAATGTTTACGGTTCCCTCGCTGAGTAACCAGTTTGAGAGGTGAGTTAAGGATGTAGCTATCAACCTTTCTGAAGGCTTCAGATTACAGTCTGAACCGATTCCTCAGCACAATCAGAGCAATGTAACCGCTGATGCAACCAAGTCCTGAGGGTGAACTCTGGGCTTGTAGTCTCAAGATCAAGTAACAGTTAGAAATGGTTAATTTAATTTCTCTATGCCAAGGGATCTGTACCAGGGTTATGCTCATCACAGCCAATACCTTAGTCATTAAGACGGGTCCCTGCCCTCAAGTTGCTCATGGGGACAGTGGGGGAGACGGATAAGTAACCACACAAGTCTAGCAGTTATAAATTTAAATTCCTTGGATTAGGGTATGTACGAAGTGCAATAGCAACTTGAAATTCTTGTTAGACATGACTAAAAGATATTTACTCAATCCCTTTCCTTGATCCAATCGGTTCAAAAGAAAATTAATTGTTCTTGTGTTTGTAGCCAATTACTTTTCTGTCTTGGCTAGCTTGATGAGGATGATGATGATAGGGAGATTTTATGAAACTTTATGACAGATGGAGATCTTTTTTATTCAGTCCCTATGGAGAGAGATCGTCAATCCTCCTAAAACAAGCAAACAGGTAGGTAACTCATTAATAATTAATGCAAACAATCTTTCACTGACATCGTGTTTTAAAAAAAATTTTATCAAACTGTGGGAGGTCATGTCCCTCAATAGGGTCCAGAAGTACAGGTACCAGGCGACTTTCTTTTCTATCCCAAATATTATTTGACAAATAGCAGAATTTCCCCCAACCGATTCTGCTTCATCATGTCAGCTTCAAGAAAAAAGGGAACTTCCTGGTCTCCACAGGTCGCGAGCTTCTTTGTCTCGTGGATTTGGGTGCGCGCAGCCGTGGCTACTGTGTAGCAGGTTACGAGCCGGGCCGGCCTGAGGCGGCCAGAGCCCATCCGGAACCGACCCTGGTCCCGGGGAATTTGTCTCCAACATCTGCGGGGGTGCAGCGGCTGAGTTCCACGCACAGCAGTTCACCCAGCTTCATGCCTGTGAAACTTCCTGTCAAATCTCAAGCAGGGAAATGAAGGGACCAAGCCCACAAGAATGGCATAAAGATGACTTTACACTGAGAACATTTGGAACACAGCAGCTGCAGGCAAAAGCCTTTCCTAAACTTCCCTTTGGTGAGTAAAAGAGGCCTGAGAATGCAGCTGCCCTGAAGCCCTCTCCGCATGGCCTTCTGTAAGGGAGGACCCTGACTTGGCATCAGGACCGCCGAGGAGTTGTGTAAAGACATCCGAGCAGAACCTTCTGTGCTTCTCACTGAAGCTTTAAAGCTCCGTCCCCAACCCTTCAAGCTGGTATAGAAAACCTCCCTGGCTATGTAGAGAACTACTCCTTGTAGCATGTTCCTGAATACACACAATGTACAATAAGCTTTTCTTCTATAATCTGTCGGTTAATTCACAGGCCCCCAGCCACTTGAACCTAAATTGGTAGAGGAAAAGTTTTCCTCCTAGTAAC
Organism: Manis pentadactyla; assembly: GCF_030020395.1. Lineage (NCBI taxonomy): Eukaryota > Metazoa > Chordata > Mammalia > Pholidota > Manidae > Manis > Manis pentadactyla. The sequence continues at coordinate 31,879,654 of NC_080027.1, forward strand.
ACTTTTCTAGACTTTTCCAGATACATCAGAGAGTGTGTGCATTTGAAAATTGATTTTGTTTGAAAGGTGGAAGAATCCAGTGTACATGTGCCCAGGCTTTCTGGAAGTCCTTTTAAATGGGTCTGAAACAATAAACGTTGGGTAGTCATCCTGTAAAAAAAAAAAAAAAAAAAAAAGAAATTAAAAAGGAAACTTACATCCTAGAGGACACTGTCCTCAATTTTTAAGTGACAACCTTGAGAAGCCATTAGGGGAGGAGTGGCTGGAACAAGGCCGTCCAGACGGTTGCAGAGAGTGGCGGCTAAGATCTAAGGCCTCTGAACCCTGTTCCGGCACACTCTATCTTACTCCTGTCTATCGTGTCTTGGAAGACTTGTGTACATTTACACTTTTCATCTACTGAATTTCATATTTTGCTAAAATAAGTGATTGGGTAGAAGTTAAAAAAAAAAAATTGCAAAGCTAACACCTTACCATGTCACAAGAAGACAATCATACATCTTACCTTTACCATACCCAACATGGACATGTCGGCCAATGATTTTATCATAGAAAACCCAAAACATATAAATAGTTGCAATTATTTTACTAATTTCCAAGCAATTCCAAGAATATGCTGAGCAGCCAACAAATTCTGGCCAACAAACCAAATATCCGCTGTTTGATAAATTAAATGAAAACAGTGAATCGTGGCACTGTCAGTTTTCTCTCAGACAGAAGTGCTTCTAGAACCCAAATGCTAAGGAGATGGTGAAATGCTTGAAACTCATTTTGAAAAGGGCATCAAGATAAGATGAGTATTAATTTAAACAGCAACTCTGCAGCATGCCAAACCACCTGGCAAACAGTAACTTATTTAATCATCACAATGACTCTCTAAGATAAGCTCTCACTTTTGATCAGATGAATCTTGACACAGGCTGGTCAACCTCTCTAGACTTAATTTCCTCATCTGTAAAACAAGGATAATAAAAACCTACTCCCTTGTAGGGTTCTTGTGAGAACTCCAATAATGGCTGTGAACTGCTTAGCAGAAAGCCCATCACACAGTAGTTGCTAAATAAAAGGAGCTCTTAATATGATAGTGACTCCCAGCCCCCTCATCAAGTTTTACAGAAGGTTGTATCTTACAGTTTCTTCTACAACTCCTAGAATACCGAGATCACTAAGGTGAAGCAAGAACTTTCAAAATCTTCACTTCCAGCTCTGCTAACACTTTAAGTGACTTTTCTTTATTAAGAAACTACATCAGAAGCACCCTGAAATCCTTTTGATTTTATTTTAAAAGAATTTTCACAGCTTCAATAAGGGGATGTTCAAGGAACACTTAATTTAAAAATATCAACGTTAAATGCAGTACTACAGAATTGGGTTGAAGGGAGTTACTGCCAGTTCCCCCTATGGAGGGAATGACCTGCTACCAGGATCCACCAGACCAGACGCAGTGAGTAAACTACACAGGAATGGTGAGGAGCGGGTGTTTGCTATGTAGATTTGGGCCCTGTTGGTTTATCCTTGATTTCCAATTAGAATGAAAAGAAGCATGAAAGGACACGGAAGTTATTGGAGAAAAGAAAAAACCTACTTAAACCTTACTAAAGTGTTCTCTTATTTTCCCTAGTTAGTTATTCTTTCAATATGCTGAAAGCACAGATTGTACTAAGTTGTGCACTCATTTCCATAGAAACAATGTAAAATAATTCTATTGGCACAACAGCAAAAATAAACTAATTAAATCCCATTATTTGCCCTGCTCTTTAAACATTCTTGTCCTTATTCAAATGCAAGCCTTCCTAGTGATTTTGCCAATTTCAGCCTTGTGTCTCCAGCTCAGGCTTCTTTCAGGGGGTCTCAGTGAATGGAATGTCTGTACTGGTATCTTCACCATCTAACAATTCCCCAGGATAGATAAGGGTGAGTGACAGATTCCCAGGGCATCACAGGGTCAGCTATGACATGTATGTGAAGCTGTGATGTTATGTGCTGGTGAGGTGTGAGCCCCAGTGTACCACAAATGCTCCCTAGCATGTTCATTGTGATTTGGAGGAGAGGGCCAAGGATTTGGAACCAGAAAGCATTGGTTTGAATATTGACTCAACTGGTTACTAGCTGTGTGACCTTTATTTAAGGTACTTGAACTCTTAGGATCTCCACTGTTTAAATCTATAGAATGGGACCACTAAATCCACCTTTGCAGGATCGCTGTGAATGTTTTTTCAAAAGACATGATCCTAACACTTTGTACTAATTCAGTCAATGGTGGCTATTTATAAGATCATCATCTTTATCATCAGCCTTGTCATCATTATCTTCCCTGGGTCTCAGTGTAAATAACAGGGAATAAAATTGCTTATTCCATGGGGTTACTGTGAAGGCTGAATAACAAATGAGAATGTGATTTGTCAACAGCTGTCAGCACTGTGTATTATTCCTGAAAAAAAACAATGAACAAACAGACTTGGGTATCTAAGAAACCCTTATCACTAACCTACCATACACATAATAGGACATGCAATCATTAGAGAAAACCAAAATTACCCTTTATCTGCAGAACTTAGTGAAGTGTCCATACAAATGGCTATGTCGCCTGGGTCTGAAGACCTGAGGGATGCAGAGCCACAGATGGAGCAGAGGGAATAGGGAAGAGGCAACAGTTCTTCATCAGTAACCCCCACCATCACTGTTAGGCAGGTTTTAGACTTCACACAGCCTCTGCTAGAACAAAGAAGGGGCATTCACTTATAATGCCAAATGCAGGGCAAAAGAACAATTTAAGGTGGACATATTCTCAAGTATAGCTATAATCAAGTCCCTGTTTTATTTGGGGTAGAATACTTTTTTTCCCACTCTCTACATTCCCTTCCATGGACATTCCTTCCCTTCCCCATCCTTCCTCCCCAGGGGATATGGAGAGAATTAAGTGACTGGAAAGTTAGGAGTAGAAATTGGCCTTGCATTACCCAACTGTCTGTCTTGGATGTGGCTTGAATCATCCTAGTTTTTAGCAACTCCACCTTCAGTCCTTTGTTTTTTATTCCTAGAAGCAGACACTTTAGACTGCATAGAATTTCCATCACCGTCTCTCACTCACCCCCACACACAGACTCACATAAACTTTCCACCTATAATCTGGATTTGACTTTCAACTCTCCAGGTTCCTGAACTCCTTCAAATGTAGGTCATCTCCAAAGTTCAGTCTCCTCTCTCTCATTGGCAATTTCTTTTATTTTGTATTTCAGAAGTGATTGAGTTTAAAAATGCCCAATAGAGACTTAAAGAAGTTGCTTTGTATCTCATGTGTATAGGAAGCATCTTAGTAGGCTGTTCAGGGCCAGTATGGCAGTCCACAAACCTGTCAGGAAACTCCAGGCTCCTTCCAGGACACTGATCTGCCATTCCTAGGGTGAGGTCCTTGTCCTTAATCTCCTGGGGTTCACTTTTAATGTCAGTAATCTCCTGGGGTTCTGAACCAGTGTGGCTGCTAGAGCACCATGTGTGCTTTCTAAAAGCAGAAAGAGCAGAAGAATAGAAGTCCTCCTCTTAAACAGGCTTTCCACAAGTACCATATACCACCACTGCTTACATTGTATGTGTCAGCTCGTAGTCTCATGGATATCACTAGATGCACAAAAATATAAGAAATGCCATCTTTTAGCTACATGGCAATGTACTTGGCTAAAACTTGGGGTTCTACTAATTTGAGAGAAAAGGGTAGAGGGCCAAACATGGCTTCATTGATCAACTCTGGATGAATAACTTAAACCTATCTCTAGACTTCAATTGCTCCTGAGTGTAAAATTACCATTTCCAACCACCTGCTTGATTTTTCCACTAACTGACCATTTCCAAAACAAATCTCATTCATCGAATCCATGCGTAGAGGAATGAATGGCTACTATTGACATCAAGTCTGCCCATACACACAACAGGAATAGTGAGATTCTGTGAGTGAGACTCTTTACATTCAGAATGACACCTAAACCGCCTCCTCAGCACTTTCAAAGTCCTCTGTACGCTGTCCTCCATCTAGTTTTAACAGCCTCATTTCCCACCACAGGCCCAGGCAGAGCCAGTAATCTCCTGGGGTTCTGAACCCTGCATAATCCTCTAAATCCAAAGCATTCTTTTGTAACTTGATGCTTTCGTTCCCTCTGTTTCCTCAGCCTCTGATGTTTTTTATTGTCACCTTTCTTCAGCCAACTCATATGCATTTCTCAAGGCTTGCTGCAAATGCCACCTTGTCCATGAAGTCTTGTCTGATAATTGGAATTGATGTTAATCTCTCTTCAATTTATTCCATAGCATGGTGTTCGTCATTCTTTGTTGCACCCTTTGCAGAATACCATGTCCTACAATCATTTGTGCACATTGATTATTTCCCACATTTGACTGGTATCTCATGGATGGAGGGGACCAGGTTTTACTCTCATGCACAGCACTGGTTTTTTTGTGTGTAGTAAGTGGTTATACCACGTGTGCTCTGCCAATGAATGTTAACATGAAAGTAGTAGGTGCTTTAGTTAATCACCTCCTGAGAGCTAAGGATGTAATGCTCCTCTCTGGGAGAAAAGGTACCCTGCAGAGGCAGACGCAGTGGAGAGTCCAGACACAGGGACTGACAGATCTGGGTTCAGTCCTAACTCTGCTATTTACCTACTAGGTAACCATAGTCAAATGATGCCGTATCTGTGAACCCCATTGTTTTTAATTTGTAAAATGGAGATATTAGTAACAAATTCACAGCACTCTTATTATTCAATGCCAACATATGTAAAGTGCCTACTCTAATGGCTAACCAATGGCAGGTGTTTAATAACTATTAGTTTCCTTATTTCCTCTTCCTCTCGAACCCTGTACTATGAGATAGACTAAGGCATCTTTATCTCGAAAAAAATAGGTAACTGGTATTTGCATGTCATATGTCAAAGCAGAGTGACAAAAGACAACACTAATATAAATATTTTTTAATATTTCTAACAGTTTCATACAAATATTACTAGAAATTATTTAAAACCACCAAAACAGTTTATTAAATATCAGATTTTAAAAACAACAGGAAGTTGAAATAGAGAGAGAGGAAAAGAGAAATAGCAAAAAAATAAAACAAAAATCCCAGGGGTAGACTTTGGACTAAATAAGAGATGACCACTAGAGCCAGTTCAGAGAAATCATGAACTTTGTGACTTAACCATGAAACTACAAAAGCCCACATCTCTGTGAATTATCAAATTACTTCACTCAAATGCATATTTCTTTCCGTACTTGATAGATTCCATATCGTCCTGCTTGATGTCGGTAACTCTATCTTATCTAGTTGATTAAATGAAATTGAAAACGGTCCATTGTGGATATTCTCTCTGCCAGAATTGATCTGAATCTGCCCTGGGCAATGAGCCTCTTCCTTGCCAAACGGTCTACCTTGATTAACTTCACAACAAGCCGGTTCCCTTAGGATGCCTGCCCATCTGTAAAACAGGAAATCCTGTTACCCACAACCCCACATTACCAGTCTGTGGGGCATTTCTTCAAAACCCAATCCCTGCTTTCTTTTGGCATATTTGATGGGAATCAAGCATTCCTCTTACCTAATTATTCCACCACCAGTTGCTATGATGCCTACAACTCACTGATGAAATACCTATGAACAGCCAAAGTCTGTTTGTAGGTTTCATTTATCACCTCTAACCTTTGATTCAAGACAAAAAGCACACAAGCCAGATGTACGGCCACAATGCAGAGCCTGGAGGATTGAAGTCGTATCAAATATCCCTACGAAAATCAGAGGTGATGGGACTTTCCTAAAGACAGATGAAATTCCAGCTTTAAAAATTATCACCCAGAGCTTGGGTTACAAAAGCTTTCCTTTCGCTCTGTGGCTTAACTCCTGGCACTGTCAGAAAAGCTTGGGATCTCTCAGCGCATGAGTTCCTGCCAGTCCTGTAGAAGTGGGTGGCTGTGGGAGACTGTCACACTCATCCTTCAGAACGGGCAGCCCTTGGTTTCCCTGACAGATCACACTGCTTGTACTGTTGTGTTCAACCAATTAAATACAATTTATTTGCTTACAGTGGTGTCTTGCCTACTAGACTCTTATACTGTGTGAGGGCACAGATCTTATCTTACTCATCTTTTAGCACTGAGCACTGTATATGGGGGTTTAAGAAGCAGTTAATGCTGGGACCCTGGTGAGAAGAGAGAGCAGATGGAGAACAAGTACAGAACTTGGGCCAGGCCCAAGGTGGCCCCCCAATGATCTGATCACTGAAAATGGTACTGTGGGAGGGAAAAGAACAGTTGTAGCTTTGCGTTCTGGGCTGATGCTTAGAGCTGTGGATCTTGCTGGCTCCAAGGGCCACGATCCAGGGGTCAGGCTGAGCGCCTGCATGGGCCTCACCTTTGGTCCCTCATCCGGACATCTTCCCCAGCATTATCCCAGCCTACCTTCTGCTGGATGTTGACTGTTCTGCAGTAGCCATTGTGGCCCAGTTCCGACCATGCTTCCCTGCCCAATTTACACACTCTAATCAGACCTGATTGGCCAACTTCAGGTTTGTTTTCCATTGCTTCTTTATTAAAGCCCAGCCTTGGCTAATGTGCAAAAAGGGTATCAAGCAACAATTTCTCATCCCTTCTTCTTTCATTTGAAGAAATGTTTCTCTGCCTGTCAAATTGCTCTCAGTCTGTATACATGCTTCACTGGGGTGCCGATGATTTCCTTTGGGAGCTTCCTCTTGTTCTCTAAAGTCATGTCAACCTTCTCACAAGATTTCTCTTCTAGGAACTGTCTTCTTGTTAATGTAAGCAACCTTGTAGAACAGGAAGGAGTCTTCTCCTCAAAACATATACAATAACTATCTGCTGAAATGAATTCCTTTGAGTGGCACCCTTTACCTGAGAGGACCGGTCCCAGGTCCATCCTGCAGAGTTCCTGTAATCAGAGCTTGGAACATTCGAGTGTCGCTCTAGTTATCTCAAGGAGGCCTGGCTAAGTTCTCCCAAAATGCTCCAAGGAGAATTTCCATCAAGCTGTCATTTTGAAAGCAAATGGATGTTGAGTTGGAGGAGAATTTAGGGGGAGTCATGATATCAATAAAAGAAGAGAGAGGTTTCTTTGAAATGCTTTGGAGCTAATGTAGTAGATAGATTTTTCAAGCTCTGATTTAAGGATCCCCAGGGTTCCTAATATGGGCTTCTAGGCTGCTGTGCAGTTGGAGAGAAGAAGAGATTAGAAGTCCATTTTCCATCCTTGTTTTCGATCAGAGTGTTAATTGTTACATTTCTACAACCATTATTTTAAAGAAAAAAATGGCTTTAGCTGGTAATAAAACTTTGAAACATTGCAGTAGATTTTGGTGAGAGAGACAGACACTGGCCAGAGTAAATATCTGCAATCTCTGTGCATCCCACTGCCGCCCCTGTGGTCCATCATTTGGATTACCACCTCGACCCATGACTGGGGTCTCAGCCTCAGTTCTCTCCCAATCCACTGCTGTCTGATCCACTTTCAAACAGAAAGAGGTGTTCAGTACAAATCTGATCATCTCAGCCTGCTGTTTAAAATCCCCTAAAGCCTCCCATTGCTGTGAGGAGAAAGTACACTTCCCTTCCAGGACCTGGCCTCTCCTTCGTTCTCGGCCTCAGCTTGGGCTGTCCAGGAGGCTAGTCTCCCTTCACGTTCACCGCCTGCCACTTCCTCCTGCACAGCCTCGGCACAGGTGTTCTCTTAGCCTACACACGTTTATCCTGCAGGTCTTAGATTAGACAGCACCTCCTCCTGGAAGCTCACTGACCTGTTCTCCCGGAGCAGGATCTGTTCCTCCCCTCTGTATATCTCATGGTTATTTGCCCCTGTGCTTTTTAAGATGTGTCATACTGGTATTTATTTCTTCTACATCTGTCTTCCCTCCAGATTCTAAAAATGGCCTGTTTTTCTTGTTCACCACTATCACCCAACACTTAGCTTCATGCCTGGCATGTAGTAGGTGTTCATTGAGTATGACTGAAAGAGTGAGTGCACAGTTTCAGGCACCTAAAAGTTGTGTGTATTGGCTGTTTCAGAGCAGTCCCACAGGACTATCTGATAGCTTTACAAATGAATAAGAGCAGCATTGGGGAAGAAGGCCCTCTGCCCGTCACTCCAGCCCACGCTCCAATCCCCCTTCACACTTATTGCAACAGAACCAGTAGCACAAGGCCTGGCACTTAGTAAGAGCCAGATAAGTATAAAATCGGTTGATAATAAAACACATGCAAATTGGGACTAAATCATTCTTGCACCCCATAGAAGTTGAGTTGTAACATAGTTTTCTGTGTCAGTCTCTATTATTCATGCAGTTTCCCATGTATCTAGGCACCAATGCCGTAGGAGTTCTGTCCATTACTTCATTTAATCCCAACAGTGTCTATTAGTGTCATAGTCTGTTCAAGCTGCTGCACCACAGACCCACAGGCTGTGTGGTTTATACACAGCAGGAATTTCTTTTTCATGGTTCCAGAGGCTGGAAGTTCAAAATTAGGACGCTGGCATGATTGTGTTCTGGTGAGGACCCAGACTGGCAGCTTCTCACTGTATCCTCATATGGGGAGAGAAAAAGAAGAAGCAACTCTCTCATGACTCTTAAAAACACGAAGCCACTCCCCTGCCCACATCTAATCCTAAACACCTCCCACAGGCTGTACATACTGGGGGGTAAGGCTTCAGCATATGAAGTTTGTGGGGACACAAACATTCAGTCCACAGCAGTCAAGAATTAGTCTTTAATTTGCATAATAAGAAACAGAATTTAAGGACCTTGCCTATAGCCAGAGAGCAAGTAACTGACCCACATCTGGCTGCCTCTTTGTGCTGCCTGTTGCCTGGCATGCAGTAGAAGTTCAGTAGACCAATGAATGAATGAGTGGGTGCCTTACCCTAGGTGCATGGAAAATGGCTCAGCTTGAAAACTTCAGTGCTAAAGTTACAGGAGTGTACTATTGGGATAAAATACTGGTAATATGCACAGAAGCTATCAACACTAAATGTATAAGCCCTAATATTCTGGATATTAATAGTTCTTTTTCTTTCCCTAAATTCATGAACTGCTGGCAGAAGCTGAGGCATTTCCTGCAGACATTTCATTCAATCAAGCAGAACTGTGGACAGAACGCTCCCGAACAAGTCGGGCTACAGCACAGTTTTTGGTCTGTCAGCACTTTTTGGACAGTCACTGAGCAGAGAGTGTTACAGAGGTTTGCAAAAAATACTGTGTACAGAAAGATGGGGTGACACACCTTATATAACAGCATAAGGGCAGCATAACATACAGCTCTGAGGGCTTTTTATCCATAACTCATTCATTTCACAACCTGTGAGATGGTTCCTACCATGTTTCAGTGAATCTAGTTTGTCATCAACTATAAGATGCAGTCTGTGTATAACCAAGAAAGGAAAAATGGTGGCAGTTAAACTATGAGATGGCATTGATGGTAAGAAACATCCTACGATATTATGAGATATAAGAAAGAAAAAAAGGTGCATCTTAAAGTTGATTCAATATAATACTTTTAATCCCATTTTACAGATGAGGTAACTGCAAGAGACCCAAAGAAATGAAGTCATGTTCCCAAGGTCGCGCGGCTTGGGTTCTGAATGCAGCTGCGTTCAATTTAGCCTCGTGCTGTGAGTGTTGTGAGCACCTCCCTGGGGTCTGTGCAAAAGAAACAGAGAGGAATGAAGCTCTCTCCTAGCCCTCAGGAGCTGACCAGTCTCAAAGGGAAACACAGACCCCCAGACAAATCAACTACAGTGTGGCCTGCCAAGTGCAAAACTAAGGCCATGTGTGGGGTAGCAACCTGGCAGGGAGGAGAAAATGGATAGCCCTCTCTGCTTAGGATCAGAAAGGGTTCCCAGAGGAAGTCATGGGTATCAGATAATGGACTGAAATTTACAGAATGATCTTATGGTTCTTTCTTTCTTTTTTTGTATTTTATTAAAGTATCATTGACATACATTCTTATGATGGCTTCACATACAAAACACAGTGGTTCAGGATCACCCATATTATCACATCCTTACTCACTCCATTGCAGTCGCTGTCTATCAATGTAGTAAGATGTTAGGGAGTCATTAATTGTATTCTCCGTGCTGTGCTACTGTCCCTCTGACCTACCTACATGGTGATTGCAAATTATAGTGCCCCTTAATCCCCTTCTCCCTCCCCACCTACCCTCCCCAACCCCTCCCCTTTGCTAGTCTCTTCTCAGTGTCCATGAGTCTACTGCTATTTTGTTCCTTATGTTTTACTTTGTTTTTATACTCCACAGATGAGTGAAATGATTTGATATTTGTCTTTCTCTGCATGGCTTATTTCGCTGAGCATAATACCCTCTACCTCCATACATGTTGTTGCAAATGGCAGGATTTCTATTATTTTCATGGCTAAATAATATGCCATTGTTTATATGTACCACATCTCTTTATCCATTCACCTATTGATGGACACAGGTTGTTTCCATATCTCGGCTACTGTAAATAGTGCAGCCATAAACATAGGGGAGCATATGTCTTTTCAAATCAGGGATCTTGTTTTCTTCAGGTAAATTCCTAGGAGTAGAATTACTGGGTCAAATGGTACTTCTATCTTTAGTTTTTTGAGAAACTTCCATATTGCTTCCCACAATGGTTGAACAATTTACATTCCCACCAACAGTGTAAGAGGGCTCCCCTTTCTCTGCATCCTCACCAGTGTGCCTTTTTCTTTATATCCTGTCAATGCTTCAACTTTTTAAACAGTGTTAGAAAATGCCTGGCTGAATGCCATCTGCACTGTGCAAGTTGTGGTAGAGTGTGTGTGAGAGCAGAAGGGAAGGTGTTCTCTGGCCCAGCTCATGTGCCTGCTTTGAAGGAGGGGTAGGAATGGGGAGAGACCTAGGGAAGGAGCTGAATGGTCAGGATGTGGGATGGGGCATAACAGAGGGGGCTGCCTGGGAGAATGTCTGCAGGGTGGTTGAGTGGGGTGAGCACGTGTGCTACCACCTCCCAGCCAGTAGATCTGGAACAAGGGTTCCTTCATTCATCAACTCCTTTCTGAGCACCCGATGAGGGTTCCCACTCTGCAACCCCAGAGCACCCCATGCTAACTCCTGTGATAGCATGTATCACACACTCAGTTCTAACTATATTTAGGGCCTTTGCACTGGCTCTTCCCTCTTCTTAGAACAGTTCCCTCAGATGCCTGCATGACTAATGCCCTCACCTCCTTCCAGCCTTATGTCACATGTCTCTTAGACAAAAATATGAACCCAACACTTGGGGAGCTGAAATGGTTGCCCAGCAGCTGGTCCTGTGGTGTGTAAATTCCATCACCCACCCTGATAAGTGGCCGCTAAGGATTGGGGTAGTCTTGTTAAATGTTCTGGGATAGCTTTCTTCCCTTTTTTGCATGCTCATGAGAGAAGTGACCTTTCCCCATCACTTTTTCTAAACCAGGCACCATGCCTGCTGATCTCATCTGTCAGTCGGTAAATAAAGTGTTACTGGAAAGCAGGGGTAGGCTTGCTTGGTTTGTACTCCACGAGCAACACTAGACAGAAGGGGTGGGATTCACAGGGAAGAAATTGAGATTTTAGACTCAGTTAAGAAATAGTAGGTATTATGCTAAGTGTAATAAGCCAGACAGAGGAAGACAAACACCATATGATTTCAGTTATTTGTGGAATATAAAAACAAAACAAAACAGAATGAACAAAACAGCAGTAGACTCAGACACTGAAAAGTGACTGGTGGTTACCACGGGGGAAGGGTTAGTGGGAGTGGGCAGGTGTATAGGGTGAGGGGGATAAAGAGGCACAAAACTTTGCAATCATATGTTGGTCAAGGGGATGGTAGTACAGCATGAGAATATAGGCACTGGTTCTGTAACATCTTCCTGTGTTGACAGACAGTAGCTGCACTAGCAGGGGTGAGGATGTAATAATATGCATGACTGTGGAATCACCGTATTGTATACTTGAAACCAATATAAATACAATACATCAATAAAAAAAAGTATAAAGAAATAATGAGCCCCTCCTGGGTTCTAAGAGCCATTATATGTGTAATCCTCATAAGGATGCTGTTGGACAGAGATTCTTGCCCCTTTTAGACTTTTGGAAACCCAGGTACAGAGATGACAGTCACACAGTGGCTTAAATGGCAGAGCCACCGTTTGAGCCCAGGATAATCTGACGTCCATGTCTCATGCTCTTTACATGAGTCTTCTACATCTAAATTTAAATGTTAAATTATAATTATGTATCAGCAATGATGAAATGCCATATCAGGGTATTTCTTCTTTTTCTCTATTGCAAGCTCACTGATTTGTGGTAGTAAGATCCTAAAAAGTCAATACTAAAGCTTTATCTACATTTTTTTTTTTTAGCTCGAATCAGAAATAAAAGGCTATAGTCGGAGCTGTGGCAGCCTTTATGAAATAAATTGATTAATAAATCCTGATTGCCTGATAAACAAGTCCAGTCTGTAAGAGCTTTTAGAACTGTCATAAAACTTAGGCTATTCATCCTTTGTTCCTCTTTCCCACATTTCATTTTCTGAGTAGCCAGCTGATGCCATTTGGGGAGAAAGACAATGATTTTAAGATGATTCATCTTTACAGCCTCACCCAGCCCTGAAACCTGAAGTACGGTTCGCTGTGGTCTGTCGAGCCTGACCTTGAGCAGGCTCCCATTTACCTCCGCTTCCCTCAGATGGGGTCCTGTCAGTTGGCACTGCCACGTAAGCTGACCGGACAGATGGCGAGGACACCCCGAGAGAGAGCAGGCTGGAGTGCGCCCTGGCCCTGGAGGCTCCGTGATGACTTGTCTGAAATGATCAACAGGCCTCTGGACACGGGGAGTCGGCTCACACCATGTGCCTCAGGGAATGGGAAGCACTGGAGACTAGCAGAGACTGCGACAGAGTTTTTGCCCCTGGAAGTGATGCTTCTTCCCAGATTATGATAAAAATGTCACAGCTGTGGAGGACGCCAGGCTGTGAGGACCTCTAGCTGGTGCCCAATTAGTTCCATCTTCAGTCATCACAGTGACGGACTAGTTCCTTGGGGACAGGAGAAATTGACATTTTCCCAGCACCCTCCCAACAAAGAAGGAAGCAGTCTGGCATTTGATAAGAAGTGTCTGTGGAGAGCACAAACCTGCCTTAAGATGTCATTAGTGATTAAATGGCATAACCCTTGTGACATCACAATCCGTGGCACAGAGTGCGTTTACCCTTCTATAACACGGGAACAATGCCCACATTTTAAGGTGTAGCTTTCGAATCACAGGTAATAAGTACTAGAACAATGCCTGACACATTGTTAGGCCTACTATGTGCTTAATAGTCACTCCAAAGAAGTTGAGCGATTTACTCCAGATCACACAGTGAGATTATTCTGCAGCCAGAATTTAGAAGCCTGCTCTCCTAACTCTGTCCGAGCTTTTTTCTGTTTCCAGCATGCCATCTCTGGTTTTGAAACAGTAGACTCATGAGTGGGTGAATGAATGCTTTGAAAGAGAAAAAGCAATTGGAAATGGCTGATTTTTTTAATACTAGCACCTAAAGTTCAGGTATCTGCTCCCAGGCCTCCATCCTTTCCCGCATCCCCTGATGTGTTAGAAGTGTTAGAAGAGAGTTTACTATATATGTACTTTTATATCATATTTGCCATATTATATTCTCCTTCCAATACTCTCTAGAGCAGGGAAAGGGTGAAGTAAAGAAACTATTTGTTGGCAGTTTTGTGCTAACTGCTTTTCCTATGTCATCTCATTGAATCTCTATAAATATGCTGAGATTCAGGAATAATTAGGGCCCATGTTATTGATAAAGTAAGGTTCAGCTAGTCCACTGGTTTTCTCAATGACACTCAGCTAGAAAGAGGTGGACTCACTTGAATGTGCCACTTAACTCTTTGCACTCTCCTCATTAAGCCAGGCACAGTGGGATGGAGCAGAGAGCACACTTTATCTTCTGCTACATAGAAAGGTGAGAACCCAGTCTCCTCTAATCAAGCAGAAGCCTCAACTTCAAAATACTAAGGATGTGAAGCCGAAGCACTCTGCTTCTTGGGTCTTAAAGTTGTCATGGAAACAAAGGCTTCTCCAGCCCCAACAAGTTCACAGCGCAGGAGGGAGTTATTTGCTGCTTCATTTGCTCATGTAGAAATGAAACTGCAAAGACTGTATAGAGGCCAGATCTGGGAGCTCCTGACCTTCAGTAGCTTCTGATCCAGTAGAGGAGGTGAGACACATTCCCATTCAACACTGGACATGGTAGGCTTCCTGGGAAGAGGTGCAAGCAGACTGTTTTGCAACTTGAGAGAAGGAAAAGGCTGCTGCTTCTCTGCCTTAGTTTCCTATCTGAAAGTAGGGACAATAATATATATCTCATAGAGGTTTTGTGAGAATTGGATGAAGTATAAGTAATTGAAGGCTTAAGTTATTTTTTAACTTGCCTAGTAGAAATAACCATACTTATATACCTGAAGCTATTTACGGGGATTCCATAAGATGAAATTATGTAAAGCAAAGATACTTTACACTTGGCCTGGCCCATAACAGGCACTCAGGAGCTTGTTATTATTGTTGCTGAGTAGCTGTTTTTATTCCAGAGCATCTTTGGCAGGATCATCAAACTGGAGGCCTTTGCTTTCTACCTCCCTCTGTTAAATCATCTTTTTCCTTGTCCTTTGTTACTAGTTTTCTATTGCTGCTGTGACAAATTACCTTCCTCTCTCTTCAAACCAGCAATGGCAGTCAAGCCCTTTGCATGTGGCATCTCCCTGACCTATTCTTCTGCCTTATCTTTCACTTTTAAGGACTCATATTATTGGACTGGACTCATCCAGAGAGATAATCCAGGATAACCTCCCTATTTTAAGACCCTTAAATTTAATCATACCTACAAACTCCTTTTGCCATATAGAGTAACATATTCACAGGTTCTTGGAATTAAAGTGTGGACAAATTTGGATGGGGTGGGGACTGGGGGATTATTCCCCCTCCCATATCCTCATATCCATGAGACACAGCCAGTGATTTTTCCTATTCTTAGTGGCAGGGTGCCTGGGAGTTCTCTCTAGCCTCGTCATTCTCTGCCATGCCAGCCTCAAAGTGGTTCAGCCAAAACCCCATCCTCTGACCAACATAGAAAATGCCAACACTGTGATGGTTCATGTTTATTGAATATTCCTGCAGTCTAACCCACCAATGTGGGTGTTTTCAGTGAGAAAGGATTGCTTGCAAAACCACCCCATGTTTGGTGCAGGAGGAAGTTCACAGGCCTTGGAGGCAGACAGGTTTGAGTTCAGGCCTGCCCACCTCTTGATGGCTAGTGTAACACTGACGTTGCATGAATTATACAGCTACAATTTTTCTATATTTTCTCTTCTTTAATACAAGCTTACTACAGCATTGCAGGGCAGTTATGAGAATTGAATTCACACTCAGTGAACTATTCAGCATGTCCCCATGGTGTCATTATAAATGTGACCATCAGATAATGAAACCCTTGGGGATGAGGGCTAAGTACAACATTCCTTATCAGGAATAGGCTGAACTCTATAGTCAGGAGCATGGGCTTTTGATCCCGTTGCTATCTGTATTTGAATCCTGGTTCTACCACTGACTAGTTTTTTTATTTCATTTCAGCTGTTTGAGTCTCATTTCCTTTACAAGATTAAAAATTCTTATATGGCAAGATTGTTGTCAAAAATAATAAAGCAGCATTCATTCTGTGTTGGTATTGCTCACTTTACATGCATCATCCCATTGCTGTATCCATAACAGTCTTTTGAGTTAATGCTGTCATTATCAGCATTTCATAGAAGGGGGATGGTCATCTGTAGCTAAGAGGTCATCTCAGAGGTTCAGTAACATGCTCGACATTCACGAGGAATGGCAGACTTGGGACTTAAACCCAGGTCTCTTCTCTCTCCAAAGCTTGGCATATAACCCATATGCTGTCTTGCCTACCCAGGAAACTGAGTGAGACAATAAATGCAAAGTCTTTAGCACATGATGGGCACTTAATAAGCATGCTTTCAGTCAGGTACCCAGGTATCGTACAGTCATGTTGCACAGCCATGAGGATGAGCTGCTGTTGCTCCCTTACTAGACGTCCCTGTTGGCAAGGGGCCATCACACTTGGAAATACAGGAGGGGCAGGAGGGATGGGAGTTGCATTGCATTATTTGTGTCTAATTCTACTTGTCTAATGGACTTGTTAAAAGCACCCTGGGTGGAAAGTGTGAGTCTTAATGGCATTTTATAAAAGTTACTGTGATGAATTAGCACATAAAGCAAATTAAAAACAGCTTATCGCTTTTTAAATTAGGTGATGGGGCACTGTAGCATTTTTCCCAGACGTGAGAATCCATTAATATCCAAAGGAGCCAGAAGCTGCTGAAATATGTCAGCTGCTTGTTTTCATGAACCCAACCAGTCTGAATCAGTGTAATCCTAGAGGGGCAGATTGTCTGAGATAAATAGAACTCGTGGAGGAGCGTGCGGCTGAGCCCCTTCTGTGAGGACACCTATTGCTGATGGCAGGAGTGGGAAACCTCAAGGATTCTTGGGAACAGAATGGAGCACAGAAGAATGAATGCCTGACCCAGTGGGGAGCTCCAGGAACAGTCTGTCCTCCCCTCCTCGTGCTGAGGCCTGAGACAAGTAGGGCTTTCAAAGGTCACCTGAAACATTTCCAAAGACCCACACTGAGCATTTCCTTTGTGCCCAGTCCTGTCCTGGGTCATGAGGCTAGAGAGGTGTTTTAGATTTTTTTATACACAGTCCACAAGACAGCTACAAAGTGGCACAGCTGGGACCCAGATACTCTGATTCAAAGCCTAAAACATTTTACAGAATAACCATTGCAATAGTAATAATAGCTAACATTTACTGAGCACTCACTAGCACCAGGCTGGTGTTGCATTACTTTATATATAACATATACGGTATCTTTATGTATATGTAAAATATCATTATATATATAATGTCATTATATGTGTGTGTGTGTGTGTGTGTGTGTGTGTGTGTGTGTGTGTGTGTGTAATTTCATTTAATCCTCACCTCAAGTCTTTGAGGTAGCTGGTATTATTTTTACAGTTTAGAAAACTTGAAGCCCAGAGAGGCTAAGTTACTTGCTCAAGGTCACACAGTTAAAAAGTTGCAAACCCAGGCAGTCTGCCCCTAGAGCCTGCTTTCTTAGCTACCACTGGCCAGCTTTCCTCATGGCTTTTCTACTTCCACTCCCCACACTTTATATCCAGATGGAGCCAAAGCTAAACTAGAGGATCAAAGACTTTTAGGTTAAGAAATATTGGAACAAGACCTGAGCAGTAAGGTAACTTCAGGGATTTGGGGAGAAGAGGAGGTCAGCCTGGAAGGGGAGGATTTAAAGTCCCTGGACCTGCTGAGTCATGAGCACGGCAAGAGAACGACAGCCTGGATGTCAAGCCTTACAATGAAATGGCCAAGAATGTGCATTTTGGACGCAGACAGGCCTCATTCTTGAGGCAGTCTCAGCGACGTGTATATGTGTGACCTGGGGCAGGTCCCTCAACTTCCTGAGGCTCCTTGTTCATCTACAAAAATAGGGATACTGATCTTTACCTTCAGATTGTTATGATGTCAATTAAGACAATGAACACAAAGTGGCAGGCCACCTCAGGTGGATGTAGGCAGTGGGAGCCGTCCTGGCCGTCCACCTTGCCACCTCATCACCACCTCCCAGATTGGGCCGGGGAGGGAGGGATGGAGACCAAGGACTAACGGACTGGGACTCGGCTTCAGAGTACAGAGCCCCAGCCTGAGGCTGCTGTCACTAAGCTGTGTATCCTGGGGTTAGTCAGTGGGCCTCACTGGATATGTCTTCCCTCTGTAAAAAAGGGGATCACACCATATCTATCATGCGTTCTTTGTAGGAATGGATTGAGTCATAAATGAGGTTGCGAATGTGAAAATGCTTTGCATTCTACAGTGTGTGTTGGGGCTCCCCAAGACAATGCCTGAGGTTGATGATCCACTAGGAGGACTTGCATGTGGTCATACTCATGATGCAAAGGGAAAGGAACACAGGACAAAGTCCAGAGGAAACCAGGTGCAAGCCTCCCAGAGCCCTCTCCCAGTGGAGTCACAGAGCAGGAGATGCCTAACTCCTCCAACAATAGCCTGTGGCAGCAGATGTGAAATGTCTACCAAGGAAGCTCGCTGAGACCTGGGGCCCAGGGTTTTTACTGGGGGCTGGTCAAGTAGGCACCCTCTGCCTGGCATATGCCACGATTCCAGACTCCCAGGAGAAAAGCAAGTGTTCAGTGGAAAGGAAATTGTTTATACGAACACTTGAGGCACTATGAGCTATTCTTACTAGGAAATTGTGAGAACCTTCCCCAAATCTAAATTCTTAGAAGTTTGCCAGTGGCCACTCTTGCAGGCAGGACTTTTTAAGGGTGGCCATCTCAGGTTTGCTATGTTAACTCTTTTTTGCACAGAGTAAAATCTGTAGAAAAGATTTTTATAAGTATCAACTCAAAGGGGAAAGAGGGCATAATAATAATAATAATAATAATAACAGCTCACACTTCCTGATTGCCACAGTGTGTCAGGCACTATTTTATATACATGCATGCTTTATATATATGACCTTACATAACATTTCGTCCCTACAATTCCATGATGGAGGTGCTGATATCACCACTCTTGTCATCATAACTATGTTATATATGAGGAAACTGAGTCCTGAGAGAGGTGAAGTAACTAGCCTTGGTAACCAGCTCTGACTAGTAAGAAGCAATACGACTAGGACACGGTCCTAACGGTAGGATCCCTGAACCTGTATTCCTACCCTTTATAGCTGCTACACTGCACCTACCATGAGCTACAGTGCTTCATGTGTGTTACCTCACTAACTCTCATAGCACCTCCACATGAATGTAGTTATTGGACAAATTTTGCATCAAAAAAGGACAATGGCTCAGGAATGTTATTTATGTCACATCACCCAGCGAGAGAAGTGACAGTGTCAGGAATATGTCTCTGCTTTCTCTCAGCCCCCTTTTCCTGTCTGGGGCTTTGCTGAAGCCTTTGGTAGAGAAGATGCAGATGGTCAAAGCGGAAGAGAGCCGTTCCAGAAGCTAAGGCCAAGGAACTCCCAAGATTCCATCACTTGGGGACAGAGTTAATGGAAGTAGGGGCCACGTAGCAAGTAATTCAAATTTTCCTGTGGTATTCCAGAGCTCTAGTTGCTGTCTTTAGCGCTTTTTGGTTGCCATGGCAGCAGATGCGACATTTCTTTCATGAGAAAAAAGGAAAAGAACCACATTTGGTCCTCAGTGGTTTTAGAAATATCTGTTCCCCAGATCTAACTAGTTTTGCTTGCATAGTAGTTACACTGAGGAAATCCTTAAATGGTAATCAAAGGGGAATAAACAGGGAGGTGGCAGAATGTGCTTCTCCAGAGCAACCGTATGCTGTGTGCTGTGACAGTTTGCAGGAGTGCAGGATACAGGGTGAGGCAGGCATACAGGACTTGAGACAAATCATCATCTCCTTAAGGCACCAGCGAGTCACCAAGATCTCAGTTGTCATTTTAATTCTGCTTCCAACTCCCTTCCCTAAGCAATCATACATGGTAGTGTGCTTGGCTTAGCAAAGGCTCAGCAAATGCTCTATAGAGGGGGAAACATGATACATAGAGAAAGAATTAAAATTTGGGGTGATAACTGCAATGAGGGGGTAGCCTCAGCATACCATGGAAGCAAAAATATTTGTGTTATTCCTGTAGTTTTCATGTATTTATCTATGTACACCCATAAACAAAGGTATATACATTTTCATTATTGCATTTTGAGCATTTACTTACATCATCATATAAACATTTACAGCCATCCAATTTCAGGGATCATCTAATATTCCAGTGAGTGGAAGGTTCATAGTCCCCTCTATAGGTTGACATTTCAGTTTTCTTCCTACAATTTTCATACCATTTTTCCATATTATAAAGGAAAGAGTTCTGTAGACTGACACATCTGAGGGGATTTGTTCACAACACAAAAATGCTTCATTCAGAAATGCCCATGTTCCTCATCACTATTTCCTTCTTTTTAGTGATTTTTTTGAAAAATGTGATGGTAATGGGAGGAAAAAAACATCTCAGTGAGGTACAGAATTGCCTTTACCCATCTCCCATTATCACCTGCCACATACAGTCTCCAAGAAATGGTGGTACCTCAGTTTTAGGGTCTATAAGATGGCCCTAGAGCCTCCACAGAGAAGCAAGAGCTAATCTCAACTTGTTCTGGAAGCGGTGGAATGTGGACTGTGATCCAGGGAGTCAATCCTGGGAATACGCGCCAAATGGATGATGGGTTGTCAGGGCAGGCGTGAATAACCGAACCCTAAGTCTGTGCTGCCAGAGATTCCTAACAATGTTCTCTCTCGTCATTTCCTGCAGAGCCATGTTTGACTATGACAAGAGCAAGGACAGTGGGCTGCCAAGTCAAGGACTTAGTTTTAAATACGGAGATATTCTCCATGTTATCAACGCCTCTGATGATGAGTGGTGGCAAGCCAGGAGAGTCACACTGGAGGGAGACAGTGAGGAGATGGGGGTCATCCCCAGCAAACGGAGGTGAGAATGTCTTTTCTGTTTCAGAGTATTTGCTTCTCAGCTACCCAGGGAGTGGAGATGAGGGAAGGTAAAGATGTGGCAAAAACTGTTCACAAAGTAACTATTTGAGTGGGATAGTCAGTCTGCAGGAAATGGTCAGTGGTGACAGGTGATGTGAATCACATAGTCTCACTCTTTTCATATTAGGGCTTTACCAAAACTGGTGACTGTGATAAGGCATAAAGGAAGAACGATCTGCTTACACTGCCTTCCTAAAACTTTTACTGGCGTTTACATGTTCAAGATGATGCTTATCGGTGTGTATGCTGATTTGCAAACTCAGAGGGGTTATTCCAGAGGCTCAAATTTACCAGATAATTTTATGAACGGCCAGGAGAAAGCCAAATAAGTAGATGATTTACCAGGTGAAGATCCTAGCTACACATTATCTCTAAATAGTAATGGAAAAAATAGTAAAAGCTTCCATTCCAAATTTAGATGCTTGGGCTATGAGCTGTCAGACACCTGAGGAGGCCTAAAGACTGGGTCTACAACTGTCTTTTACTGCTTAGGCTACTCGTGTTTCCACCCCACCCACACCTCCCCAGTTTCACTCAGATATTTAGTTCTATATGAGTTTCTTAAGCTTCTGATCACCGCCAGAGAGGAACTTTCCTTCACATGAATGTCTTTCGGCTCCAAGATACTTTCTAAGAATGATTACCTGCACCCTGGAAAAGAGACACTGTATGAAATCAAAGTCAGGAAAATGCTGGTCAAAGCAGCCACCAACTTTTCTTGAGCTGCAGGTTTCTCAAAGGACTCTCCTCATAGCCAGACACCCCAAAAACCTTGTTAAAAATCCTCAGTGTGGCTGAGTAGTCAAGGGCTGACACAGAGAGTAATTCAGTGACTGAGCTAGTACAAACCACAGTGGGAAGATGACAATTATACCCCAGGATAACCCCGTGGGGTATCTGCACCCCAGAGAAGCCTGGCCCCCCCCCATCTTTCTCTGCCTGAGCCACACAGCCTGAGAAAGAGCTTGGCAGGAGGGCACAGAAGCAGCTGAAACCCCAGGGGAATCCCACGCTCCATGCCCATGCCTGTGAATCCCCCACCAGCAGACAGACAGGTCTCTGGGATGCTAAGCCTCTGGGCTCCCAGATGATTGCCTGCCAGGGTTCTGAGAGGACATTCTGAGTTCCACTAGGGCTTGTAGTGTTTTCCGAAAGGTTGTGTATTCAAAGTAGCATCTCTCGGCACTAGTTTATATCCTGTGTTTTTCCATTTGCATTTACCTCAAGGAAAAAAGGTCAAGGGAACATGCATTTTTGTTTGCTTTGATTCAATTACTCAGAGCTGTCTGAGAAGCTGCTCCATAGAAGAAAGAGCCATGTTGGTGAACATGCCCCATGGGTGGAAATGGGGTGGAGGAAAGAGCGCCATGTGCAGACAGACTTCAGCTCATTTTAAAGAAATTCCTTTATGGCGCTGCCTAGAGATAGTATGGATTCCCTAGGAAGACAGTGAACTAGAAAAATCATTTTCACACCAAGGGAACGTTGTGAAAACTTAGATATGCCCACTCCCTCCCTCCATGACCCTCTCTCTCTCTGTCTCTCTCTCTCTGTCTCTCTCTCTCTGTCTCTCTCTCTCTCTCTCACACACACACACACACACACACACACACAGATTCTAATTCAGTCCATCTGCAATGGGTCCTGGAAATCCATATCTGTTTGTAAATTCCTCCAGGTAATTCTGGTAATAGAAGTTATCATGTCAGAAAATACTATAAAAGGAGGAAAGCTTTGGATGGGAATGTTGAACTGTATGATTTTCAGGCCCTTTCTAAACCTGAGGTCCTATGAGTTTAACCAATCTTGTTGATAGTCCTTCTTTTGTCCAACTTCACATCATTTCCCCCCAGAAACATTCTCAGTGCTATTCCACTTGAGGTGCTTTCCCAGCTCTGGTTGTCATTCTTAAGTCAGCTACTCTCCTGTTTTGAAAACCATCTTAACAACCATACTGGAAAAGAAGTTTGTCTACTGACTCTAATATTGATATTTCTTTGCATTCTACCCTATGAACGGTATAGTAGCTGCCCGTGTGTGCATGGGTGTGTGTTTCTGTCAAGTTTTCTCCTTAGAATTGTACTTCTTTCAAAAATGGTTACTATTATTGTTATAAATGTTTATAAAACTAACACACTCCATTATGGAAAAGTGAGAAATTTTAGAAAAATATAAAGAAAAAAGCCACTTCTAGTCATACCCCTCAAAGAGTTCTTCTGCAGTTATTTTAATGCAATTTAAAATCTATCATGAGCCTATCCTAGGCCTACTCTTTAATACTTCTAAGTGAGGCACTCTCATTTCATACTACATTCAGCATTTTAAAACTATAGCTCAGAATAAATGGTAGCTGATCCAAATGTGATTTACTATTAAACTGGCATTATTTTTTCACTCCTTAATTCCTCTCTAGCCCCTTCTCTGAGTGTAGTTCAGCTAGTAGTGCAGAAAAAAGGTATCATAATGGATAACATCAGTATATGACTTTACCCTTTACAAGAACGTTTCTCCATTGATGATTCTGTTTAATCATCCTAACAAACCAAGAAGAAGAATATGAAAATTACTGCCTTATCCCTTCTTTTTTTTCAGATGGTGAATAAATTTTATTCAACCAAACACTCCTAGAGCACAACAGATCCTGTTCTAAGCCCTTTATAATTACTTTGCTTAAATCTCATTACAACCCTAAGGAGGGGAGTAATATTATTATTATGGTTTCATAAATCAGGAGGTTGATGCATAGAGAGGTTAATTAACTTGCCTGAAATTGCCCAGCTAGTAAATGACACAACTGGGATTTGAATCCAGGCTACAGAACTGATGCTCTCTTAACTCTCATGCAACCCTGCCTTCCAAAATTAAAAAAATATAAGACTTCATATTTTTGAAGAATTCAAATTTAATTCAGCAGGCATTTCTCGAGCAACATCCGTGTGCCAGGTGCTATTGTCAGGTCGCTGTCTGGTGCCCAGTGTGTGTGGGACCGACACATAGCTATGGCACGGTGACACTGTGGGTGGGTCAGTGGGGCTCTACTGTAAAAACATGCTGGCCCATCAGCTCCTGCACTGCCATAACAGAATATGACAGACTGGGTGGTTTAAACAATAGACATTTATTTTTCACAGTTCTAGAAGCTAAAGGGTCCAAATTCAAGGCGCTGGTTGATTGGGTTCCCGGTGAGGGCCCTTTTTCTGCTTGGCCAATGGCCTTCTTGCTGTATCCTCACATGGCTGAGAGGTCCTTTCTCTCAAGTCTTGTCTTACAAGGACACTAATCCATTCGTGATGGCTCCACCCTCCTGACCTAATTACCCCCCAAAGACCTAAAAACATCACGTGGGAGGTAAGGGCTTCAACATATGAATTTTGTGGAGATACAAACATTCAGTCCATAGCAGGTATCAAAGGAAGATAAAAGGCAGCAGAGAGAAGGATGAATTCCATGTGATGACAGCACTGACTATGAATTGTGCTGGGTGCTTTCAAATACATGATTCCATTTAATCTTCACAAATCACTCATAAAGAAACTAAGGGTCAGAGAAGGTAAATAACTTGCCCAAGGATACACAGCCAGCCACTGGCTGAACCCAGGTCTCTCTAATAGCAAGACCAGATGGCTTTCCACTCCACCAAGAGTACACCAGGAGCCCTTGCTGACTAAGGAGCTCTTACTATGTTTCAGACACTGCGCTAAATAAATTTTTTTGTATTATCTCATTTAACATTCATCCTAATGTTTTGAAGTCTGTATTAATATTCTAATTCTGCCAGTATGAAACCTGAGATCCTAGGAGGTTGAATGACCTGCCTTAAGTCACAGAGCTAGGGAAATGGCAGATGCAGAATTCAAACCCAGATTTGTGTGATTTCAAAACCTGGATTCTTAGCATAGAATCTGTTTTCTGAGATTCCACAGCTTGTGAGTAGCCAAGCTAAGGATTTCTTTCAGAGTCTCTTAATCCAAGACTCTCTTCATTGCCCCCCAGTGACCAGTCACCAGGCTCTCAGGTGACAGCTTGCAGCTAGCATTGCATGAGGGTTTACTCACCAAGCCTTCTCAGCAAGCCTGGGCCAGTAGCGTCGGTAGCATTCTCATTCTCTCTGCACCAGGGCCTTGTGGAGCCCAGACGCAAGAACACCCAGTGCCAAATGACGTTCCCGCTATCCAGTGCTGTGGGGCTGACCTCATGATGTGTTTGGCCAGAACCTGAAAATGCCAAATGGGAGATGAGTGAAGGTGGAGGGAGACAGTCAGGCTCATTAAAGCGTGCCCACTTGGTACTCTCTGGAGATGCTAGGGATCAGAACCGATGGCTCAAATTTTGCCGTCTAGGTTTATTTTCAGTATTTGGGTCAGTGACTAAACTAGGGTGGAGAGAATTATTTCTGCTTTAAACAATCTAATTAATTGCTTGACTCTTGAGTGTGAGAGAAGTATGGCAGTATTTCCCATCATGATCCAGGATTTCTCTACAGGTGGTCCTCTGTTTCCTTAGGTGAAGATCTGTGGAGCTTAATATCATCTATTTGGACCAAAGGAGTCCATTTCATAAAATGATTACAGAAGGCGATGCTAAACTTTTACACAGATTTTTTTACCAACTGCAAAAGTCATGAAATGATGAATGACTTTTTTCAGAAACTCTGCTTGTTTGGGCAAGTCCCTTACTCTCTGAACCTTAGTTTTTACCTCCAGGTCAAGAACTTGTAGCCACCTTGAGGGTGTGTTCATTCTTTCTTTCTTTCATTCATTCCACAAAGATTCATTAAGCACCTACTATATGCCCATCTCCATCTAAGCCCTGGATCATTGTACAGGAATGTGAGGATGTAAGGGGAGTGGTGATTATCATTTGTGAACAGCTCAGCCCAGACTTGCACCTTGTACTGGCCTGAAAATCTCATGTGTATTGAAAATTCCCATTGTATAAGAGAGGCATGGAAGGTCTTTGAATGCTGTTTCCCAAACTTGAGTGGGTGTTAGCTATTAGCAAATGCCTAGTTACCCTATTTCTACCACTTTCTGATTTGGAAAACTTTAAGTCTCAGCTTGCCCAGCCATAAAATGGGGTCGCTAATACCTACATTACTTAGTTATTGTGGAGATCAAATGAGGTGATGTAAATGTGAAGGAATTTTTCACTAATAATTATATGTTAAAAGTTCAGCCACTACCTATTACCATCATTAATGAAACTTTCAACGCATGTGGAAAACAGAGCTTCTCAACTGCCTTCATGTATGAACCAAACCATGCCATCTACATAATTAAGGCTTTAAATATTTTTTTAACTTTTCCTATGACCCATTTGAAGATTAATAATAAACCATAGCACCTATCAGGTGTGCATGCTTGTGTATGTGTATGTCTGTCTGTATGTCTGTTTTACATTCTTCTCTTCACATTTTTTGCAGCCTTTTAAGATTAAAGATGAGCTATGAAAAATGACCTAAGAGGGACATTTCTTAAGAAATCTGAAAAAGTGTTAACTTAGAAACCAGGAGGTAAAAATTAGAATGCTCCTTCCAAACAATTCTTAGAATAGAATACTGAGTTCAGCCTAATATTATGCATATTTGGAGCCTGTGTGAGTTCCGTGGTCTTGTGCAGAGTTTATTTGCATAGCCCGATCAAATAACCATGTATTCTCTGCATGCTTATCATTTTGGCATCATGTACTTGTATTTCCCATAATTAGCCTGGTTAATGCAAAGAATCCAGGATAAAACTGGGGCTGTAGCCACAGTTTTAGAAGGATCCAAAGAGATGAATATGAATTAACATTTGCACTTGCATTAAAACTGAGAAAAACTGAAGCAGCTCGGAGCAGGCATTTTCTCATCGAGCATCTTTCCACTTGGCAGCTTATCTCGTCTGAAGTCTTCCTTGCACGCCTCCCAACTGGTGCCTGTTGGGTGCAAGTAGAAATGCTCAGTAGAACATATTGCTTTAATTAATCCGAGGTTAGATACGAAAAATTTTTGTTCAGCTGTTTCCACTCAAACATTCTACTCTCCCACTGAAATAAATATATTCTGAACCTTCGTTCTGTAACTATAGAAACCCTAATCATCACTGCATCTCAGCTGGAAACACAAAAGAGCCCTCAGTTAAAAAGGAGTATGTTGTTAATTATTGACCTATGAATAGCTTAGATTTCATAAACCATTAATTTCTGTAGATTCAGAGGTTTTCCCCTCTCTCTCTTTTTTCCCCCTCCATTTTTGAAATTAGACCTAAACCATATTTAAACAAAAAGTCGTGTTCAAACAATGCGAAGAATTTTAGTTCAGCATTTATTAAAGCCTTGCTGCATTACACCCTGGAGCTGTATGTGGGCTTGCCCTCACGGAGCGTGCACCCTGCGTGTGCGATGCAAAACTAAACACAGGAGACAGGAGATCATACTGACCTCAAGATGCAAACGTGTGCTCTTGCAGCTTAGAGGATGGAATGCTCATGTCTAACTCAAGAGGCTCAAAAAAGAAAAGCAGGGAGATATTTAGCTTTCTCTCTTTTCCTCTTTTTCAAACCCATCCTTCAATAGGCACAAGTCCCACCAATTTTATTTTACTAATATTTCTAAAATCTTCCCTGTCCTCCACCTCATTATCATTTCTCATCATTTCTTGCCTGGAAAATGGCAATCGCTTCTAAGTAAGCTTCCTGCTTCCCACCATCCCTGCCTGCCTCCAGCCTGTCTTCCTCCTCCACCAGGGTCATTTATTTGAAATGCTAATCTAGTCTATCACTTCTCTGCTTTCTATCTCATAAGAACTCATGAAGTTACCCAAGGCAAAAACCCAGGTCCTTAGTGAGGATGGACACCCTTTGTAGAGGCCGCACCCTCTCCCCCATCTCACATGCCTGTCTGTACTGGGCGCGTCAGAATCTCCCTGCAATCTTCAGCTTGCTTAATCCTCAGGTCATGGTACATGTGGTCCCTCTTGTCTGGGACATTATCCCTGAACTCTTCCTACTAACAAGCTCTTATCCTTCAAGTCTCACATACATTGGCCTCACTCCCACACTGCTATCAACAGTCTTTCTGGGCAGGATTATCAGCCTTATGTCTCTGCTGCCCAAAGCATGTTTCTGTGTGTTCATTGCAGTCATGTTTTTAAATTTTTTTTCTTTGTCCCACAAACCCCTTGCCTGACACATGGTAGGCACTCAATCAGTGTTTGCTGAATGAATGAAGTGACAGGTAAAGTAATGAAATCTGCAAAGATGACAAGAGAAGGACACTGGGGAAGAGGGGAAATTCAAGGTTATCTATAACATATTTGGTTTTAGGGTGAAGAGAAATACCCTCTCGTTCTTAAAGAGAAGGGAAGATAAAGGAAACAAAAAGCACAGAGGGTAGAGATGAGGAGAGCAGAGGAGAGGAGAGAAGCCCCCTTAGTCTCCACTTTTAGGTCTTCACCTCTACGAACTGTGATTTCTTGAAATAGATTTTGATTGATTGATTCAGCCATTTAAACAACAAATATCAGTTTTTCATCCTCTGTGTTCCTTCAAATACTGTGACTTTCAGTACATGTAACACAGAAATGTCAAGGGATGCATTAGCTAGAAGGTATTATACCAAGACTTTTTATACTGAACAAAGGAACAGAAATAGTTAAGAACACATTTTATGTGAGCTTAGGATAAGAAGCAGAGGTGTACTTCATTTAATAAGAAATTTAATCTTAAATGCCTTGCCACATGATAACCTCTAATTTTTCTGTTTTCCTAGGGTGGAAAGAAAGGAACGTGCCCGATTGAAGACAGTGAAGTTTAACGCAAAACCTGGAGTGATTGATTCAAAAGGGGTAGGTACGAAATAATCGAAACATTAAGTTATCTCGGTTACCATGGATTTGACTATAATTAACATTTAGGCTTTCAGTAGCAAACAAATTATGGAGCTACCAGACAGTACAGCACTCTTAGAAATGTATTGCTAAAAGTAATAATATAATTTCTGATGAAGTAGATTTTTGATAAATATATTAAATACTGAGGGTAAAGCTGCTAGTAGTCAGCAGAAATAATGTGTTGATGAAGGTGGTATAATGATTATAATGAAGAAGAAAAAGGATAGTATAGATGTTTTCATTAATATTTTTTCTTGTGAGTTAGATGTTCTAAAATGATGAATTTCATAAAAGATACCTGCTCATCATAAAATATGTATAGTCTGTTACATATTATAAAATTAAGATTACAGTCATGGAGATATACATATGGATCATCTAAGTGAATACGTGGATTGTTGTGACAGACATAAGATAGGAGGGAATTAACAAATGAAATTTAATCACCAAAATTAAAATATTTACTTATATGCACATGTATCTTTCTTTAATAACACCTTTAATGAGATATAATTCACATAGCGTACAATTCAACAATTTAAAGTATGCAGTCCAAAGGTTTTAGTATACTTAGCAGTCATCACCACAATCAATTTTATAACATTTCATCACCCCATGAAGGAATCTGAAAACAGTCACTTCCCATTTCCCCAAATCCACCCCCACCTAGCCCTAGGCAACTACTAATCTACTTTGTCTCTATAGATTTGCCTATTCTGGATATTTCATATATATGGAATCATACACTATGTAGTCTTTTCTGACTACTTCTTTCACTTTGCATAATGTTCTCAAAGTGCATCTATGTTGTAGCTTGTGTAAGTACTTTATCTCTTTTCATTGCCAAATAATACTCCATTATATGTATACACCTCATTCAAGTTATCCATTCATCAGTTGATAGACTCTTGGGATGTTTCCACTTTTGGGCTATTAAGGATAATGCTGCTGTGAACATTTGCATGCAAATTTTTGTGGAAGCATATGTTCTTATTTGTACTGGGGATGTACCTAGGAGTGGAATTGCTGAGTCATCTGACAACACTATGTTTAACATTCTGAGGAACCTTCAGACTATTTTCCAAGGTAGTGGTACCAGTTAACATTCTCACCATCAATGTATGGTGAGGGTTCCAATTTCTCACCACCAACACTTGTTATTATATATCTTTTGGCTTATACCCATCCTCTTTGGTCTGAAGTGGTATCTCATTGTAGTTACAGTTTGCATTTCCCTAATGACCATTGGTGTTGAGCATCTTTTCATATGCTGATTGGCCATTTGTATATCTTCTTTGGAGAAATGTCTATTCAGATCCTTTGCTATTTTTAAACTGGGTTCTTTAGTTGTTGTTAAATTGTAGAAGTTCTTTCTATATTCTGGATATTAATCTCTTATCAAATATATGCTTTCCAAATATATGCATGTCTAGCTCTGTCATGCAGAGATGACAATAGAAGGACACTGGAGAAAAGGAAAAGTCAGGATTATCTATATGTTTGCTTTTGAAGTGAAGGGACATACCCTGATATTCTTAAAGGGAAGGGAAGAAAAGGAAACCAAAAGAAAAGAGGAGCAGAGATCAGGCGAAAACAGGAGAGGCTCACTTAGCCTCCCTTTTTTGTCCACATTTTCTCCCATTCAGTGAGCTGTCTTTTCTCTCTTCTGATAGTGCCCTGGGATGCATGCAAGTTTCTAATCTTAAAAGAAGTCCAATTAATCTACTTTTTTATTCTGCTACTATGCTTTGGTGTCATATCTAAGAAACCATTGCCTAATACAAGTTCATGAAGATTCATGTCCACATTTTCCTCTTAGAGTTTTATACTTTCAGCTCTTACATTTATGTGTTTGATCCATTTTTAATTAACTTTCATATATGACGTGAAGTAGGGTTCCAATTTCATTCTTTCACACGTGAGTTGTCTGCTTAGTTTCATTTTTGGATTGTTCACTGCAAGTGAATAGAACTGTAATTATTTTGTATACCAATCTTATTTCCTGCTACCTTGCTGAGTCCATTTATTAGTTCTAATAGTTTTTTTTTTAGTGGATTCCTTAGCATTTTCTTTATACAAGATCATGTCATAGGTGTAAAGAGAGAGTTTGACTTCTTTCTAATCGGATGACTTTTCTTTGTCATTCCTGACTGCTTTAGCTAAAACCCCCAGTGCAATATTGGATGGAAGTGGTGAGAACAACCATCCTCATCTTGTTCCTGACCTTAAGGGGAAAGCATTCAGTCTTTCACCATTAAGTAGTATATTAGCTGTGAGTGCTACAGTTTTTTAATCTATTTTTAAGTGATATACTATACTTTATTGCCATATTGTAAAATACCTCCCCCTTTTCCTATTCTCTTTCCCTTCATCTCCTTTCCTGTACTTTTCTGTCCTAACAATTCTGTCTTGTGAGCATCACAGAACCACAAAGTATGGTCTATAGATGTCACCATGAAAAACAAGAAGAAAAGCTCTCATTTCTCAAGACTTATGAGCCCCAAACCACAACACTGACCTTTGTAGAAGTGTCATCTGGAGCTCAGCTATTGACATAATAATTTACTCTCCCTTAAAACATTCGGGTGAGGTAGGAACTTAGTTAAACATATGGTGTCACTCTAAAAAAAAAAAAAAAGAAGTGTATATGACATCATGCCTGGAGTCCTTTCAAACAAATACTGTTTGTAGACAAAGATGTAGGATATTTCAATGCTTCTTGGTGAGAATTTAAGGATAGATCTCCTCTTTATTTCATATATATAGTTGAAAATATCAGAGAATTTTTGTTGAATACCTACCATGTGCCAGACACAAAGCTAGAACTTGTGACAAATACAAAGTATAACACAGGCCCTTTTCCTCAAGAATTTGTAACATCAATGAGAGCCCAGCTGTCTTTGTAATAAGGCCAAAATTGGTGTGTTGTGCTTTTTAATCATATTGTTACATATTATTAGGTATGTGCCAATGAATATAATTCAATTCTTGGACTTGAAAGACTGTCGAAAGAAAGGCAGTGATCAAGTGGAAAGGAAAACCCAGACAGAAAGTCATGGGGGTCACGTAACCTGCAATGGTTTCAGTTCATTCAGTCACACTGTTCTCCGGGACATTAGCAAAATGACAGCTGTGAACCACATGGAGGTTGTCAAACTAGCTTCATTTCCTATGTTGACTGGTGGATTGATCGTTTCTACTTGAATATTGTACTGAAAGTGATTCTGAGACTACATATGACCTCAGCAGGGAACACAAAGCCCCATGATCGATTAGTCATCCCAACACAACAATGGGAATTGTTCTCTATTGGAGGTCCCTGGATCCAGTGATTCTTAAGGTGCCTTCCGCGGGAGATTTCCATGATCCTATGAATTAAGAAATAATGAACCACAGTTTTGTGAACCCCATGAGAACAATACTCCAATGAGGAAACTCTTACTCAGAGGTAGAAAGGAAAGGACAATTAAGAGAAAGTGCTCTGAAGAAAGGAGAGCCCAGCTTTGTGGAGAGCGGGGAGGCTAGAGCAGGAGCAGCTGCTCACTTTGAGCCAAGGACAAGGACTACAGAAATAAGTCATTGTTATGAGAGCCTCAGTCTGGGACCCTGGAGTAAGGCCAGCATAAACTGAGGAGGAAAACTGTTCGCAATAAGAAAGAGAACGCGATATTTAAAATAACCTTATCATCAGCTGGCATTTACACAGCCCTGTGAAATGTGGTGAAATCAGAGTGAAAGACCTCAGAGCTTAAAATCAGTTAGTATGTATGAAGCAGGCTATGACAAGAGCCTTATTAGTAGGATGTGCAAGAGCTGTAGAGTCCAATTAATGGGAATAGGAATGACCAGAGAGCACACTTCACAGAAGAACTGCAGCTTCAACCGGCCCATCAGTGCTTGAGTTACTCCAGATCTACCCACTGATTTGAAACTCTTGAGAGCTGCAAAGTGGCAGGCACTGTTCTGAGTGTTTTGTGGGACAGCAAGATAACTAAAAAGGTGAGGTCTCTCATCTGGAAGAGTTCACAAAGAGAAATATAAGCAGCCAAACAATGGCAATACAGTTACCACTGATGATCTCCATAAATGTAGGGAATTAATCATCTTTATTTCAAATACCAGGAGACCGAGCCTCAGGAAGATGTAAGTAATTTACCTAAGATGACACAGCTAGTAGGTGCCAGAGTTAGCCTTACATTCAGATCATTTTGACCTTTCCTGTTCTTCACACTATCCCTTATTCTGGTGGAGGTCAGAAGAAGGCTGGAGTAACCAAGTATGCCTCAGATAGGATAGAAGATTTCAAAGAGAAGGTGACATTTGAGCAAGACCTTGAAGTTTAGGTTAGAGTTCGCCACACATAGGGAACAGCATCAGCATGAAGGTGGAAACTATGGGCAGGCAGGAGTAAGGCCAAGCAGATCAGGGTCACCAGATAGATGGTGTGGATGGTGTGGTGGGAATTGTAGCAAATGGGGCTGACAAGGAAGGGTTGGATGGTCAGGAAGCTTGGGTGGAGAACCTGACTGTGAGCTTTGACGCTCATTAATTTGAGAGTATCCATGAGGAATTCTGAGGTTTTCCACATGAAAGAGCCTGCTTGCTACAAATGAAATGCCCAGGCTTTCTGTCCACTCCGTGTGCCTTCCCCAGGTCTGCGTCTACACATGCAAAGACAAGTGCAGAGCTGTGACAGCACCCCAGACCATTCCAGTCTACCCAGACCCATAAGCTCCAGCGGCCATCATTTTGGATGGGTCTCCTTAAGGAACATGTCAGTTCCCAAGCTGGGCTTTCCTGCGGGTGTCACTTAAATTCCTAATGAGTCTCCATTCAAACTAGCCTCTGGTGAAAATGTAATCACCCCCATAAATCCTTTCATTGTTCTTCTTTTTTCATCCATTTCCTAATCAGCTACTCTGTTACTTGTGGAGACATTTAGGAAATGGTGTGATCTTCAGAATCAAGCTGTTCTCCAGGGAAAAATCAATGAGTATTTAGTGGCTTATGCTAAATCTTGTTTTATTTTTATTTAAAAATACCTATAATTTAAGGAAGGGAAGTATATGTCTGAAAGTATATGAGCGTTATCAGTGTGCTTACTAAATGTCAGCAGTGTGCAATGCGTAAGTGTCCCCACTGCACTGTAAATCCTTTCTAAAAGTAAGGTAGGCTATACACAAATAACTAGTCCTATTTATTCACAGGCTGGTACAAAACAGAGATGAGAGATGATATTCGAAGTAGTAGGCATGTCCATTATAAAGGCTCAGACAGCTTACATAAATCTCTTGATCACCACAACAAATCTGAAGGGAAATCATTTATTCCCTCTTTATAGACTTAAAGAAACTGGGGCTTAGAGAAGTGAAGAAATCTGAACCTTTATCAGATGGATTCCAAACCCATAATCTCTTTAATATGGCATGCTCTCTTCCCTATTAAAATCATGTGATACTTGTGCATTTTAAGAAAAACAAGTAAGTAAATGGGATTCGGTTTAGCTTTGTCAAAAACTAACTTGGGCATAAACTTAAATCCTGAAAGGTGGAAGTAATTTCCTCAGTGATGCACCTCTTTCTGAGTGAGAAAATTTCTGAGGTGAGCTTGGGGCTGTACACTTTCTCTATTGTGGCTTGCCAGAATAAAATGAGGGGACATGGGAAACATGTTCATTCAGTCATTTAATAAACCTTTATTAGATGCCAATATGAGACCGCTTGCTAGGCAGTATGGCCCACGGTGAATAAGACCTGGCTGCTGCCTTGAGGGGGCAGGGTTACTCCAGGAGATACAGAGTCCTGCAAGGAGGAAGCTATTAATACCAAACACAAGCGCAGGAAACTTGCTCTGAAGTTCAGAGCAGAAAGAGATTCTGGCTTGGAAGCTGGGGGAATCTGAAGTGGAGGGCCTTGAAGAATCAGTAAAATTCTCAAGGGGTGGGCAGTGGGGTAGGAATAGAATACAGGGTATGCAGGAAATAAAACATGGTTTGTGTTCATTGCAAGCAACAGTTCATGAAGGATAATAAAAGGACTTAAATCTGGCAAGTAAGACTCAAGTCATTTCTGGTACCTTCATTTTCCAGGAAATTTGTACTTTATCCTATAGACAGTAAAGAATTGTTAATGGTGTGGCCAGACCCAACCTCAGAGTGATTTCCTCTGAGCTAACACCCTGAATGTATCTGTATTGTTGCCTAAATATCACTCCCAGGCAAAGGTCCAAACGTACCCATCTTTGTAAGGCACCTGGCAGCGAGCACAATGTCTAGCAGGCATGCATGGGCTTCTCAATCCATACTTCTTAGAGGAAAGGGAAGCAAATGATCAGAAGTAGGTTTCCGAGAGATCAATCTGGCAGCTGCACAAAAGATGGATTGGAGAAATGTATTGCAGTATTCAGGGCATGAGATTATGAAAATCTTAACTAAAAACGGTGGCCAAAGGAAAATAGAAAACTGTTGCTCAAAAGATCAGAAAGGACTGTCATCCTAGACAGTCTGACCGAGTGGTTCCTAATAATATTGTTTCTTTTTCCAAAGCCTGGATGTTGATGGTGAGAGGGGGTGGGGCAGAGATGAATCTCTAGTGGTAGGATGAGAGCAGGCTGAACTCAGCAGGCGGTCTCCCGGAACCCAGCTGGAGCTGGCATTGAGAAATCTCAGTTCTACTCCATAAATTCTTGGAAATTTCCATGTGGCCCTCGCCTCCTACTATGTCATTTATAGGTGAAGAAGCTGAGAATCATTTTTCTGGGACACACAGAGAGTTTGTACCAGAGCCTGCCATTGTATCATTTATCCAAAAAGTGACTTGACAGTGTTTTGTTAGCAAGAGAGGAATTATGTTTGCCTCACCAGGGTGAGTTATGAGGATTGCTTTTGTAGCAGCTTCAAAGTGACATTTTGAGTTTCAAGGGAAAAAGTCATTACTGCCCTCAGAAGAAACCTCCTTAATAGAGCTAGTCTTGGAATGGCCGCAGCCTGCTGAGGAGCTCAGATGTTGCAAGGTGACCTAGAGATTCAGGAAGGAGGGGTGGAAGGAAAGCCATATTGCCCCTCTCCAAAGAACATCAGAAAGGCAACATTGCCCCTCAGTTCGTCCACTCCAGAAAGGCTCTAGTTGTTTATTTCCAGTCCCTACGTAGGGATAGCTCCCTAATTGGTCTTCCTGGCTTTAATCTCTGATTCCTTCCCCACCCTGCATGCAGTATGGCTTTAACCAGACTAACATTTTTATATAAAGAACAAAGATATGGCTCTGTCCAGGGAATCTGCAGTGTCGCTAGCCCAGCCTGGCGGGAGCTGTGAACTCGTATCTTCTTTTGAATGTGATAATCATATTTGTCCAAATTTTGAGCTCCCGTGTCCCCCGAGAACCAAGTGAGCAACACATAGATAACTCTCGGATAAATTAGGAGTTAGCAGCTTCTCTGCAGATGATTCTCAGAGGAGCCTACAACTGAGTTTCCTTCTCTGATACATGTAAAGAAGTTCCCTATCTGAACCTTGAAAGCCGACTGAACTCGATGAACATTTCTTAAATGAATAAAATCATTTTGTTTAAATGAATAAAATCTAGTCCTTAGATTCCAAATCTCCTTTTGCACAGAAAGAGGAGAGTTGCCACAACTGTGTCCTGTACCCACTTGCATAATGTGCGCTTCTGACCACGTGTTTGCTGACTTTGTGGCTGGGTGGGAAGGTGGAGGTCAGAGCAGCACTGATTCCAGCCCACCTCTCCTGCCCTGCTGTTGACTGCAAATCAGGATTGTTCCCAGGGTCTCTGCTATATTGTGTAACTACCTGTGGGAAGGTCCAGAACAGACTTGATCAGTGCTTACTGTATCAGAGAACCACTGCATTTAATTCAGTTCCCTGGTTTCTCTGAAGATCAGCAGATTGCCTCTTTTTCCACAGGTTATTTTTATAGGTATTGCTCATTTACTCCTTACAAAAATCCCATGAAATACAAATTCTTAATATACTCATTTTACAGATGAGAAACTGAAGTTCAGAAAGGATTAAAAAACTTATCGAAACTCACAGAGCTAGTAAGTGGTAGAGCTGGGCCCCGCCTGATGACATATGGCGTGAGCAAAGTAGAATAATTGATTCTTTAAGGCATTTTTATGTATGAACTCATTGTAGATGTTATTAGCATAGTTAATTCTATCTGTTCAATTAGTGATGCTGGAGCTGTAGTAATACAAATAGGAGATGTATAATTTGTGGTTATATAAATAACGAGTATAGTTTCATCAGATGAGAACATTAAGCTTTTGTTACATTTTCTTCCCACTATTAATTCAGAATGTTAAGTATTATTCAGAAAATTTGGCTCAAACCCATTTCTACTTTGGGAGTTATTCATGAATCAATTCTGATTCACTACAGGACTTCCTTTAACCTGAACCTTTAAGGTAACAGGCCTAGAGTCACACCTTAGAGCTTACGTGTTTCACTTTCACAAACATTTTTAAAACATCAATACTGAAAGATAAAGATACGGAAATGGCTGTTTGATCGTCTGACTTTCTCATTACAGTAATTATAGCCAGACTCTGAGCAAGCAAAAATAGTATATCTTGTCTCTTTTCAACAGTACCCTGTTTATATGTGGGTAGAGTCTTTTTTTTTAATGACAGATCATGTAATATCTGAAACATTTTCAACAATAGCTTCCAGTATGTTCTTAATACTCATTAAAGCTACCTAATTACTTTGTCTTTTCATTAAAAATAAAGAAAGAAATAAGGCTCTGAAATTAGACTGTCCTGGATTCTATTCTTAGCTTTCCTAACTATGTGATCTGGAACCAGTAGCTTCTCTTTCTGAGACTGATTTTTCAACTGCAATAATAAAAATCTCAGGAATAAATTGCAAGTTCCTTGAAGGTGGTGAATGTGATTTACTAGGGCCTAAAAAAGTTCATGGCACCTGACCAATAATTATTAAATTAAATAATGTAAGAATAAAGGTGATGTATTGGGAGAAAAATTATGTAAATTAGAAGGTACTGTCCCATGTTTTTTGCTGTAGTTTGTGAATGGAGAACTGAACAATTTACTGTTGCTTTTAAAGGAAGGTTCTCTTGATCTGAGTGTTATTTTCTTTCATTTCACTAAACAGGTTTTGAGTTTCACCCATATACAGGATATTGTTCAGGCCATCGAGCAGGGACATGAATGAGTGAAGCACCACATCTGCCATCCCAGAACTGATCATTCCGTGCACACGCACACACACACACACACACACACATACACATACACATACACACGTACACCCTGCTATAGTATAAGACAAAAAAGTTTAGTGAGAGGTGTACAGCCTAATAATGGAGATTCAAAGCAGAAGGGTGCCTCCTCTGAGGGACAGCAATTAAGAAATGGATGCATGAAGAGAGAGCATTTTAGCCAATTCTGTGAGGATTGAGTAAGATTTCAACAACTGTTGAGTAAGTGCAGTTTTCTTACTTAGAAAATAGTAGAAGCCAAAGTAAAGGAGTATACAGCATGGGGAACAGAATCAATAATATTGTTGTCACTTGCTATGGTGACAGAAGGTAATTATACTTATCACGGTGAGCATTTTGTAATGTATGTAAATGTTGGATCACTATGTTGTACACCGGAAACTATTGTAATATTATGTCAACTATACTTCAGTTCTGTAAATAAAAGTCAACAGAGGAGAGGATGTCTGGCAACCAGCAAGTTCTCCATTTGACTGGAACACAACATACACAAGGGGGCAGCTGGGGAAGTCAGGCTGGAAATGCAGCTGAGGCCTGATAATGGAGGGTATTGAATAACCCTTAAAGAAAAGTTCAAGGAGGCCATTCTTTCTTTTCTAGGGCACCCTAGAAGGTTGTGTGGATAGAGTGTTGACAGGGTATGTTTGTGGATAAAGAGATTGGCTTTTGTTGCTGGGAGGGAGGGTGGTGGTACCTGGAGAGACCGGAGCGGAAGGCACCTTGGCCACGGGCAGTGGCAGGACCACAGAGGCCTCATCAGAGGGACTGGAGGGAGGCTACAGGCAGCAATGGCAGTTAGCAGACAATGTGAAAATGTCACTTGTGAATATCTGCTGCCAATTAGTGAAGATCTGTCAGTAATTCACAGCAAGAGTGGTGAAAGGCATATTGTGCAAAGCAGCAGCACCCACTGGGATGACAGTGGCCAGGAGAGTGACCCCCAGCAGGGTCAGACTCGAAATCAAACCTTTGTATTTAGGCCCATCCTCAAGCAGCTCTCTCCCGACACCCACCTCAAGACCTTTGCCTTACCTGCCGCCTGAAGCTGTTGGCAGCAGTCGCTCTGTGCTCTTGGTGATTGTCACCAGTTTATGCATGAGACTGAAATAACCACTGAATCTGACTGAAAATCCACCCAGGCCAGAACCAATAAAACTGTCACTAAAATAATCTCTAAAAAAAGAAACCAAATTTAGACCAATAGCAAAGTTAAAAGCAGAAAAGTAGTTGTGATAGATCCGCTCCTCTGGGATTAAGAAATTCTTCGTGGATTCTAGTAATAAGTCCTCCTATTTGCAGAGAACTTTGATGAATTATCCATTTCATTAGATGAGGAGGCAGGGTCAGAGGAGCAGGAAACCTCTCCCCACACAGTGCTGTCCTTTGGAGGTGCATGAACACCATTTATTTAGCAGATGCACACAAGGTGTCTGTCATGTCCAGCACTGGACTAGGGTTGGAGGAAAACAAAGATGTTTGAGCGCTTGCCCTTACTCTTGGCAAACAATGAATGGGAAAGCTTTAGATTATCTTGGAAGTTGGCACTCTGGATGCATCTTCTGTTCCTCTCACGCAGTCAGAAGACCTAGTACCACGATCCTTAGCTATGCCACTGGCCGTGTCATCTGAGGCAGGACAAGCACTCATCCATAAAATGGGGCTAGGAAAGGGGTTCAGTAACCTTACTTCATTAGGATATGAGATAAACTCACCTAAAGAGACATAGTGTGAAGGATTTTAAGCCCAATCAAAATCACACTCCTCAAGAAACACCTTTGAGTAGCCCACTCATCTGTCTGTCTACCTATTGTCATGTAATAAGCATGAGCTGCCCCCTAACATGAAAGTAGGAGGAAACGACAAAAGGCCCATCATGCTCAGGATTGTGACTTAGCTCATTCTGCATGCTTGAGGCCCATTTGGGGGCGACATGACCTCCGCACTTCAAGGGCATTGGTATAAGTGGGTGACGGTGGGGAAGCAAGGGGAAGCGTCCTCCATTTGTTAGTAGTCATGATGCATAAGGCAAACAGCCTCCATTCCTTTAGAGTTCTGGGAAGCTTGGGTGTCGCGCTGCCAAGTGAGAACTCACGTCTATTACAAGCCCTCTTCCATGTAAGCTACAGCCTATCTCACTTGAAAAGGAGGAAAAAACTTGCAGGTGTGCTGTTCGCCTTTCATATTGTGACAATCTCGCAAATATTTGTAGAGATTCTGCTGCCACTTGTTGACACTGGTGTTTGGATGTTCTTGATGCGAATAGGTGTTTCTCCTGGAAAGACCCAGGAAGCCACTGTCTCTCTCTGTAATTGGCTTGTACTCACCTGTCATGAGAAATTAGCGGCCTAATGAGATTGGAGCAGGCGTTTGTTCCAACAGAGTTCATCACTTCTCATTCGTGGCGGACGCATTCTTTGACAGCTCCCCAGCCCTCAGGCCCTCGTGGGGGTGGAATGCTGGGAGCACAAGCCCAAACTGCAGTCAGAAAATAAATACAGGCATTGATGATTGCTATTCGGTGGGGTCATTGCTTTGTTTAAGGGAAGTCGGTCTCCTTTCCCCTAACTGAGCCCCAAGGGCTGACTGAACTTCTGCGTTTACTCCCTTCTAAGGGTTAGGCAAAGTTCACATTTGGGGAATAAAGGGTTTGTCTTTGATCAGTATTTCTAAAATGTGATTACAAATATAACAAAAATTTATTGAAGTTTATAAGTCAAGCATTTTACAAAGTAGATTGTAAGGATTTTTCTCATTAAATCCTCACAACAACCCTATGAGGTGAAGGCTTTATATGGGTCTTTTAGAGAAAATCATTCTGTTCTCTCTGTGTTACCTAAAATCTTTTATGATGATGCTCCCTAAATATACATAAACATAAAATTGAGTACAAATACCTTATCCTTATAGCTCTTAACGTCTCCAAAGTTAAAATAAACTTATAAATTAAATCCATATATATTTGTCATAGTAACAAAATTCAAGATCACAATGTTAAGGTGACCGGGATGCTTTAGTAACACTTAACCCACTTAACCTTTACCCACCATGTAAACATGGTAGTGACTGCGGTGTGCTCTTTTCGTCTGAGTTGTATGTGCCGGGTGTTAGGTGAAGGCTCGGCGCTCACACCCTGTCTCTCTGCAGGCAGCCCCCTGCAGAAGCACCACAGAGGTCCCAGGCTGGCTCTCACTCTCCCTGTTTACCCAGCTCAGACCCCTTAGGAGTTGTTGAATTAATAATTACAGCCCTCGGTTATC
This sequence comes from Manis pentadactyla, assembly GCF_030020395.1. Lineage (NCBI taxonomy): Eukaryota > Metazoa > Chordata > Mammalia > Pholidota > Manidae > Manis > Manis pentadactyla. The sequence continues at coordinate 31,920,744 of NC_080027.1, forward strand.
ACACTATTGACACATTCTGTGGCTAAATCCAAGCTTGACAGTTTTCCTGGCCTGCCTCACTGAGCGGGGCTCAGATCTACTCTCCTGGCGCTGTCTGCAGGTAGGTGCCTGGAGCAGAACTCTGTCCAGCCCCATCCAAATTGAATCATGCTATTTTTAATCTACTGTAGGCTGAGAAACCCAAGGAGTAAGCCTTTTTTTTCCCCTATCAAAGTGGATAAGACTTTGATGGGTAGATTTTGTGACTTCTCTGTCAGCTGCAAAATGCTCCCTCATTGGAATGTATAATCCAAATACTTGAAGGTGCTGATTGCGTGCTGAAAGAGTGGTTTCTGAACTCGACATGTGGTTTCTGCAGGAAAAAAAAAATCGTCCTGCTCATTTATTGCTTGATTATTTCTTGACCAGAAGTACACAGTAGTACTACCTGTAACTGAGGGGTCACAGGGCAAAGGCCACAGCTGCCTCGGGGGCACTTTGCTGTTTCTCTGCCCACCTTTCCTAAATCCTATGCTTCCTTCCAGGCAGCTTCACAGGCCAGGGGGGAGGTGGAGGGAAGAAGAGGTGGCTTGGCACCCCCTGTTAGAGAGGCTTTTACTCTTCCAGAACCGAGCTTTGCTATTTTTCCACCTGACCATCTCCTATTCCTTCAAGTAAGTCCCAGCTAAAACACGGCCTCTGAGCCTTCGCCAGCTTCCCCAGAGGCCCTTGCTGCCTCCTTGGTGCCCTCATATCTTGTACAAACCCCATCAAAGCAATTATAACATAGGGTGGTGATGATCTGCTTAACTGTGAGCTCCTCATTTGTGTTTACAATATTTAACTATAAAAACAATATTTACTATAGCCATATTGTTGCAGAAGGGATACATATGGGGAATAAAACTCATCCCACATACTATTCAGCAAGAGAAAGTGTGCTTTTGCAATTCTTCTTCCAGAGGGGGAACGTTTTTCTCATTGCAGCAGACACTATTGGACAGTGGACCTGGGAATATGTTTGGTAAAATCAATAAATGCCTGTGGAATAAAAATAATTCTTTATTAATCACTTAGCCTGGCTAAGCCCATACATGCCTGGTTGCAGATGGAGGTATTAGATTCTTCAAGTAAAGGATTGCTGCCAAACGTAGTGTCTTCTGCTAGGATATGCACTGCAGCCCCTGAAGTGAGGATTGATGATGAGTAAGGAGTATTAAGTGTTGTTTATCAGATGCCAACTATTTGCTAGGCACCATGCTAAGTGATGCAAGAGCATTTTCCCCCAAGGGGAGTGCAGTTGTTACGTGAATGGAATTTCCAAACATACAAAAATCCCTCCCCTTAAACCAGGAGAGTAGCAAGAAGGATAGAGAAAAAGTGACAGAAATGCACAAGCAAGGGATCAAGGACTATTGCCAAGCCTCCGGTGAAAATTTCCTCCCCGGGCCCAAGGAGTATTCTCTTTGGCTTTAAAATGACAATCGGTTACAATGACAGACACACCCAGTGATCCCTAGTATCTAGTCCAGAAATGATAATGAGCCTGCTGGGCTCTGACAGGAGCATGAATAGGAAAGGTGCGGGGAAGTGGGGGAGCTTGGGTGTGAGAAAAAGAAAGGGGTAAAGAGAGACTGTTCTTAAAAGGAAGTGTTGGGGAGTTTGAAGGTGTTTTTCTCCCTTGAGGCATGTGTGTGTTTTCCTGTTTGTTTTTTTTATCTCTGCACTCTAAAATCTTAGAGGAATTCAAACCTTGGCCAAGTGAAAACCTGCGCTTTTATCAGCTACTGTTCAAAGTCCAGCAACCAGTGTTCAATTTTTCTCTCCCCATAAAATGAACCATTAAGAAATCCTTGGGCCACTCACACCCTCTCACATTAAAACTATGATACGCTTCTCTGATGGGCTCTGCTTGTCTTTGCAAACACAGCCCATGAGCATATAGCATTTGAATCCACCTGAATGGAAATGTGTAGATGGAAGGCCCAGGTGGGGCTAGATGAAAGTACCCCGGACAGAACCACCTTCCCACTCCCCTGCCTGGTGACCCAGCTCCCAGACAGAGCCCTAATCCCTGGGACCCGTCCTGCAGAGACAGGACTACTGGCTGAGGGCCAGCAGCCTCAGCTGGAGCCGTCATGGATCTGCTTCTGTTTGTTAGTTAACCCTCCATTCATTCAAGCTTGAGGCGCGAATTATTCAATCGGGCACAACTTTACAAAGAATACTATTTATTATTGTAGTTATCATTTGCCCTCACCTACTCCTGACACGTGGTGGCTGCAAGTGACCTCTTGCGCTCAGGGTCTGGAGTTGACATCAGGTAGTGGGAGACAAAGAGCAAACTGCCAGTTCCTTAAACTGCATCATCAAGCAAGCCAGTGAAGTTAAGTACCTCTCCTCCTGAAGGAGGGAACAGGCAGAGGGAGGAAGAGGAAACAGCCTCGCAGCATGAAGAACCTTCAAGGTCATCTCATGTACCTCCCTGACTGACAGAGGGGGCAGCTGATGCTCAGGGAGGGAACATGACTTCCTAAGCTCACAGAGACGGAAGGGGCCTCTCCTCTGAGTTTCTATGACACATACAAACCTGCTGTTTGCCACTGGACAGTAAGCCCTACAGGCAAAGCAAGTTACTCTGAACCTCACATTACCAGTGATGATAATATAGTGATAATAATAATATGATGATGATGACATGAAGTAAGCATTAAATTCACAGCAGAGTTAAGGAAAATGAATCCTAGAAAGGTTAACTAGCCCCAAGATCACATACCTAGTGAGTTGGGTCAAACTTACTAGCAAAAAAAAAAAAAAAATGCGTCTATCTGCAAAGCCGTGTGCCTGGGCCTGTCTGACCCCAGGACTGGGCTCTGATCTCTTCCCTGCACACACTCCTGGCTTAACAAATACCTGGGAGTATAGTGATGCTGGCCTCACCCTGTAACTTCACATTTGAACAAAGCAGGCTGTGTAATGAAGTCATGAGTCCTTCCCCTCCTGCCTACAGTGGGACATGGCACCGTTCCCCCGCCAAACAGCAAGCTGTCACCCAACTCTTCCCTCAGCCAACACGGCTTAGGCCACCACGATGTACTCAGCCCTGGAAAAGTACAAACAGAAAACAGAATAGTAGTGAAGCTTGGGCTTTATAGAGTCTGAGAGAGCTGAGTTTGAATCCAGTTCTGCCCCTCACCAGCTGGGCAAATGAGGTTACCTCTCTAAGCCTCAGTTTTCTCACTTGTGTATGTGTAATAATACAGACAAAGAGGTGTGTGTGTGCATGCGTGTGTGTGACGGAATTGTGAGGAGGATTCATTGGGATAGTACAAAATGTTTAACAGGCGTATACTAACAATGGCACAGAGAAAGAGCTCAGTAATATTAGTTACTATTATTATTATCAAGGAGTTTACATTTTAATCAGAGAAAAGACTGTTTCTTATCAGAAAACAGTCAAGACCTCTGCCTGACTCCCTTGGCTGCTGGAATAACCTCCCTCTCTTTCTCCCTATTCAATTTGGCGAGCAATGATCTGTCCTTTGATATCTCATTCACATTTTCCCTTTTTCTCCTCCCCACGGCAGAACTTATTCTTCCTTCCTGATGCACACAGTCACAGTGTGCTAGTAACCTAGGAGACTTTCTGTGTCCCTGAACTGTAAGGTCCTTCAGAGTTTATTGTAGCTCCAGTTTGTAGCACAGGACCTGGCTTCTACCTGTGCTCAGTATGTATTTGGTGCATAAATAATGGATGTAAGTACCCAGGACGGAGGGGCCTGGTGTTGTCAGGATGGCCTTCTGTCAGGAGAAGGTCCAGGAGAGAAAAGAAACTTCATAAGTACTTGGACAGACAGCAATGGAAACAGAGGGAAAGATCATTCTGTTACTTTCTGTGGGTATAAATTGATGTATGGGTTTGAATGAGGGTCTTTTCCTCACACAGCTAAAGATAAACCAGTTTGCAGCTTCCCTTCTGGCCTCAGGGGGTCGCATCACTTTCAGGGTAGGTATGTAGGACCCACCAGTGAAGACTGGCCAGTGGGGTTACTGAAAAGGAGAGGAGCCCTTGGGTAAGTGGCCGAAGAACTGGCATCTCTGGAAATGAAGAAATGAAATGAAGAGGGGCATGCTCCCTGCAAATGAGCATACTGCTTCCTGCTATTAGAAAGCATTCCATGTTACCTTAGCCCCCAGGGGACCTGTCACAGAAATCACGCTGCTTAAACCATTTGAAAAGAATAAAGCTGAAGAGATTATGTTTCAGAAATGAAGTCTAAAATACCACAAAAGGTAATTTGCCTGGAGAAGCTCTCAGGAATGTTTATTGTGGCTATGTGCTGATAGCAGGAGAGAATGCATACCTGGAATCACCCCAAACAATCACAGAAAAGGCAATAGTACTGTGTGGTGGTTAGAGATCAATTCTAGAGCCAACTGCCTGAGTATGAAACAGCTCATGACCCAAAGCTGTGTAAGCCCCAAGCAAGTGACCAACCCCTCCATACGTCAGTTTCCTCATATGTACAATGTGAACAGGATTTGTAGCCACTAAATCGGAATAGATATTTGGAAAGCACTTAGAATGGTGACTCCACATAAATCACATAGAAAAGTGCCTGCCATGTGAATAAACATTTAACAAATGTTAGTATGGAAGAAAAATGCTATTAGGATACCAAGTCCCCTGTTATTGATTTTGCTCCATTCATTGTTCTGGGCACTGTGGGAGGTGCAAAACAAAAATTTAAGACAAGATTCTGGCCCTTACAGAGTTATGCTGAAGATGAAATGTAAAACTAACATCAATAAGACAGGTAGAGAATGGTGAATGCCAAACTGGGTGACTCTGGTTGATGAGGAGAGGGAGAACTGGAACAATAAGAGAATAAAGTAACCTGGTAGATGCTCAGTTAAAGTTCATTAAAGATAATTAAGATGGGATTTCATTCAGGTTCAGATGTTTTCTGATACTTTCACTCTCCCAATTCGAGGCCATGTCCCATCCAGGCTGTAATACTTTGAATCTCAGCAAACATACTAAACTTAGTGCCAAAACCCTATATCCAGAATGATAATGTCCCTCTCCACACCTCGGAAAAAAAAATCAGGAGCAAGTCTGAAGGAGTATCCAGGCCATTCAGAGAATGTAATAAATGATGGCTGAAATCAAAGTCCTCCTTTGCCCTTGATCAGAGCAGCAGTGATACAGTGCTCCTGTTTTGACCAGTTATTTCCTTTTGTCTCTGGATATGATGCCCTGAATGGTAAATACATTGTTTTCGTAGTATTTTTTATTGTCTCATGGATTTATACTTTTGAGACACTGTTGCAAAAGTTAGTCTTCAAGCCCAGAATTTAAAATAGGGAAAAAAAGAACTTTATTTCCCAGTTGTAGGATGCATCAGTATGCTCCTTTAACTTGAGTAAATAAGTCTTGCTCTTCACTAACAAGACTTAAAATGTAGCTTTTTCATAAAAGCCTTAAATTACAATGAGGTAATTAGGAGAGTGTAGGGGATGTTAGAGGGGAGAAAAAAAGCAGAGAGGACACATCACTGGGACCAGTTTACATTAAGAATAAATGGTTGCTAGTGGAAATATCAATTTAATGCAGATCATCTTAAAGGCAATTTGGCAATGTGTCAACATTTTTAACTGTTCTTTTTTTTTTTAACTCAGTAGATCAACTCCTAGAAATCTATCCCAAGGAAATAAATGTTATATGCATTGCAACACAGAGTCCTTTAACTGGAAAACTACAGAAGTGTCCAACAATATAGGAATGTTTAAGGCAACTGTGATAAATCCACTGGGTGAAATACTAAGTTGTCATTATGTTTATAAGATATATTGGTTTGTAGTCTTCATTTCTTGTGATGACTTTTCTAATTTTTGTATCTAGATAATGGTGGACTCATAAAATGAGTTCAAACTTTTAGAAGAATTCATGAAGAACTGGTATTTATTTTTTCTTAAATGTTCAGTAGAATTCACCAGTGAAGCAATCTGGTTATGGACTTGTCTTTGTGGATAATATTTTTTAAATTATAAATTCAACCTCTTTATATTTTCTAGGTCTAGTCAGAGTTCTTTTTCTTCTTGCATCAGTTTTGGTAGTATTTTTCTAGGAATTTGCCCATTTCATCTAAGTTACCTAATTTATTGATATATAATTGTTCATAGTATTCCTTTATAATTCTTTTTATTTTTGTAAGCTCAGTAGTAATATCTTATCTTTCATCCCCTATTTTAGTAATGAGTCTTCTTTTTTATCAGCCAGCCTAATTGTTTAGCAATTTTGTTCATCTTTTCAAAGAACCAACTTTTGGTTTTGTTGATTTTTCTCTATTGTTTTTCTATTCTCTAGTACATTAGTTTCTGCTCTAATTTCTGCTCTTTCTTATTGCCTTTTTCTGTTTGCTTTAGCTTAGGTTGGTCATCTTTTTCCAGGATCTCAAAGTGAAAGTTAGATTTTAATTTGAGATTTTTTTTTCTTATGGGCATTTGATAGTTATAAAATTCCCTCTAAGTACTGCTTTAACCGGATCCCATAAATTTTGGTATCTCATGTCTTTTTTCTCATTCATCTAAAAGTATTTTCCTCTTCCCTCATAATTTCTTCTTTGACCCATCAGCTAGTTAGAAGGGTGTTTTGGTTTTTTTAAATTTCCATGTATTTGGGGATTTCCTAAATTTATTTTTGTTAGTCCATTGTCATTCCATTGTTATGCAGTCATTAAACCTAATGCTTCCAAAGACACTGTAATGATATGGGAAAGTGCATCTGTCACCTTTAAAATAACTGGTTCATGTTTATTGAGCTTTACCAAGGCTCAGGCACTATGATAAGGTCTTTTTATAATTATCACATTTAAATACAGACAACTGAGGCTTAGAGATTAAATAACATTCCTATGGTTATGTCGCTAAATTCTGAAGGACTTTTCAATAATACTTTCTATATATATATTATAACAGTAAATAAAAACAAAGCAGCAGAATTAAAAATTCTATAGAACCATATAATACAACTAAGTTTAAACAATATTTTTTCTAAAACAAAGAAACAGTAATACTAAATAATACTAAATTTAGTAATGCTAAATCACTAAAGTGATTTGTTTCTCATAATGGGATGACAAGTAACTTTTTCCCTCTATTTCTTTCAAATTTTCCCTAAAAAAGACATGCTTCATTTGTTAGTAGCAAAAGTATTTTTAACAAACTAAACTTGTTAGGAGAAATAATAAAAGTTAGGGAAAAAGTTAGAAAAAGAAAATTAAATGGTAAATTTTATTGAAGTTGTGAATACTACTAAAATCTTTTTTAACTTTTCTGTTACTCAATTATCTGCTAAAAAGGTGATAATATGCAAAAAGCTGATAATATGCAAAAATGCCTATAAGGAAATAGCTGAGCCATGAATTTTTAATACTAGTAATAAACAGCAACTAAATCAGATCATTGAGCATAGAATTATAAGATAAAATTCATGAGAAAACCACATGGAGATAATAAGTGCAAAGAAATGCAATTTTAAAAACAGAAGATTACTAATTTGACTATGGTTCTTATTCTTCCATTACTTCTTCTTTTATCCAAATGTCCCTTATTCCTCCTCTGCCTTCTCTTCCTCTTCCTTCTCCTTTTTCTGCCAAAAGTTTGTTCCCATATTCCCAATGGGAATCTTCACTCAATACTTTGGTTCATGCATTCATTTGATGAATATTTATTGAGTACCTACCATGCTCCAGACCCTGGAGATAGAGAAATGAGGGTGATGTGATGATACCTGCTCTGAGATCATAATGCGGTAGGAGAAAAATATGTAAAAGTGAGTGTCATTCACTGTAACAGCCTTGGGTAAAACACCTGAGCATAACCTTTAAGATGTGTCAGGGGCCATGAGATGGACAACAGGGAAACAGTTTCTATAACCATCACCCGAGTCAAGATACAGAAGATTCATCTGTGTATACTCAGGAAAGTAGCCTAGGCTAGAAATACATTTTGGGGAAATGTCGTAGTTCTAAACCTTGATAAAGATAGATAAGACATAGTTCCTAACTCCTCATGCACTGCTTTTATTTCTACCAGCATACTTTGTTTTGCTGGTTCTAGAACTTCTTATAATTGGAGTCACACATAAGTACTCTTTGGTGTTTATATTTAGTACTGCTTACCTTCCAGTTCAACAAGATGTTTCAGTCACCTTATACTTACCCTGTTCATGAATTCATCCATGTTGTTGCTTATATCAGTAGTCTGATTTTTTATTGATGAGTAGCAAAAACAATATATTGTGTATATCAATATACCTCAGTTTATCAAATTTACCCGTTGATGGACCTTAGTGTTGTTTCCATTTGGGGGTAATTATGAACATTCTTTAACATGCCTTTCTGTGGACATATATTTTTCTCTTGAGTAGATAGCTAAGGATGAACTTCTGGATCTAGGATGTGAAGCAATTGAAGTATCATATTAATTGTTGGTGGGAATGCAATATGGTATAGCCACTTAGAAAAATAATTTGGATGTTTCATATAAGTTCATCATATAGCTGATCTATGATCCAGAAATTCCTCTTTAGATATTTACTCAAGAGAAAAACATATGTCCACAAAAAGGCATGTACAAGAATGTTCATAATTACCCCCAAATGGAAACAACCCTGAGTTCCTTCACATCCTTACCCAAACCTAATATTGTCAGTCTTAATTTTAGCCACTTTAGTGGATATGAACTGGTATTTTGCTTTGGCTTTAATTTGCATTTCCCTGGTGACTAATGATGTTTGTCATATGTTTATTGTCCATTTGCATATCTTATGTTACATATCCAGTCATTTTTTATTGAATGGTTTTTCTTTTTATTGGTCAGTTGTAGGAGTTTTTAAATATTCTGATAAAAGCCTTTGTCAGATATATGAATCCTAAATATTGTTTACTAGTTTGAGGCTTGCCTTTCATTGTCTTAATGACCTCTTTTGAAGAGCAAAATTTTTAACTTTGAAAACCAACTTACCAACATTTTTATCATTTGTGCTTTTATGCTCTATCCAAGAATTCTTTGCCTATTTCAAATTACAAATATATTTGACATTTTATTCTAGAAATTGCACGGTTTAGGCATTAACAGTTAGGTCTGCACTCTATCCCTAGAAAATATTAGAATATGGTGTAAGTTATAAGTCAAAGTTCAATCTTATGAAACATTTTAAATTTATAAAAATGCAGGAAGAATAGAATTATGAATTTTTTGTACTTATTTCTCAGCTTCAATAATTACCAACTCATGGTCAGCTTTGGTTCATATATTCTCGTGTATGACTCTGTTACTGTCATTATTCATTTTAATATCAGACTGTCTAGATGTGACTGCTGTGATCCCTTTTAAATTAGCATTATGTCCTTTTGACATGTCACCATTGGTTTTGGTTTTAGGATTTTTTTTTAATTTTGTATTGTTTTTGTGTTTATATTTAGTACTGCTTACTTTCCAGTTCAACAAGATGTTTCACACACCTTTTACTTTCCCTGTTCATGAACTCAACCATTTCTACAAAAACACTAGTTCCTTTTTTGTGGAAAATGGTATTGAGAAAACAAAATCTAAGCATCCCGTGTGTGTTTTGCCCCTGAGGTATCATTACATCTAGGGTCCTTTAATGGACCAAGAAAGGAGATAAAGTTTTTTCAAAAACGACTTACGTTTATATCAGATGCCTTCAATCATTATCCACCATCATAAAAATTCTTCCTCTCCCTTAGCCATTCCACGTTTGTACCTCGCCCTTCTTTCACAGCGACAACTGTTTCCCAGCAGCGTCTGGGTGTTTCCCCACTAGCTCATTACTCACACACCAAATGGTTTCAGAATTCAACTAACAATAGACCTGCTCAGAGAACTTCAAAATCTCTTTACAAGTCTATCTCTAGAATATATTTTGAGGGTAAATACTCGGTGTACTATGTTCCTCCCGTAATTTTTTTGAAACAAATCCAATGCGTCAAGTCATTTCAACTGTAAATATTTCAGTGTGGTATGGCTGCAAACCATTGTCACACATAAAAATTAACAGTTACTGAGTGAGCAAATATCCCATCTCTCTTCAGGTCTCCAATTGTCTCCTAAATATCATCAATGCTTTGTGTTACTTTGTTCTGCTTTACAATTTGTTTGAAATAGAAGTGAATTCTATTGCAATTGGTTGATTCATCTTAAGCCTTTTCCGATTTACATGTTTTTCTTCCATTTTTTGGTTTGTTTTTTGTTTATATTTAAGAAACCAGGTCATTCACAGAGTTTGCTTCATATTTTACTTATAGCATAATTTATCATGTTCCTCTGTCCTCCTCTTCATTTCTGTAACTGGTAGTTGTATCTAGTGGTTTGATTAGATTCAGACTCATGGAAGAGAGAAGGGTTTTCTTTTCTTTTGAGTAGTGGTTTGCAAACTACTTTGTAGTAATGTCTTGTGCCCCCATGAAGAAGTTCATATCATCTGATTGTCTTTTATGTATGTGATATTACCAGCTGTTGATGCTCAATACCTAGATCCATTAATTCATTGGGATTGCAAACAGAGCCCTTTTTTAATTGAACAATGTTATGGACACAGATATGTATACACACATTCATATAACACATTTCTGAAAACAGCTAAATCCATATAGACATATTTCTGGGTGTAGTTGTATCCCAAGCCAACTCTTGTCTTTCCTTTAGCAACCTTTTTGTCTTACTTGTTCTTGAACCTCTCTTGTTTTAAAATTCTTTTTTTTTTCCTTTATGAAAACTAGATGTGTATAATACAAAGTGGTGGCTCCAATTTACAGTAACAACTTTCCAAATGGAATACAATTATTTTAGAGGGGAGACCAGAATGAATGAAGAGGAAAGGAGCATTTATAAAAGATAACAAGGCCATGATAAAGGTGTTTCTGAGTTCAGTACATATTTAAATCTAAATTTGTGCCCAGAGAACATTCACATCACAAAGGTGACATTTTAGAACCATGAAACATTTGGAGCTTGAAAAATGAGAAACATGAAAATGAGAGGAAAAACTGAAACGTGGCCCTAGTTTTCAAGTTTTCTGGATGAAAAAAGATAAAAGTACATCAAGATGTCTAGCTTGGGATTCAAGGAGAATTTTAGATTTTTATTTTGATTCCTTTCTTTCTTCATGAAGCATGTAGTTTACCTCAAGCCAATTCACCAGTGCTATTACATCTTGGAGTTAGTCAGGTTGGGCAATTTCCTGCCATTTGACCTAACAACTTAGAGACATCTGAGTGACAGTGATAATATGCTGAACTGGCTGTATGGATGGTCTAATGTCTGTCACAACATGAAAGGTATTCATTTAACAGAAGCAGATAAACAAGACATTTGCATCTGATTGATTGCAAGAGTTGGGGAGGGTGGTTTCCTCTCTTACTCAAAGATAAAAAATATTTATATCGAATAAAATTTAAAACATGATGTGATTGTTCCTCTCATCCATGGTGTGGGGGTTGAGAATGGGTTTCTTACTTTTAACAGCTTTATTAAGATATAATTCACATAGCATAAAGTTCACCCACTCCAAGTGTACAATTCAGTGTTTTTTAGGATATTCAAAGGGTTATGTAACTATCACCACAATCTAATTTTAGAACATTTCATCTCCCCTAAACCTAGCACCATGCCTACTAGCTATCATTTCCCACCTTCTGTACCCCCTATTCCTAGCCCTAACCAACCTCTAATCTACTTTGTCTCTATGGAATTGCCTGTTGTGGGCAATTAACTTCTAATTGCCATTCATAACCTGTCTCACTGAAATTATTTTAATTTTATTGCTTTACATTATATGAAGTACAAGAACAATAGAGCCCTTGAGAACATGAATGGGCAACAAAAATATTATAGCAGGATAACCCACAAAAATATTGCTGAAGCGAATAACATCCAATGACTTAAATAAATAATTGCCAAGCAGTGAAGCTGTGGGAATGATGACAGATTGTGGTAGCATAAAGAGTTCAACGCTGATAATTTCAAATAGAAACTTGAAACAGGCTTGGTTTGCAAAAACTATTCTTGTTCTTAAGAATTGTAATATTTGCAACCAGGAATATTTTCAAATTCAAAACCTGCCTTCACTGCTCACCAAGTAATAGAAGGTTTGTAAACTGCAGTTTCCTCATCTGTAACGTGGGAATAATGATGGCGCCAGCCTCACAAAATTAGTGTGGAGATTAGCACCCTTAGAGCTTTTAGAACCAAGCCTGGCACTTAATAAAGTGCTCAATAAATGTTAGTAGTCATTGTATAACTTTTGTTCAGAAAAAGTCACTAATTTGGGCAAATTCCAAAATGGAATTCTTAGGTATGTCAGCTGCCCCTAGTCACGTGTGACTAGTATTTTCAAAGTCGCTATTCAGAGAAGTTTCCTGCAGTGAATGTAATAGATCAAGAGTTAAGATACTGCTAGATAGAGAAAAAATAGCATTGATCAAGTAAGATTAATAGAGCTGTAAACCAGCCTACAGTTGCTTTAGATCCATGTGGTCTATAAATAGTAAAAGTGCTAATTTATTATTCTCACCTAACACTCGAGTAACAGATTTTCCTTATTAAATTAAAAGAAAAAATTAACAGCTACCAAAAACTTATGTAATGGTATTGTTACACATGTCTAATCAAAATTAAAGAATAGTGTTAAAGCATTATAAACCACATATAACCTCTGTAGCTGAAATGCTTAATAAGACCCTAAATGTGTGACTTTTACATCTGTGAGTGTAAACTGAAGTGATTTGGTTTTCTGTCCATAAATGTAAGGCAGTGTAACCACCAATGATTCTATTATCTTCTCTCTACTTCTGATATAAAATGGCTTTGGGTAATAAGACTGATACATTAGATAATCTTATTTTTTAGGAATTATTATGTATTTCCTGTTCTTTAAAAAAGTATTACTGTATCCCAATCAGATGACTCATGATACACAGCATTTTCATACTTGGGAAACGTTAACACATTACAGTCCTTACTTTGAAAAGATAAAAGAATTAATCACAAGACGACACATTTTCATTTTCCTTTAACCCCATGAGACAATTTAAATGATGTGGTTTGCACGTGACCCATTTTGGCCTTGAAAGGCCTTGGCATTTTCCATCTGTGTCTACATTTTAACCCAAGCTTTACTCCTCTCGGCGTTGTTTTGTATTTGCATGAAAATGTGTAACTTTTTTTTGCATGATGAGTCATCTGTAATGTTGAAGTTAAATGTCTAACATATCTTGCAAAAAATCACATGCCATTAATTCCTACATGATTTTTTTTTCTTTTATTTTCAGTACTGAAGTTTAAATATGCTTGAAATGTAAAAGTCGCATGAAACTGGAGTGATGCAAGAATATTTAATGTTCCTTTAAGAACTTACCATTTTTAACTGGGAAAACCCCCCCGGGGGCGGGTTCCCAGCTTTGTCTTTGGACATCAGTCTTCAATTATACATTGTGATAAAACTATATTGAACATAAGTGCTGTCAGCAGAATAATAAATTCAAAGTGAGGCTTCTTTTTTCCCCTAAGACGGTACTCCTAGTATTTTAATATGAAGCCATAAAATATGTCCCTTAATTTTGGAAATTATTAAATATTTGATTTACTGTTTTTCTTAAAGCCTTATTAATGGCACATGAAATTAAGCCCCACTGAATTTGGTTAAAGTTCCTTGTAACTGAATTGCTGAATGACAGCACCAAAATTTTAGTACTTAATGTTTCCTAAATGAACATGACTACCAAAATGGGTATTTGACATAGGAGTGCATGAGTATATACAGAAAATAAGCTATTTACACCATTTTGTCATGCTTCAAATCCAGAAGGGCATAGAAGCGATTCTCACCAATGGACCAGAGTACATACATCCAAACAAGAGCCTTTCTGCCCAGGTAGCCACCTTGCTGGCTCTACATTTATTCCTACCAGCTGCCATTGCTAAAACTGCTCTAGAGTACCCTTGTAAATGACCTTTCAAGTGTTCAACACATTCATTTCCGTACCTATATAGTAACAAATCTTGTTCTTTAGAAATTCTCCAAGCCAAATCAGTCAAATAAGGATGGTGATCAAACTGGCAAAAAGTATTTTTTAAATGATATGTGAATATGAAATTATTAAGACTTGCTTGTAAAAGGACTATGAAGATATTTCCTAAGGAAGAATTCCACAAAGCATTTACATAACAGCAAGAGTGGGAATAAATGGAATTGTCTTAAGGAGCCTTTTAGGCAAGCATATGATATTTACTTGAATACAAAAGTTCTAGTTTATGTATTATATTATGTATATCACTGTTATTTTTCATGCAGCCTTATGTAAGCTAGTGGAGTGATTTACATTTTTAAAATAGCCCTTACGTTATATTTTGTCATGTCAGAATATATGACATTATTTCTTCCTTGCTTGAGTGAATATCAGGTTAATACCTTTTTAGCAGTAATTTTAACAGATTTTGGTTGACAACATCCTGGCTGTCACCAACGAGCTCTGTGATATTGGCAAGGGAGTCAACCTCTCTGAGCCTCTTGCCCCCTGTCTACAAAATGAGGGCTGGGAGCTCAAATGTCCTTAAAATCTCTTTTGAATGAAAATGTTATAATTACGTATCTGTGTGTGAGACTGTAATGATCATCTATTATAAATCTACACACTTCTCTGTGTGTTTTTAATTAAATCCAAGCTGAAGTAACTCAGATTCAAGTTATTACAAATGACATCCAGACACTGACGGGCCTCGTGTCTTTAATAAAGCCTTTTCTACCTGGTGATAATGACGACGATAAGGATGATATTTGTACAGCACTTTACATTTACACTGCCTTACATTAGTCTCACATCCCAAGAACTGCTATCACTACCCTCATACAGGTGAGGAAGGTACTGAGGTTCAGTGACCTGTCTAAGGTGATGGATGGGCACCTAGAGAGGCAGAGACTTTGGGTCCTGCTTCCCACTTAAGACTCTACTCCTCCATCATCATTTATCTGCAACCAGTCTTTCGTTTTAAGAGACAATTTTCCAAGGTGTCCTTATTCAGAATTTACTCTCCCTGAAAATAAAATCTACCTTTAGGACCCTCAGGCACCTCTTTGGACGACCTGCTTGCGTCACTGCAGCTCTCTCTGCTTTTACAAACTAGTTGTTTTGTCAGCATGAGTGTGACAACAATTAGAAGTCCCCTGTTTTTGCCCCATGCCTTTTCTCCTTCACAGTCATTCAATGACAAGCGTAAAAAGAGCTTCATCTTTTCACGAAAATTCCCATTCTACAAGAACAAGGAGCAGAGTGAGCAGGAAACCAGTGATCCTGAACGTAAGTAGATTCTCAAGTAGAACGTCACATGCAACATAAGAGAAAAAAATCCTTCACGGGCAGCACGCACGATGTAGGCTCCGCCACGCCACACACCTAGGCAAACCAACACGGCAGGCAGGCAGGCGAGGGCTTACTACTGTGATCAGTGTTTGGCCGTGGTCTGGATCCTTCCCTTGACGTGGTTCTTCTTTGCAGAATGCCCTGGAGAGGCCTTGAGGAAGCTGGGACTTTGTTTCCTGCCAGCGTTTATCTGTGACCAGGACTGGCTCTGGCTTGCCTTTTCTATCATGCAACTCTCTAAGGGCTTGAGACAAATTATTTTCTGGACAGAAATACTGGCTTCCATGGCCACATATATTTTTTGGAATGCTAGCTAATTGGGAGCGATGAAACTCCCTATGTTGATGACTAGCGCTCTTGCTCACTGTCTCCCTCTCGAGAAGTGTTAAACATGTCCTTACTGAGCAGTGAGCATTTACGGATGGATACAAAACTGAAGAATTTGCCCTGAAACTCAGAGTGGATCATTCCTCTACATGGTTTGTTTCAGTGGCAACACTGACTGTGGACAAAATGGCATTTGCTGAATCTTCCTCTTGTTTATAACAATCTTCTGATTTTTTTTTTTTCCTGACTTGCAACCTTTTGAGTTGCTTTACAAATCTTTGCGTCTCAGCCCAGGGAGTTTGGGGTGAAATCTGTCTCAAAAGAAGAGAGTGGGATCCAGATCGCTTAGGCAACACGGTCTGTCATGGTAGTATCCATTTCAACTCCACTGACTTCTTCCTTCCTCTTCCGTGGCTGTTCTTCCTCTCTCATTGCTCTCTCTGGGGACTTCCATGCAGGACATCCCCGGATTAGGTGACGACGGTTATGGAACAAAGACTCTGAGTAAGTTCCCAAGGAATGGTCTCTGTAACTTTTCTTTTCTTTTCCTTTCCTTTTGAGTTTGGCTTTTGTTCCTTTTCTTGAGGGCCTTTCACTCCTAGCATGCACAAGATACAAGTTTTATTTGTTACCTAGCTGTGAATGCTCCTACAAAGCAATTTTCAACCGTTTTGTTCTGCATGTCAGCATTTAAAAGCAAAGTGTGCCAGGCACTGTAACTTCTGTTGCAGTTCACACCTTCCCTTTCTGATCGTGTGATGTGACCAGCATGGTCCGGATGCCAACACGGCATTCCTTGCTCTGCTGCCTAATACCCTCCCAGAGAGCAAGAAGCCATGTTGAAAGAAAGGGCAAGCTAAATGTTCTAGAACAGGAAAGCAGAAATGTACTTCATGTCCTTACTTCTGCTTTTTCACCCAGAAATATTGAATGACCTTGCCGAATTCCATGACTGGGTTGTACTTTGCTATTAGTAAAGGAGCTGTTTTATAGTCAAAAGGTACATGCATTCTCAAAAAGTGAACATTAAGCTATTTGGTCTTGTGTAAATAATTCTTTGTTATTAACTCTGATTGATTTTTTTTCTGACTTGCAGTGATCCTGCTTGAAACGTTTGTATGATAAAGTTTTAGATACGTATTAATATGTTTTCCTATCAGTGATTTATTAGCTGCACTACATAATCAGGTCTTCATTTTATAGTAATAGAGTGGAAAATAAAGTATGTTAAGCCTTTCAATTTTCTAGTTATAAATGCCTTTAGTCTGAATCTCCCTGCACTGAGCAGTAAAAAATAATGATCTTGTACATTAATATGCTGTGCTATGATTTTTCTTTCTTTAATACTAACCCCATTGTGCAGGCACCAATGAAATAAGAACAGAGTTTTGTGTCTTTTGCAGCTGTAGCACATGTTCATTTCTTTTGTTCATTTTGTTTTGCTTTAATTTAACAACTACAGGAAATATTTTCAGAAGCCGTTCATTTCATTTACATAAAACAAATAGCACTGAGCTAGACTTTGTTTTCAAGGGCTGTTTGTATAATCCTGTGTAATGATAACTTTCGTCCTTCAAATTGTTACTTTGGACTTTTTTTTAAAGAATTGTACATATAGAAAACACAAATCTGATCAAGAGTAACTACTGGTCTCATTAAAGATGAAAACTTTATCTTTGAGTCTGTTATGGAATAGGTCATAAAAGTTTTCTTGAATTAGTGGCTCAAGTTGAAATACTGATTTTGACATTATCTGAATAGCATCAAGTCCACCAGAGAGAGTTTCTAAATTTTCAGTTGGGGGAAAGGAGAAGAAACATTTTAATATATTGTCAATAAATGAGCATCACTAAAAAGTGTTGCTATTAGAGTCAAAAATATGAATGGTGCCCTTTTGAATCCAGAATGTGCAAATTTTTGTTTACTTTTTAAAACTTGAACAGATTTCTCTAGGAAAAGTGATTTGTCAATTCATGCTATTGTTGGGCAAAATTTGAAACATATTTTCAATTTCTCTTTACCTACAAAGTGGAAGAATTCTGATATGATATCTTGATGCTAAGAGAGAATGTTTTTTAAATAAAATACTTCCTAGTTCTAAATTTCTCCATATATAGTGAGGCTTCATGCTAAATATTTTTAAAAGTCAAAAACAAAACAAAACAAAAAAAACCCTGTCATCCCCAGTTCAATGTACTTATCAAGATAATCATGCAAATGAAGATACACCATTATTGGGGTGTGTGCCTTGACTTTCCAGTAGCAGAGAACGCGTCTGTACTGATTCACCCACACTTCTTTCTCTAGTGCCTTTTTACACATGTAAAATGTGTGCCTAAATTTATGATGCAGTTCCAATGATACACCAACACAAAGAGAGATGATTCATGTGAATTTAACCCATGCTTTTGTTTTCATTAGTTTCATGCTCTGAAACTAATTCATCCAGGAGGCGAATTAACTTGACTGTGGGACTCCTTTTACGACATATCAGTGTATCAGATCATCACGTTTTACAGTTTAAATGTATTACAACTGTTTGTCAACTAACCTCAATAAAGCTAAAGATAGAAGACAAATTATCCAATTGGCAAGAATCTATAATATGAAAATATTTCAAGATACTTTTTTACTGAAGAATTTTATATGTTCTTTTCCTTTTTCTAAAAATGTACAATTGTCACTTTTTAAAAAGCTGAATTGCTAATGAACTTCAGAAATCAAATATCACATACTCTTCACTTAATTAACCTGATACTATAAAGGACTTGATCCATTGATAAATTTATCTCCTATAACTTAATATATAGTATAGATGAGAGGAAGTGATTTTTGGAAATAAAAGCTCTAAATCTGGCATATGCAGCTCTGTTATGTTAGCTAAACTGTGTTTTTCTGAAAAACTATTTGAAATATCACAGTACAAGCAAGTCATTCAACATGAATTAAAAACATAATTCATGCCAGAAATCTGTGCTTGGTATCAGGCCATTTATCTCCTGCCTGTTCCATTCTTCCAAAACCCCTATAGCTACCAAAGCAAAAATCTTAAAATAAAAACAAGGAGATACAGAACTGATTCATAATACACTTTTCAGTGACTCATTTCTTCCTCCAAGATTTTCTACTCACTCATGGAAGCAAGAAAGACCTTCCACAATCCCTTCTCATCCTGAGAATTAGTTTAGATACTTTTAAATAGAAATAAAATTCAAGGGCTTCCGGGGATCAGCTTAGCAATTTGAAATGCAATAGTCCACATAATGCCTAAAGGCTGACACAGAGAAACAAAAAGCCTGCAGGAAAACAGTGCCTGCACACCAGAAGCTCCTGAATTTATCATCAAGAAACATCCATATGAGACACACTGACCTTTGTAACACAAATCTGGAAAGCCTGACCCCTATGAATGGGTCAAAGTATTGATTTTTTAAAAGTGCTTGGATTGACATTATACATCTTTTTTGTAATG
This sequence comes from Manis pentadactyla, assembly GCF_030020395.1. NCBI lineage: Eukaryota > Metazoa > Chordata > Mammalia > Pholidota > Manidae > Manis > Manis pentadactyla. The sequence goes on from NC_080027.1 coordinate 31,939,968, forward strand.
AAAGATACCTTCCTGTTGGCTAAAAAGAAGACACAGCAATCAAGTAGCAGTGTCCTGTGAAGTGGAGATAAAGTTTTCATCTTTTCCGTCTTAGTCTGAGTTTTCTAAATGCGGTCTCTTCTGCAGCCTTTCACTTGCCTTTTGCTCACCCTTGTAGTAGCCTTGCATGAGTGTATTCCTTTAAGTTCTGGCTGCTCTCCAATGCTTGGTATCTCTTTAATTTGCTGTGCTGTTCTTGCAGAACATGCTTCTTCTAATGCCAGCGATAGCGAAAGTAGCTGCCGTAAGTGATTGCTTTGGTTTGTGGTTCTTTCCTTTGCAATTGCTCCATTGCCTGTGGTGGTCATTTCAGAGTTTTTTGCTGTAACTGTTTTTCAAATTGCTGCCCTTTTCATCCTCATCCAAAGCAAATGGCTTGAAATGAAATCATCGTTTGATGTGGAAAAGTACAAAAGACACTAGGGCCGTCTGTGGACTCCTGTGTGATTTGTGCCAGCAACACGGTCTTGCTAACACACAGTTCCCACCTCAGCGGGCTGTGGCCTGGGGAGGCAGTTCTCCTGGAGAAAGTGGGGGGAAAGTTCAACCTGGTGGATTGTGACGTGCTGCCCCCCAAATAATTTATTCTCCCTGCAGGAGGGCTGCAAAGTCATTAGAGTGCTGTTTTCCTTCTCAGTGTGCCCTTTCTTTCTATTTTTGACTCCCCTTTACAAGAGAAATCTTTGTAAGTTACAGTATTCCTTTTTAACTGAGTGTGAACCTTTTATATCTCTTCTCTCCCTGATTAATATTTTAAGGTAGATACTGTGACATATCTAACTTTGTATTTTTGATGGTTGGGAAGTGATGAAAAAGTTTCATCCTCTCATGTTGAAGGAAGTCACTTTTCTTTTTTAAGTGAACCAATCTTGAATCAGAAAGCTTAATTAAAAGGTAGGTAACGACTTAAAAATTATGTCTGGTCTTTGGTCAACTCAAGCCATTTGCTTAGTGTATAAAAAGATTCACCAAACACCAAGCACATTCTTTTGATCCATTCTTGTGGTTTCTTACCACCTACTTACTGGGTCTGGGTGACTAACATTGTCATACATTATCATTGGGATCCTTACAATTTCTGTAATGTTTATTTATTCTCCTTAGTGAAATGGGCTACTCAAAACACAATTGCCAGGGATAGTAGAAAACTGCAGGCCCAGTACATATGACCCACAGCTACCAAGAGAGAAATCAGTTGTTGTTTTTTTCCTTGAATATTGTATTAATTGAAAACTGCAATCGTTTTTGGTTTTGTTTTTCCATGACAGCATGGTACATGCCTGTTTTTGAGATGGGGCGTCACATAGTGTTCTTAGTATGTGAGAAATTCAATTTGGATTTTGAGAAAGGATTTGGAGAATCAGATTGGGTGACAAACAGGAAAAAAATCACAGAAGAGGAAAGGTGGAAGGGAGAGGTAGGGTCCAAAGGAGGAAGAGGAAATGCACCAGAAAATGAAATGAGAAAACCTGTGATGAGATACCCTTGATCAAATAATATGAGAACCATCTAATTTTCTTCCTCAACAGAATGACAAGTTTTACTAATGCAAGGACTCAAAGGGTTCTTGTTCTCAACATGGTCTTAATATTTTTATGTTCTTCCTACTCTTACAATTTTATGATTATCCCAACTTGGGGAAATACTTGCCTCCCCACTCTCTTCATTTGATTTTAAAACAGAAACCAGGCCAAGAAGTGACCAAAGATTGTCTTCCTGACTGACACCTGAGGTACCCTTAACTTACTATAAGGAAAAATGTGACATGTGTTCAGTTTCATGAAGACCAATACCCCTAGTTTCTTTGATGCCCTAGTTTTAAGTGTTGTCCTTCCATCCTGTAGAAACTGTAGAAAGGGGAAACATCAGACCTTGTTCTTTCAATCCTTTTTATGTAAAGTACATACAAGAACTACTTTTCCTTTGGAAACATTTTTTCTCTTCCAGAGATGGCAATATTCTTCCCAGAATGATTATTACAAAAATTGGGCCAAGGGTTTCAGCTGCTTGGCAAGTTTCTGGTAGTGATGTTCCATGGTGACATCAGTAATTCTCCTCACTCTCAAATAATAGGTGCACATAAATGTTTATTGAGTGAATAAAGGAAACACTTGCAAGCAGCTTCAATTATCTATGAAAAGAGAAGAACTGGACCTGGACTCTGTGATATTCCTAGAGCACATGTGGAGTCCAATCATCTCTATTGTTCTGGGTCTCAGCTGAGGTTATAGAGGTCAGCCACCCAGATTGCTTTCTTTACAAATGAATCAAAGTAAGAAGAGCCTTTGTCATAGCTGAGAGGAAAAAAATGGTATTTATTTCTCCAGGATGGATATATGAGGAATTACAGAGGCATATACATTTATTCATTCAGCAACTACCATCTGTCACGCTCTCCTCATAGGCCCAATGAGACCCAACATGAATCTCAACCGACTCTGGAACTCAGCACACATAAAATGGGAGAGAGAAATCAATAAAAAATGAACAAAGTGTGGCAGTTTCAAGGGTAAAAGTCTAGCCCAAGAATAGTGGGGGCTTCAGAGATGACTTAAAGAGGAAGTAGCCCTTAAGCTGAGCTTTGGAAAGATGAGACCAGCTAGATAAGGTGAGGAAGAAACTTTCCAAGCAACACAGTGGCATGAAAAACACAGAGTCTTGCTTTCCGGACATTGCCATTTTGAAATCAAAATAGGCTGCATTTTTCTATCAAATTCCTGGCTTTTGCTATAATTACGACAAACTTAGATTTTGTGACTAGCAGTATAAACAAATACTAAAAAGATCCTTTTTTCACTTATGTCCAGGTGTTAGTTTTTTACTCTTAGAACCATTCCATGTCCACTCTGGGACAAAATGGCTAAAAAAATAAAATAAAATAAAAAATTGGTCAGTGCTTAGAAACAAAGGCCTAGGCCATTTTGTTTCACAACTCCAGAGGGCACCATTCACACTGCATCCTGGACTTACATATTGCACCAACCTTGCTTCAAAGCCTCAAACATTTCCTGAGATACACACGTATTTACACCTCAATTTAGAAATTTAGACCTCAATTGCTAATAAATAGCCCAGACCGTTGCTGCATCATCTCAAACATTATAGAATAATTACTTGTGTCAAAATCCAGCCATACTGAACACTCGCTACAATGCCATTAGAGTGTACACTGTCTAATTATGCAAAATGCCATCTCAAAACTGTCCTGATTATAGGCTAATCCAGATTTTTGTCTGTCAACAAAGTAGTACTGTGCAGGCTTGCAGGTGTGGTTATTTCCTAATTTGCTTTCAATTGCCCTTGTATTGGGATGCCATAAAGACCAGGTAGATATAATGGAGACCACAAATCTCTACAGCTGAATACCTGCCTTCCTCAAGCCTCAGGAAAGCTCTTCGTATCTTTATAGGCATGGGGGAGCTCATGATTATCTTTCTAACCCATCAGTGTTCATCAGTTAAGTAGGATTCCCAAAACAAGGATCTTGAAGAAATGATCTGCTGCGTGAAATTGAGGTGCTGATATGAGGGGACCCAAGACTTTTGCACTGGAATCAGTCAAATGATGCCCATATTCTTCTCCTTTCTCCACTCTTCTCAAGTATCACCCTTACATTTCCTCTAGTTCTTTAGACTTTATAAAGCTATTTTCTCATTTGATTTCTGCAACAAAATTATGTGATAGACTTTGTATCACTACTCCACTTTACAGATGAGGACGCTGATGCTACAAGAGGCCACCTATCTTACTGCCGGTGCAACCAAGACATTTTAATCCTGAATCCCATACATTTCCACTCTTCCTTACAGTTTGTAATCCAAGCCTCTTCATATTTTATCCAGTGCTTTTCAACCATTCCATGCTACCTATCAGATTAATATGAGCAGCAACATTTATATAGCATCTTTGCAACTAAACCTGATTTTAAGGGTTCTATGTATATTAAGTGATTTGAGCTTCTGACCATCCTGTGGAGGCACTGAACCACCAATTCACTATGTAACCTCAATGTCTTTGAACCTCAGTTCTCCCCTATGTAAAATGAGTAGCTTGAGTCAAAACAGAGAAAGCAGATAGATTTTAATCAAGATTCTAACACTGACCAATTGGTAATAGCTGTCTGAAGGGTTGTATTGGAAAGTACTGAGGCCAGGTTGAGGCCCAGCAGTGATGAAGGCAATGATCGATTTGTGATGTCTGTCAAGGGCATGAAATGGGGGAGTAATATCACATGCTACATACTTGCCATCTATGAACCCCATAAACTCCAAGCCCTTTCCTGGCACTAACATACCATGGCTCTAACAACCTCATTTATTCTTACTAGTCATAAATGTACACTAAACTTTGAACATTAAATTCACTGCCACCGACCTTCACGTCCCTCTCTCTTTCCTAGTTTCCAAAAATGTCTAAAGAACATCCATTTGCTTTTCTCCAGCATGAGGACGTATTAGGGTCTTCTTCCTAATACCTCTTACTATGATTGCTTCCAGTGTGAACACAGTTTTTCATGGAGACTGTTCACACAGCCTCTGCTAAGTGTCTGCCAGCTGCAGGCGTCCACACACACACTGTGCTGTTCTCCCACTTCCAGCCAGGCGGTTGCCAAACAAGACCGAGTAATAGTTTGTACCTTTTTGTCAGCTGTTATTTCTAAGCACCAGCACCTCCTGAGTGAAAATAGGACAACTACTAAGGATGACTATTTTATGGCGATGACACAGCAGCATTGTTTTTAAAGAGTTGGTGTTTATGGATGGAGTGCCTAATGGCCTCTCTGTGACTCTGACCCAGGACCAGCTCCTACCTCTGCCACCCATACTTTCTCCATTTGTAAGTTCTTCCCCTGTACCCCAGCACCCACAGAGAACTCTGCATCTCTTGCCTTTCTGAGATAGTGTCATATACTCAACAGGAGTTAAAAAAGATGTAGTCTTAAATCTTGAATCCATTACTTACTAGCTGAGCAAACAGCTACCATTAACATCTCTTGAGTATCGGCTTCTTCATCTGTAAAATGGGGATCATCAGAGCACCTTCCTCAAAGTAAATGGCTCTGGAAAATAGAAGCGAATGGATGTGAAAGGCCTTTATGGCCTGAAAAGTACCATACAGACATGAATCATCTTTCCTTTATTGCTGGGACCTTTCTTCCTCCCCCTCTTAGTCTCCTTCCCATTATCTGTAGGGCTTTTCATTCTTGAACATGAAGTGACATTTGTTTTAAGGTGCAGAATTCACAGCTATTACATCATACCAGCTAGCACAGCTGCCCTGCAGGCTTCCTTACGGAGCACCTGAGCACCACGGGGGCTTTAGGACTGGCGTGAGCCTTAATTTAAGAGATGTGGTGTTGCCACTACTCTCTGCTCGTCTGACCTCTGAACAGGAACCGGTGCCTTCTGTAAGTTAGAAAGTAAACCAAAAAACCACAGATAAACAAAAACTACAGGCCTCGACAAGGTTCATCAAAGCTGTTGCTTTGTCCTAGTTTTCTGAATCACAGGTGCATACTAACACAAAATATCTTATTTAAGGTTTGCCTTTAAAATATCCCATTAGAATGATTTGCAAGGCCATGGGAAAGAGACTCCTATGGGAACATGATGCATTATATTTATTTAGAGAAAAGCACACTTCCCAAAATGAAAGCATATTGACATAAATACTTATCTTTGACCTCATTGCTCATCCTGTTTCCTACCACTAAAATCAGAATGCAAACTCATTGACATCTTTCTCACCTTAAGCACTGGGGACACAAATGGCAAATAAAACCTAGTCATTGGCTTTATGGAATTCCAGTCCAGTGGAGAGGCATATGCACCCCCTGATGTTTAAAAACTTTTGTTATCCTGTCCCAGGATTCTCCTCTCACACATTATTCACTCCATGAAGATTTCCCTACCCCCCCTGTAAAGTTAGAGTCTAACATTGCACTGTTAGCTTGCCATTCTTCTATCCTTAAAGTCACACCCCTTCCTCAACCATTTTTGCAATTATCTTCTGAATTCCTATGACCTCTACATATCTCAGGCTTTAGATAACAGTGGTTTAGCAATCATCTTCATTATTTTTGGCCTAGCCTCTGTGAATTTCAGTAGCTTAGTTTATTAAAAGAGAATCATTTTTTCCTGAATGAGAAAAAATTGTGAATCCGAGTCCTCACATACCCAGATGTGGGAAAGTCCCCTGAATACTTTCAGAGCAGCTGTGAGTAGATGCCACTTAGAAGGAGCATCAAGACCCGCTCTCTGCCTTTAGGAAGGAGCTTGGCCTAGCAGTGCCATTCTAAGAGTAGGCCCCACTGGTGGGTGAAGGAAGATGTGACTTAGACCTTGAAAAAGTAAGACACCCCCACCCCACCCCAGCTACCCAGTCTCCAGGAAAGATATCTACACTTCACAGCTTTATCCATGTATTGCTTAATTTCCCAAAATCAGTTGTCATTCTGAAAACTGTGATATTAACTTGTTTTATGAAATTCACTCCCCTTTCCCGATTGAGAATAGGCTGTGCCTATTGAAGGAGAAGCATGTAGCATTGACAGACTATGAGTGGGTCTCAGGGGTATTGAGGAAATTAAGCAATATGAGACTTGTTGCCCTTTGGTTTCAGGGAAAACTACCTCACATTACACTCCTCTACAGAACAGCATACAAGAAGTCCTTGTCAATAGCCCTAAACTCTTTCCTCCCCAAAAGGTAGTCCTGGATCTAATGCAAATAAAAGGGTAAACTCTGCTGGTTTGCAGCTAAACCAGGCTAATCTCCTGCCCAGTTCATTAACTGAGTAAAACAGACAATTGAAAATATCATTGCCTAAAACCGGTTTGATGTTCTATGGGTTTTTGTTGGCTTGAGGCCCACCATGAATCAGAAGGCAAATGACATTGGAGAGGTGCCACTTCTACTACTTCATCTTCCCTTAAGTCTTTTTCCATAGTTTCAAGGCCAGATTTACCAGTGATTATAACCCGTGACTGATTGAAGGTCCTCCTCAATTTTTTATCTTAAATTAACCCAACATTTTCCTGATGAATTAGCATTAAAGTCCTCAATGTCCTGTGCTATATGCTGATGAAATTTTTAATATCATAAATGAAACAAGCAGACCCTTGCTTTGGACAATGTGCTGCTTTGGGAAATAAAATAGGAGATGAAATAAAAGATCGAGAAATTCTGATAGAGCAGCAGCAAACAATGGGAGGATCCCTTTCCTTGAACTCAACATTTCATTTGAAGGAGTAATGCTGGGTGTAGAGGCCATGTTGCTCCATTTTTCTCAGCGTCCAACAGAAGGCAGTCTCATAGGTCCCTGCCCTGCTGGACTGCAGATACCCAGCCTCCAGTCATTACTTAGAATTACGATCATCGACAACCTGACACTATAATAGTGCCAAAGAGTTTTATGAGGATGAAGGGATTCTTGGAATGGTTCAAGGAAAGAGGAAAAGGAAGATTAACCCTGAACTGTATCTATTTCTGGTGTTTCAGAGCAGGGCCTTGTAGCTGTGGCCTATGCCTGGTTGTTAGTCCAGTGTAATTTTCCTCTCTTCTCTTCTCAGGAGGGCAAGAAGACTTCATTCTTTCTTACGAGCCTGTCACAAGGCAGGAAAGTAAGTTTCCCAGCATTCTCTGGTTCCTGATATCCTGGACATAACAGGCGACACCAATACAGGAGGGAAAAAGTGAAGGGCTAGAGAATAAACTCTGCCTAATCCTCAGCAGCCCCCTGACTAGGCGCTGCTCTCCGTGTGGCCCTATCACCACACAAACAACTTCCCTGCCGAGCATGGGCAATGACACCTCCAAGAGGACGGAGCAGCCCTCCAGATGAAGGGTCCTGAATGGGAAGGAGCACATCTCAGTCACTAGGAGCTCCACGTCCAGGACCCATGCATAAATCCCCCCAGGAAACTGAGAACAGCTCAGCCTTAAGAAGGGCTTTCTAGCAGACTTGTCCTTCCGGGCTGCTCCAGAAGCCTGCATTTCTTCTGGGAGCCGTTCATACAGAGCCTTGTGGCTCTTGACAAGGATATTACAGAGAAAATTCAAGCAAGAGGAGTTGTTCCAAATGAACTTTAGAGTTCCTTCTAGCCCCACCATACAGAGGAATTTGGAAAACCCTGACAAAGTATAGAAAATATTTTGAGCTGAGCAACAGAAGTTATCAAAACATAAGGTGTCATTACCACTAAGAATTACTTTTGAAAGTCATTGTCTAAACAATGGCCAAACGGCTGCTTTGAAATCTTTTTTCTCCCACTCAATTGACTAAATTCAGTAGTTGTTTTGACATTGTGTAGGCAAAACGTAAGAGTAAGTGAAACCCCTCCAAATGTTTCCTTTCGTTGGCAGACTCTGCCGTTGCTTTTCCCCGTTAGTAAATTCCAGGAAGGGGGCACAGCTAACATAGCGTCAAACACCGAATTCCCTCCGCAGTGCTTATAGGCAGTCTATCCAGTGAAGTATTGCCCTCCGCGGTTCTTACTGCTGGGCAGTTTTGCCTTAAGAATCACCCTTGCAGGACAGTTTTACAGTCGGTTCCAGGCTCTTCTCTCCATCTGCGTCTTCCTTTCCCTCTCTGCAGTAAACTACACCCGACCGGTGATTATCCTGGGCCCCATGAAAGATCGGATCAATGACGACTTGATATCTGAATTCCCTGACAAATTTGGCTCCTGTGTGCCTCGTAAGTACCATTTCTCTTTTCTCTAGAAAAAAAGCTTGGCTTCGTTTGAGATGACAAAATGTGATTCTGTTCCTCCAAGAGTCTCTCCAGTGATTCAAATACTGTCACCTGAACATCTTTCTCTACCACTATTTTTCTCTACCCAACACTTTTTCATCACGCTGCCATCTATTGACCCCTGTTTAGTGAGCATAATCATGCTGCCCAAACTGACTGCAGTCCTCTAGAAGACAGGAAGAATCCTTTCTTTGTAACTCGCATAGCATTTAAAATAGTATGGGGTTACTGACGGGCATCAGTAGGTTCCTATAGACTGATTGAAACACCACTGGCGCATCTTTCCTGTAGAATAAGAGACAGCAGAAACAAAGCGGTATGTTAAAATCATCTCGGGATGATTCAGGGTCATGTGTCTGTCCCACTGCCTTCCCATGTACCTTCCCCAGCCCCAGGTGGTGGGAGGATGAAGACAAAAAGGTATATTAAACTGTAATCTACCCCCTAGGTCATTACAGACTATAATCTGCTTTCTTGTCAGTATGAGCCATCACCTGGTCTCCTCTGAGTGCAGCCCTGGAGATTCTGCCTACTCTCTCTCCTCCCACCCACCAGACTCACCCACTTCCATCTCTGGTCCCACGGGGTTGCATAATGCAGTGTATGTGGACAAACTTACCAGGAAATTTTAACTTATTATATAGTTGAGCTCTTAAATCTGATCCTGACAAATATTTCTTTCTCACTCCATGTTTCTCATCTTTATGCTTTAAAGTGTCCCTTCTTCCACTTCAGTACTGCAGATGGCACCTGGAATACATAATAGCGGGAACTGCATGTGGGCAGTCCCTGGACAGAAGGGAACTGGGCTGATTGCTGTATCTCACGAAACTTGGCAAGGAGTCTGGGAGGAGACCCTACCATAGGACATACCCTGAGAAAGACTCCGGAGAGAAATAATCAAGTCAGACCCTAGTCCATTCAGAGCATCTAGCTGCCAGTTTGTTCCTCTACTTTTGAAAGAAAAGAAAAAACAGACAGTCCTTAAGCCCAATGCCCACTTCCCCTCCACCCTGCACATGCTTATCTTTGTGGCTTTTTAATTAATAACACTAATTTACAATAATCAATACATGTTCATTGAACAAAACTTGGAAAATGGTAACAAAGTTAAACAAGAAAATTAAGAAAATATATGGAATCCTGCACAGTACCCAAAGATAACATCACTGTTAATACTTTTGTGGATTTCCATCTATTCTTTCTTTCTATGCATGCATTTTCTCCTGTCATTGGATAGATATAATTTTCTCTCTGCTTAACATTATTTAAAATTTTATATAAATATTTTTCTCTGCCTTTCACTATTATGAATTATAATTAAAATATCTTTGTGATTATGTTATAATCTATAGGTATAAATTAATATAATGAACATCCTTAAGGAAAAACTTTTCATCTGAAGTTTTGATAATTTTTGAGATAAAATCCCAGAAAGAGAATATCTGAGTCAGAGATTAGAAATATTTTAATACTTTTACTTATATTGATAGATCGTTTCCCCTTCTCTTCTAAGATATTTAGTCCCACCTTACCTGTGATGGTCTCCTTTCACGTCTTTCAAAAATCCCTGAATATATTTTTACTGTGTGTCTTTTTTTTTTTTTTTCTTGGCTCTATGACACATTTTCTTGCTTCTTTGCTTTTCCCATAACCTTTTATTTTATATAGTACTTGGTGAGGCTACATTATTGAGTCTGGATTTTGTTATCTTCTTTACAGGATATTAAATTTTTGCTCTGGCAGGTAATAATTTACTGGCAGATCAGCTTCTCCCAATTATGACTTGGTTTTAGACCTTGTGAAGGTGGGTCTAGCCTAGCTTCTAAAATGTGGTCGGTCCAGGTTCTCAACCAAATGCTTAGTTCTGGCTGAACTCCAGCGTCTCTCAGCTCTGCATGACCTCCAGACCTTCCACATGCACATGTGGATGTGGAGTGTAGAGTTTCCCTCCCGCGGTTCTCCTCTCTCGAGGATCACAACCCTGTACTGCCTGTTGCCTGATGTCTGAAATTAGCTATTCTATATATTTTGTCTAGTTTTATAATTGTTTACAGTGGGTGGCTAAGACTGATACCTGTTACTATGTCATGGCCCTCCACATTACATGTTCTCTTATATTTAAGAAAGGTATGGTGAATAGGCATAAAGGAAGTTGATGAACATAAATGACCTTAATTCCATTATTGTTTCATTTTATAAAGACACTACGAGGCCAAAGCGTGACTACGAGGTGGATGGCAGAGACTATCACTTTGTCATTTCCAGAGAACAAATGGAGAAAGATATCCAAGAGCACAAGTTTATAGAAGCCGGCCAGTACAATGACAACTTATATGGAACCAGTGTGCAGTCTGTGAGATTTGTAGCAGAAAGGGTATGTTCGCCAATCATCTCCTACCTCCCCTGAGGAAGATGCCCAGGTGGCAAACCGCATTTTTTTGACCATTACTCTTTCCTGATTGCAGTCGTAAATATTTATTAAACATTCCTTTTAAGACCTCTAAGCAGAGAGAAACACTTTTATAGCAAGGTCGTCAATCTTTGTTCTAATCTCTGTAAAGTATGCTGACTGACTTGAGGGGGTGGGGGTCAGAGGGTTGCTATAAACCTAAAGGCAGTTAACACCTTGAAGGTTATGGAGATTACTTTGTCCTTGACTCACTTATCTTTGGCCCCAGTAAACAACATCAGTCTTATAAAGGAAGCTTTGTTACTCTTGGTTGTTTAGATCAGGACATCAGGACCCTCTTTGTTAGCAGCAGTTCAGTTTTATCTCCCTGGAAACTTGGGGTCCTCTGGGTGGATCTTCTGGTGGATTTTCCGTCACTGGCAGAAATTCCAGCTTAGGGGAGGTATGGAAGCTGCCATGCCCTTCCTGCTGATAATTTCAAGGGCATGGAAAAGAGGAGAATGTTCTAGAGAGAATAGGGTAGTAAGTCATTTGAGTGTGGCCTTCAGATCTGCCTATAGAAAGATCCAAAACACCTGTGAACATAGGAGGGGAAAAGGTTAAGAGCAATCCTCTTTGTTCTGTAATTAATATTTGTTAGTGACATGATTTGATACAACCATTTTCCCCCTTTGGATGTACTGGTTAAAAAAAAAAAATTTAAACAAGAAATTTTATGCCTGAGAATACAGTAAGAGATTGCATCTCTTTTCTTCTCTCTCAAAAGTTAGGTTCGATGAGCTGTTTCTAATCAGTTTCCTGGATGATTGCATCTATTCTCCTCTTTGAATATGTAGATATAACCTTTGTTAACTTGAAATGTTCTGGCTAGTGAATAATCAAACAGTATTTAGACATTTTACACAGCTGCTGCATTTCACAGATAGCAAACTTAGAATTTATTACTTAAGCGATAAATTTAGGCTTGAACCAATTTAATGTGTTTCTCCTATAAGGGCTCAAGAACATACTGGATTCTCTTCATTTTTACATGGGCATTATGGATGCATTTTCATCCGCTCTTATTGATAAAGGACTGTTCCCATCTGTATAATAATACATTTTCTCTTCTTGTATAGGGTTTCTTATAGCCTCAGGGTAATGAGGCCATTTCTCTCCAGGAGGTAGAATAAGATGTTAGGCAAACATACCCACTTTTCCAGAAATATTTTATAAAGCAACTCCTGAGCATTCATTGCAGTAGAAGTCAAGTTAAATGAGGTGTGCTATAATGTAATAAGGTTTTTGTTTGTTAACAAACAAGAAACTTATATACACTGTACAAGCCTCCCTCTCCACATTTTAGATATAGTATTTAAGGTAACTCTTCTTGTGTCTGTCCTCCACTGTACTACACTGAGCATACAGAGGGCAAATACATCTAAATATTCTGCAAATATTTATAGAATCGTTCCAAATTTCACATGATTACCATTCTTCCAGATTTATCATTGGTCAGGGTGAGACAATGAGGTTATGTATTTAGTCCAACCAACAAATCTATCAGTGCTCAAGACCTGCATTTGAGTCCTAGCAGTGAGATTTGGACAAGTTAGTCAATATTTCTAAGCTTTGTGTTCTTTTTTATAAAAATGCCATGGATAATACCTACCTCTTTCTTCTTGCCTGTTGTCTTCAGACATGATTTATGGGAGTTTTATGAGAATGGACTCAGTCACATTATATAAGGACCTAGTCACATTCCATATCTTCTTTGTGAAAAGTTACCAGATACTTATTTAAGAAAATAAAGTTAACTGAGATAACACATGTAACATGTTTATCTTGGTGACAGACACTTAGTGAGAAAATGAGAAATGTGAATTATTGTGAGCATGCAGTGATGACCCTGTGTATCAACTTTTATTTATGCTTTGCTGTGATCTTATTTCAACCTTTAGAAACCCAGTATCCTTTACCTTCTTCTAAAATACACTTTTTTTTTTTTCTTCTGGAATTCTTTCTGGAATAACTCCATATTTTTCTTCTCTTCCTACCAGGGCAAACACTGTATACTTGACGTATCAGGAAATGCTATCAAACGGTTACAAGTTGCCCAGCTCTATCCCATCGCCATCTTCATTAAGCCCAAGTCTCTGGAACCGCTGATGTAAGTGGAGGGCATAAAGGCCTTCACCCAGTTCCTGCTGCATACGACACGGCAAATTGTTCACAGCTCTTTGTCCGAAGTGCTTACAAATGGGAAATGCCATTGATGACATTCTAAGCATTCCATTTTTAAAAAACCATAGTAAAGTCTTTTTGAACCACTAGAGACATAATGATAGAACTGCCTTCACTAATGTCTCTTGATCTTTATTTTCCTTTTACAAGTTGTTTTTTGTGCATGTAATTTTTTGTTGTTGTTGTTTTGTTGTTTAGAAGGTACACAGGTTTGGGTTGAGTTGGGTTGGGTCGCATTCTGTTACTTTAATTTGGGTTTTTTTTTCCCAAATGATAGAAAACAATCATCTCTGAATTAAATGTCTCTTACTTCTGAGAGTAGTTCCATTGGGAAATTTTTTTTAATAGAAGGTTTTTATAGAGGGAGCAGACCATATTTTAGACTCTCTTCACTGGCATTTCACTTTGTTCCAGCATCGAGTTCCTTTGCTCCTTCATTAAAACCTTATGAATGTAGACCACTGTCCTCTGTAGGGAGTTTTTTTAGTGGCACTGCAGTAAAGCGTCTGTAACTTACACCAAGAACTCTATATCTGTGCGCATTTATGAACAAGGGAAAAATGCATGACTTGGACTTTTTTTGTTCTTTTTATTTTTCGGAGGACTTGTATAATGTCTTCCTTCAAAAATCAGTAAACACATCGGGCAGATAGTCATGATCTCACTATAAAGGAACATATTTTCTGTGGCACTTTGATAGAAATTGTTGGCATTGCCTTATAGGCAACTCTCATACAAAAGTGAGGCTCCAGGGGTCAGAAGGCAGCAGAGCAAACAGGCTAAGAGCAGGGACTTGAAAATTTGTCAGGCTAGGTCATCCTTGACACTGATCAGTTATGCGACCTTGGACAAATTACCTGACCTCTGTAATGTTTAGTTCCTTACCTCTACACCCAGCACATGAATAACTCATACCTCATAGAACTAATGTAAAGGTTAAAAGAGATCATGAAGGTGAAGTTCTCCAAGCTTTGGCATTCAGTAGGCACTCAATAAATAGTAGCTATTACCACTACAAAAGATTTCAAGTTACTTTATTGCAAAAGGAATAAAGCTATTTTAGCATCACAAAACACATAAAAAGTACCTTTTCCAAGAGGTCATAAGAGATAATGCCAGTGTGTGTGTTACAAGAATTTTGCTTATATATGCCTCCATTTGGGCCTTAAGATCTTTTAGAGCATTTAACAGAGTTCAGAAGAGAACCGCAGAGTACTGGTAAACAGCATGTATGGGAAGACCAAAGAGAATGAACTTAATCCCTGAGGTGAAGGCAGTTACCTGCCGAGGATATCAACTAACTGCTCCATGTCTTCTCTGAGGACAAAAAAGCAAAGCGAGCTGTGGCAGATGGAATCACAGCCTCAAAGAATTAAGATAAATACATAGTCAATCTCTGGGGAAATAGCCACAGATGTATCTTAAAAGCAGAATATACACCCATAAATAAAAGATGGACAAAGGTTCTTATCAGGATGAAAAACTAAACTAGGTCACTGACAGTACCTTCAGCCCCATGAACTGAGGTGTTAAATTATAACATAAAGAGCTTTGCCCATAGTGGGCACGCAGGAAAATAAAATGTGGATGATAAAATAATGGTTCTCGATAGCAATATCCCTCATAGCATGTATTAAATTCCTTGTCATCTAGAATACTGTGTTGGGTTTTGCACAAAGTGAATTGAGCAACTACAAATTTCATGATGTAAAAGTAATTTATAATCGGTAAAGAGACTCATAGTAATGCTAACATTAGTAACAAGAACAGAAAAATGGCCCTCACCGCCTGGAAACAGCATCTTAAAAGTCTGTTTCAGAAACAGAAAAAGAAGTTTCCGCATCATAAACAAGCAGTGAGATAAATGGCTTCCCAGGGAAGCGAGGCTTGAGGGAGAAACAGAAGTTGCCCATTTGGTTCAGTGTGATTCTGGGACACATTCCCAGCTGGTGCTCAGCAGGAGAGGGTCTACTTGCTTCCACAATTATGAGATGACTTATTTAGTTTTATATTAGGGCATTGTCACAGCCACGTATCATGAGGAAAATGAAGAATCGCGAAGGCTGGATTCCACAATGAGGACAGTGGATCTGACGTCATTTGCTGTGCCACGTTCGTAGGTCTTGAGAGCCGTGATGGCGACATTCACATCAATGTGATCTTCTTATTAGATGCGGGATGTGTACTTTCCAGTTCACTCACTTCCGAGGTTTTTACTTCAGGGGCAAGGCTGCCAGGAATTGCCCATTCCCTGGGGAGGAGTGAGTGCTGGGTCAGCTGGCAAAGAAGCACAACAGCTGTCACATTCAGGCATTGCTACCTCATCACCCACGTTATTTCTCAAGTGCATCGTTCACATCAAACCACAGAGCTGATTAGCGCATACATAGCTGACTTTTCAGAGCAGCATAAAGTCAAGGGCATGTATGAAAGAGATGTTCTTTTTATATTGTGCTGCCCTGTGACCTCTGTGCTCCACCCCCACAGCAAGGTAATAGGGGGCTTTCCGTGTCTCTTTACCCTCCATCCCCAATTTGCTTCTATCTTCTTGCTTCCATAATGGCCTTTGTTTACTTTGGTCTTCAACTGTATCATCATAATGATTGTTTGTCTTGCTCTCCATTCATTCATTCATTCATTCACTTATTCATTCAACAAATAAGTGTTACGTTAGGCTTCATGCTACATGCTGATGAATAAGCCATGGGCTCTGCCCTGAAAAAACTCACAGATTAAGCAAGGAGACAAAATAAGTTCCTATCTTAGAGGACAAAAACCTAAATTCAGTCATTGCTATAGTAAGTGCAAAGGGAATTCAAGCAGACAGACCAGCAGGAGCCAGGGAAGTCAAAGATCGACGTCATCTTCTACAGTTTCTTCACATCTGAAGCAGAACACTGTCTTTCTGTGAGCAGTACCCCATGGTGTCTTTGGCACCCAAGAGTGACATCCACTCACAGCTTTTAGGGCCAGTGCTATTTGGGAGGAGAATTATAGATACCATCCCTCAGGACAAGATTGATTTATTTCAACAATAAGAGTTCAGGAAATCCCCACTTCTTTCTATTGCAGCTGTCAGCATCTTGTCCAGAATCATGTTACTGTCTGACTTCAGTTTTTTATTTTTCCCAATAAGTCTCTTTTGAAAGAAAGTCCTGGTATAATAGAAAGTCTATTTGACTAAAAATTGTTTTAAAAATTAAAAAACTTTCAAGTTCTTACATTAGATTTACTCTTTTACCTTAGGCAAGACCCTATGCTACTTCAGGCTTCTGCTACTTGCTCTGAAACTGACTAAGACCACAGGTCCCAGACCAGAGGTCTGGCTCCCTAAGTGGCCAACAAAGGCAAAAATGCTCTTAAGTTCTTTCTGCACCTGGGATGAATCCCAACAGACCAAACAAGATGCCATTACTCTTGGCTGGACTTTTATCAGCCCAGCGTGGTCACACTGGAATTCTTACAATGATCAGAGGCAATGATTGTCAGTCTTTGATTAATAAGATGTTTTTGATTAAGATAAAATAATCATTATTTAATAAGTGCAGTTTGGGAGGCAAAACATGTTAGTGCCTGCAGGACATGGAGGGTAAAGCTGCCACTGGCGAGGAGTCAGTTTAGGTTATTTTCCATTTGCATCCCACCTTAATTTGTCCTTGAGACTAAATTGTAATAATCTCAGAATGACTAACTAGCACTTACGTAAAGTTAGTGGTACCCCAATGGTTGTCAAATTAACAGAAAGAAAGAACAAGGGGTCCTTAGCATAATTCCTTTACGGCACATTCTCCTGTCAGAACAATTAACAAAGTGGGCTTCAGATCTCCTTTCTTACCAAACCCCTCTATCTGGTTCACTTTGTTATATTAGTGACTTAGAGTCTATTTGAAAATATTTTGGTCCCAGCACTTTTGATCGTTACATTCTCCCTATGTTCCATTTTAATTCAAGCCTCCTTCAGATCTTTGAGATGCCATTAGACTACTAAAACAGAGGAAGTTGAGGGCTCTTGTTGCTGCACACACGCCACTTGCAGGCGAGCTGGGGGAGCTGCAGATGGCCTTTTCCGCCTGAAAGATGCACATGCCTCGGGGACCTGTCACATTTCTGTAATTCCTTAGATGCACTTTCTGTGCTTCTCCAATCCACTCCACGTTTCCCCCTACACACTGCAAATGAACAGCAGCCCTTGGGGATGGCATGGGAGTCGAGAAATCAAAGCCTTCTGCAAGGTCAAGACCTAAGAACAGTCCGAGTCTCTTTCTCTTGGATATAATGAGGCCCAAAACACTGCGATGTACCTTCCCTTCTCTCCCTCTCTTCTCCCTGTGACCACCCGTGGGAGATTTCATTCAATTCTACACCCACGTCAGAGAGGTTGAGATAGACTAGAACAAAGTCCAAGGAAGGGTGACCAGGAAGTTTGGGATTTGGAAATCATTTCCAGTGAGAGAACAGATGAAGGAATTAAGACAGTTATTCTGAAGGAGTGGAAGCCTCAAGGAACACATGAGTGCTTGATTTAATGACGCTAGTGCCTGTCGCGGAGGAAGGGAATTTAGTCCTACTCTTGTGGGACTGCAGAGGACAGCACAGGGACCAGTGACTGGCATCACCCAGATTCTGCTTCAGTCCAGTGTAGAGCTGAGTGATGGCCCTCAGAACGAGCAGCCTTGATCTCACCCGAGTCTCCCAGCTCCGAGGACGCACAAGCCAGGACTCGGCTGCTGAGATTTCACTCTGCGTCCTCCGGGACCTCTTTTTGCCAGATGTTTTAATTCTTCAGAATTTGGTGTATTCACTGTGTGTTCTAATACCAAATCCTCATTTTCCCAGGGAGATGAATAAGCGTCTAACAGAGGAACAAGCCAAGAAAACCTATGATCGTGCAATTAAGCTAGAACAAGAATTTGGAGAATATTTTACCGGTAAGTTCATTTCCCCTTGTACTGTGAGACCCTCGTCTGGCACTTGGCATGGAGAGGGTTCTGGGCCTGGTATACCTAAGCCCTAATACCTTGCTGCTGAGAAGCCCTCATTTCCTTCTGCTTCCCCCATTTGATCCAGAACCCTGGGTTCGCTCTTCTGTGGTTTCGGCCACGGCCAGCTTCCAGATCCCAGCTGGCTCTGTCTGTAACCATGAGCAGCTGATGCCACAGAGCTGTGTCCTGCTATTAAGGAGATTTTAGGTAGTGGTTCCTCATTAACCCAACAACCCTGATGCCATCAGGAAACATGAAAAGAAACTCTTAGAGCTCCAGATGGACAGGGTCCAAAGCAGTTACTCTGAGAAGCAGTCTCAGGACTTCCATTCCTGGCTTCCGTCTGTCCCCCCATGAGCAGCACTTGAACAAGGGGCAAAAAGCTTCCCTGTTTTCAATTAATTCCATGTCTAGTCTCAATGCCAAACTTATTTTTTCTTTTTAAATATTTCTTTGGAAACATGAAGTTAGGGGAGTGGAAGATTTTCTCATCTTCCTGAGTGTCATGATTCTCTACTCTCGTATGCTTTCATGAAACACTGATCAAACACCGAGTGTGATCAAACTTTGTGGAATTTGCCTTATAACTGAGGGATTAAAAACAAGAACTTTACTCCTGAATCACCTCATGTGCAATTAGATGTTCTACTTTTTATCTTATTCAGAATACGAAAATGCCAGTGGCTTAGCATTCTGAAAACATTGAATTGGGTGATCTTAAGTAAAATTTCTATCAGTTACAAAGATATGAGTTATGTTTCCTCCAGGTAGAAAGATCAAACCAAAATCATATACATTTTGACCAATGATTTATGTTCAGAAATGAGATACAATAATCAATACAGTTTGAGGAGTGTTTTTGCAGATCTAAAGTACGATTTAGTAGCAATTCATTTTTAAGCCCTAATGTTGTATGGATAGTTCTAATGTGTTTTGGAAATATATCTACAGGATAGCTTTTGTTCAAAAGAAATAACATTCTTAAATCCGCTCCAGGTGATTTGGTGTTTTAGGTAATACACAGTTTGTTATGTTTCCCCCTATTTATGTTTCTTATGTAAGTAGGGATTTATTTTTTTGTTTGCTGTCAGGCATTCTCAATATGAGAATTGAGTCCTGTTATGGTAAAATCTCAATTTATCAGATTAGTTGGAGAATAAATGGGATTTCCTACTAAAGGGTTTAGAGACTGGGTAGCTTAACTAAAGTTTCCTCCAAAAACATTTATTGTTTCCTCTGTGTTTAAAGTCTCTGAATTTCTGCTCTGCCTGAGTACAGTATGTAGAATATAAGGCCTGTGTTCTTCGATAAACAGGAAGATCTCAATCTGAAAATTGATCAATGCTAGCTTGGTGCCTGGCCCAGAATAGGCACCAATAAATTTAAATGTAAGTAAAATTCATTGCTCAGAACTACAGACATGAAGAAAGTGAAAGGATTGTGATATATTTATTACTGATCCAGGGCATGCATTGAAAGCTTTTTTTTTTTTTAGTCATTGATGGTGACCTTGCTGAAGTGAATTTTCTGCCTTTTCTTACTAATGACAAGTAATATTAAGATTCCCGATGAGTTTGTCCATTCCTCGTTTGAGCTTCCGCTGTGTGACTGATGGCTGTCCTTCACTGCCCAGAGAATGATTCCTAACTCTGATGTGTTTGCTTTGGTCTAGCTATTGTCCAAGGAGACACCTTAGAAGACATCTATAACCAATGCAAGCTTGTTATTGAAGAGCAGTCTGGGCCTTTCATCTGGATTCCCTCAAAGGAAAAGCTATAAATTAGCTACTGCACCTCCAACAGCAACAGAAGAGCATTTAGAAGAACAAAATATATATAATATACTACTTGGAGGCTTTTATGTTTTTGTTGCATTTATGTTTTTGCAGTCAATGTGAATTCTTATGAATGTACAACACAAACTGTGTGAAGCCATGAAGGAAACGGAGGGGCCCAAGGGTGGGACAGAAAAGACACTGCAGTTTGCAGGAAGGCTTTGGTTTGCTCAAAGTACCAGGTGTAGGGATGAACCTCTGATGGGCTTTCCGCCCAAGACGGGCAGCCTCCTCACCCCAGCAGATGTCCAGAGCTGATTTAGCTGCTGAGCTCTCTGTGTTTTATGCTTTAAAGAAAAGTTGCCAGCCAGCACTTGAACTTAACCAACCTTCCCATTACCCACATCTGTAATTGGTACACTTTGAATTTTATAACTATGCACATCCTTTGATTTCCTAACAAGCAAAAGAAAGAAAGAAGGAAAAAAAAGGAAGGAGTCCTTTTAGAAACAGCATAATATCAGGGAAGAATAAATGTGTAGTTTCTTTGACTGGCATCTGCAAAGACAAGCATTTCATAAAATGCACAAGTGTACGGAGGACTGACCTTACTGAAAGGAGGGAATTCCACCTGGGGTTAGCTTTATGATTGTTTATTGTCTATTTTGCCATTTATAAACTGAAAGAAGGCACTAAAGATGAGAATAATTTATACAATAAAAATATATTAAATGTATAGAGACAAATTTCTATAGGTTAAAAAGTTTTGTGAAATATTTTGTAAAGGCTAATTAATTGAAAGACTAAATGTATGCACTATCACCAAATGATCAAATTCAAGAACTGAAGGTTGGACTCTCCCTTTCATTGCCAATGATCCATTAAGAGCATCTGAGTTTCTTCTAACGTCTCCCTCACTTGCCTCCCATGATCTCCTTTCCACTCTCATGGAGCACATCTCTTAATGAGTTGCCCTCATGGATATTTTTGGAAGACATCTGGTTAATGCATTTTTAAGCTGATGGCTTTCAGAGACAAACTCATACAAATGATCTAAAGGGAAGTTTTTGCTTTTCTCTTGTTAAACAACCTGGGCCTGCCATGCAAATTGTTTAATAACTTGGTTGCTAGTTATTTACATATAACTCTTGAGTATTTTGGCCAACCATGAATAATTAGGACTTTTTTTTTTTTTGGTCTGTTTCACAAGTAACCAAGGGTTTTGTAAGAGCCAGAGATGGCACAGAGCGATGGAGAGATTTGTCCCAAGATGCACTCTTTCTTTGAGGAAGAGAGAAAAAGAAAAGAATCTGGTTGGGGGTGCAGGGTGCAGACTTTTGTTTCTATGTCTAGGGCAAAAAGAACCACAAAGAAGGACAATTAATGACTTTGAGCTCAACCAATTGAACTGCCTTTCTTGGGGGCTGCACCTGGACCAAGTTTATTTTTTAGCAATTATAGTAATTATTTGAAAAAAAAACTCCCAAAGCCTATATGTCCCACTTTAGAACTGATGGTGACATCAGCACTGCTTGTGCCCAAGGTGTTTAGAGAGAGACTTTTCAGTGATCTCAATAACCACTCAACTCTGGGTTCCATGCATGCCCAGCCTAAGCCCCATCGCCTTATTTCTGGGGTACATCCAGACCTGGCAGGGATTCTGCCACACTGTGCAGCAAACCAGCATGCAGGCTGGGAGGGAGAGCAAGAGATAGGGCCATCAGCAGTGATGGGGCTTCTTCACAGGAAGAACATCAGAGCTCAGAATGAGGGTCTCTTTCCCAAAACAAGCATTGTGCATCCTACACTAAACACCACCGTCTGCCTGGTGGCAGTCACCAAAATAAACACAAAACCGCAGAAATATGCATCTCCCTGTAGTCTTGAGGCTGCCTTTCAAGGCAAGGGCCAGTAATGCATTTGCCCTCGGATGAAAGGGAAAATTTCCAGAGACTTCCTTAGAGTGGGCAAAATGGTAAAGATGTGTCCATGTCTGCAATTCACCAGTTTCAGGTCAAGGCCTACTTTCATCAATATTGCTGCCAGAAGTTTTCTGCCACCAGAATGCCATTCCTGATCCCAGCTCTATTTTTAGGCCACCATAACTTCTTTGGTTTCTCAACTGAGCATGCAACCATTTATTTCAAGGACTGTCATTAATGAGTAGATGTTTCCGCGGGTCGTGTGATGTGCTTTCCCTTTAATATTAAGTATTGCTATGGCTGAGTACAATCAAATTGAACAACCAACCCTTGGTTTTGTAGTAATATAATTATTTATTTTCCTAGTGTAGATGCTTTCGGATTAGAATTGGCATTTGCACTGATTTTTTTTATGTAGATTTATATAAATATATATATACATATATATTTGCTTGAAGACTCGCCAAGCAAACTGGTGAGAGTCTTTTCCTGTAGAATTTACACCTCCATTTGTAGTGTTGTCTTGAGCTTCCCAATGTTGAGGTCTCTATGGCTCCAATGGACAGATGTATTTTGCAGCAAATCTGATGACTTGTACGGAAAAGGCATGAAAGTTACCCAGATTACATCTGGTGCAAATGCACATGGAGCCTGGGGCCAGACTGGTGCTAACACTGCAAACTTTGTCTGGAGCTCTCTCCAATCGGAAGACTTGCTGGGGGCGCCATGTCACCTTCCCATGCTGGGCCCTTTCGGAAAAGTGCCAGATCGTGTCACTGGTGCTATTTTTCATGCTCTGGTACAATGTGTAGCACCACGGGGGTCTCAGCTCTACCAAAATCAAAATCCCATTTGTCAGCTAATTGCAGGGGCATTTGTTTTTTGCTCTCCTTCCATGGGATTTGTTGGCCATTTCCTTGCAAGCCTTTCCTCCCAGCCCCAAATTCTTGGGTTGACTCTACCTGTTCAGTGAGCCCATCTTTACGAAGCTGCACCCAGGTGCCTGTGAGCTGTCTTAGATCCTACTGCCAGCCCTTTAGGACTCTGCACCAGGGAAGAGCTCTCCACGTCCATGGCGCTCACCTCTGGTTGTCTCTTCCTTCCCCCGCCTATTTCTATCTCATTCCATCACTATTTTTGTGCACCTCTTTTGCCCTTCCTACTTGTCTTCTCCGAGCTTCTGACTTTTTCCTGTAATCTTTCTCCCTGTCACCCACCATGTCTTCATCTCTTCCTTCATCTCAGTCTCTCCCCTTCTTATTCCTCTTTCCTCTCCTTTCCTGTCCTTCCTCTTCTCCCCACATCTCATCACATCTCCTCTCCCATACCCCACGCCTCAATTTTTCTGTCCCAGAAGGGCTCCTGGCCAATCGAGACAGCAAGTCCCCACACGGGACTGATGACACAAATACTTTGGGTCACCGTTTCACCTGCGCAGCCCAGGAAGCCAAGCTGAGCACGAGGGCTGGCCTGGAGCCAGCTCCAGCACGCCTCCCTGAGCCGGCCTGCACCGCTGCCCTGGCAGCGAGGATGCACGTGCTCTGGGCCCTGCGGGCACCGGGCACCTCTCTGCCTGAGGGCAATCCAGTGAGCGCTCTCCCAGCACCACCTCGCGGCTCTACTTATTGCTTTCAATAAAGGCAGACTTTGGCCCCAGTAAGTACTCTCTCAGCAAACCTCTTCCTTCTCATGGAAGCCATGCCATCGCCTTGGTTTGGAGAGAGACTTTTTTTCCCATTCATAAGCTTTCTTTTTCCCACTTTCACGTGAAGCCCCCTCTGCTTTTCAGCTGGTGATTGCTCTGGTGAGATTGAATGGACTCACTGGTGAAACAACATCTCTTTTCTCCTGTCCTGGGCCTGCCCAAATTCCTACAAATATTTCAGTCAAGGACTCAGGCCAGTTCCTAAGTTTATCATAGTAATTTGTCACTTGTAGGGGAAAAAGGGGGGGACATTTCCTTTCAAGTATGTGCAGTACCTCCTGTGACAACTGATTTGCCAGAGATTTGCCTACAGGATTCTGTGGCTATACATGTTACTTAGTGTATGTATGGTATATGTGGTATGTATATCACACATACACACACTGCAGTGGGTGTGAACGGGTGTGGGTAGAAACCCACACACACACTCCAGTCTGTAAATATCCTTCCTCACTGAAAACTGTGCTTTGGAAATCATTTCTTGTACAGCTGTGCAGTTTCTTGTAGCAGCTGAGGACAAGCTAAGACAGGTGGACAATCTCGACAAAGATCATCTAAAAGAGAGAATACAGAATCTCCCTAGCAACTCAAGAGGACAGACAACCAAATGGAATGGTTGACTCCCAATGGGACAGCAAACTTTTCTTCTCTCCTTTTTGAATTTGTTTCCTAAGTGTATCTTAACCTCCGAGTGCACCAGGCTGTACCCATTAGAGCCTTTCAATATGGCAGTTTTGTGCTTCTCTCTGACAGGATGTCTCTCCATTGAGCTGTAGTGCTGGGTGGGAGGGAGGAGATACTTCCTTGCCTGAGCTGGAGTTTACAGAGACGCTGCACAGCTTACAACTCCTGTTAAGTGTAAATAGTCAACAATTCCATTCCATTTGTGTAAAAAATAAAGCACACACTATTATAAAATCAAGATGTATATTTCATACTCAGTGTTCTGTGCATATTTATTGTGTTTCCAGTTGTCAGCGGTGGCCCCATTGTAAAAATGCTTGATAGAGTGTTTATAAACATGTCATGGTTTTATTATAAGATACAACTATTAAAACATTTTCTACTTTACGGCAAATTATTTTCTCCCAAAGCATAATTTGTCTTATTTCATAAAGAGTAGAATCATTCATTTCTATTTTTATAAATGTGGCAGATTTCAGAGCTGAAGTGTAGTTAGAGTAGGTCTGCTCTAAGAAATACTGGCACTGCTGAGAAGAACTGCAAGTGGTGCTTTTACCTATTTTTAAATATTTGGTTACCATCTTGCCTGCTTTTAATCAGGATTTTGCCAAGAGTGAACAATGTATTAAAAGACAGGTTTTTTTTTTTATAGACCCTCACATCTATGTGAAACAATCCCCTGGTTTCAAAATCATGAGATCCCAGAAGATACAGAGGATAGAGAAAAATATTGTTTTCTTATCTGACACTTGTGATGCAAAGAAAGGCACAAACTGGAGAGAAGGTGGCACTGTCCTTGAACACTGGGACCCCCAAATCATACTAGCTCCAAAGATTTGAACACACCAAAATGTCAGGTTCAGGGACCTGAAACTGCCAGATAATGTTCTAATTTCTTCGGTTAAACATGTGCCCTGTACTGACATGTAGACAGCACAGGTGTGACAGCTAGAACACAAATTCCTCCTGGAAAAGGTGTGAATTGTCACCATCAAAGTGATCACTTGGTGATATATTTTCCTTCATGATAAACGAGCACAGAAATGGATCAGTCATTCGGGAAGTGAAACTCATTGGTCATACCATCCTGCCAGTCCCTGTGAGCCCGCCGGAGTCTCTGCCAGGTGTCCTGTCACTGTTCCCCGGGAACTTGGTGGCAGTGAGCAGAGATCAGGGGCAGCATAGAAAGGTTCTGGTGGAGGCTGCAAGCCCAACACAGGCCTCGCATTTCAACAATTATTCCATTTTTAACATTTACACAATCTCACCCGGTTTAATATCAATGTTACACTACACAAAAGCCACATTCACTCTAATAATGGGTATGTTTATTCAGAAAGGAAAAAAAGCTAGAACTTTTGACTTTCTCTGTGTCATATTTCATTTCCATGTAACTATTTTTAAAACATGAAATCTCAAAATCTCAAAAGCTAGAAGTGGACTGTACATCTCTGAACCTAAGAGGGCAGAGCTACGAATCCATGGTCTTTATAGTTACTCTGAAAATAAACAGCCAGTGACAGAATTTAAAAGCTTCAGTGGGGTGCAAAGCTAAGGAACATTGTTCAAGGGGCCACCAGCTTTCTCAGCACAACCAGACTCTTTGAAGTTAGCGGGAGACAATGTTTCCTAGGCATTAGGACGATGTCTTCTCTGAGTCTCAAAACTCCAATCATTGTTCTGTGACTCACCTTTCCCTTAGGGTCATTTCAGAAGGCACCACTGATACCATGAACCTGATCTTTTCCCCCTTCTAATGTTACAGCTAATCTCAAGTCCAGATTTTGTCTCTAACTACCCTTAGCACCACTGGGGCAAAGCTAGAATACTTGGGCAAATTTCGTTAAAGACTGGGGATGACAAAAGGGAAATAACCAGATAATATGAATTATGGGATGGCTCAGTGCCCAGCTTCTGGCCAGCTACCAGTGACAGAGGCCATCTCTGCCCCCACCACCCAGGAGTCCCTCAGCCACAGCCCTGAGAGGGACTGCATCCATGCCTGCCTGACTGCCACATGAGCTGCTGGTGTCTCCACCCCCCGTGCTCCCACATACTAGAATACAAATGGGGGTGAGTCACCGTGCCTAACACTGGTCACTCTTCATTGTACACTGTTTGCTTACTCCTTTTTCTGTACCAAAGTAATTTCTTTGTTGCCTAAAATAATTCCCACAGATGACACTACGATTTTTGAGGTATTCTTGCAGATTAAAAAAAAAACGACTAAAATATCAAATGATTTGCAACACGCTTCACAACTAATAAGGACACGTCAGTACGTCGTTGGTCTAAGCTACTTAAAGCCACAGAAGCAAGGCCCAAGAGAGACACACGTCCTCTCCCACCCTCCAGCGAAGGCCCGTTTTCCCAGTTCTGGGTGCTTGTCAGGACGAGTCACTCAGGGAACAGCTGCTCTTCCAAGCTTCTCGAGGATGCCCCAAGCGAGCCCTGCACAGAGGGAAGCCGACGTCCAAACAGTGAAGCCGACACTGGAACAGGCTTCATTTCCACAAAATACAATGGACTCCACTTCCATCTGAAAGGAGAAGGAAGAAAATTGCTTTACTTTCAGGGGGTATTAAAATTTTCCAATTCCTTGTGGTGCTTTTCAAAAAATATAGAAGATGACAGACAAACTGATAAGATAAATTCCTTGGGATTTGTGATTGTTCATTACAGTTACCTGTTCTTAGTAAGGGTGCTAGAGTGCCTCAGAAAGAACAGCTGATTTCTGTTCAACATTAAGTATAAAAAAAGTCAAAAGGTTGGATCCTAATTGGATTGTTTGATTTTTTCACGGGCTGCTCCTGTTTCTTTTCTATCCTTGGCAACCCTTATGCAGAAATTCTGTGTGCCACCCTGCTCCTTCATTGGGCAATTCTGAGTACAAGTTACACCAGAATGAAGGAAATCTCTCTCCCTGGTCTTTCTAAACCAGATTCTTTTTACGATATTACTCATCCTCATTGACTACACCCACCAAATCTGATTTCAAGTGCACAGTCCTTTTTCTTAATAATTGGCAGTGTGTGACTATCCAAAACTCCTCAGAGTGTAAAGCTATACGAATGTATGTCACACTTTAAAGTTGGGTTCAACCAGCACATTTAAATTTGGAACATTCAAGCCAATATTTCATGTAGAGAAAGGCTAGAAGTTGCTTCATTTAAGATGCACTACAAGGAAAACATTTGCAAATAAGCTGGCACTTTTTTATTATTTATTTGTCTAGTCATTCCTTACACATTTGGTCAGCAAAGAATAAACACCTGCTTGGAGCATGGTTCTATTTCAATGCTAGAATAAGAAAATAAATGTACAGGGATGTCTTGCCAATGGGTTTTAGTCCCGGGCAAGTTCACTGTGGATTCAATGTGACCAAAGAAATTATAGTAGAATGTTGTTGGGGTGAAAGGGTTATACCCAACTTTATCTCCATGGTGGCAGGTCAGTCACTAGAATGCTGTCCACTCAGAGTGAGTTTACATGCAGCAAGCTGGTCTCCGCCTCTGGGCCTCTCTACTCACACAGACATCTCAGTCTCTGTCCTTGGTGCTGCCACCACTCCAGTCTCATCTCTGCTCTCCTGCAGTGGTGCAGCCCAGAGCACTGGGCAGAGCTCTTTATATAGAGTCAATAACAATATATTGCCTACACGTGTGTAGTGAGCTAGCCAACCAGAGCCAGGTGAGAATCCTGGCCCAGGAACCTTCACTTTATCCACAAGGGCATAGGATGTCTTCCAAAGGAATGCCAGCCTAGTTGCAGAGACACTTAAAACAAAAAAAAAGATAATTAAAACACAGAAGCTCTAAACCAGACCCATGAGTGCACAAAGACTTTGAAAGAGCAACCTTGACATCTAGGAGCCAAATATACACCTGCTTATAATTTGCCCCATTGCTCACAACCTGACAAGAATCTTTATGGCAAAACTGAGTCTCTTCTCTGGCATTGCTAAATCTGTCCTGTAGTGTAAGGCCCCGACAGTTGGGTTTTTTTAATTGTAATACACATGCTTGGCATTAAGCTTTAGATTGCCAAGCAGCCACTTCAAACACATTGCCAGCCACTGGACAAAGGGCCAGGCCACCTGTGGGGAAAATAGAAGTTCCTATGGCCAGGATCCTCACCTGAACCTAAACTACTTGATGACGTAATTGGCCTACTGCAAGGCTACTGCTTCCACACCCAGAGGCAATAAGCTATTATTGACTGAGTCACTATATAAAGAGCTCTGCCCAGTGTTCTGGACAGAGGCAGAGACAAGGAGGATTACAGACCTGAAGACTATTGGATGCAGACAGAACCATAGTGCTCAACCTATTGCTTGGAGAACAAAGCTGGGTAGTTGGCCTTTTTAACCAAGAATGCTCCATTGTCATTCCTCAGTTCTCACTGAATCCATAGTGAATTTGCCCTTGCCCGAGGCAGAAATCCATTGGCAAGACACTGCCCCACCCCTGAACCTCCCTTTGTTTTAGAGCTCTCTGGTTGACTCAGATAACTGACCTTTTGACTGCTTGTTTTCCCTACCAGTGGTTTAATTTTTTGGCTTGTTTTATATTCACCGAGTGAACCCCCAAGCCCTAGGCACCCTACCCTCAATGCTAATAAAAGCAAACCAAAGGCCCACTCTCACACTCTGCCAAGACCTTGCTCTCATCCCACAACCTCGCTGTGTGACTCGAGGTGTGCTGTGTACCCTTCAGGACGTGTGAGTAACAAACCTTGTCCTCGCAAAGCTTCCTGATCATTCTTGCTGAAGATGTCCTCCCATCATCGTAAGAACTGTAAGAGTCAGTGCAGCCACACATTCGTTCTGAAAAGAGAAATGTCAGTGGGGATATCTGAGGGCCCCCAGGCAATTCCAGCCCATTACATCACTATGGACAGGCTGAGGTCAACTCAAAACATCCCCACCCAAGGACATGTGCTATGTGACTGGCTGATCTATTTCTGTTTTTTGTTTGTTTGTTTGTTTGTTTTCCCTGGGGGAGAGGTTAAAATGACAAGTTAGCACTGAGGAGATGGTTGGGTGAACTAAGAGGTAAAGGTAATACTGGAGTGAGATATGACCTAGTGTTCCAGAAGTGGTAGGCCTAATAGGGGACAAGAATTTCAGGAAGCAAGCAACAACTTGGACAGTTGGTCAAGAAAAAGGAACATCCATGTGCTCCTAGGAGAATCTGGAGAGATGGAGAGTTTCCATTTTCTTTATAAAATATTGAGTTCTGAGACATCAAAGATCTGCTTCAAAGTAAAATGGCATCATGAGGCCTTCTTTTCTATGATTACAATTTGGGGCATTAAAGCACATTCTTTAGAACCATATACTTTACCCCCTTGGAAGTGGTGGTTTCCTGGACTAGAGACTTAAATAAAAAGATATTCAATAAGAACTAAGGGAGCCCATTAAAATCAACTTTTTAAAAAAGTAAATGTGAAGCCTAAACCTATAAGATAAGTACATCCTTGTTTCTGCTATTACCTTCTACCAGCAGATATTTTTAAAATAGAAGGTGTGGTGATTAAGGAATTAATTTAATATGCCTGTAATTGCCTTGGTATTTTATGGAATAAATTCTCAGTTATTTGGTATCAGACATGACCTTAAATATTGAAACCTATAAGAAATCTCTAAATCCCATTTTAATCACCTAACATCCCTGAAGTTTTGGCCGGAGCTTCAGACAAAGGGCAATATTGTCAGAAATGTGGCCTCAGCACTTCTCTGGAGTGAGAGACCGATGCACAATGATGAATTACAGGTTGCAAAAGAAGATGAGACAAGACAATGTGAAACCTCAGTAGCACTGTATATTTCACCCAATACTCTGAAACGATTTCACAAGAAAAGTATTCTAGTGCCATCTCCAGTCAGCGGGATAGTGTCCTCTGAGGAGGTCTCTCCTTGCGAGCTTAGTGAAACCCCAGCTTGGATGGGGGAGGGAAGAATTTGTGAGCAGGTCAAAAGAATGCCGGTAAGAAAGGAATTCTCTAAAGCAAAAGCAGCAGTGAGTGTCAGTGTTACACAGCACCAGGGAAAGTGGCTCTTTTATTTGTGCAGCCACGCAGGTGATAGAAAGCAAGGAAGAAGAGAGTGAGAAAAGGAGAGTTCATCACACTCCTGCTCAGCAGAGGGCAAATCCTTTGCCAACTCCTAAAGCCAGTGTCACCTGACATGCAGTGTCTGTTTGATCTGCACAACACGGGAACTATATCCTTACAACCCCAGAAATGCTGAAGCCAAAGACCATTGGTTGGAGTGAGTTTATGTTCTGAGAACTTTTCAAAGAAGAGGAAAGGAGACTTTTGGGCAGGCTGCATCATCACATGGCTGCATTTCCAGCAGGGTCACCCAGGCAACAGGACTATGAGAGCCCCTCCCTACTCAGAGGTTCCCAAAACCGCTTCTCTACTGACCTGAAATAAAATAGAGACAAAAAGACTGCATTTAAGGTTAGAAGCTGAATGAAATAGTGAAGTGACAAAGACACCACTGTCGGGGGATGTGGGCACATTTTTGTCTTTGCTGCAAAAAGTAATTCAAAGACAAAGTACAAGGGGCTTAAACTGCAAGGAAGTTGTATTTAAAGGGACAGTGCACACTCAGACAGTACATCCTCTCTAAAGACAGGGCAACCTCAGAGAGGAGGAACGCTTAAGGGTTTAAGGTTTGGGGTTTTATAGGGCTTTCTGGGTAGGGGTCGGTAGAAGACATGATATATACAGGGGATTAATAATTCCTTTGAAGTTTTGTCTTAAGAATAGGGTTATTTAGATGACTGTGTTGATCCAGATCTCAGCGTTCTTTTATCTAAGCAGGTTCAATTATACTCTAGAGGTCTGTCTTCTGTCCTGGTTATTACAATGTTAATTGATTAAGGTGACTGGAAGGGAGAACAGCATGAAGGTGAAGTTAAAGAATATGCTAGGACTTTGTTCACTGGCTAAATAGATTTTACAATGGCATGACCCTTGTCCCACTTTCTTGCTCTATCTCAGTTTGCCAGAGTTGACACCCTTGCCACACTTCCGTTTAATGAACACAGGAAGCATGTTCTGTATGCTGGGACAGGAAACTTCTGCTTTATAATTATGTCCATTGGAAAAAGCAACACAGAGCAATGGCAAAGCTGGGCTTTGGTGCCAGCTTCCCTGGGGAGCCTGCAGAGGGCTACACCCAGACTCCCAGTCTGCCTCCTCACTCTCAACTGTTCACAGAAGTGTCTGCAGCACCAGAAACATTTGCCAGCCCTGGGCACCCATAAACAGCAGACTACTGCCTTCTTCTCAAAATGTGTTCTAGGACCAGAGATGTGTTGGAAATGCAGAATTTTCAGGCCCCATCCCAGACCTACTGAGTCAGAATCTGCATCTTCACAAGATTCTCCAGTGATTCCATGCATGTTAGAATGTGTGACACACTGGTTTTTAAAACTGAATCAACAGCGGAGAAAAGGGAACTGGCACACATATTTCCTTATAGTCAAGAAAGCGAGGTACTAACTACAATGGTGAAAACAAAAAAGCAAGTAGTAGAAAAAGAGACTAGAAATACCTCTTGAAATAAGCAATTAAGTTCGGAAATAAGCAAATCCTTAAATGTAGGAACCCAACCAGTCTCTTACTATTCCTGGCGAGCGGGGATTGCAAAAGACCTATGGAGAAAGTACGGATCCATGTACTTGATCCCTGTTGAAATCCAGGATGGATTATTTCCACCGTGCCATCTGACGAAGCACTCCTTGGCATGAGCCTCTAAGGAGGACAAAGCGACAATCCAACATCATGGGTAAGAGCGCTGACTCGGGACCAACAGACCTAGGTTCAGCTCCTGGCACCACTCTTTACTAGCCATGTGATATTTGACAAGGGACTTATAGCCAAGGGCAAATTTTCTCACTGAATCATGGTGCTAATAACAACCCCTGCTGTTATGAAAAAGCTGTTGTGAGAAATGAGTGGAAATTTCCTGGTATGCCATAAGCACTTGGCAAGTCTTAACCGTTGTTATTATGTTTATGCACTGGTCCTCACACCCCGAGAAAGAGATGAGGCCATTTTCTTCCCCATTTTAGAGGCAAATAAATCAGGATTTAGGGAAGTAGGACTCTGCTAAGGTGGCATAGCTGGTGGCAGAGCTGGGTCTCAGGCTCAGGCTTTGGCTTCCCTTGTTCAGTGTCTTTAATGCTACATCAGACAGGCTCCATGGAGGTTAATTAAGGATCTGGTTTGATGCAGTGATTACCAGGAAAGAGCCAGAAGGCCAGCCTGATAGACAAGCAGACAGCCATCTGCCTGCTACCTGGGTCACTTCCCGCATGCCTCACATTAGGAATGAGTCACTCTCTCAAAAGACAAAGATGTTATCAGGACTGGGGCCAAAAGCAAGAAAATGGAGGCTTTTAAGAGTGGATAAACCATTCTCCAAGTAAAGCTTCCGAGCACTGTATTTGGCTGTGTGAGGCAAGGCAGGGGAGGAAGAGAGAGAAATAGAGAGAGAGGAAAGCCAGGAAGGGAAAGAAGCCATCAAGAACTGTCCCTGTGCTGGGCACAAAACCTCAGATACATTATCTCATTTAACCCTTGCCACTACTTTGTGACATGAGAATCATCACTTCCATACAATGGAATTAAAGGAACATACACATGTATCACATGAAAGAGACAAAAAATGATTCTAGTTCATCAGTGATTTTTTTTGCCCTGCAATGCCAGTCATTTTTAAATAAACTCTTTATTTTAGAATCATTTTAGATTTACAGGAAAATTACTGAAATAGTGCAGAGAAACCCCATATACCCTCCAACCAATTTCTTCTATTGTTAACTACCTGTCACAATCCACAGACCAATGTGGATACATTATTAACTAAATTTTTTACTCATTTTCTCTTCATTTTTTACTTTTTTCTCTTCTTGGATTCCATCTAGGATCCCACATGACGTTTGGGAATCACATCTCCTTAGTTCTCTTGACTGGGACGTTTTCTCAGACCTATCTTGGTTTTGATGGCCTTGATCATCAAAACTCTTGGTTTAGAGGAGTATTTTATAGAAATGTCCCTAACTTGGGATTTGTCTGATGTTTTCTCATGATAAGACTGGGGTGGTGGGTTTTGGGAAGGAAGAGCACATTCCTTCTCCCAAATGTCTCATCACATCAAGGGTGCATGACTTAGTCACTGTTGATATTAACTGTGTTCCACTGGCAGAGGTAGTCTTTTTGAAGTTTTTCCACTGTAAAATTTCTTTCATCCCACTATTCATGCTATGCTTTTTGGAAGGAAGTCACTGTGCACAGTCCACCAGTAATTAGCAGGGAGTTATGCTTCAAGCTCTCAAGGCTGAAGATCTTCTGTTTATTTATTCAATAATTTGTTTATATCAGCAAGGATCATGGATATTTTATAATTTGAGCTGTAACGCAATACTACTTCACTTATTTTGTTACTCAAGCTGTTTCAGCTTTGGCCACTGAGAGCTCTTATCTTTGGCTCTGTGCTCCTTTGGCACATCCGCATCACTGGGGATTTTTTGAGCACTTCCTTATTTTCTGTCTCTACAAGAGCTCAGGCTTATTTTGTGTTCCTACCTGAATCCTAGAATGAGACACTTTTCCCAAGCAACGTGGTTCCTTCCGTTGGAGAAAGGTATTTAAAAAACCTCAATTGGAAATACGGGGACTAGAGGTGTGCAAAGCTACAGGGGTGTCATTTCATAGGCTGACAGAGCAAGGAAATAAAAGTGTGTATATTAACTTGCGTATATACACATACCTAAAATATTTCTATACATAATCATCTGCATCTATGTTAAGTTAAACACGAGCTCATATTGATGTTTCCACTCTAGTCCATGAATCATTCTAACCTTCTGCATTTGCTTGTCTGTTAGTCCCACTCCAACAGTGAGAAACCCAGTGCCAGCCATTCTTCATCTCTTTATTAAATTTTGACTAGCTGATCGGCTGGGGAGTTGGGGGGGACTGAAAGAAGCTTCAAATCCCTCACATTTTGGCTTCAAATGGTCTCTTGATTATCTCAGACTCCTACCACTTCTTTTCCAACTTGATGATAAAACACGCTCATTATAATTCACCCAGGATTTCTCACATCCAAAGCATGGAAAAATAGTGAGAAGTTGATTTAAAGGGCAACAAACGCAACCTCATGTAAGCATGTCATTTTCACAGTCAAAAATCTGAGGGTTCAAATTGTTTCTTTATTTATGTATTATCATTTTTAATTTATTAACTCTGAACCCTCAACTTGCCTTATAGCCTAATCATGTTTAGGTAAGGTCGCTCAAAACAGTGATGTATCCAATGATCCGGAATTGTCAGATCTCTTGCCCCTGCTTCCCACAGTCTGCACGATGGCACCTGGGGTCCCGGTGGTTTGCATCCCATTGCATCCCGAGGAGGGGTGAGCTTATGCTCACCAAACCTGACCTAAGAGGCCTGCTCCCCCTCACTGCCAATGTGATGGCCCATCTGTTTTTCTTTAGACTCTTGGTCAACTCCCTTTTGAATAATTTTTGGGAAGGTTTTAGTGAAAAGGAAAGATGAAATTATTCACAAGAAAACTGTTAATTGTGTATCAAGCTGCTTGGATCAATTAGGGCTCTTCAGCCAAATGCATAAGAGGAAATACTTGGAAAATATGAATGAGGATTTAATTGTACATTGCCTGATCTTCATAGTTAGCCAAGTTACTCACCTTCCCTGGAAGCAAGTGGGCTATGAGGTGGACAGACAGTAAGAAGGAATGCAAAGAAAGGTAATGGTCTGCCGTTGACACTTTAAAGCAAGGCAATAGGTGTGGAAGTTTGAATTTATTTTGTTCCCATTTTACATATCAGCTTGATAGAGAATTTTACAAAGGGTGTAAATAAAGGAGTCATAAAACTAGAGGCAGAAAAGGAAGGATATAAAATAAGAAGTAAAAGAGAAGCCCGTCCCTTATAATCAGAGGCTGCTGAAGACAGAGGGTGGGATGAAGGCAGAGAGAAGAGAAGAAACAGAGATGGAGAGGTAGCCAGTCCATTCCTTGCCCTGAGCTGAAACCCTGACAAGCTGAAGAGAACATGAGGGCAGGGGGGTCCTGGCCCACTCCCCGTTTGGAGTCCTGGGAGAGGTGAGCACCCCAACATGTCCATAAAAACCTGGGTTTGGCCCAAAGGTATAGCATGCTCAGAAAGGGCCAGCCAGAGCTCTGCTTTCCCAAGCTGCCCTTTCTGCCCATAGGTCATGCTGGAACCCAGGATCTCCCACTGGACCCTGGAAAGGGGCAGCAGAAGGCAGCTGAGTGTGAGAGCTGGCTTTCCAACCAGGAGACCGACTGTTACGAGGGGTGACACAGAAGAGAAGGATGGGCCCTACTGTACCCCCATCCCACCCCAACCAGAAGCCAACGGAGGACATGCAGCATTTCAGCAGAAGTTTTAGGGCCATCAGGGGTGAGGAGAGGTTGGCAGCCTCTACCAAGCCCAGAGAAACCAGTTTGCAAGTAACACCAGCTTTGACTTCAGACACAAATGCCAGCAGGGCAAGCATCCCTCTAGTGTACAAGGAACATTGTCATGGAAACAAGAGAGACTGTCATGGAAACCAGACAGGTCTGAGGATATCACATGAATCCACAGGACCCTTTCCTTCTGGCCACCAGGAGGGCACAGTAAGCCACGCCCGGTCCCATTCGCCGAAGAGCTACCTTAGGAGCAGGACTGTGGTCAGAAATCTGAAGGACAGATTTTTCACCAAGGAGACTAAGCCTAATTTAAAAGGGATACATGAAAGTATTGCATGGAACTAACTCTTTGAGCTTGTCCTAAAATAAAATATTTCATGTGGCTCTTCTGACCCATAAAGTCCAAACAACTTAGTCAAGAAAAGAAGTGTTATGGAAGACTGCTGGGCAGCTCACAGAGTTGAGGGAGCAGCTGTGGCAGGAGCCTGGGGTGGGGGTGGGAGAGGATGCTAGCTGGGGGGAACGGGAGAGGGACGGGCCCTCAAGGAAGCAGGAACACTGTTACAACACAACAGATATCCACAGCTTTCCTTGGTGAACAGGGAGGCCTAGCCCAGGAAGCAAACACTCACTCAGTCAACAAATGTTTATTGAGCTGAGTATGAGGAGCAAACACTGCAACCGTCAATCAGCGATGGCCCCTGGCCCCAAGAGCTTAGCGTCCAGTGGGAAGGGCCAGCAGGGAAAAGCTGTGTCGCCGGCTGAAGGGCAGAGCAATGGTGGGGAGGACAGCAGCTCTTGAAAGAATGAGAAGAACAACTAGTTCTCACTGGAGGCATCAGGAAAACCTGGCCTGTGAGCTGTGCCTTCCAGGTGTATTTGTGAGAGAGAAAGGAGCGAGGATATACGGGGACAAAGGGGAAAGCATGAAGAAAAGCAGAGAGGTGGGAAAGGCCGTGCACCATCAGGAAGTGCTCATAGCCAGGCATGGTTAGTACACAGAATTCCTGATGAGATGCTGAAGATAGGAAGCTGAGAAGGCCAGAAGAAGATGACTTAAATGCAAGGCAAGTGAGCACGGTAGCTTCATCCTGTGGGCGATGAGGAGCTACTCTGTCTTTTAAAACCAGACGTGCATTTTGGCATGTCCACTCTGGCAGCAGCGGAATGAATCGGGGAAGGAAGAGACAGGAAACTCATGAAAGGAGGAGAGGACAAAGGAGGAAAAGCACAGGGGAATGTCGGAATTGGAGGAATTTTCCTCAGGAAAGGGCATTGGCCAGCGACCCGGACGCTCTGCAGCAGCCCCTCAGGTTCCCGCTACACTTGCTTCTTCAAGGCCGACAGCCCTGGCATCATCCCCCGTGGCTCTTCCGACCCATCTCTCTTCTTGACGGCGCTTACCGCTATGCAAACATACTCTGGTCTTTCTCATCTCTAAAGAAGTTCTTGACGCCCTAGTCTACCGCCCAGTCCTTCTACTCTACTTTCTTAAGAGAGGCTTCTACCCTCGGGTTCTTCTCATGGTGGCAGTATGGCCCCCGAAGCTCCCACCATCTTGACTGCCATCTAAGCAGGAGGAGCAGAAAAGATCACTGAGTCAGTCCCTCTAAAGGAGCTTTTACAGAAGCTCTGCCTAAGGCCTTCTACTTACATCTCATTAGCTTCCCCCATTGGCAAGGGAGGCTGGAAAATATAGTTTGTTAGCTAGACACTCTGCTGCCCCAAGAAAATGTTAATAAGAGAGAATGGGTTTGACATAAGCCACCAGGAATCTGTGCTGAACTTCTTTGGATACACTTCAAGTACACCCCCATTTCTCTTTTCTTAACATATTTTCTCAACAGAGATATCAATATATGCCACCTCCACTCCTTACTTCCCATGCTTTCTTCCACCAATCTGGGTTTTCCCCATGTCACACCTTTTTGCTAAATCCAATGGGCAGACTATTTTTTTACAGTCGTCTCTCTCCTGGACAACAGCAATGTCTTTCTAATTGTTTCCCTTTCCTCCACTCCTGTTCCCCTTCAATCTTCAATCTAATCTACACAGGGAAGCAGAGTGATCTTTTACTATTTTAAATTGCATCATGTTTTCTCTATTCAGAGCTCCACAATGCCTTCCTAGTTAGAATAAAATCCCACAATGACCAAAATATATAAAGAGCTCACACACCTCAAAAACAAAAAGCAAATAATCCAATTAAAAAATGGGCAGAGGAGCTGAACAGACAGTTCTCCAAAGAAGAAATTCAGATGGTCAACAGACACATGAAAAGATGCTCCACATCGCTAATCATCAGAGAAATGCAAATTAAAACCACAATGAGGTATCACCTCACACCAGTAAGGATGGCTGCCATCCAAAAGACAAACAACAACAAATGTTGGCGAGGCTGTGGAGAAAGGGGAACCCTCCTACACTGCTAGTGGGAATGTCAACTAGTTCAACCATTGTGGAAAGCAGTATGGAGTTTCCTCAAAAAGGTCAAAATAGAAATACCTTTCTACCCAGGAATTCCACTTCTAGGAATTTGCCCTAAGAATGCAGCAGCCCAGTTTGAAAATGACATATGCACCCCTATGTTTATCGCAGCACTATTTACAACAGCCAAGATATGGAAGCAACCTAAGTGTCCATTAGTAGATGAATGGATAAAGAA
This sequence comes from Manis pentadactyla, assembly GCF_030020395.1. Classification (NCBI taxonomy): domain Eukaryota; kingdom Metazoa; phylum Chordata; class Mammalia; order Pholidota; family Manidae; genus Manis; species Manis pentadactyla. The sequence continues at coordinate 31,978,608 of NC_080027.1, forward strand.
GAGGTGGTACATATACACAATGGAATATTATTCAGCCATAAGAAGAAAACAAATCCTACCATTTGCAACAACATGGATAGAACTAGAGGGTATTATGCTCAGTGAAATAAGCCAGGTGGAGAAAGACAAGTACCAAATGATTTCACTCATCTGTGGAGCATAAGAACAAAGAAAAAACTGAGGGAACAAAACAGCAGCAGAAGCACAGAACCCAAGAATAGACTAACAGTTACCAAAGGGAAAGGGACTGGAGAGGATGGGTGGGAAGGGAGGGATAATGGGGGGGAGGGGAAAGGGGGGCATTATGATTAGCATGTATAATGAGGGTGGGCATAGGGAGGGCAGTGCAACACAGAGAAAACAAGTAGTGATTCTATAGCATCTTACCACACTGATGGACAGTGACTGCAATGGGGTTTGTAGGGGGGGCTTGGTGATGGGGGGAGTCTAGTAAACATAATGTTCCTCATGTAATTGTAGATAAATGATACCAAAAAAAAATCCCACAGTGCCTGCAGTTACAGTACAGTCTGAACTCCTTACCTAGACCCTACATGATCTTTCCCTTCTCCAGCTCTCCAGCCTTTCCTTCACCTTATGCCGCAGCCAAATTGGTCTTCTGTCAGTTCACATTCCCTAAATTCAAACTCCTTAAATTCTTTGTCATGTTAGAAACTTGGCATTTGCTGATCCTTCTGCCTGGAATGCTCCTCTCTCTGCTCCTCCTCATCCTTCATGTTTCAACCTAAATATCAACTCAGAGAGAGACATTATAGCCCAAAGATAAGACTGCTTCCATTGCTGTCTGTCACAGCTCATTTCTATTATGGCATTGGCCTGAGTTGACAATATTTTTTAGTTGTAAATGTATTATTCATTATTTTACTTGTATGTGGCTTATTTCCCCTCCAGACTATGCATGGTAGGTACTACCACTCATTACATACTCAGAAACTGAATGATTGTTGAATGAATGGTTAAAACAAAAAGGTAAGCATATAATATCACATTTATTCTCTCTAAAAACCTTATAATTTAGGTATTTTATCCCCATTGTTATAGATGAGTAAACTGAGGATCAGAGAGCTATGTAACTTCTCCAAGGAACCCTAAGGAATTATCAGAGCAACAGAATACCAAAGCCATATCAGGAAGGTTTCAGATCCTGTTTTCTTCCACACCAGGCTCCTTCCACATATACCATCTTTCCAGGGCCTCAGTCACCCCACAGGGTCATTTTTGTGCTTTAGAGTTGGTCAGATAATCAAGAAAACAATGCCAATTGCTTTAGATGAGACAAAAATTAAAGAAGTCACCCTAGATTGCATTATCTTCCCACAACTAACTGGAACTCATTAAAAACCTGATTCTGAAAGCAGGAAGAATCATTTCAGTTAGCAATGGGATAAAATTTTCTTCAGCAACAAGTCCAAAATCTCAATATAGGCTGCAGGAGGTTTTAATTAGCAAGAACAGTGGCTGTTTCCAGGAAGAATGGAGAAAATATTGAAATTGGTCCAGGTCCTTTGCAACTTCCTGAAGACATTCTACAGCTCTCAAAGCCTGCAACTGTGTGTGGCAGCCAGTTTGACCATAAATATCTCCTATCAGACTGGTTATATTTTTATCCTCTTCTTTCATATTGATCTATTTAAGAGGTCAGGAAGGGCAAAGTTAGGCTAGAAAGCAATAATTATACTCCTCCTTTACTTCCTTTTCCACTTGTTATCTACTTTATATCATTCTTAGCACTTCACTTAGCATTTTAGTAACTCTACAAAGTCCTGCTGTTAAGAAACCATTTAAACTGTGTTTTGAATTTCCCAAATGTATTTGACTGTGGAACTCTTTGCTCATAATATGTTTAGTAGATGGTCCAAAGTTGGTCCCCAGCAGTCGCTCCCATCCCTGTATGCACATGTTGTCCATCAGCAGAAAGTCAGTCTCCTCCTCCTCCCCTTGAACCTAAGCTGGCCTTGTGATTTACTTTGGTGAATAGAAGGTGGCCAGAATGATGCTGGGTCAGTTCTGGGTCTAGCCCTCCAGCGGCGTGACAGATTCTTCTTTTGCTGTGTGGGAAGCTGGCTACCCTGAGAGAAGTCCTGCTGCTCTACTGGAGAACTTGCTCCTGCTAGCAGCCCAGTTGGGAAGTGACTTGCCCAAGATCAGCTAGCAAGTTGGACCATATCCAGATCTCCTGGTTCCCTGTCCAGTGCTCTGTCCACATGCTACCACTGGTCTGCTGGTCAGAGTAATTGTTCCTCATCTCATGGATGGTGTAATTTAACACATTAGGATTTTGACTCATTAAAGACATTAAGAAACTTGAAACCAACTAACTCAATCTAGACTCTGAAATGTAGTTTTATTTGCTTTTCTAACTCTTGCCATTGAAGGCTCTCCCCTTATTCCTGTGACTTACACAGATGTTTCCCTCCCATCATGATACAGTTAAATAACAGTAAAAAGCTCATATTCAGCGTCAGTTGCTCAGAGTTGAAGCCCCAACTCCACTTACTGGCTTCGACAAGTCCATTCATCTCTCTGAGTCTCAAATTCCTCAATAAAATGAGGATATAAAAATGCCCATTATTAAACTATTACTGTTTTTTATTTTGTTCTGTTCTATCACTAATGATTTTTTTTTCATTTTTTGTTAACCAGAATTAAATGGCCAATCTGGACTTGTGATCATCACAAAATAACCAGTGTTACCACTGTGAGCTAAAATAATTTTTGCTAAAAGACAAGAATATTGATGTCTTGGTTCACCTGAGGGAACTTCTACAGGTAAATGGGCAAGGTTTGCTGAGTTTGGGGAGATACTAGAAGGGACTTGAGGACCCTTATTATCATTTACAGTGACCTACGGAGGTACTGACCCACAGAATACCCTTTCCAGCTTTGATTTTCTGAAATTTATATATATACATATATATATATATGTATCCTCCTTTCCCCCGAAATCTCCTGCCAAAGGGTCTATAGCTTCCAAAGGGCACCTGTAGACCCCCATCCTCCATAACCTTGAATAGGACTCTCCCACTGAGAAGACCCCAGTGCATGGATGGTGGAAGGTGGAAGGGCAGCCTGCAGGTCTGTGGCTCAGTTTCCAGGTATGTGATCAGTCTGCCATTTGGATCCATCAAATGCTCTTCTTACCAGAGTTGATCTTGAAGGATACATAAATAACATCCAGATAAAGGGAGTTTGTAGAACAGTATCTCAAGGTTATGGCATGAATAAAGTCTCTGGTTGCTAAGGGTCCAATCAGAGTGGGTTGAAAAGTTCCATTAATAGCCACAACCTTTTAGAATAGGTTTTGTTTTTAAAAATAAATGTTCACCCATCAACATCTCAATGCCTGCATTTTTTCAGGAAGTATGATTTTTTTCTTCCTCTGGAACTCAAATGCCAGAGTGAAGCACTCTCTGACATTTGTAATTTGGTACTTGCTTACAGTCTCTCCTTTTTATGTTTTAAGAGATGTTTTTCTGACTAAGCTTGGTAACTTTTTTCCTGCAATTTCAAGTTAAACAAAAATTACCTGATCATAGCCACAGTTATTAACTATTATTTCCGCACTAAAATCTATAAATAGCTCTATCAACCCACTGAGCCTGAATGTCTATGAAAACTCCCACCTCCCTGCTTTTGCCCATACTGCACCCTCCACCATTTGATTTCCTTTCTACCCCCTTCTCAATCTCCTTTTGTACAAGTCCTAACTACCCCTATTTCTTCCAAGTTGACTGGGAATACCTTTAAACCACTTTGATATATTCTGCCTTATATAAGCATCATTGTAAAGATCACCAGCTTTGTAACTAGCCTGGGATTGGATTTCAATTCCAGCGTTTATTCTGTGTGACCTAGGGTAAGTTACTTAATCACTCTAAACCTCAAGTTCCTCATTTACAAAATAAAGTTAATAATAGCACCTAACTTATAAAAATTGTTGTTAGATTAAATAAGATAATGATCATCAGCAAATTAGTCAAGATCCCGGCAGGAACCAGACCACACACCCCTACTAAGATAATTCTGGAAAGGTTTACAAAGTTGAGGGCAGAGCAGTGAGTGGTGTGTTGGTACCAGTTCATAAGAGGTGATCGTTAAATTTTCAGGAATGTTTTGCAAGCCAATTGTTGAACACAGTAATTATTAAAAATTAAATATAAGCTTAGTTAAATAATATGTATGAATGGATCAAAGGCCTGAATGTAAGTCATGAAACCATAAAACTCATAGAAGAAAACACAGGCAAAAATCTCTTGAACGTAAACATGAGCAACTTTTTCCTGAAGACATCTCCTCGGGCAAGGGAAACAAAAGCAATAATGAACAAATGGGACTACATCAAACTGAAAAGCTTCTGTAATGCAAAGGACACCATCAGCAGAACAAAAAGGCATCCTATAACATAGGAGAGTATATACATAAATGACTTATCCAAAAAGGGTTAACATCCAAAATATACAAAGAACTCACATACCTCAACACCCAAAAAACAATTAAACAACCCAATTAAAAAATGGGCAGAAGATATGAATAGACACTTCTCCAAAGAAGAAATCTGATGGCCAACAGGCAAAGCTGCTCCACATCACTAATCATCAGGGAAATGCAAATTAAAACCACAATGAGATATCACCTCACACCAGTAAGAATGGCCAACATCCAAAAGACAAGCAACAACAAATGCTGGCAAGGATGTGGAGAAATGGGAACCCTCCTACACTGTTGGTGGGAATGTAAATTGGTTCAACCATTGTGAAAAGTGATATGTAGGTTCCTCAGAAACTAAAAATAGAAATACCATCCAGCCCAGGAATTCCACTTCTAAGAATTTACCCCAAGAATGCAGCAGCCCAGTTTGAAAAAGACATATGCACCCCTATGTTTATCGCAGCACTATTTACAATAGCCAAGATATGGAAGCAACCTAAATGTCCATCAGTAGATGATTGGATAAAGAAGATGTGGTACATATATACAATGGAATATTATTCAGCCATAAGAAGAAAACAAATCCTACCATTTGCAACAACATTGATGGAGCTAGAGGGTATTATGCTCAGTGAAATAAGTCAGGAGGAGAAAGACAGGAACCAAATGATTTCCCTCATTTGTGGAGTGTAACAACAAAGCAAAACTGAAGAAACAAAACAGTAGCAGACTCACAAACTTCAAGAAGGGACTAATGATTACCAAAGGAAAGGAGTTGGGGAAGGTGGGCAGGGAGGGAGAGAGAAGGGGATTAAGGGGCATTATAATTAACACTCACAATATAGGTAGGTCACAATATAGGTACCAAATGATTTCACTCATTTGTGGGGTATAACAAAGCGAAACTGAAGGAACAAAACAACATCAGACTTGAAGAAGGGACTAGTGGTTACAAAATGGAAGGGATTGGGGAGGGTGGGCAGCAAGGGAGGGAGAAGGGAATTAAGGAGCACTATAATTAGCACTCACAATATAGGTAGGTCACAGGGAAGGCAGTACAGCATGGAGAAGACAAGTAATGACTCTACAGCATCTAACTACACTGATAGACAATGACTGCAATGGGGTGGGTGTAAGGGGGACTTGATAATATGGGTGAATGTTGAAACCACAATGTTGTTCATGCGAAACCTTCATAAGACTGTATATCAATGATACCTTAATTTAAAAAATAATAATACATATGAAATGCTTAGCACTGTACAATTATAAGTGCTAATATATATAAACTCTTTGTTACTTTAAACAAGAGAGTGAGGTTAGACAATCTTATAAAATCACTCACTCTAGCTCTAACATTCTAGATTCAGGAGGCAGGGGGAATAATGTAGAAGCAAGGAGCAATGACTTCAGGTCAGAATTAGTTTGAATTTTGATCCTATCACTTACAGATTGTCTGATCTTGGACTCTTATCTTATTTGAGCTTTCATTCAATCATCTATAAATGGGGTAGTCATACCTCTCATAATCCTTAAATTGAGTAAACATGACATGTGGCATATAATCAGATCTGATTTCTGTCACCATAGATTATTTTGCATTTTCAAGAATTTTGTGCAAGTGAGATCATATATAGCATTATTATTTTTTGTCTGGCTTCATTCAGTAAGCATCATTTTGAGTTTCACCTACATTACTGTGTATCAATTATTTATTCTTCTTATTGCTCAAATGTATCCATATCTATTATATAGATACAACCCAATTTGTTTAATTCATTCACCTTTTGAAAGACATTTGAGTTGTTTGTACTTTTTAGCTATTATAAATAAAACTGCTATGAACATTCATGCATAAACCTTTGGGTGGACATATGCTTTCATTTCTCTTAGGTAAATAACAAGGGGTAGAATATGCCATCATATGGTAAATATACTTTCTAAGAAACTGTCAAGACCTTTTCCAAAGTGCTTTCAACATTTTACATTCCCACCAGTGGTATGTGAGAATTTTATTTGCTCCACATTTTTGTCAACACATAGTATTCTCAGTCTTTTCCATTTGGGTCATTATAATAGGTCTCAAACAGACCTGATGACTATTGAGCTTCTTTTCATATACCTACTTGCCACGTGTAAATTTTCTTTGGTGAAGTGTCTATTCAAATCTTTGGCCCATTTTTCATTGGATTGGTTTTCTTAGTATTTTGAAGAGTTATTTCTATGTTGTAGACATAAATACTTTATCAGATAAGTATTTGCAAATGTTTTCTCCTACTCTTTAGCATAACAGAATCTTCTGAAGACCAGAAGTTCTTATTTCAGGTGAAACATAATTTATCATATTTTTCCTTCATGGATTATGCTTTTGGTGTTTTGTTTTGTTTTGTTAATTCTTTGTTAACACAACATCATGAAGATTTTCTCCTATGTATACTTCTTGAAGTTTTATGGTTCTAGATTTTACATTTAGGTCTATGCTTCACTTGGTGTTAATTTTGTATATGGCAAAATTAAAGAATGGATCAAGTTTGATTCTTTTTTAATTTTGGATATGGAAATCCAATTGTTCCAGAATCATTTGTTTAAAAAAATTAGTTTTTCTTTACTGAATTACCTTTGTACTTTTGTTGAAAATCACTTGACTATATGTATGTGTAAGGTCTATTTCTGGACTCTCTATTGATCTATTTGCTTATTCTATATGCCAAGACCACACTGTTTTGATTATTTTAGCTTTGCAATAAATCTTAAAATCAGGTAGTATAACTTCCATTGGTAAATTTTTTTATATCAGACATTCTAGCTTTTGTTTCTAGAATTTTCATTTGTATTTTTTAATATCTATATGTCACTACTATTTATGTTCAATCTGTCCTCTTGAACATATGGAATATAGACATACTTTTTAAATGTTCTGGTCTACTAATTCTAACATCTGTCATTTTTAGGTCTGTTTCTTTTTTGTCCTCATGAGTATAATTTTTGCTTCTTTGCATGTCTGTCAACTTTTGATTGGGTATCAGTGAATTGTACTTTGGTGCTGGGTATTTTGTAATTCTATAACCTAGATCTTTGTTCTGGGACAGTTTTGGTATTTGGAAACAATTTGATCCTTGTAAGACTTGCTTTTAAGCTTCATGAGGTGGGATCAGAGCAATCTTTAGTCTAGGGCTGATTTTTCCATACTACTGAGGAAATAACCTTCTGATTAATGCCCCATCTGTCCATTCTGGCTCATTAGCACATAAACTATTTCAAGCTTTATATGATCTCCATGGATTTTCCCCTCTAGTCATTCTTTCAAGTGGTTTTTACCCCCACCTCCCTTGGTTTCATTAGTTTGCTTACACACATGTGCAGATCAGCATTCAGCTAAAGACTCAGGGGAGATCCTCTTCAATCTCTGGAGTCCTCTTTCACTGGACAGATCTGTCTTCTCTGGATCTGTCCTTCAAACTCTAGTCACATTGGATTCCCTGGGTTCCCCACTCTCTCCTCAACTCAGGAAGACTCTGGTTTTGCCTGGGTTCCTGCCTCCTTGCACTGTAACCTCACAACTATCTCCAAGCAAAGGCTGAGGCAGTCATAAGAACCATCCTACTTGTTCCCTTTCTCAGAGATCACCTTCCTACTTTGACTAGAGTCCAATGTCTGGAAACCATTCTTTCATATGTTTTACCAAACTCCTGCTACTCCCCAATCCTGTAAATAACCTTTGTAACCTGTCCATCTTCAGCCTTAACCAAATCCTGGTTCTTCCTCATCATATTTGGCTATAAGTCTCTAATTTCACATGGATCAAAGATGAATGCTTTAGAAAAATGATAATAAACAGCTGTAGTGGTTTGGGGAAACATTAGACATGATGGACAAAATAAGTTCTTCCTTTAATTGAGGGCCTCCTTAACTCTCTGTAAGCATGCATATGCAGTAGCAGCTTTTTAACTTTTCCCAGTTTTCTGTAGTAGCCAGACTTACAGAATATTAAATTGGAGTCTTAAGTAAACTCTACTTTATGGTCTGATTTTAATTTAGCATACTACATTTTAATAGGCCTTAAAAACTCTCATAGTAAGTTAATAGATTAATAGAAGTCTATGGAATTTGGTGTCACTCATCTATAAAGAATGAGAAATGACTGATATGTTTGATCAGTTTAGGACCATCTGGGAGAGATTGTCTTATCATACTTTGGGAATTATAGCTCTGAGGCACCAGCTTTCAAGCACATCGGCATAATTTACAGGTATGAGGTGGATCACACATAATTTGATGTCATGATTGTAACTGTCAAAGTGCCAAACTTTCTGAAGCATTGACTTCTTATAAATTAGAGCAGATTCTAAGATATAGCTATAAAATACTGTCACTTACACTTGTTTGCCTTCATGTCTTTATGCTTTTATGAGTAGGGCAAAGGAGTTGGAGTTGCCTCAGAGAGTAGAAATTTCTACAATCCAGAGTGTACTTTTGGGAGCATATAGCCTGTGTGTAGACCATCTCTACCAATTCAGAGCCATGGAAAGGATGGGTAATACTGCTGAGGAGACAGCATACCATATCAAGATCATACCATGGTGGAGAGAGTAAAAACCTGCCTGCATAATCTCCCAACTCCAACATTTACTACTTTTTCGATCTAGCTTGGCAAGCTCATTCCCTGTCAGAGATATATTTACCTTTTAGAATCTCCATTCTTCATTGAAAAAATTAAAATAATAACATTTACTTTGGGTGATATTATTGAGGATCAGAAATAACATGTAAAATGTCAATACATACAGCATATTAAATAAATTTTGGTTAAGTGAATGGAGAAATAAACTAATTCTGGTTCAAGACAAGTCACAATAATTAAGTCACAAAATTCTTTTGAGATTATGATTCCTTTAAATCTCCCAAGTTCCTTCTTTATACCTCCCTCTTTTGATGGGAACCTGTTGGATAGAAGGAAAAAATTGCCCAGTTATGAATAAGGTGAGCTGGCTATTTATAAAAGCAACTGTAATTGAAAAATGACCTTCAAAAAACAAAGAAATCTCTTAGAGAAATCAGAAAAACAATTCCATTTACAACTGCACCAAAAAAAAAAAAACCTATGAATAAATCTAACAAAGGAGATGAAAGACCTGTACTCTGAAAACTGTAAGACACTCATGAGAGAAATTAAGAAGACACAAATAAATGGAAATCTATCCCATGCTCAATGGATAGGAAGAATTAGAACTACCTAAAGAAATTTACAAATTCAATGCAATTCCTATCAAAACACATTTTTCAATGAACTAAAGCAAACAATCATAAAACTTATATGGAACCACAAAAGATCCTGAATAGCCAAAGCAATCCTGAGAAAGAACAAAGCTGGGTGTATTATACTCCCTGACTTCAAGTTATATAACAAAGCTACAGTAATCAAAACAGTATGGTACTCACACAAGAACAGGCCCATAGATCAATGGAACAGAATAGAGAGCCTAGATATAAACCCACACATCTATGGTCAATATATTAATAAAGGAGCCATGAATATATAATGGGAAAAAGACAATCTCTTTAATAACCGGTGTTGGGAAAACTGGACTACATGTAAGAGAATGAAACTGGACTACTGTCTAACTCCATACACAAAAGTAAACTCAAAATGGATTAAAGACCTAAATGTAAGACAGGAAACCATAAAACTCTTAGAAGAAAGCATACGCAAAAATCTCTTGAATATAAGCATGAGCAATTTTTTTCCTGTACACATTTCCTCAGATAAGGAAACAAAATAAAAAATGAACAAGTGGGACTACATCAAACTAAAAAGCTTCCATACAGCAAAGGACACCATGGCAGAACAAAAAGGTAACCTACAGTATGGGAGAATACATTCATAAATAATTTATCTGATAAAGGGTTAACATCCAAAATATACAAAGAACTCATATACCTCAACACCCAAAAAACAAATAACCTGATTAAAAAATGGATGGAGGACCTAACAGACATTTCTTAAAAGAAGAAAGACAGATGGCCCACAGGTACATGTAAAGATACTCCACATCGCTAATCATCAGGGGAATGCAAATCAAAACCACAATGAAATATTACCTCAACCAGTTAGAACAGCCACTAGCCAATACAATAACAAGTGTCTGTGAAGATGTGGAGACATGGGAACCCTTCTAAACTATTGGTGGGAATGTAGATTGGTATAGCTAGTATGGAAAGCACTATGGAGGTTAGTCAAAAAACTGAAAATAGAAATACCATACAACCCAGTAATTCCACTTCTATAATTTACCCAAAGAAAAACCAAAATCCCTGGTATGTGCACCCCTATATTTACTGCCACATTATTTATAATGGCCAAGATAATGAAGCAACCAAAGTGTCTATCAATAGATTAATGGATGAAAAAGCAGTGACACATATACACAATGGAATATTATTCAGTCATAAGAAGAAAACAAATTCTACCATTTGCAACAACATGGATGGAGCTAGAGGGTATTATGCTAAGTGAAATAAGCCAGGAGGAGAAAGACAAATACCATCTGATTACACTTACTTGTGCAATATAAAAACAAAACAAAATAGTAGTAGACTCTTCGACAATGAGAAATGACTGGTGGTTACCATGGGGGAGGGGATGGGGGGAATGGGGAAAGTGAGGAGGATAAAAGGCACAAAAATTCTCAATCATAAGGTGGTCATGGGGATGGTAGTACAGCATGGAGAATATAGTCAGTGATTCTGTAACATTTTCCTATATTGACAGATAGTTAACTGCACTATAGGGGGTTAGGATTTAATAATATGGGTAACTGTTGAACCACTGTGTTGTATACTTGAAACCAATATAAGATTGTGTATCAACTATCCTTCAATAAAAAAAGACAGCTTTTCCCCTTGAAAATTTTTACAGTTGATTTTTTAAAGATAATTTATACTCTAGCATTCCTAAATCAATCTAACCCTATAGAAAAAGGAAATCTTAATCTGATTTCTTGTCAATGGCACTCACACACACACATGCACAGATGTACTTGCACACATTAAAAACTCTATAAGCATTCAAAATTAAGCAAGCCCAAATGTTACAGCATCTGTGATATTTTATTTATTTGTTCATCTGTCTTGCCAACTAAAAATGCCCTGAAGCTTAGAACCATTTCTTATTCATCTTCCTTGAGGAGTCCTACTTGCTTATTAATAAGCCAGTTACGTGTGCCCCTCACGTGCAAGGAGAGTGCTGGGGTCTGTGATTTAATATAATAAATACTAGGAGCACAATCTCTGGAGTCAGCAAAAACTGTCTTCTTTCCCAACCCAACGCTTGCAAGCTTTGTGACCTAGAAAATACTGTATCTGTTTGTACCTGTTTCCTCCTCTACATGGAAATAATAATCATCTCTGCTTAAACATATTGTTGTAAGAGTAAAATTTGATAAAATACAAAACCAACTTTTAATCTGTATTAACACAATTATTGAGATTTTTATATCATGTTCACAGTGCATTATTTATGGAAAAAAACAAAGTTGTTCAAAAATGGGAGCCTGATTAAATGAGTTATATCTGTATAACTGAGGGATCAGTTCTCTACACACACACACACACACACACACACACACACACACACACCTCATTCTTTTCTCTTCTGAATGCTCACTGTGTTATTTAGTCATTTGCCCCTTGATACAATTAATGAACAGGATCTCCAGTTATCAGGGAGTCATTTGGTCTCCAGCACCAAACAGAGATGGAGACTTTTTGAATAAAATTAAAATTAAGATGGTTCAACTTACTACTGTTACCTAGAAATTAGAAAAGTTATGAGTCACGGAGCCTTGCAGCTGCCTCCAAATTCTAATTTTATGCCAACTACTTCTCTTCTGAAACCATCAAACCATACCATGTGCTGACACTGAAAGCATCTATCTTTGATGTTTCACTGGGCCTGTTCTTGAGTGTTTCTGAGAATCAGTATGTCAGGTTAGTTCAGAGGAATATAGATTCATCTTCCGATGACATATCAGCAGTGCTTTCCACCTCATCACACCCCATTTCCTAACCACCATCTTGTCCACTGCCTTGCCCAGAGTGTGTTATTACATCGCTGCCAGCACTGGGCACACTCTTCAGAGTTCCACATACAGATTCTGACTGTTACGGTGGGGTCTGACATGATATAAAGTTATGAAACTGGGTCAAGCCATAATGAATCAAGGGTCTTATCTCCTAGCCCTTCCCTCGCCAGGAAATACACCCATTCCTATAGTCCAGCCAATGGAAGACTGTAAATACTGGGTAGCCCACCTCAGACAATTTTATCACCTTTATCCCAGTGGCCCCCCCAGCAAAAGTATCAAAGTAGCCAGTCCCAAACCTCACCTGCTTTTTTACTCTAGTTGTCTGATTTCTAACAGACTTCCCTTCCCCTCTTTATTTGCTAGTGTGATGTTTATAAAATTTCACTCCTAGCAAAATGTTGCAGAGAAACACAGTGCATACTACTGAAAAGTAACTTCAACATGTTTCTTACTTGTATATTTCAAATACTCATGAGGGGAACACAAAGCTGTGGCCTCATAATTCTTTTTTTAAATCCCCTTCAAACTCTATCTACTGACCTCCTATCTTGCAGCTGTTGCCTTTTATTTCCTTTACCCCTTCCCTCCAATTCAGTGGGCCTCCATGCCATATACCTCTTGTAAAAATCCCTCTTCCCCTTTCTTCCAGATTTTGTATTACAGAATTTCTATAGGTCAAGAGTGAGTATGGCAAGTAGAACCCTGCTCAAGAGGAAGATGACCAGTTGGGAGCACTCATACTTTAATAGACCCACTTTATCACAATAAGCTCTGGGGAGTGACTTAAGTCTTACCCCATTTGGAGTGTGGGTGAGGGCAGCAGCCATTCTGAACAGCCCTCCTTGGCTCAGCAGAAGCTATTAAATAGGAATGCGTGTGTTTCTCAGGGAGTTGCCTAGTTGAGAGAGGAGGGTTTCATGTTTCCCAGCAGGAGAGACTCAGTCTCCACTTCCCCCCTGGTGGCAGTCCAGGAGGGTGGACAGTGAGCTGTGTGGGGGGTGGGAGGCAGGGAGGCTGCAGCCAGACCCTGGAGGCCAGCAAAGCCCAGAAGGATTACCACTGGGATGGTAATTTACCCCTAGTGTAGGGCACCTGTTGTGTTAAACCTCCTTTTTCTCTTTTCCCTCTCAGGACAAAGAGGCTGGAATTTTACCCCGTCTCTGACAGCCACCATGGAAGAGGACTAACAGGTGTAGTCAGGGTGGGAGAGTAAGTCTTTTGAATAGTGGCTATCCAAACCGTGATACAAAATTGCAAATCAGCCACTTAAAACAGTGTTTTTAAAGAACATTGAAAGACATGGAGAAATGCTCGGCAACAAAATTAGCAGGATATAAACTGGATAGAATGTTACAGCATGATTCTGCTTAGAGAGAAAGAACATGCACCTGGAAAAAAAAATGAGCCACCTTTATCTCTGGAGCTGGATGACTTCTTACTTTTATTTGTTCCTTTCTGTAGTTCCTAATGTATAATTGTTTTTAAGTAAATGTTTCAAAAATTAAGAAAAATAAGTAACACCTAACCCAGATAGTGAGCGTGTCTCCAGTGGCCCCCAGGTGCTCAAGGTCCTGGCCCTTCGGGCTCGCCTGTGCCCTCAGCTGCTCCCCAGGCTCCTGAAGCTTCTCCGTGAGGTCCTCCACAGCTCACCTCCACAGCCAGTCCTCCTTTCTGACCAGCACGCTTTCTCACAGCCCTGAATCTACCAACATCCTGCCCTTCAGGGGAGGTGGAGACACTGGCAGTGAGTGAGGTGAGCAGCAGCTATGCTGAGGGCAAGAGGAGGGAGACAAAGCAAGTCACCACGCTCACATCTGAAGGAATGGCCACAAGATGTTCCAGCCCCATCTGCATCTGCAGAGAGGCAGGCGGCATCTGGAGAAGACTGCTTAGACATACACTCAAGGGCATCTCTGTGCAAAGTTAAATCTGGCTGCTGGATCTCCATAGGAACAGCTTTAGTCCTCATCTGAAGGCTTTTTCTTAAAGAGGGGTGATTTGTGGACAACATGATCATCTTCAATATGCCTGGGAGAGTTTTCAGAAAACAAGGCAGTGGCCAGGAAGACTGATGACTATTTACAGGTTTATGGCTGATTTTGTCAACTCACCAGATAGCCCCATCTCGCCTGTATGAACTCACACAAATAATCTCCTAAGAGACTGATAGGTAATGAGAATGCCAATTCATTGATTGAAAGTTAAAATGACATTAAATATAGAGTTATGACCACATGACCCAGAAATTCTACTCCTACGTATATACCCAAGAGAATTAAATACATATGTCCACACTAAAACACACAGCAGGATTACTCATAATAGTCAAAAACTGGAAATGACTCAAATGTCCATCAACTGCTGAATGGATGAATAAATGTGATATATCGTATGGTGGAATACTATTAGGCATTAAAAAGAAATGAAGTACTGATAAGTGCTACTTCATGGATGAACCTAGAAAACACCATGCTAAGAACCCAGACACCAAAGGTCACACACTGTATAATTCCATTTCTGTGAAATGTCCAGAATAGATTCAGAAAGACAGAAAGTAAGTTAGTGGTTGGCAGGGGCTGGGTGGGGGAAGGAACTGGGAATGACTTGTAATGGTTACAGTACTGCTTTGTAGATTGATGAAAATATCCTGGAATGAGATAGTGGCGATGGCTGCACCTCCTGCACGATGTTGTGAATAAAAACTAATGAGTTGTTACCTTAAAATGGTGATTTTTATGTTATATGAAAATTTGTTATGTGCATTTTATCTGAATGTTTTAAAAAATTTAAATGATGGATGGTTAGGGAACAAGATCAACTGACCACTCACCCTCCAGGCACCCAGGTGTGAACTGAATCATACCTGGAATATCTGACAAGCATGGACTTTGAGCAAGGGGGTATTTGTTTGGTTTCAGTGCTTTGCAGTAACTGGTCTGATCCCTGAGTGGGGCCCTGCCCAGCACTCAGGCAGAACGACATAGGGGTGCAGATGGCTCACTCCCAGCCACCAGGAAGATTCCGGTGTGAGCAGAAGGATCAGCACCACAGTTCCCAGCTTCCAGCTGGTGAGGTGTCTAATGTACTGCAGCCTGGCCTGGGGTTGTTCAGGCCTTGAGCACAATGGAATCTGTAGGCAGCATCATTCTTCTCAGGAGTAGGGTGGGCAGAACAGAAAGGAGGTGGTAAAATGTGACAATTCTTATAGCCATCTAGCAGAAAACAGGATGGCCCCTCTGAAGCCTGATACTCCCACTCAGTGTGGTCAACCTTCTGTAGGTGCCTGCGGCTCATCTGGAACCATTCCAAGTTCTCAGAATCTCATCATGAAGACAAAACTTGCGAGCAGACATCTGGCTGAGGCAGGGGCAGCCCCCTGGAGGGTAAGGTGGGGGGATGACCATCATGTTGCCCCGTGCACTCACTGCGCAGTCAGTCCCAGTGAACCACTTTCTTTTTGACCTTGGGCTACTTGCTGGAGAATGATGGATCAAGAAGGATCCCTGCGGTGGTTGTGAAGGCAGTGTTCTCTCCTGAGTAATGGAGCTGTCATTTCAGCACAGCTGTGCTTTCACACAAAGGTCTCTGACCCAAGTAGAGGCATCAGCAGCCATACCTCGAGAAGCTAAGCTAAGGCCAGGTGCACGCCCCCTCCGTGAGACATCCTTTTTCACTTGGTGAAACCTGTCTTCCATTTTTCTTTCCTTTTTTTTAAAACTTTAATATTTATGGAAATGTCATCTATCAATGTAGTTGCCTCTTATAGAAGGCTTTCATGTTAATTTGGTTTTTATCATCCCTCTTTAATTCATAGTCTCCACACTCTGGCTGCACCCCCACATTGCCACATCTATCATCTTGACTTCTTCTGGACCTCCTTCAACAAAAGACGCTTAACTGCCTTTGAAGGCTTCTAAAACTTTCACTTTTTTTTCTCATCAACTAGGGAAATATATTTCTTTCATTATAAGAAAACACTTTTTAAATAATGAAAACTTCCCAAGAAACTTACTTAACATTACCACCAAAGCCAACTGCAAGTAGAGATTTTAAAAAATTTTAGTGTGTCCCTAGATTCCCCCACCAATTCTATGCCTCTGTTCCCATCTCCATTAGCCGGTAGTAAATTAGGAAATTTTATTTAGCCCTACAAAAGCCGACAGCCACCTTGACGTAGTCAGGGTGTCATTTTAGCCAGTCGTAGAGAAGTAAAACATCACATATATTTCATAATTGAGTCCCTGTCTATATTAAAGTATTTCCTACAGTTCCTTCTCAATTCAGACCCACTATGCATCAGTATAACAAATTTATATCCCATAATAATCAGAATCATTAGATGAATGATGGGAGAGGCTAGCTTATGGCTTGTTTCTTTATTTTCAAGTGGGACAGGTAGGGTTATCAGTTAAATATATACTTATTCATACCATGACCTATATCTCTACTCATTTAGGCTCAGAAATTTCAGAGCTCTCTATCCACTCACAAACTTTCAATCATGACACTTGATCTTCAGTCACCTAACATATCTATGTCAAAGATCAGAGATACGGTAAAGGTTTCTTGTTTCAGTCTGTACAGCCTTCCCTGGTACTCCTTCCATTTGTTCCAGCCGTGGCTTGAACAGTTTTCTAAGTTCTACTTCACTGTGTTCTAATGAGCTGTTTACTTAATCACCTCTCCTCCTAGACTGAAATATCCAGAAAGGATATGGTTCCAGAAAGGTAGGAACCGTTTATTATATGTTTTAGGCTTTATGCCTAGAACAGAGGAGGTGCTCAATAAATAACTATTGCATGGAACAGAGGAATTACTGGATTTAGAAGGCACTGACTCAGAGAATGGCAGAGGTGACTCTAGTTAAAAATAGCTGAACTGACCACATCGTCTGTAGAAATCAGGTACAGAGTACCTAGGCATTACCTGACAACTGGCCCAAGCAATTCAAGGGCAGAGTAAAGCAACCACAGGCAATTTTTCCTCAACATTTTTATTATAAAAAAATTTATACTTAAGAAAGTTACCCAATAGTAACAATAGTTTAATGAACATCTGTATGATTGGGCGCTAAGTAACAAAAGGCTGACAACTGTTGATATCTAGCCCTACTTATCAATATCTGTAAGATTTGTAGATGTCTTTAAATAGCTGTCTTGTTTAATTAAAAGACTTTCTTTATAGAGAGAACATCTAAAGCAAAGCCATTAAAAGGTCATTTCATTGCCCACGGAATGAAGAACAGACCCCTGATAGGGAACTTCAGGGCCTTCTGTGATCTGGATCTTACTCACTTTTGTGGATTTATCTGTTGCAGCCCCTTCACTTCATACTCTTCTCCAGCCAGGCTGAAATGCTTTATATTCTAGGACCAGCATCCAGCTTTCTCTCTCCTTCCTCTGGGTCTTTGCACACACTATTCTGTTTACCTGGTACATTTTACACCCATCCACCTTCATCTGGCTAATCCATACTTTGCTTCTGAACTTAAATGCCTCCTCCTTCCTCCTTGTATTCTTGACACACTCAGGCTGCTTAAAAGCTTCCGCTGTATGCTCCCCTAGTGTCCCTATCAGAGCTCTTAAAACACGGTGTGGCATAAGAAATGTCTATTCGGTTTCTAAAACCTTTAGGATCTCTGAAGTTATAAGTGTCTTTTTGTAGGTTAGCAAGATGACTGGTGCGTGGGGGCCCCGCGATAGCCTCAGGATGGGGCCTGGGTGCCAGGAGAACAAACCATGTGATTAGAGGGTGGGAACTTTCAGCTCTACCCCATGATCCTTGGGGAGGGGAACAGGGCTAGAGGTTGAATCAATCACTAATGGCCAATGATTTAATAAATATGCCTACAAGAAAACCCTAACTGAAGGGGTTCAGAATGCTTCTGGTGAACAGATGGAAATGCTGGGAGGGCACAGAAGCTCTGCGTCCCTTCCCACATACCCTGCCCTATGCATCTCTTCCATCTGGCTGTTCCCAAGTTGTATTATGTTATAATAGACTGGTAACCTAGTTAGTAAATTGTTTTCCTGAGTTCTGAGCTGTTCTAGCAAATCATCAAACCTGAGGAGGGGTCATGGGAGCCCACAATTTATAGTCAGTCAGAAGCACAGGTGACAACTTGAGACTGGCAGTTGGCATGGGAGGGGAGCAGTTTTTTGGAACGGAGCCCTTACCCTGTGGGATATGACCCTAAAAACCAGGCAGATAGTGTCAGGTTTAAGTTACAATGTAGGATATCCACTCAGTGTCCACTGAGAACTGGGAAATAGCCTAGTGTGGAATATCTATATACATCTGGCATCAGAAGTAGTGAAAGTAGTAGAGGAAGAACAGGAGTCCTTTAGCTGGTAAGTAAAAGAAGCAGGGAGTCTTTTCCTTCACATGGCATAAGTCTCGCTCCAACATTAGAGCTGACCCAGATGATAAGGACTATTTCATTTACCTCTGCATCCTCCAAACCTTGCCAGGGCTCCCCATATAGTAAGTGCTCAATGAATATTTGTTGAAAGAATAAATTCATGAGGAAGCACTAAACTAGGTATTATAGAACCTGGGGAACTGAATGCCCTCACCAAACCCTTCCTTCTTTTGGCCTTGGTTTCCCCATTTGTGCCAATGAGCTTTAAGGTTCCTCCCAGACCTCACACTCTATTATTCCTCAGTGTAGCAGGAAGTAGCTTCTATAGAGAGCTACGAAATGCCAAGCAGGTCCTATGGCAACCAGTTCCACTGGCCCAGATCTGCAAAATTTCCTGAATGTACCAAGCACTAGGAGACTCCAGAGGCCCTGCCTTCTCCTAGTGGCCATCCAGACCAGATTATATGATCTGTCTGCTTCTCCTCTTGGTCCAACTCCTCCATCCCAGGCCTGTTTCTGAGGCACCCAGAGATTTAACAAGTGGCCGTTACAGAATTGGCATCCCTCCTGGAAGGCTTTTCCCTCTCTGAGCCGACCACTCCTCCTGGTGAACGCAGGACAGAGTCCTAATAAAAGCTGACTCCAGGGGGGACACCAGGAAATAACATTCAGTATGACATGGCATTTGTAGAGAGCTTTCACTTACGCCAGCTCATCTGATTCTCATGTCGACCAAGGGAAGTAATTATTATTATCCCTATTTCATAAAGAAGGAAATTTAGCTCAGAAAACGAAGGGGATTTCCTGAGGCCATAAAGTTAAAGTGGGAGAAGAGTGACTTAAAGCTAAGTCTGATTTCAAAGCCTGTGTTCTTAGCCAAGTAGGCGTTACTGACTCTAAACTCAAGCAGGCACAGTGACTCTGCTGTATGCTTGGAGAAAATAGGATTCCTGAAACTGTCTAGTATCAGGACCTCACCAGCAGTCCAAAATCCCAAATCCAAAAGATAATCTAAGACTGTCTAGAGCTGGTGTCAAGGTCCAATTGAATGGAAAAAGGCGGAACTTTAGGATATGCCAGACACCTGCAGAATTCAAGGTTGCAGGATTGTCAGGATAGTCACACCCTCCCAAAGTCTTACTTCTCACCTTCAGTTCATTTGATTCTTGCCAAAGACCCATGAGAGGGGTTATCATGCCCATTTTACATGTAGGGACACTGATGCTCAAAAAGGTGACTTGTCCAAAGCTAAGAATCAAGCAAGCAGTTGAAAAAGAGCTCATTCTAGCTCTTTTGATAGTAACTCCAGTGCTCCAAGCAGTAAAACTAATAATCTCTAGCCACAGAAAGCATGGCCATAATAAACGATAATAATATGGCCACCATTTTATTAAGACTTACGTGTTCAAGAAGCTAGAAAGTTAAGGAACTATCCTAAGGTCAGAGATCCTCCCCATCCTCACAACCACCCCATGGAGTAGATATTCCTCTCATTTTACAGATTTGAAAACTGAACTCAGGTAAAGTGTGTTACTGTGATTTATAATAAATATATATTTGGTCTTCATCCTAGTTTCTGGCACAAAGCTCCTAACACTCTTGGAATGTCTTAGGTAAGGACAGAGAGGAAGGTGTCTTTTGTTACGTTAAAAGAGGTGATTTTGGAATTGAACCTAAGGATGAAGGCTGGTCACCAGGGGCCTGACCATGTGGTTAGAGGGTTGGAACTTTCAGTGTCACCCACTGATTTCCAGGGAGGGGAAAGGGACTTGAAATTGAAGTTAACCACCAATAGCCAATAATTTCATTGATGTGCCTATGTCATAAAGCTTCCATTAAAACCCAGAAGGACTGGATTCATAGAGCTTCTGGCTTGGTGAACACACACATGGAGATCTGAGGAGAGTGGCACACTCAGAAAGGGCATGGAACTTCGTATCTTGCCCTTATGTATCTCTTCATCTAACTGTTGATTAGTCCTTTAATATCCTTTGTAATAAATCAGTAGTGAGTAAATGGGTTTCCTGAATTCTGTGAGCAGTTCTAGCAAATTAAATCAACCAAAGGAGGGGGTCCCAGGTCTAATCTGTAGGCAGTTGATCAGAAAGATAAGTAATAGGTAACAACCTGGGCTTGTGACTGGCACCTAAAGTCAGGGGCAATCTTGTAGGACTGAGCCCTTAACCTGTGGAACCTAATGCTATCCCCAGATAGATAGTGACAGAATTGAGTTTAATTGTAGTACACAATTTCATACTTGTTGGTATAGGAAAACCACACACACACACACAACTGGAATGGGTTCTCAGAACGTTTTATGAAGGGACTTACCCAAGATCACATAGTACGTAACTTGTAGAAGCTGAATTTCAACTCAGATATATCCGATTATAACTCCTCCACAAAAATCTCAGGCCTGTAAAGAACTGGCAAAAATGTGTTTCTCTCTACCTTGCTATTTCTGCCTTAAGCAAGGTAGAGAGAAACAGATTCTCCAGCTTAGTAAGCCTTCTCATCTTTATTACTTTAGTAAGCCTTCCATCTGTATCAGTGTTTTGGCTACATGTGACCCAAAATAACAATAGCTTAACTAGTGGACACTATTTTTCTTCCACATAAGAAAGTCCCAGA
Organism: Manis pentadactyla; assembly: GCF_030020395.1. NCBI lineage: Eukaryota > Metazoa > Chordata > Mammalia > Pholidota > Manidae > Manis > Manis pentadactyla. Next base: position 32,000,133 of record NC_080027.1, read on the forward strand.
GGTAGGTAGCTTAGGGCTGGCCTGGCAGTTTCAGAATGATCAGGAACCCATGCCCCAAACAGGTGTCTCCTCTGCCATTCTTATGGTGTGTCCCTCATCCTCAGGGTCCACGTGCTTGCTAGAATTCCAGCCATCCTGCCCAAGTTCCCAGCAACAAGATGGAGGAAGGGATGGAGAAGAGTGTATTTTCTTCCAATAGAAGACTTCCTGGAATTACTATATAGCATATCCATTTACACATACCTGACCAAAGTTAGTCACACCTAGCTGTCACACCTAGCTGCAAGGGAGGCCCAGGACCATATCATTCAACAGGGCATTCTGTTACTGAGGAGGAAGGGCAAGCGACTACCATGCTGATCACACCATCCTACAAGGCTCAGGATTAGTTTCATCTCTTTGAAGCTCTTCTGACCATCAAAACCCAGTGTGATCTCACCCTCCTCTGAACTCTTATCACACTTACCAATGTGGCTTTTAGCATGAACTGTATTAGCTTCTGTATTACTGATGTGCTAGATATAATAAATAGAAGGATGATAGTGGGACAGAGAGTATCTGGGTCATGAAAATGGATATAAGTATGGATATGAACAGATGTAGATGTAAATAAAGATATAAATATAGACTTTCAGATGGGTAGTTCTGTGTTAAGGAAAAAAAGTACAGACTTCAGAGTCAAAACAGATCCAAATGTATAGGTTAATCAACTAACTCTCAATTTGCTAATCTGTAAAATGAAAATCATAACTGTACCCACCCAAAAAGGTTGTTGGGTAAATAAAAGAACACATGCAAAGGACCTAACACTATGCCAGGCACATAGTACATACTCATAAATATTGACCACTCTTATTTCTCTTTCATTCCTCACAATGGCCCTATGGGATTGATACTATCATGCTCACTTTTAAAAAGAGGAAACTGGCTCAGAGAAGTTAGAGAGCTTGCCTAAGGTAACAATAAGGTGGTACTACTGAAACATGCACTCAAGCCTGACCTCAAATTCTGAGCTCTTCCTTCAAGACCCCTATCTTCTGACTTTTTTCACCCCTGGTATGTCTAGTACATAATAGGCTTTCTACCACTGTTTCCTATAACAAAAGCAAATAAATCAGCTGTCATTCCATCTTTTGCTTTAAGGCCTTCTAGACTGTTAGCTCCAAGGCATATTGAAATACAGGGGAAAATATTTTAAATTTTCAGGCAGGATAAGGATCATTTTCCATATGAAATCCTTACACGGTGGAAAATCTGATTAGAAAAAATTTATTTAGAAAGAAATTCGCTCAAGGTAGCCATTTCGACTAGCAGAGAAATAATAAGGAAAAGCTGATGCATCTAAAGTAAAACAGAGAGCTGCTCTCCTTTGGAGAAGAAGTTTAGCATTCCAAGCTGCTTACTTCATTTGCTCCAGGTAGAAAATCATTTGAGCCTCTTTCGCACTAAGAATCAAGATACCTTTCATAAGCAATGACTCAATTTTGAGAGATAACTGCCCTTGAGAAAGAAGATTCGATATACCCACATTTATTTCCAAAATCTAAGAGATATGCTCAATCCATTGTAACTGATAACTAAAGCAAGAGTTTACTCAAATGGTACTGAGCTGTGCTCAGGGGCAATCAGACTTCCTTCACAGTCCTCCTCTTTCTTAATGTGGACAAGGCACAGATTCAGTGCCAAAGCTCCTCAGCTCTAGTTCCCTACGTTGCTATGTGATGGGTGCCTTTCTACGTAAGCCACTTCCCTCTTAGTGTTTCAATTTTAGCTTCAGTAAAATGAGGGATTTGGGCTATCTAACTGAAACAATATTTCATAAATCTGGGATTAATTTTGGGCATTTGCAAAGGACTGAGTAAAGCATATTCAGTGTTACAGGTCACATTCTAATTTGTTTTGTCTGCCCATTTGAAAAAGGCACCTTTTCCTCCTCATTGTTTTTCACCTTTGAGGGGGTGATCTCATGATTTACATATACTCTGTAAAGAATATCGCATATTGTCAACATGTTGAGGAATATTTTTTCTTAATCTAACATCTGTATAGCATTTTACACTCTCCCAAGAAATTTCACTGTCATTATCTCACTTACTTTTCACCATTAACCCCTGAAACTGGAACAATATTACTGATGCAGTGGAAAAAGCATGTATTTGGGAAACAAAGAGCCTGAAGCCAAATTCCAGCTCAACCATTTATAAGTCAAGAAAAAAAAATTAGGAGTTTCTTAACTCTCGGAACCCTCCACTTTCCTTATCTGCAAAACTGGAAAGATATAACAATGAACTGAGGTTTTTGTATAAAATACCTACAGCCTAACAGCTGCTTTTCCCCTTTATCTCGCTATATTCAAGAAAGCTGGAGATTCAGGAGATTCTTCAAAGGTTAAGAGCTGCCCAGGGCAGCATCAAACAAGGAGGTAAGGGATCAACTTAAATGTAAGACACCTGCAAAAAGTGCTTTGGTTTCCTCAGTTTTGTTTTTTGAAAGACAAGGAATGGGTGCATATTATGGCTGGAGGGAATGAGAAAAGTGTGAGTCTGCATAAGGGAGCTCAGCTTCTCTAGAACATTGGGGCAACACAACCATCCATCCTTGCATTCATGGAGCATTGACTGAGCACTTACTGTTTGCAGAAAGACCTGCCTCTGGCAGGGAAAAAAGCCAGTAAAGGTAAATGAGGACGTAATACATCCACTTGATCTCTGAGAGATCCTACTGGCTGAGATTGCACCTGGGTGGGTGGGAGAGAGGTTGAGGTTCAGGAGGATGGACTGAAAGGCTAATCAGATGCAAACTTATAGGATGCAAATTTCCTACTCACCAAACGGTAAAAACATTTTGGTTGTTTTCTCTAACAATGGAGAAAATTCTGGCTTTCTCATTTACTTATTATCTACATGACAAAAGACAAATTTCTTAAATTCCCTTTCTCAATTCCATCATCTGTAAAATGGAAATAATATTTCCTATCTTTCATGGTTATTGTGAGATTAAGTTAAAGTATATAAAGGCTCTTACATTCAAAATTTAACCTGATTAGTTATTTCCATTATTATAGAAATGTTTTTATTGAATTTGCCAAAGTATCAGCTCTCGAAGAGCATTGAAATATGACTTAATTTAGGGTGTTCAATCTATAAAAATTCTATTTACACATGGCATTCCAGGAACACATTTATCCTTTGAAAGGAGACCTGCTAACATATTTGTAGTTCTCCACCTGTTCCTGAAGGTCAGATTGTTGCAACGTTGGATGGGAGAGATGGAGAGGAGGGAAAAAAGGGAGGAAACGGTTAAATCATTAAATTATATGTTTCATCGAAATCATTTGAATCATATGGTGACACCTAACCTTTCTCAGTTTTCCTTTGATTTTTCTCTTTATAGCTCTAGTCACCTCACACAAACCAATTAAACTTCATAAACTCTTGAGGGATTACATGTTCCCAGCTCAGCCTCCCTTAGAATTTCAAATGAGATGCCATCTTCTCAGAGAATACTCAATTGTTCCTTTATCAACTCCTTTGATTTCCTAATGTCAGTCATTCGGGCAGTCTTTATTAGGTGATTTCTATTCTTGGTGGGTAGTACGAAGAAGAGAAAAAGATAAATCATTCAGATGTGGAATTAACAGTCTGGGCTCTTTGCAAAGCCTCCTGCAAAAAGGGCTTTGTAGGTGTTCCATACAGTGAAAACCACCTAACAGTATACAAGTCACTTTGCAGTTTTTAAGGTGCTTTCACAGACAGTATAGTTTTTAATCCTCTAAAGAACCCTCGGATGTATTATAATTTGTATTTGCATATTTATTGCTCAGAAAAGGTTTGTGACCTCCAAAGATGCAGAATTAGTAAGAGGCAGAATTGTAGCTTCAACCTAGGTCTCTCTGGTTAGTGGTCCAGGTCTGCTAAAACACAGTGGTCTGAAAACCTGAGCCTAAGAAACTTTATTGGAAAGACAAAATATCCTAAATTTACTTAAAGCCCTTTAGCAACTGATGCAGATGTGTGAGCTGTATCTTCTCTAGAGCAAATGAAAAGCAGACTTCCTAAATTATCATAAAATATAGGTGCAGTTTGGAAATGCGTCTGTCTACTTCACAACTACAAAATGTTTTAAAGGCCTAAAATACGCATTCATTTAACACATGTTTATTGGGCGACCAGTAAGAGCCCCGCACTATTGTTTGCATTAGGAATATGACAATGAACAAAATAAAACCTTCATGCTTGGAAAGCTTACACTCTAGAGGGGGAAGAGGAGCAGAAAACAGAAACAAATATATAAGATGGTGATAATTACTGTTGAGAGAAACAAAGCAGGAAAAAGGATTGTGGGGTGCTGGGAAGCTAAAGTCAGTCAATACAGACCTCCATAAAACATAACTTTGGAAATACTGTGGGTTCAAATCCACACTCCACCAGTTAGTAGCTCTGAGTTTTGAGGAGGTATTTAACTGACCAATACAAGCCTCTGTTTTGTCATCCATAAGGCCTCACAGGGTCATTGGGATACTCAGGAACGAAGGTAACATTTTTGTCAGGCAGTCCCATCTGGGAAGGTCTCCCTGCTGCCCAGGTGAGCCCTCAACCTGGGAGAAGGTTCTTGAATCTGATGGAGAAGGAATTCACAAGCAGGTCGAGCAGGTACAAGCAAACAGTAGTTTAATAAAGTGAAAGTACACACTCAAGGAAGGAGTACAGGCACTTTCGACAGGTGAGCAGCTATTCATTAAAGTGAAAATGAGTACATGCTCAAACGAGTGTGGGCATGCTCCAGAGGTGAGCACCACTGTGAGGTTCAGGTTGGGTGGTCTTATAGCTGGACTTTAGGCAGGGGGTGGAGTAGTCATCAGGATTGGTGAGGTTTTCTCAGAATAGGAAGAGGATTTCGGGGGGTGGGGGGGCCATGCTCTCTTTTTGTCCAGATGTGGTCAGCCTTGAACTGTCATGGCACCAAGGGTGTGATTTTTAGTATGATAATGAGCATATAATGAGCTTTGGGGTAACTGTAGGTTATTTTTGTTCTATCCCGAATCTAGCTGGTTCGAACTGGTTAGAAACTGAATTCTGTTTTGCCATCAGTTATTTTCCTAAAATCTGGCTGTTTTGTTTTCATTTAACCTGTTCTGCCGGCTGGCCACATGAACTGGCCTCAAGGTTTTCTTGACTCGCCCAGGGCTTGGCTCTTTTCCTGAACTACACTGCCTGTGTCTATGTCTCCTGCACAGAGAAGGCCCTCAATAAACATAGGTGCCCTCCCCTTCTCCTCTTCAGCATTGTTTAAAAAGATAAACTGCTGCATATGTAGAGAACTTTTCCTTTCTTCCCTTCCAGGTTCTTTGGCTGGTCTAATAATTAAGTTGATGTATGATAGATTAACAGGAGAAAAATAAGTTTAATTTCAGACATATGAGAGCTCATAAAAAAAATGAGACTGGAAGTGACCAAAGCAAACAGCTTTTACACTTTCTAGACAAAGAAACAATGTATTTGTGAAGAGTTGACCAGACAGAGAAGTTTGGGCTTGGGGTAGCAAACTAATGAAGTAACAGGTTTATTTATACAGACTTCCTGGCCCCGAATGCCCTACTTCTGGCAATAAGGACACCTTCTACCCTCCAAGAGCAGGTGGGTACCCTCCACATGGGGAATATATTTCCTGCTCTCAGGGAGACAGAGGAGGCTCAGAGTGTCCTTCTCACATTTGCTCTTTCTGAGGTAACTTTAGCTCAAAATAATCAATAGACCAAACGGGAATCTTTTGGGGTATCTTGCCTTCAACCGCATAGTAAAAACTTTAAGAGTTTACTTGAGCAAAAATCAGTTCTAATTGGACAGTGCCACTCTGGAAGTTGTAGGAGCACTTCACTGACAGGAGCCAGAGGAAAAATGTATACAGACAGAGAAAGTGTGGAGACAAAGAAAATTATTTGAGGCTATAGCTTAAAGGATAGTTGGCTGACTGGTCTTCTTACTGTTTTGGTTTTGTAGCCTTGAGGCATTTACAAACTTAGCTTTTCATTTGCTTAGCTTAGGTAGGCCACCATGGCCTTAGAGCCACAGCAGCCTAATGGCCTCCTTGCTTAATTGACTTAACAGCATCCACCACCCTGCTGCCCACAGATTCCAGACTTTCTATAGCTTCCTCCCTTTCAACCTGCCTTTCCCCAGTTCCCTAAAAATAGCATGCTCCCAAATTAGTATATATTCCTCCCTTCCTTTCTTTGAGAACATTTTTTAAAAAGAAAAGAAAATTCAAATAATAAAACAATCACGTATTTCCCACTCAGGATTAACAAATTCCATCATTTTTTTTAAATAAACAAAATATTACAGATAAACAAAGTCACTTGTGTTCCCCTCTATACCCATCTGCCCCACAGGCAATCATTATGAATTTGGTGTTAATCCTTCCAGTTCATTATTAATACTTTTTCTAATCGGTAGGATCCTATGAAGTTGCTCACTTCAACTATTTCTGACTTACAAAAATAGCAACTTCATATAGCTCAACCTACTGCCTGTATATGAATCCACATTATCATGAGCTTTTATATGTTTATGAACATAAATAGTATACTATGCTTATCATTCTGCAACTTGTCACTCAACATTTTTGTTTTTGAGTTCCATCCATGTTACATGTAGATCTAGTTCCTTTTAACAGCTGGTCTGTAGATATTTAGACATTTCCTTCTTAGTATATATTTAGACTGCTTTTAATTTTTCATTATTACAACTACTTCTTTATGCATAAGGATGCAAAACTTTCTCTAGGGTTTATATCTCAATTAGAATAACTGAGTTATAAATTTTGCAATTTCAGTATCTTCAGCTCGTCCCAATCTGTATCAGCTGTGAAAAAAGTTCACATTTTCTTCAAATTTAACCAACACTCATTGTCAGATTTTATTGTTTCAATCTGATGGGTATGAAAGGGTATCCTATTTTAATTTTCATTTTGCTGATTAGTAGTGAGACTGAGAATAATTTCATATGCTCACACTCATTCTGTGCATTTCCTTCCTATCTTTTGCAGTTTTGTAAAAAGAAAAAGCAGTTTGTCTTACTGATATGAGTAATTTTTTACTCTTGTCATTTATCCAGGTTGGATATTGCAAATTTCTTCTTGCATTCTGCTTGTCTTCAAACTTTTTTTATGTATCCTTTTTTCATACAAAAGTACTACACTTTAATAGAGTCTTATTTTTACCATCCAACTTGGGTCTGGCAAGATTGGGGACCAGTGAATTAACTGATAATAGATTAACAAGAGAAAACATGTTTGTTTACATGCACACCAGGGAGTTGCTCAATAATAATTAAGGTTAAGGTTTAGGTACTAATTCAGCAAATGGACAGGGTTGGTTGTGGGTTTCAGTGGGAAACTATGGAAAGTTCTATTGGGCTTTTTGATGCTAATCATGGGCCATTTGTCTTCATGCCAGCTGAATTTGCAGGAAATTACCTCTAGGGGGTTTAAAGGGAGCTGTACTTTCCAAGGCTTTGCTGTAGTCAAATAAAGTTAAGTTCAGGTAAGATTTCTTTCTGCATCTTCTGTAGCCCAAATGTTTTCACTTCAAAATAATCTTTATACCAACTGTGGGGGTCTGAGTGGGTACCCACTCAATTATAAGTTATACTTCTAGTGCCTTGTCTAAGAAATGTTTCCCCATCTGAGGTCTTAAAGATATTTTGAATTTTCTGCTAATAATTTTAGCAGTTTGACTATAATGTACCTAGATGTTTAGGTCTGGTCACTTTTTAGATCTTTGAGTCAACGTTTTCATCAAATTGTCTATTATTTATTATAAGTCCAGGAAAAGGAAATCCCGGGGCAAAATACCTCTAAAACTGAAATCAGTCAAAAGGAGAAATAAAGTTTAAAACCCATTTATTTATTACAAACTGCAGTCTGGGGCCATTTCTCTCTCCTGCTCCAGCAGAAGCAAAACCAGCCCTCCACCTCACCTCACAGGTTCAGATAAGCTCTCTGTTGCCCAAGTAATTACCCATTGATATGGAGATGAAATTTTATCCACCCCTGAGGAATGCCTATTGATATGCAGATGCACTAGAGCCATACTTCTCTGTACCCCTGAAACCAGGCAAGATACTCTGGAAATATTACAACTTTACTCACATTCCTACAAATTTTTTTTTTTCTGACCCATTCTCACTCTTCTCTTTTAAGGAGTCTAATTGTATTTATGTTAACCATTTGATATTGTTCCACAGATGGCTAGAGCTCTGTTACATTTTTTAATTAAGCTTTTTATTTGAGGTAATTGTAGATTCACATGCTAGGCTGTATGGTGGTTACATGTTTGATTTTATAAGAAATTGTCAAACTGTTTTCCAAAGTAGCTGTACCATCTTACATCCCACAAACACTGTATGGTCATCCAGTATCTCCAAATTCTCACCATCCTCTGGTGGTGTCACTTTTTAAATGTATTTTAGCCATTCTGATAGGAGAGTAGTGGTATCTCATTGTAATTTTAATTTGCTTTTCTTGATGGCTAATGATGCTAAATATATTTTCATGTGTTTATTTGCCAGCAAGGACCTGGGGCCTCACTCCAAACACCTATAGGTAACTGAATGTTGTCAACAACCGCAGGAGTGAGTTACAGAGGAACTTCCCCTCTCAAGGGTCCAGCCTCGAGATGATTGTGACCCAGCCAAAACCTTTCTGTTTTGCAATCTTGTAAGAGACCCTGAGATGGTGGACCTACAGAAGTCAGTGGATGTGTTTTAAGATGCTAAGTTTTGGGGTAAGTTGTTAAGCAGCCATAGATAACCAATAAACTTCTCTTCCTTGATCATATTTTATTCACATTTTGATATAAAAAAGCCAGCCAAATCTCTGAACTCAATTATGAATTTATTAGACTAGATATCTGAAATGTTGATTTCAACATCTTTACCTGTTTTCATCTCCAAGTAGTGATCTGTGTGACTCAAAGAGATGTTGAGGGATCTCATATCAGTCTAAGAAACTTTCATCATAAATAAGGCATATTATTTTTACATTAAAGTAATACAGGTACATGGTTTATAAACATATGGAGTACACAGAATTAAAAGCAAAAGATGTCTTTCTTGTTAGTCCCAGTATTATTCACTAGAAATAATGACTATTAACACATTTTTAGTCTTTCAAGGAAATAAATTTCTCACACATATACCACATATGTGCCTTTTCCATGTACGCAAAGGGGAATAAACTATTAATACTGTTATATTAATTTTTTTCACCTATTTCACCTGGAGATCTTTCCCTGACAGCCTATACATACCTATCTTAATGGTTATTATTTTGTAATCTGTTGTGTGATTGTACCACAATTTAACTAGTTCCTTGCTTTTGGACCTTTATATTGTTTACCTTCTTTTTTAAACTATTAAAAGTAGTGCTGCAATGATTTTTGTATGTGAATAAGTCCATAGAAAGGTTCTTCAATGAAACTAAGGTTTAAAGCATGTATATTTGCAGCTTTTACGAATATAATGGTTACTGTTTAAATTGCTGGAACAATTTACAACTCCATTGTCAGTATATGAAATGCTTTTTTTCACTCACCGTCACCAACACTGGGTGTTATTAAACTTTTAAATTTTGACCTGTCTCATTAATGAAAATCATAAAGAATTTTTCTAGAAACAATTTGAGTTTTGGATGGCTTTTCACCAGATGCTTTTCTTTCTCAGTGTTTTTTCCTAAGCACCTCTAGTTAAATCAACACATACCTCAAGACATCATACTTACAGATTTTTCTGGTAATTCTTGGATTTTCACTTCTGAGTCAACATATAGTCCATGACACAGAAATACTTCTAACAAAAAAAATGGCTTAGGACCAGATTGTAACACATTTTACTGTGGGTAAACTCCCTCTTACAGCAAGTGTGAGATATCTTAAGTAGTCATTTTCAGTGGGTGATGCTCCCTGTAGCGAAACTCAAGGTCAGGGAAAAAACATTCTACATTCAGAAATCAACAAGACCTGTGGGGGAAAGTCATTAGAAAGACATTAGATAACAAAGCGAAAGACTTCAGAATGTTGGTTATGTTCAAGATCCTCTATTTTCTTTTCAATGTTTTTAAACACAACAGGTTTTTATCTTCTATTCCTCATCTTGTTCTTAGGGAAAAGACTCGTATCTCTGAAAACAAAAATATTTCTTAGATACGCTTAACATGAACTCTTCCCCATTAAAAAAAAAAAGAAAAAAAGAAAACAATGGGATTGCATAAAAGGGAAGGGGTTAAGGAGAGAAAATATGGAAAATCAAGGGAAAAAAAGGAAGATAGCTCACATTTTTTGGAGCACCTATTATTTGACACATGCTTTACATACATTACTCTTTGCATCTTCACAACACCCCCCCTGAGATAAATCTTATTGCCTCTGTATTGATTTGCTAGGGCTGCCTTAACAAGATACCACAGACTGGGTGACTTAAACAATAGAAAATCATTTTCTCAAAGTTCTGCAGCCACTGAAAAGGTCTGAGATCAAGGTGTCAGCAGAGTTGGTTTCTTCTGAGGCTGTTCTCCTTGGCTTGTCTATGGCTGTCTTCTCCTTGTGTCCTCACATAGACTTCCCTCTGTACCTGCCTGTGTCATAATTTCCTCTTATTATAAGGATAACTGTTGTGGGTAAAATTGCAACATTTCCAGAGTCTCTCACCTGGTCTTAGTGTATTCTCCATATCAATAGGTGTTCCCTAGGGGTGGAGAGAAGTAGTTCATCTCCATATCAATAGGTAATTACAAGGGGGAGTGAGGGCATATCTGGACTGAAGAGGTTGGGTGGGGGCACTTCTTCTGCACCCGGGTAGCAGAGAGACACGGGCGCGCAGAAGTGGACGACTGCTTGTAAGCAATAAATGTTTCTCCCACTTTATTTCTCCCTTTAACTAACTTCAGTTTCAAAGGTATTTTGTCCCAAGATTTCCAACACCCCCACTCCGGCCCAGAGTTATACCAGTCAGACTGTATTAGGGCCCCCCATAACAACCTCATTTTAATTTTAATTTAATATCTCTTTAAAGACCCTAGCTCCAAAAAAAGTAACATTCTGAGTACTAGGCATTAGGATTTCAATATAGGAATTTGTGGGGGGCACACAATATAGCCCATAATAGTCTCTATTTTGTCTGTAAGAAAATAGAGGCTCAGAGACATTCAGTCATGCCTCAAAGTTTACTCAGCTGGAAATTGTCAGAGCTGAGACTGGAATCCAAGACGTCCTATCATCTTTCCACAAAACCAAGCTTTCTCTTTTAAAGGCAGTTACAAAATGTAAAAGGACTAGAGTCTGAAGTTTAAAATCAATTATTAAAAGCCAAGTGATTCCAAACACGGGTATTATCATATCATGACTGCATTCGTCAATATTCTTAGTTGCAAACAACAAAAGCAATCTGGGTTAATTTGAGCAACAAAGAAATTTAGTAGAAGGATCGGATAGCTCACAGTCCTAACAAGAAAGTTTAGCAATAAGGATCTGTCTATGAGCAGGAGTAACACCATCCTGTCAAATTGACCATGTTGACCAATGAATCACCCTTACACTCCCTTTCTTTGACACACAAGTACTCCTTAGATTAATATACAGCTTGAAACAATTAACATTGTTCCCTGGGGCAGGACTCCTTGCTCTGTTCCAGCGATAATATTCAGACATCAGCCTCTGCTCCACTGAGTGCACAAGCGGCCGCCCTGCATACAGACCCTTCCCCTTGCCTCTATAAAGTGGCCTCCCTAATCACAAAGCAGTGCAGAGATCTGTGAGTCTTGCAGTTGCCCAGGACAAGCTTCTCTGTAGGTAAGAATCCCCTCAATAAACCTCTACGGAATTCAAGCTGGATTCGTCAGCCCCTTTCTTTGGTCTCAAAACCCCTTCAGCTTTCGGAGGTTGTTTAGCTCATACCTCCTCCAAGTGGAACAGGATCAGAAAATACAGCAGGACCAAAGATAACTAAGCAGCTAAAACTATAACCAAATTAGTCAAGTTGGTGCTATGCACACTGCCAACACCAGTGGTATTAGACCCTAGCTGCTAACGCTGGCACTGTGGCTGCCAAACACTATACAATTCAGAGGTCCCTGTTGCCACCACCCCGGAGTGAGTTCAGAATTCCCCTACTTTTATTACTTACTTAAGCTTCACAGTTCTAAGCATCTGGTTAGCCCCGCCTAAGCCATATCCATGTCTGGCCACCAGGGAACTGGGAGCAGGAGAATCTGCCACCTCAGCTTTCAATCCAGGGATTAAGGAGAGGAATGTTTAGATGTGAGGCTGCATAAATGTCATAAGTATGCACTACAGGGACTTAACCTGCACATTTTTAGCAATGGCCAACTGACCAGAGACCACACATTGCTTCCATAGGTACTCTACAAAGGAATATGAGTGCCAGGTTTGATCTTGGTATGTGACACCAATCACACTGCCATACTCAGAGAGTGAACATACGCACTACACCCTGAAGGGTGATGTGGAGGCCAGTGTGCCTGTATAGAGAATATATATTCCCAAGTCTGTACACTTATCCAATCTAACACTCCAGAAATATATATATTTTTGGAAGCCATGTATAACACCATGAAAAGTGTAATCTGTCTTAAAGTAGAAATTCATTCATTAATTGACAAGCATTTATTCAACACGCATACTAGGCACTACAAATAAAAACACCAGCATGACACAGCCTTTGCTCAGGAATTAGCCACAGTCTGATGAGGGAGGGGTGCATGATGTGAGGTGGAGTTCAGATGTTACAGACAAGGTCCAGGTGAAAGGCTTAGGGATGTCACTGGAGAGGAGGATGTGCAAGTGGCAGGCTTACAGACGGCTGTGCCAGGAAGGCAGCTATTGAACTGCTCCTTTTGTTCCGGCCTACACTCCAAAGCTATAGAAAGAAGTCGGATTTACCCTTCTTTCTCCATGAAAATATTTAGAATATTTCCCCTCATGTTTTTTGATACTTCAGACAGTGAATCATGGACTGTTAGTTCTTTGAAGGCTGGAAAAAAGATCATCTAATTCAAACACCTTGAAAGAATCTAGCACATCTAGTCTCAGAAAACATTTTTCCAACCAGACAGAACTTTATATACAAATTAAATCTCTTCCCCCCTTGGACCTCAGTTTTCTTCATTATAAAATAAAAGGTATAGACTAGACCAGGAGATTTCTGAAAGGCCAATCTCAGGTGAGATTTCTACTAGTGCCAATAGGCTTTGACTCCACCTTGCATACTCTTTAAGAATATTCAATTTCTCAGTTCAATTCAACCCATTCAAATTTTTGGAAATTGATTTATTATAAACTTATGGATCCCAGCTGTTGAATTCGGTAAATGGCTGACTTCCTTCTGTCTGGAGCAGCTAAGGCTGTGTCTGTGGGACGTCAAAATAACCACTGAGCTCTTTCAAACAGCTTATCAGTGCTGATTGAAGGGAGGGCAGCCAATTCCTCAGTCTGAAGAGAACAGTAAGTTCAGTTAAAATGCTTACTCCTCTGACCTCAGGCAGATACAAATCTCCTTTGACAATCTTTAGTGTCCTCAAAGGCAACAGGCTCAACATGCCCTCTAATCACAAGAAAAGGAAATTTTGGTAGAGATGCGTTCCTTGAGATCATTTATATAAAAGCACTTTGCAACTATAACGTGCCATCAACTATAACGTAACTTAATATATTATTGCTCATAGAGATGGTGCTGTAGAAAAAATGTGGAACAATATACGGCAAACTGTTAGCAGTGTTTATAGCTAAAAGGTGAGATTAAAAGGTACTGTTAGATTTGCATTTTATCGTGTTTGAATATAACAGTTGATACTAATTTTTTACCAGAAAAACCAATTAAGAGGAAAAGATAAATAATGTGACCCTCTCTGTGCTTTGTAATAATTGTAATAACCCCTTGTCCCTGGGCAGAGAGTTACTTGACGTCCTGATGTCACCATATACTAGAAGCTTGGTGACAGCCCAACCCCCTAGCAGTTCTAAACTTACTCCTTTATGTGTAAAATGAGGATAAAACTGTCCACCTCCCAGAGCCAGTAAGATGACTTATGAGGTGAATCTGAAAATACAAGTCTAAATTGAATCAAGGCAGTATTACTATCTTAGAGGATCTTTCCCGTCATGGGATGTTTGGAACTGGATTCCTTATCTCCCAATTTATGAATGATACAACAAAGGCCCAGATGGTTTAAGTAAATGGTTTCAAACAACAAGGTTAGTTAGCCCAGAGGTTTCTTTTCTATTTGCATATTTTTAGACATATATTTTTATGCATCTGTTTGTTTGCCTGGGGCTAGGGTGTCACTTGCATACTATTTTCTTATACAACCCAAAAAAAGAATACAAGTATAAAAGAAGAAAGACTCAGTTAACAAATCTATCATTAACAAAAGGAAAGAACCATGAATCCAAGCCCTGCTGAAATCTGCCAAATGTAATTTTCCCCCAGCTTTATTTATCTTCATAAAGCAATTAAGCAGAAGGCAGAAAAGATGAGAGAAAAATAGCTCCTTTCAATCTGACACAAGCTCTGTTCTTTGCATTGTCTCTTCCCTTCCCCCACCCCTTCAGCTGCAGCATCTAGAAATGCCTGTGAATTCTTGACATATTGGGGTTCTGTCTCCTATTTCACAGTTCCAGCAACTACAGATAGTGCACAGATTTTCAATGTGAATGACAGAACTGTGCAGGGAGGTGGCTGGGGGACTCAGCCACCTCCCGCATTCAGAAGGGAACTGTTCAGAGTTACTCTTCACTACTGCAGGCAGGCATGGCTGGTGCTGCCACCGGCCAGCTGTTTGACCTTGGACGAAGCAGTTAACTTTTCTGAGCCTCTATTTTCTTATCTGTAGAATAGGTACATTGATAGCTACTTCATAGAGTTGTGGCAGGGATTAAATGAAATAACACACATAGGATTAAATGAAATCAATAGTAAGGTACCTAGCATGGGGTTTGGCATATGGTGGGTGCTCAAAAACTGCTTGCTGCCTATTGAAGCCTTGTGGTATAAAGGCTAAATCCCTGGACCCTGATCCAGGCAGCCTGGGACTGAATCCTGGCTCTGCCGTTTACTAGTGTGTTCCTCCTCTATAGAGTGGGGATAATGATAGTGCCTGAATTATAATTGTCAGTGTTTGTTAAATAATGTGCAAAGAGCTCATACACTATCTAAACTGCCAGGTGGGAAGTAAGGAAGCAGAGGGAACCATCCCAGCCACATCCTTCATAGCACAGCTGTTCTACCGATCCAACAGTATCCCCCTCACTTCTCTCTGAATCTATTTCTATTCCTCTTGGCAACTTCTCGCTTCCCGCTCTCTCCTCTGTCAGCCTCATGGCATCCATCACTGACTTCTCTGTGCCTGTCCCTACCTACTGTCCCCTGCATTCAAATTCCTTGGCAGAAAGTGCTTGATTGGTGTAATTGCTTACTTTCCCCTGGCTCCCCTTCCCTAAGGCACAGATCTCAGGCTAGACCACCTCAGAAGCCACCAGCCTCCTTCACATTAATTATGTGACCGCAGTGGCAAAGTCACATGATTCAAAGCCCAGCAAGGAAGGTGGCTGTAGGAGTGGTGAATATTTTGAATTTGAATTAAGGTTTTGTAATAATCATAGTCATAGCAACAACTGAATCCAATCCTCTTATTTGACAGGTGGGGAACCAAAGCTCCAAACTGAGGAGTGAGCTGCCCAATGTCATATACAATGGTAAAAGGTAGAGTCAAATCAAGTCTCCCAACCCCTAGTTCAGGCACATTCCCCTCCTCCAAAATCCCACATCTTCCTCAAATATCGTTGATCCCCAGTAAAGATTAAGCACGTGGACAGTCACATCTCAGACAGCAGTAGTGCAGTGATGGCCTTCAAGGAGCTCACATTCTGCTGGGGAAGACAGACAAGCAAAGGAGACAACTGGGTAGGCAATGTTCTAGAGCAGTCTATACAGTGCGAGGAAAACTCAAAGGCAAGGGAGTTCAGCCCCTGTGGCAGTCGGGGGCATGCCCAGAGCCAGGATTGCTGGAGCTGGGCCTGGCAGGATGAGTAGGAGATTATCAGAAGGACAAGATGGGGAATCTCAGGCAGAAGGAGAAGCGTGGGCAAAGGCAGTGGACTGTGAGCCAGGGTGGCACATGCAACTTCCATCAGTCACGTCTGCTCAGTTCACCTACACCTTTGACAGCAATTTTTAGAGGTGAGGACCTCTACGGAAGCTTTAAAAAAAAATACAACTTGACTTTTAGGGAAATAAGTCTGTTTCAGATTTTATCAATCTATATAATGTTTTATTGAATTATACAATAATAATAGCAACTGCAACAGGAATGAACAGCTTAGGATCAAAGAGAACTGACTCTTGGCAAGCAATAGCTAATAACTAGTGCCTCAGTTAGTGGCAGTGAACATCTACATGCAGCCCAGAGAGTGTGAGAGTGTCCTCTTCCCCGCAAGAAGCGCGGCCCCACATGTCTCCATCACAACACTTCCGAAGGGAACAGAGAGCCTCAGTTTACTTGGCACAGCAGTGCCGTGGAGTTTAGTTAAGGGGACTTCTACCACCACAACCAAGGACACAGGGACGCCCTTGGGGTCTTTGGAGGGAAAGATGAACAGACTAGATACAATAGCACTGCCAGTGACCAGGGCTGGGTAACAAAAACAGACATTTCAAGCAACATGGGACAGAGAAAACAAATAGTGCCATAAGAGCCAGGGAGGCTCATGCCTCAACCTGGAGAGACACAAGTACTGAGCAGGAATTCTATAAATGTGTGGTGACTGGTTAACATATTTCCTGTTCCGTGTGTATGTCAGCCCACCCTGGGGAGCCCCCGGGTCTTCTGTGTTCCTGCAGCATGGCGACCTATAACTGCTATGTCAGGAGTCACAGTAACTTCACTCTGTGCTCACTTGTTGACATCCATGCTGCACTAAAGGCACCAGGAACCAATACAAACATAAGGCTCATAATCATTTGATGAATGAGTGAATGACAACTTATAGAAGATTTCTACCATCATCATCTTACTTGCTCTTCCCCCCAGAACCCTGTCAGGAAGAGCAGGCTTTATTATATCCATTTTATAGATGAGAAAATGGCCTCAGAGAAGACAAAGCAGCAGCTAGCCTATGTGACAAGGCCTTTTCTCAGAGTAGAACTTAAATCTCAGATCTCCTTCTCAGGGAAAAATAAAACGAGGAAAGTATCACCACTCAGCATAGAAGAGGAGACAGAGATCTTTGGCCTGACTCCCTGGCTTTGTGAACAAGGACAGCAAGTCCTAGATACAGTCAGTGGCAGAATGGAGGCCTGAACCCAGGTCCCCCAACTCCCAGCCCAGTACCCCAGCTGCTCAGCTCGCAGAGCCTCTCTCTCTGCCTATCTGGGGGTTATCTGGTTGATCTGGATGCTCGTGCTGCCAGAGTGACACAGTGAACAAAATGATGATAAAAGACGGGGACAACAGGCAGCACGGCACCTACCCTGCTGTCATCTGTGCCAAGAGCAGGAAGGCCAGGTGTGCATGACCCACCTGTGCCAGGTACTGTTCAGCCCAGGCAGCTGCGGTATGCCCTGATGCCAAAAGAACCAGGTTCCCCTGCCTAGCTTTCTCCTGTGGGGATCTTAGCAGCCTTTCCTTCACTTAAAAACAGAGAGAGAATTAAGTTTATTCTCCGACCACCCCACCAATATCGCATTAGCAGGTATTTGTCCCAATAATGGGAAAACCAGGATCAGGGCTTTAGCCAGGAGTGGCTTGTGAGTTTCAGAGGCGTGAGAGGGTGCAGCCCAGCACAGAGTCCAGGCTTCTGCCACCTCCCCAGCTCCGATATGTATCCCGCCCTGTAACACACGCCACTGAGACCCCAACTCTGAATCCACCAACTGCTACAATGCATAGATTCCCAACCCATGCAGCTTTCTACATGCGCCCCTCCTCTCCTCCACCTGTAGGCTTTCTCCAGGACATAAAACTTGTTCAGCCCATCCAGGGCAGCCCAGAAGTGCCAGCAGGGACAGTCCTCAACCAAGGAGGCACAAGAGCCTGGGAAGTAGCCCAGCTTCCCCAACTCCAGCTGTGACAATTATGAGGTATATTCAGTCCAGTTCTCCAGTCCCTTGGGAACTGAGCCGTGGCTGCTGCACTAGAACCGCTTCACTGAAGCGCCTTGAGTGGCTTGCTGCCTGCCTTCTCCCTCACCGGTGCTGCTGGGATCTCCTCCCAGATACATGACCTGGCCCAAGCCCTTGTCTCAGGGTGGACTTTTTTGTTTGTTTGTTTTTTGATAACGTTAATGTACAATTACTTAAACAACATTATGGTTACTAGACTCCCCCTATTATCAAGTCCCCCCACATACCCCACTACAGTCACTGTCCATCAGCATAGTAAGATGCTATAGAATCACTACTTGTCTTCTCTGTGTTGTACAGCCCTCCCTGTGCCCCCCTACATTGTGTCTGCTAATCATAATGCCCCTTTTTCCCCCTTGTCCTTCCCTTCCCACCCATCCTCCCCAGTCCCTTTCCCTTTGGTAACTATTAGTCCATTCCTGGGTTCTGTGAGTCTGCTGCTGTTTTGTTCCTTCAGTTTTTGCTTTGTTGTTATACTCCACAGATGAGTGAAATAATTTGATACTTGTCTTTCTCTGCCTGGCTTATTTCACTGAGCATAATACCCTCTAGCTCCATTCATGTTGTTGCAAATGGTAGGATTTGTTTTCTTCTTATGGTTGAATAATATTCCATTGTGTATATGTACCACATCTTTATCCATTCATCTACTGATGGACATTTAGGTTGCTTCCATTTCTTGGCTATTATAAATAGTGCTGCGATAAACATTAGAGTGCATATGTCTTTTTCAAACTGGGCTGCTGCATTCTTAGGGTAAATTCCTAAGAGTGGAATTCCTGGGTCAAATGGTATTTCTATTTTTAGTTTTTTGAGGAACCTCCATACTGCTTTCCACAATGGTTGAACTAGTTTACATTCCCCACCAGCAGTGTAGGAGGGTTCCCCTTTCTCCACAACCTCGCCAACATTTGTTGTTGTTTGTCTTTTGTATGTTGGCCATCCTAACTGGTGTGAGGTGATATCTCATTGTGGTTTTTATTTGCATTTCCCTGATGACTAGCGATGTGGAGCATCTTTTCATGTGTCTGTTGGCCATCTGAATTTCTTCTTTGGAGAAGTGTCTATTCAGATTCTGTGCCCATTTTTTTATTGGATTATTTGCTTTTTGTTTGTTGAGGTATGTGAGCTCTTTATATATTTTGGATGTCAACCCTTTATCAGATCTGTCATTTATAAATATATTCTCCCATACTGTAGGATGTCTTTTTGTTCTACTGATGGTGTCCTTTGCTGTACAGAAGCTTTTTAGTTTGATATAGTCCCACTTGTTCATTTTTGCTTTTGTTTCCCTTGCCCAGGGAGATATGTTCATGAAGAGGTTGCTCATGTTTATGTCCAAGAGACTTTGGCCTGTATTTTTTTCTAAGAGTTTTATGATTTCATGACTTACATTCACGTCTTTGATCCATTTTGAGTTTACTTTTGTGTATGGGGTTAGACAATAATCCAGTTTCATTCTCTTGCATGTAGCTGTCCAGTTTTGCCAACACCAGCTGTTGAAGAGGCTGTCATTTCCCCATTGTATATCCATGGCTCCTTTATTGTATATTAATTGACCATATATGGTTGGGTTTATATCTGGGCTCTCTAGTCTGTTCCATTGGTCTGTGGGTCTGTTCTTGCACCAGTACCAAATTATCTTGATTACTGTGGCTTTGTAGTAGAGCTTGAAGTCAGGGAGTGTGATTCCCCCTGCTTTATTCTTCCTTCTCAGGATTGCTTTGGCTATTCAGGGTCTTTTATGTCAGGGTTGACCTTTGGAGGAACTCAAAGTTGCATACTCCCTTTGGTGCTCCTGAGTTTCCCTCTCTGTCACTGGCATTTCCCTTCTCTGGCCGCAGCAGCCTCTCCCCGACCCAGCTCTCCTAAAGAGCTCAGCACCGCTCTTTTCCGCAACAGCTGCTCTCTCCCTGAGAGAAATTCTGTACCTACTTTAAGAAAAATATTTTCTCGGCCTCTGTCTCTGTCTCTCTCTCTGCCTTATATGCCTGGTCGTTGGTGTGTGTTTCATAAAGCTCTATGAGGAACATACACTTAAGTTAAATAGGGTAATACCAGGTAATTCCAGAAAAGCCCATTTTGTCCCTGTCAAGCAGGTACACAGCTGCTGGAAATGGGAGCTGGAAGGCCTGGCCTCTAGCCCATTTTTACCATCTACTTGTCAGCCTTGGACAAGTCACATACACTTCCAGTGTCTATTTCATTATCTCTCAAAAGAAGGAGTTGGACCAGGAAAGCTGAGAGGCATGTAGGCAGCAGAAAAAGAGCCGGAGGGAAAAGTACTCACCAGATGAGTAAGTCATGCCCCCTACAATTCCTGTTTTCCCAGTGTCCTTTCCTTGTAAAACACAGGAGTTGCTCCACATGGCCTCTCACCCCCTCCAGCTCTATAAGCCACAGAACCTATATCCTTCCCACTGGGAACATTTGGAGATAATTACCAACCTACAGAAAGAGAAATAAATGAGTGATTGGGCCTACTTGATGTTGTTTTCAAGGTGGAACAACTTGCCCTAAGACAAGTGGAAACTGAGAAGAAAAAGCACGTGCCTTCTCTGAGATTCCCGCAAACCCAGTGTGTGTCCGTGAGTGACCCCTGCCCAACAATGCTGGGGTTGGCTCTTAATGCCTCTAGAAACTTCACTGCTAACTTCTACTCAGCACATAATTCACAAGTACGAAATTGTTAATGAAGAAAATGAAAGAGCACCTCATTCCCCCAGGTGGCATGATCATAAAGTGTCCTGGACAACACCTCCTTAATACGAGCCGCCTGCATAGCTGAGAGCTAACTACAGAAAATGTAGAGGAGGAAAAGCCATTTTCTCTGCTTTAATACTGTTTTTATGGATATAAAAGAATACATGTTCACTGCAGAGAGTTTTTAAAATACAGAACAAAGGAGACGCTGCCCCCTGGGTCCTCTACTGGGCTCTGGGATGCTAACCTGCTGGGAAAATGCCTTCATCTCCCCACGTCTCAGATTCCTCATCTGTAAAGTGGTGGTGGCACTATGTCCCTCACAGAGCTGCTGTGAGGATCAAATGGGACAGTGTGTGTGTGAGTACTTCACACGCACGTGGCAACCATCTCCCCACATCCTTGTACTGCAGAAGGGCAGTATGCTTCATGGTTAGGCACAAAGTCACTGCGATGTGAAAGCTCAGGGTCAGCTTCCAGCTGCCACTTCCTGACTGTAACACCTTGAGCAAGTTCTTTACCTCTGAAGCCTGTTTTCCCACCTGCAAAATGAGGATGGCAATAACAATAGCTGCCTCATAGAAGGTTTGGGCTGATTAAATGTGATTATTCACATAAGGCTCTCAGATCAGTGTCTGGCCAAGATAAACCCCCCAAAAAAGGTAAGCATTATATTTAGCATTTAGCATATGCTCCATGAGGTTAAGAATGTCACTGTATTTCCAGACCCTGACACAGTGCCTGCCATATAATGAATATAAAATCACTTTACTATCACTGCCCTCTCCCCCTTTCATCCACGTATTCTCTTCTCCAGACAAAACCTCCCCGATCTCCTCAATTGCATCTCAGCTGACATGGACTCTGGGCTGTATTTGCAAACTGTTGACTTCTGTTCATTTGTGCTTCTCTTCAAACATGGTGCCCAGCCCCAAAGAAGGGCTGTGGGTTAAATCAAAGTTCCAAAATTATGGTTGTAATAATGGGACGTTGCTGACACCATGCATGTGAATGCAGGTTGAGTTGCACTAGATGTGTGTCCTACGTAAAACGGCATATATACCCTTGCTGAGAGGCAGTAACAACTGAGGCCATTACTGCTGGATTTTGAGTGCCCAGCTCTGTCTACAACCTGGAGGCAGCAAGAGCGGGCCACAGCCCAAGGACATATCAGGCAGAGCAGCCTGTGCTTACAAAGGCTGGAGGAAAATGAAAACTGCTGCTGAAACTACTTGGCATCACCCAGAAAAATGAGTGAGCAAAGGAATTACTGGCTGAATTCAACAGATGCAAAGCACTTGGATTCCTCAGAGGTCATTATATTTCCCTAGGAATGCTCTAATCCATTTACCCAAGCTATGTGCTCCCATCCCAATTGTGAAACATCTACACTGAAAAGCTTCTGCTGCAGAGAAAAGCAGACAGAGAAATGGCTGATGGAAGAGAGGCTTCTTCGGGGAAAGGAGCCCATGGGCCAACCACCAGAATTCCTTCCTTGCGTATCACTGCAGAGAAATAGTGACAGCAAAACCTGAGATAAAACAAGGTGGTGACTTATCTAAATAATTGCATGGGCATCTTTTGGCAGGACATATATACCTTCCTGACTCTGGGAGCTACATAAGGCATTTTAAGTGGTTTGGAATCTCTGAAGGTCTAACAGAGCCTGTTACCTAGGGGCCTCTGTAACCATAACAGTGGTTCTTATTACATGCCAGGTGTTCTGCATTTTCATCTGTAAGTCTCATAATAACCCTGTCATAAAGTTGTTACTATTCCACCATGTTATATATGTGGAAACTGAGGCTTGCAGAAATTAAGTTAGCTTAAAATTAACTTGCCCAAGGTTCTACAGCTTGAAAGCAGTCTAGCCAGAATACAAATTTGGATCTGCCTGGCTTTGAATGAAGCCTGTGTACTCTTTCCAGCTATCTCTCAGTGTCTTGTAGAGCCCAGATTGCGTTCTTTCCCACACTGCATTCCAGAGTAAAAGGCAGGTTGAAGTAGGAGAGGCAGTCCAGCTTTAGGTAAAGAGTCTGACCAGCATTGTCTAAGGATCCTTCCTATCCTGAGATTCAAAGACTGCAAGATAGCATTTCCACATATGTGCTTTCAATAAAAGTTCTCTACAAATATAAGTTGCTATAAACCTTGGAACCTTCTATGATTCTCAGCTTGTAGTGGCCTCTGATCACTTGTTCCTATTCTGTGACACCTCACCGCTCTGTGCCCCATCTCCAATGAAAAGAAGAGCCAATATGTGCCATCATCATAAATTTTCTGGAAGAGATACATGAATGTTCTCAGTTTCATTAGGAGGAGGTAAGGATGAAGCTCCCAAACCTGGAGAGATGGAACGGTAGGTGATTCCTGCCTGGATCTGGCCAGAGTAACATTTCCCTTAGAAAAGTTAATATATGTATTCCTCACAAAAAGTCTGCAAGGAAGATGCCATTATTAACCCCTCTTTCAAACTTTCATTTACAAATGAGGAAAACAGAGGTACAAAGAGGTGAAATAACTTGTCTGAGCTGCTAGGGGGCAAAGCTAAGACTCAAGCCCAGAAAGTCTGACTCTAAATACGGATCTTAACTGTTGCCAAATATTGCCTCTTCAAGAATGTCTTAAATTGTCTTAAAATGCCTTGCTTACTAATGCAACACCTCATTCTCTAGCAGAGAACTTCACAATGTGCCTGTGGCTTGATCTTGGGCTTTTGGCCTCCAGAACTGTGAGAAATAAATGTTTGTTGTTTAAGTCATCACCCAGTCCAAGGTATTTTTGCTGTAGCAGTTCAAATGGGCTGAGACATCGATCACCAAGTGTCTCAGGAAAAGAACAGAGACAATGTTTGTGGGAGTGGAGAAAAGTAGTCAAATAACAGAGTGAAGAAGATTGGCTCCATAAATCCATGAAATTCATGCTTTGATACATGCATCTCCTCCATCCAATACAAACACATAGCATAAAGTAAGAGAAAAAAGACACAGCTGCAGTC
Organism: Manis pentadactyla; assembly: GCF_030020395.1. NCBI lineage: Eukaryota > Metazoa > Chordata > Mammalia > Pholidota > Manidae > Manis > Manis pentadactyla. The sequence continues at coordinate 32,024,025 of NC_080027.1, forward strand.
AAAAACTATACACACATCTCAGCAGACCAAAAAAAGAGTAGAAATACAAAGACTATATTAGAGGCTCTAGGCCCGCTGGAGAGCAGTCTGTGAAGCAGGGGGCAGCAGGGGGCAGCTGCAAGGACACCAGGACTAGAAATCGGAGGGCTTAAAGGCAGGGGCTTCAGCCGTGCTTGTGAAAGGAGAACAGTGAAGCCAATCATGAGGTGCAGCTAAGGCTTTGAAGGACATATAATGAATTGAGAAAGGAGGAAGAATGGAGACCAGCCCAAGAACTGAACCACCAGTAACTAGACCTGTGATAGTCCACATACCATTCCGGAACAGGAGCATCAAAACTCCATCATACAGCCTGAGTCTGGACTGAGAGCCAGTTGAAAAAAAATGCAAAATTACTACATCAGGAGGTAAGATGTAAGCATACAAGGGGAGAAAGAAGTAAACAGCATTTACAACAAAAAATCAAAGCAAAATACCCTCATTTAAAATTACCTTATAAATCAAAATGCCAAATCTACCTCCAAGACTGAAATCCAAATCAAACAATTTTTAAAAATTTAAGATTTTACAGAAACCTAAGATTTTTAAATAAATGTTTAGGATATTCTGAGATGGGTAAAATAACTTTAATTTTTAAAAAAAATATGGAATGGCCAACAGGCACATAAAAAGATGCTTCACATCGCTAATTATCAGGGAAATGCAAATTAAAACCACAATGAGAAATCACCTCACACCAGTTAGAATGGCCAACATCCAAAAGACTAGCAAAAACAAATGCTGGTGAGGATGTGGAGAAAGGGGAACCTTCCTACACGTCTGGTGGGAATGTAAATTAGTTCAACTAAATTAGTTCAACCATTGTGGAAAGCAATATGGAGGTTCCTCAAAAAACTAAAAATAGAAATACCATTTGACCCAGGAACTCCACTCTTAGGAATTTACCCAAAGAAAAGAAGATCCAAAATTCAAAAAGACATATGCACACCTATGTTTATCACAGCCCTATTTTCAATAGCCAAGAAATGGAAGCAACCTAAGTGTCCATCAGTAGATGAATGGATAAAGAAGATGTGCATATACACAATGGAGTATTATTCAGCCACAAGAAGAAAACAAATCCTACCTCTTGCAACAAAATGGATGGAGCTAGAGGGTATTATTCTCCGTGAAATAAGCCAGGTGGAGAAAGACAAGTACTAACTGATTTCACTCATTTGTGGAGTATAACAACAAAGCAAAACTGAAGGAACAAAACAGCAGCAGACTCACAGACTCCAAGGGACTAGCAGTTACCAAAGGGGAGGTGGTAAGGAGGGTGGGTGGGGAGGGAGGGAGAAGGGGTTTAAGGAGCATTATAATTAGCAATCATAATATAGGTAGGTCATGGGGAAGGACAGCATGGAGAAGACAAGTAATGACTCTATAGCATCTTATTACACTGATGGACAGTGACTGCAATGGGGTGGTGGGGGATTTGATAATATGGGTGAATGCTGAAACCACAATGTTGTTCAAATGAAACCTTCATAATATTGTATGTCAATGATACCTTAATTTGAAACAATTAGGCATATTGGGAATTTAAAAGTATTTTAAGAAGAAAAATGCAGTATATTAACTTAAGTTTATACAGTTTATAAACTTAACAAGAATAATAGGTTAGGTTTAATGCATATGAAATGTTTTATCAGAGTAATAAAATTAGGATTCTGTTTTATATATTTTTAGAAAGTATATGAAATGATGTTAAAACAGGCTGTCACCACCATAGATAGTGATTCCTCTGATAGATGTGGCCAAAGTAAATTGAAAACCTTCTGGAAAGGACTCACCATTCTGGGTGCCATTAAGAAAATTTGTGATTCATAGGAAGAGGTCAAAATAACAACATTAACAGGAGTTTGGAAGAAGTTAATTTTAATCCTCGTGGATGACTTCTAAGGGTTCAAGACGTCAGTGGAGTAAGTAACTGCAGATGTGGTGGAAAAGTAAGAGAACTAGAATTAGAAGTGAAGCCTGAAGATGGGACTGAATGGCTTTAGTCTCATGATAAAACTTGAACAGATGAGGAGTTACTTCTTACAGTTGAGCAAAGAAAGTGGTTTCTTAAGATGAAATCTACTCCAGGTGAAGATACTCTGAATACTGTTGAAACAACAAAGGATTTGGCATATTACATAAACTTAGTTGGTAAAGCAGTGTTGGGGTTTGAGACTATTGACTCCAGTTTTGACAGAAGTTCTACTGTGGATAACATGCTATCAAACAGTGTCAATGCTACAGAGAAATTGTTCATGAAAAGAAGAATTAATCTATGTGGCAAACTTCATCATTGTCTTATTTTAAGAAATTGCTGCTAGCCACCCCAACTTTCAGCAACCACCATCCTGATCAGTCAGCAGCCATCAACATCAAGGCAAGACCCTCCAGCATCAAAAAGATTATGACTGGCTGAAGGCTCAGGTGATGCTTATCATTTTTTGCAATAATGCATTTTTAAATTAAGGTGTGTACATTACTTTTTTAGACATAATGCTATCGCACACTTAATAGACTACAGTATGATATAAACATAAATTTTATATGACTGGGAAATCAAAAAATTCATTTGACTTACTTTATTCTGACACTCACTTTATTGTCATGGGTTGGAACTGAACCCACAATATCTCCAAGATATGCCTGTAATGAGGTAAACTGAGGCAAGCTCAAATTATCAGAAATTAAGTTTTTTGGGAATAGCAAATAAATTGCACTTCAGGAAACACATGCTGTAGAGCAAGCAACAGGCAAGTCTGTTAAGAGTCTGGGGCAGGTTGTATGTTGCTTCTCAAGCTCCAAGCTCCTGGGGAGCTTCCCATGTGTAATCTGAAACCAGCCCCCATATTCTGCTTGAGAGAGACCTGAGAAAAAGGCAAGTCACTCCAGATTGGCAGGTGACTGATTCAATAAAGAGAACTTACATAGCCTCCTAGAGCAGTCACTAGATGAATGCAATTCCATGCCCAAATCTTAAAGGTTTAAATAGAAGCCTTAACTGGATTCAGTCACATATACAGTCCAAATGGTCTCAACAGCAAGAGTATCTCAAGGCTATGTCTTTGTGGCAGCCTCCAAGAGTGGGGAAAGCAAGCAGAACCCACATTCCAAGGATAGGGATGGGGGTGAGGAGCTTCCAATTGCCTGGGTCCAGCTCATAGGTCAAGTGGCAGAACATCTTCTCCATGACCCCCACCAACACTCCACCCTGGTGACTAGCTCTACAGTCTAAATAAGCCAGGTCAGCAAGGGGTTTCACTAGCATGGAGGTGGCTCCGTTGGCACCTATCTGGCTGCATTAGAGGCAAACATCATAGTAACAGTACAGGCAATGCAAGAGAAAACACACAGTAGGACAATGATTCCCTAAATCTGTGATACCTTTTCCCACCAAGAGCCCCATGATCCAAACCACTGAATTTTAAGTCTCTTGGGCCAGGGGGTCAGATATCTCTGGATGTTCACTGTGTCCTCATGTGATTTAATAATGATACATCGGCAGACTCATGATGTGTGAACACACAAGATTCTGTTTGGATGGTGACACAGGTGTCTTCTTACGAGGCAGTAACAATGTCTAAGGCCACCCTGTTTTGGAGAACAGCTTTTCTCACTGGAGACATTTCAGTGGTCAGTGAGGACAGGCTTTGTTGCTACCATTCAAGGCTTGCTGAATGAATTTAGTAAGGGGTTCTGTGTGTGCCATAAAATCCTCCAGGCCAATGAAGGGAACAGAGACAGCAGCCAAATGATCATACCGGTGGAAAACAGAATGTGCCCCCAAAGGAGGCTGGCGGTTTTAGGAGCTTGACCTGGTTGTATATACATGTTGGCAGGGGAAGCAGCTCTGGGGAGGCAGCATTACCAGGCATTCAGAGACAGACTGGGGGCAGGATATGTCAGACCAGGACCCTCACCTTCTCTCTCTTTTAATGGGGCATGTTCCATTCCAGATGTTGTGCATTTCAATAGATCCAGCTTGCAACAAGACAGTGGGATCCCAGGCAAGACTGAGTAGTTCCCTCCTCACCAAGGAGTGCAAAATAACTCACCCACCCCAACAGTCCACTGCAAATACCAGCAGGTGACTCCTTCCTTAGGCATGATGGGGCTTGTCATTCTCAATAGCAGAGCACATTGATCTATAGGCTATGGCTATCTCTTGTGACTTCCATATCTTTACAATGTTGGGTGCCTCAGCAAGGGTCCCAGTCTGGCATGTGTGGCAACAGGCACTACAGTTGACCATCCAAAAGTATTAAAGCCTGAAACGATACTTTAGTCCACCTGGACAAGGTGGTTCTACCATAACCATCAGTGGTGCAGAGGGGGCCAGAAAATGTCCAAGGAATACCATGTATTAGAATACACTCAGCTCCAGCATCAACCAGAGCTGTTACCTTTTGTTTCTGGGGGACCAGTATTAGTAAGCTCAACATGAGGCCTCTGATTGCCTCTAATGACCCTCATCTGGAGGCAGTCTTGGCCTGCACCCTCACCCACCCCAAATAGGACTGTATGCCTGAGCCTCTGTATGCCTAGAGAGGTCCCCTCACTGGGCCAAGCCTCCCTGCAGGCTAGAATAATGCAATCTTTTTTGCAGGAACAAAAGCCAAGATTCTTCAGTCTGCTCCCAGTGCCTGATAAGCGACATTGATGTCCATGCTTGGCCCAGTCGTGAGGCAAGACGCTTATGATGTTGGGCAATCCATTGCTGATCTGGGGGAAACTGATAAATTCTGGGAATGGGTGTGGGTGGTGGGATAGACCCGAGACAGAGAGGAAGTTTGGAAAGCCGATTATCCCAGTTGGCTGAAAAGGGTCCTGTAAGAATAACCCGAAAGCAAATGTGTCGGCCTCATTACTACAGGGATCCCAGCAGAACATGACAGAGAAACAACTCAACACTGTGTTGCTCAGGCTGTGGAAAGCCTTAATGACTGAACAACAGTTCAGCCCTGCCCCACTTGCTCCAGCAGAGGCTCAGGCATACAGTCCTATTTGGGGTGGGTGAGGGAGGCATCAGCAGCCAGCTGACTGCCCACAGCGAGGCCGGCCCATGTGCTTCCCTCCTCTGCTACGGTGCACTATGTGCATTTCCCTCAAACAAGGGCATCAAACTAGCCAGTGTTTGGGGGGCTGCCCCATACTCAAGCAGTGGTCCACAAGCACCTAACATACAGGCCACCCCTCCCCACTCAGAGGTTGAGGGCCAACGCAGGTTTTCCCCTGTGGATGTCTCTTTCCCAGGCTGCTGGTCTCCTGCCTACCCTGCCAATTGCTGGTTCACAAGTTCCTCGGGAGTTTCCCATGTGTAATCTGAAAGCACTCCCCATACTGGGAAGGCAGAGAGGCCTAAGAGGCAGAACACTCCATGTTCGTAGGTGGCAGATTTAATAAGGAAGGGAATTTACATGGAATGCTTGTCTTGGGTGGTATAGAAAAAATGAAAGTTCCTGTGGTCAGGATTCTCAACTGACCCTGGTCTGCTTGCTCACTGCACACATGTGGGCAATATATTATACCTGACTGTATATAAAGAGCTCTACCCAGTGCTCTGGGCTGCATGGCTGCAGGAGAGCAGAGGCTAGAGGGGTGGTAGCACTGACGACAGAGACCGAGACGGCTGTGGGGGCAGAGAGGCCCAGAGGCAGTGAGGGCTTGCTGTATGCAGACTCACTCTGAGGTGGACGGGATTCCACTGATTGACCTGACACAGTGGGAATAAAGTTGGTTATAAATCTTTCACCCAAGAATGTTCCATTGTCATTTTTCAGTCCCACCAAATCAAGGGTGAACTTGCCTGGGGCTAAAACTCACTGGCAAGAAATGTGGCCACAAGACAAGTATATCTCTGCACCCACCCTCCAAATCTTAAAAGTTCACACAGAACCCTTAACTGGATTTAGTCATATATAGTGACATATGCAGATATGGTCTCAACACCATATAACTACCTCAAGGCTATGTCCTTGTGGGGGCCTCAGGGAGTGGGCAAAGTAAGCAGAGCCCACGTTCCAAGGATAGGAGGGGGTGAGGAGCCTCTGATTTCCCAGGTCCAGGTCACAGGTCAGCTGGCAGTAATGTCTTCTCAATGATCTCCCCCAACACACTATTTATAGACCAGAAGTACAAAAAAGGGAGGTTCAGGCAGAGCTCAAGAAGTAAGTTCACTGGTTTGAGGATGGAGAGAGATTTCCTGGCTGATGTTCACTGGTCACAAGATATGTCTCAGTCTTCTATTTATCAAACATTTACGGGAAATCAGTCTCAATTCTTAAGTTCCATTCTTCTGAGGTAGCAACATGAGATTCTTCATTTCATATCTGCCAGTTCCATTTTAGTCTGAAATCTTCTCAGAGATATTTGATTAAAGTGCATATTCTTTGTCTCTATCAATTAGGTCCGAGGGTTGGGAAATTATGGCTTTAAAGCCAAATCCAGCATGCAGCCTGTTTTTGTAAAGTTTAATTTGGACACAGCCAAGCTCTTTCATTTGGCTATTGTCCATGGCTGCTTTTATACTATAAAGGCAAAGTTGAACAGTTAGGCAGAACCTGATGTGACCCATAAAGCCTAAAGTATTTACTATTATCTGGTCCTTTACAGAAAAAGGTTGCCACTCTGCATTATATAAAGTTTTTAATTTCATGGTTTAAAATTTTCATCCTTTACTAATTTTACATCTGTTTAATCTGTTAGCTCCTAATAATAATGTGTTAAAATCTCCTACTATAACTGTGGGTTTATCAATTTATTCTTGTAATTCTGTCAAATTTTGTTTTATGTTTTTGGCCCATAGGAAAGTCTTGGAGGTCCAGAACATTCACTCTCTCCACCTTGCTACCCTCCAGTCCCCATTCTTGCACTTGGAATTTTTTTTTTACATGGAATATTTTTCAGCTAGTGGAGATGAAAGGGGGCCTGGAGTGGCAGAGAAACCACGGGAGCAGAGCCAGAAAATTTTTGTTTAGGAAGTGTTGGTGGCATATGAGCCATGGAATTTGGCTTGAGCTTGAGTGCGGGTCACGGAGAGGAGGCTGGGTGGGGATATGGGTCAACTCTACAGAGGGAAGCCTGACCAGGCAGAGCACACACAGCAGAACAGCTGCAGAAGGACTTTTCCACTGAAGAGAGCAGCTGCTGGGTTTTTGGAGAACTCCAGAGGCAACAAAGCTGCAGTTCGGTTAGTGGAATTTATCTTTGCATCCGTATAGGGCGTACGAACAGGGAATACAAAACCATGAGAGGCTTGGAGACTTAGGTAGGAAGAAACAAAGCTGTCAGTATCCACAGACAAAACAGACTTCAAAACAAAGAAAGTAACAAGAGACAAAGAAGGACATTACATAATGATAAAGGGGTCAGTCCAACAAGAGGATACAACCATTATAAATATCTATGCACCAATATAGGAGCACCTACATATGTGAAACAAATACTAACAGAATTAAAGGGGGAAATAGAATGCAATGCATTCATTTTTGGACACTTCAACACACCACTCAGTCCAAAGGACAGATCAACCAGACAGAAAATAAGTAAGGAGACAGAGGCACTGAACAACACATTAGAACAGATAGACCTAACAGACATCAACAGAACATTCCACTCAAAAGCAGCAGGATACACATTCTTCTCAAGTTTACATGGAACATTTTCAAGAATAGATCATATAGTAGGCCACAAAAAGAGCCTTAGTAAATTCAGAAGGATTGAAATTGTACCAACCAGATTCTCAGACCACAAACATATGAAATTAGAAATAAATTATGCAAAGAAAATAAAAACCCCACAAACACATGGAGGCTTAACAACATGCTCCTAAATAATCAGTGGATCAATGACCAAATAAAAACAGAGATCTAGCAACATGGAGACAAATGAAAGCAGTAACTCAACACCACAAAATCTGTGGAACACAGTGAAGGCCATGCTAAGAAGGAAATATATAGCAATACAGGCTTACCTCAAGAAAGAAGAACACTCCCAAATGAAGAGTCTAAACTCACAACTAATGAAACTAGAAAAAGAAGAACAAATGAGGCCTGAAGTCAGTAGAAGGAGGGACATAATAAAGATCAGAGCAGAAATAAATAAAATTGAGAAGAATAAAACAATAGAAAAAAATAAATGTAAGCAGCAGTGGGTTCTTTGAGAAAATTAACAAAATAGATAAGCCCCTAGCTAGACTAAACAAGAAAAGAAGAGGGTCTAGACACATAAACAGAATCAGAAATGAGAAAGTAAAAATCACTACTGACACCACAGAAATACGAAGAATTATTAGAGAATACTATGAAAAATTATATGCCAACAAATTGGATAATGTAGAAGAAATAGGCAACTTTCTAGAAAAATAAAACCTTCCAAGGCTGACCAAAGAAGAAACGGAAAATCTGAACATATCAATTCAATGAAATTGAATTGGTAATCAAAAAACTACCCAAGAACAAAACTCCTGTACCAGATGGCTTCACCACCACCGAGTTTTATCAAACATTTAGTGAAGACTGAATACCCATACTCCTTAAAGTTATCCAAAAAGTAGAAGAGGAGGGAATAATTCCAAACTCATTCTAAAGGCCAGCATCACTCTAATACAGGCAAAGACACCACAAAAAAAGAAAACTACAGACCAATATCCCTGATGAACATAGATGCAAAAATACTAAACAAAATACTAGCAAACTGAATTCAAAAATAAATCAAAAAGACCATCCATCATGATCAAGTAGGATTTATTCTAGGGATACAAGGATGGTACAACATTTGAAAATCCATCATCATACACCACATCAACAAAAAGGACAAAAAAATCACATGATCATCTCCACAGATGCTGAAAAAGCATTTGACAAAATTCAACATTCATTCATGATAAAAACTTTCAACAAAATGGGTATAGAGGGCAAGTACCTCAACATAATAAAGGCCATATACAAAAAACCCACAGCCAACATCATACTTAACAGTGAAAAGCTGAAAGTTTTTCCTCTAAGATTGGGAACAAACAAGGATATCCACTCTCCCCACTTTTATTCAACATAGTACTAGAGGTCCTAGCCACAGCAATCAGACAACACAAAGAAATAAAAGGCATCCAGATTGGTAAGGAGGAAGTTAAGTTGTCACTGCTTGCAGATGACATGATTCTGTATACAAAAAACCTTAAAGAATCCACCCCAAAACTACTAAAACCAATAGCAGAATTTAGCCAAGTAGCAGGATACAAAATTAATATACAGAAATCTGTTGCATTCCTATACACTAATGATGAACTAACCGAAAGAAAAATCAGGAAAACAATTTCATTTACAATTGCATCTAAAAGAATAAAATACCTAAGAATAAACCTAACCAAGGAGTGAAAGACCTATACCCTGAAATCTACAAGATACTCATAAGAGAAATTAAAGACACCAATAAATGGAAATACATCCCATGTTCATGGATAGGAAGATTTAATATTGTCAAAATGGCCATCCTGCCTAAAGCAATCTATAAATTCAATGCAATCCCTATTAAAACACCAATAGCATTCTTCAATGAACTAGAAAAAATAGTTCTAAAATTCATATGGAAGTGCAAAAGACCCTGAATAGCTGAAGAAATCCTGACAAGGAAGAATAAAGCTTGGGGGATTATGCTGCCAGATTTCAAGCTCTACTACAAAGCTATGGTAATCAAGACAATTCGATACTGGCACAAGAACAGACCTATAGGTCAGTGGAACAGAATAGAGAGCCCAGACATAAACCCAAGCATATACTGTCAATTACTATACGATAAAGGAGCCATGGATATACACTGGGGAAATGACAGCCTCTTCAAAAACTGATGTTGGCAAAACTGGACAGCTATATGTAAGAGAAAGAAACTACATTACTGTCTAACTCTGTACACAAAAGTAAACTCAAAATGCATCAAAGACCTAAATGTAAGTCACAAAACAATAAAACTTTTAGAAGAAAACTTAGGCAAAAATCCCTCTAATATAAACATGAGCAACTTTTTCCTGAACACATCTCCTTGGGCAAGGGAAAGAAAAGTAAAAATGAACAAATGGGACTACATCAAGCTAAGAAACCTCTATACAGTAAAACACACAATCAGCAGAACAAAAAGGCATCCGACAGTATGGGAAAATATATTTGTAAATGACATATCTAACAAGGGGTTAACATCCAAAATATATAAAGAACTCACACACCTCACCCAAAAAGCAAATTACCCAATTAAAAATTGGGTAGAGGATCAGACATTTCTCCAAAGAAACTCAGATGGCCAACAGACACATGGAAGGATGCTCCACATCACTACTTATCAGGGAAATGCAAATTAAAACTACAATGAGCTATCACCTCCCACCAGTTAGGATGGCCAACATAGAAAAGACTAGGAACAACAAATGCTGGCGAGGATGCTGAGAAAGGAGAACCCTCCTACACTGTTGGTGGGAATGTAAATTAGTTGAACCATTGTGGAAAGCAATATGGACGTTCCTCAAAAAAATAAAAATAGAAATACCATTTGTCCCAGGAATTCCACTCCTAGGAATTTACCTGAAGAAAAAAAGATCCCAGACTTAAAAAGACATATGCACCCCTATGTTTATTGCAGCACTATTTACAATAGCCAAGAAATGAAAGCAACCTAAGTATCCATCAGTAGATGAATGGATAAAGAAGAGGTGGTACATACACACAATGGAATATTATTCAGCCATAAGAAGAAAACAAATCCTACCATTTGCAACAACATGGATGGAGCTAGAGGGTATTATGCTCAGTGAACTAAGCCAGGCCAAGAAAGCCAAGTACCAAATGATTTCACTCATTTGTGGAGTATAACAACAAAGCAAAACTGAAGGAAAAAAACAGCAGCAGACTCACAGACTCCAAGAAGGGACTACCGGTTACTAAAGGTTGAGGAGGCTGTGTGGGAAGGGAGGGAGAAGGGAATTAAAGGGCATTATGATTAGCACACATAATGTATGGGGAGTACAGGGAAGGCAGTATAGCACAGAGAAGACAAGTAGTGACACTATAGCATTTTACTTCACTGACGGACAGTGACTTCAATGGGTTGTGGGGGGGACTTGATAATATGGGTAAGTGTAATAACCACAATGTTGCTCACATGAAAATTTCATAAGATTGTATATCAATTATACCTTGATACATATAAAAAAAGAAATGAATAAGCAATCACCATTTTGAAACTTCAAGTGATATAACAGTGTAGTCAATGATCATCAGTGGCTGTTAATGTCACAGTGAGAGGAAAGCAAGACAAAACATGTTTTTAAAGAGAAATACAAAACCCCATTGTAACCATTGTAACCCTTTAAGACATACTTAAGGGCCACAAAGTTTTAGGTCTTGAATGGGAGATTATGATTTTAAGCATTTAAACATGTGGATAGCCCATTAAACTTGCTTTGTACTGAGTTAGCAATATAAACACAAAAAACAAAAAGCCAATCCTTGAGATTGAATCACTTTCCTATAACATATAACTAGAAAACTCAAAAGCATATATCCTATATTCTGGAGACCCTGTTATTTGTGTGCACTAGAAATCTCAGTGTGCTTCCTTTATGTGCTTCCCAGGGAACAAGTCACGCCTACACACTGGGCCAACCAAACAGAGCCCACTGCCATTTGAATGACAACTTCTTATACTCGTTGACTCTGCCCCTTGGATATAAGCTCAGCTTTAAATGACCTCATGTAGATACACAGATTGAGAAAGAAGCTTAAAACACCCACAAACATCAGCAGAACTTAGTTGCAGGAGCAGAATTATGGCATCCAAACTTGCTGTGAACCCAAGTGTAGCATGATAACTGCAGTTTATTACTTATGGTCCTGAGGGACATGCAGAGAGCCGCGGAAGGAGAGTAGCCAGGCCCTTGGTGAGAAATAAAATCAGGCATTTCGAGAGAGAAACTCCTAGAAAAGTACATTGCAAATGTCCTCTTCTCATTATTGGAATAATGAATTTTATTAGCTCCTTTCTATTAATGATGAGGAGATCTAAGCATTTTAGTCAAAAGTACTCATTTTGAATCCCTCTGCCACTTATTTTTGGTACATTGGGTTCTTGGGTCTTTTGTGAAAAGGCTGGGGATGAAAGACAAAATTCTACCATCTGAATGGAAATGAAGCATGCTTATGACAGACCCAGGCGAACTGGAAACGGAATGAACAGTCAGCTATGCCCCAAACAGGAAACTACTAATTAGATTTTGAGCTCAGCATGAACGCCTGCTAAGCTGCATGTTAATACAGGAACTCACTGCATACTGATTCAATTTACTTAAAGGATTCACTGGCTGGATGTGTCCCCAGAGGCTTCCTTATTCTGACCATCCTACCGCAGGATGGTATTGAAATGTAAACAATGGCATGAGCCATCACATTTCTATAGTGTTTGGAAGCTGGTCATTCTAAATTACTGTTTTCACCTTTTTCTTGTCTTCGCCTTGGGAAAAATCAAAAATAGGCAGAACTCATTCCCAGGTCAGATAAACGAATACATCTATATTAACTAAACACAAAGCAGACCCATAAGTTTGTCCCTGTACCATCTGACAGTTTGTTAATAAAGAAACTTCAGCCATCAAACAGACCTCAGTAAGGGTGTGGGGTCAACAAGCCTTATGGCTGGCGTCAGGTGACTGAAAACTCTAAGAGCACGAACCTGCTGTTCACGGTTGATTATTTCAGGAGGGAAGCAGGAAGAGTCAGAAGAGAGCTCAACAAGGGCATAAAGAGAGAAAGTTGGACAAAGGAAATGCAAAGTAAGGAACTGTTTACTTTGTAGAAATGCAACGGAGGAAGTTTATAGCTCTTGAACACATAAGTTTAACACAGCTGAACTCCATCCACCACCAGAATGAATGAGAGCCAATCAGACATACATTTAGAGCTCAGAGAATAGGGCAAATATTTATGCACAGTTCTCTTTGGTGAGCTCTCTGTCAGAACAGTCTGCCTCCTGGAATCTTCCGGGTTTGAAGACCTACGATAGCTGCCTAATTTTGAATCACCTCACACTCAAAAAGAATCCTACCCCATCAGAGCACCACTAAGTGACATTTTCCATAAAAGAAACTTCATGGAAGAGGATAGAACTGATTGTGAGGATACCCTCTAAACTAGCAACTTCATCCATGAAATGAATTAGGATAAAAAGCAGATCACATCCGTAAAAGCTAATGTAAAAAAAAGAGAGCTAATATAAATCAGAGCATTTTCTGCTGATAAATATTCTCTCCAAAACCAACCATAAAACTGAAGAAATAAAACTACAGACTGAACTAAATATTCTCAAAGAAGTATTTGGGGATTTGGAAAACAACTTGGTTCAGAACTACAAAATTTAAGAACAGGTATGGACCCATGAAAGAGGGGCATGAGGGGAGTGACATGAAAGTTGACTGAGCTAAGGACACAAACAGAGGTAAAAGATAACATTACGCAGAAAAAACAATGTCAAAATCTGCTACCCACCCCACCACCACCACCATAAGTGGCAGGAAAATCCTCTCCTTTGTTTCCATTCCTTTTTTTTTTTTGCCCCTTCTTCCCCAAGTTTCCAGTTCCATCCTGCTCTGCCTCCTGTGTTTACGAGGACAAGTTCTCTATCACTCCACGACTACTGCAGCCACAATGGGAAATCCCTGCCTAAGTGTCCTTGACCCTGGAGCTTCCTTACCTTCAGAGTGGAGCTCCTACAAAATAAATGATATTCTCAGGGCATAATTTTATAGCATTGCTATGCCAAAAGAGCCCATCCAGAGAATGTCAATTTCATTCTTTCTGCACACCACCCATCCAGCAACCTGAATTTTGAGGTATTAGTATGTATATTCCTTCAGCTATGTAGTCTGGCACAGTGAACAGGTAAATGTGGCCAGTCAATAGAAACCCTCCTGGACAGGTGTGCAGAAAGGTTCTCTAGTGTGAAAACAGGTTCTCGGGTTCCTGTTACATGACACAACACTCCATACCCAGGTGAGCCTGAGGAATATGATTTAAGAAGCACTATGAAAAGCCACACATATCCAAGAATCAAGATTTATGAAATTCAACCTCTTGAGAGTATTTATGTTGACCACTATTACCATTTTAGCAAAAATGACTACCAATGTATTCTCCCACTTGATTCCAAAAACAATGCTAAGAAGGTACGTACTAGTATTTCTCCCTTTTTTCCAGATGAGAAACTTAAACTTAGAGAAGGTTGGAAACTTTTCCCCATACCACACAATTAGTAAGAGGTAGAGCTGGATTTCAAAAACAGATTGGTTTGGCTCCGGCACCTACCCATGGCCCTTCCTCCATTACCCTGTGCTGGAGAAAATGAGAACTTGACCAAAAGTGCAGCTGTGCACCTCAGAGGGCCAGGCAACCACCTGACAGAGGGGCATGGGGAGAAAAACATCCCAAGCGAGTTGCGCTTTCAAACAAAAATTTTAAAGCAGACTATAAAAAGAACTAATAGATTTATCCAACGGAGGAATTAACCCACTCCCAAGGAAGCAGAAGTGAAAACATAATGTATTTAACACAACTAAATAATGCAAAAGAGGGCGTGTATCCTTGAAAGGAGAAAAGGTGACACACAAATTTCATATATCTTGGGAATAGAGAGTACAGTCTTCAAAATAAAATCCAATGGACATTTTTTAAAAAATCAAAAACAAAAAAATAGTAGTTGAGACACAGATTAAAGGAGACTCTTAGTTAGAAGGCAGAATTTTTAAAATCACCCAGAATGTGTCACTGAGAAGCAGAGATGAATATTTCAATAATTAAGAAAACACGGAGAATACCATACATAGTCTTACACAGAAATCCATTAAATTATGTGTTCTCACATTTCATAAAGTTCAATACATGCGAACTAGATATAGTCCAGTGAAATTTATGAAGATTAAAGATCAAGCATAAGTATTCAAGCCTACAAGAGAATGAGAATTGATTGGCAACTATCAAGACTGGGAATAGTTGAGAGGCTGTGATGTAGTCCAGGTAAGAGATGGCGGACAAGACTGGTCTCAAGGGCTATGGAGGGAAGTGAACTCATCCAGGATATATCTTGGTAGTAAAATCCAACAGTATTTTATTCCTTTGTCTAAAAAATATTAGTGAGTACCTACTATGAGCCCATACTCTACATTTACTGGCACTATAGCAGTAAATAAAACAGAAATGGTGTATGACGGAGAAGAAATTAATTAACAGTGATTAACTTCAAGTTTGAGCAACTGGGTAAAGAGTGGTACAATTTCATAGAGTTGTGGGTAGCAATTAGCATTTATTGAGCCCTATTAAGACAGACATGCTAGGGGTTTTATTAACATGATCTAACTTAATTCTCACAACAAATTTATAAGACAGATATTTTATCCCTCTGTTTTATATTCCAAGAAGATAAATTACTCCAAGACACTTGAGTAAGTCAGTATTCAAACCCAGCTCTGTCTGGGCCAGAGCCTCGGGTCCTTTTCACCATACCAAGCTGCTTTATGATTTACCAAGTGCTTTCTTCCCTATGCCGTGATTCATTCTCACAACAATCTCATTAGATGGATATGGAGCTCTTATCATTTCTCCCATTTCATGGATAAGGAAATTGAAGTTCAGAGAAGTTAGATGACTTGTCCTGGGTCATGAGGTAGTAAACGATAGACCTTAGATTCATATCCAGGCTGCCTCTCCTCCACCATTCATAATCTCTCCTGTATAGCTTGATGCTGTCTCCAGCCCAAGAAAGTTCAGAGAGGGCAGTGTGATGGCACTCCATTCCTGCCAGAGAGGAGACCCTGAAAAGAGCTAAGAGGCAAGGAGTAAAAGAAGGAAGGAAAGCTACCAAAAATGAATACCGTCAATCAAACCTCTCCTAAATCAGTGGTTCCTAAAGAGTGGTGCCTGGATTATCAGCATCAGCATCAACTGTGAACTTGTCAGAAATGCAAATTCTCAGGCCCCACACAGACCTAATAAATCAGAAACTCTGGGTGTAGGCCCTGCAGTCTATTTTTAAAAGCCCCCTGTGTGATTCTGATGCAAGCCAGAGACTGGGAACCACTGTCAATCATTATCTCCCCAAGACTGAACCCCTTTCTTAGACCAGCCAAGGAAGCCTCAGGAGCATTCAAGTCAGCCTTTTCTAACAGAATATTGTGAAAATTATGCTTAAATCTGACAGTGGACCCACATCTGAAGCTTTAGCAAAGGAAATTCAAATAGAGCTTCCCCAGTAAACCTTTCCCTGTGATATCCACTCCCTTTCCTCAGTGTTTGTGAACCTGTTCTTCTAAACTGAAGGTTTCTAATTTAATTCTTCTTCCTAATTTCATTGTCTTGCCTGAGAGCAAGTTTCTGCAAAAGATCTTTTCAGGGAATAATTTAGTTAACTCCATGCAGATTTTAAGGTTGAATGAGGCAGCGTATTAATGTGGCCTCCAGAAAACTAAATTAGTAATGTGTCATCATATACTCACAGCCATGGGCAGCATTCTTTCACAATTTATAAACTCCATTTTGTTAAATCTCTTAAAATATGCTTCTCTTATTTTTTCAGATGATACATATGATTTTAATGTATATAAATATATTTTTTCCCAGGGATTCCTGGCTATTAGAAGGATTCTTGGTTTCTCACTTTTGAAACTAAACAGTAACACTATACTTTCAAGCTCGCCATAAAGACTAGCTACAATTTAGTGTTTGTCACCAGTTATGTGCCTAACAAGTGGCATCTAATGTTTTGATATTTTCGGCTTACTCTATTATATAGAAATTTCCTAAATGGCCCAAATACATTTTTTCATTCTAATGATACTATGAATAGCCTGGGAAAATAATAGGAACTTTAACTTTTTAAGAACCTTTAAATACAGGAGAGAATGACACAGTTAAAGAAACTTTCTATTTCTCTTTTTCTTAACCATAATACACCAGGTAGGATGGTTCTTAATAGCCTGTAAGCTGTCACTATAAGTGGGCTTTGAAGAGAAGAAACCACTAACAATATGACCATAGCAGAGGAGAAAGTGTTCATAGAGTGAGAAATGTGAGGACTAAGGAGAAGTGAGTGGTCCATTCTGCCTCTTCCAGAGCAAAGACATGGTAAAAGAAATGCTTGCAGCCTGTGAGCTCAGACTGCCTGTGTTGGAATCTGGGCTCTATCACTTCCTAGCTGTGCGTGGCAAGTCACTTTACACCTCTGCACCTCTGTTTCCTCATCTCTAAAGTGGAGACAAAATAGCATTTAAATTGCCCAGAAATTGCCTATTCCTAGTATAGCAATCCTAGAAACGGTCACTTTACAGCTAAAGAAACCAAAGTACAGAGGTTGAGTGCCTCCCCCCAGGGGCCTCTAGCTAGTCAACTGCAGGCCCAGGATTCAAATCCACAGAGTCTGGATCTAGGACTTTCTCTTCATCTACTACCCTATGTGTCTCCCTTGCAACAAATAGGAGCAATTATTACTACCACCACCACTGCTTCTGAGGATGAAGATATAATTTACTTGTTCAAACCCTACAGAACTGCTAAGACTGATTAAGCACCCACTGTGTTCAGAACATGGTGTCAGACACAGCTCGAAAACTCTGTCCCTCCCCTCAGCAACTTCTAATCTATTTGGGGAGTTAAGATATACAGAAGTAGTGAGGCCAGAATTTTCTCACTACTCATTTGACAGGAGAAAGAAGGAAGAAGGGGAAGAAGGGAGGAAAGAGAGAAAAGAAGGTTTGTTTTCTATAACTTATCATCTGGCTCTCAAGCATTCATCCCACGAATGAGAGGAGGGAGGATGTGGGAGGAAGAGAGTTGGAAAACTTAAAGCCTAGGAGAAGCTATGCCTGTTCCCATTTCCTTCCAGTTCCCCCTGCCTCTTCTATTCATGGGTCCATGGCTGGCATCCTCTGGGTCTTTCTATCACTGAAGCTGAAGACTGGTGTCTTGCTCACCAGCTTGGTCCTACCCTGGATCTCACTGGAGCCACTCGTCCTCTTAGGCCCCTGCAAGTGCTAGGAGAGCCCCAGCATGGGTGGCCTGTCCAACCCTTGGCCATAGCATCTCTTCACCTCTATTGTGGACAACCCCCTTGGCCTTTTGAGTTCATCAGCCAGCATTTCTCAAGTGCCCTGATGCCTGAGACCCATATATAATTTCTGGATCTCCCAGAGAACAGACAATAGAGAACTAAGAACATCTCTTAGACACTTATTTTTGCAATTCCTCTTCTACCATCTGGGCACCTTGTAGGCAAGGGTGCCATGCCAAATTCTGGACCTCATTTTGGGGTTTACAATGTCTTTGGGCCGTGTGTGAGGAAAGCAGAGCATCAGATCGTGTGTTTTTCATTTGTGCGCTTCTCTCATTCTGTCTACTGGTCTACCACCATCCTCAATCTCTGATCCCAGAGTGGGAGGAAGATCATTTGCATCTGAATTGTCTCCCTTCCTCTGCCTCCCTTCTTCTACCCAGTACCAGGCCTTCCAATTTTCTCCTCCCTCCAGGAAAGGACATTCTTTATGTCCTTTTTGTTTCCTCATTTCAGCCTTTTGGTCTAGTCCTATATGAGAAAACATTATGGGAAACAACTAGAGTTAACAAGAAGCAATAATGCAGCAAGAGTTGTTTTGAAACTATTACCTCTGTTACATGGACAAAATAATTATTAAGCTGTCCAAAGGGGTTGTGTTAAACACTTGATAAGGTGCTACAGGAGTTCAGAGGAGTTCAAGGAAGGAGGGATCATCAAAGCTCAGATACTCTAGGAAGGCTTCACGAAACCAGTGGGATTCTGAGCTTTGAAAACCTCTTAGTCTTGGACAAGCGGAAAAGAAACAGAGCTGGCATCACAGGAAGGGAACACCAAGCAAGCAATTGCATGGCATGTGTAAGGTTTCTTGGGCACACCGGTCTGAATGGAGTGAAGGGTTTGTGCAAGGGACTGTGCATGACAAGGTGAGGGAGGGCACTAAAAGTGGTCAGATTATGGTGGGCTTGGAATGCCAGACTGGGTACTGTCCCAAACGTTACCTTTTTCATCCTCACAAAGAAAACCCATTAGGTAGACAACTCCTGTATCCTCATTTGACAAATGAGGACACAGAAGCCCCAAGAAATTAAGCAGTGTGTCTAAGACCAAAGCCAGTTAATTACAAAACCAGTTGGTTGCAAAACCTTCTGTCATCAAGTCTTAATCTTCACACAAATCAAGTTATATTTGATGGCCAGTATTTTCATCTTTCGCCATGATGCTTTGATGAGGAGAAGGTGGTATCCATATGCCAGAATCATTTTCAACCTCACCAATACACACACACACGTGCACACACAGAATTACGATGGTCAGCATGGATTCTTTGTGCAGCACGAGCCTTCATACATGTGTTGCAGGCATGACAGGCACCACTGGCACTGACAGTTGAACCCAAATGGAATTTTCTCCTTGACATCTCCGCAGGATAGAGCTTACTAAGCGCAGCATTTCTGCATATGCCATAGGCTCTGAAAACATGGCCACACAAGGCACAATCATATAATGCTGCTCTTAAAGGCTCCATTCAATTTACTTCTGAAATGTCGTTAAAAATTGCTTCTGTTAGAGTGCAGGTCTTGGAAATGAGGCAGGCCTATGGGGTGTCGCCGGAGCTGATGGCGATCACTGCTGGAGGCCATGGATGGAAAGCAGGCAAGGCTGAGAGCACAGCACAGGGAGAGGGAGAGCCTTCAGGCAGGAGGTAAACATAAGGGCTTAGGGGAGCGAACAGGCCCAGGAGGGATGGGTAAGGGGCTCAGAAAAGAACAAACTAAGACAAAACACCCAGCCTCCACTCCAGGCCTACAACTATCCTATGATGAGTGAGTCTCTCAAAGCGGTACTCACTCTGTTTCCACTTGACAAGCTGATACAGGTCTAGGTATCCTTGAAATGTTCACGCTCTAAATTTTCCTTAACCTAATTACAGTTACTTTGTCACAATTAGGTTAAATGTACCTACTTTTAATCCTAACCAATCTCTAGCCTATAGGTGCGCACTTTTTGATTCACATTTTTATCATTTCCTTCTCAGTATCTATTTTCAGCTTTTTCTCCTCAACTTCTCTCAGAAAATGGGGCAGACTTCTCAACTGACTCTATTTAAACAGGCTACTGTGTCTCTCTTTTTCTTAAAGCCTATTTACTTGTATTATGCAATCATAGCTACAAGAATAAGCCTTTGCTTCTCTAAATCATGCACCAACAGATTTGAGACAATAATCAAAGTGCATTAAATGTCAGTGCTTTTTAACAGATATTCATCGTGAGATTCTGCCCTGGAGCGCCCCACAGAGGTGGCCATCCTGGTCGTAGGTGCTTGCGTGAACTTGGAGCTCCCTCCAGCTCTCAGATTCTGTAAGACAGGCCACATCTGAGTTTGACATGAATGCTGTCTTGGCGTTTGTTGGCCTTGTTTTCTGCATGGACTCTAGCGCAAAATGAGTTCCTTTCCAGTCCTTGTCCCCAAGGAAAGTGCCTGCCTGCAGATGTGCACAGGTATATTACTGCTTTTCCCTAACTTTTCAGCATTTGTTCAATTGTGCATACCTTGAATTTCTGTTTTGTACTATTTCCTCTTGCACAGATAATCCTCAGAACACATTGTTTTCCCACACATTTGGACATTTACACATTGATCTCTCTGCCTAAGACACTGCCCTCCTAGAAAATATCCCCTGGAAAACCTTTCCTAAGTATCCCCTGAGGAATACACATTCACTGTCCGTGCTCTCATCATACTTTATAAATGCAACTAATCTTTAGGGCAATCTTCACACTGGATTAGAATCACTGGTTTGCAAGGCTGTTTCAAGTGCTTGAGAATGGGGACTCTATTAGTCAGGGTCTCCAGAGAAACAGAAACAATAGGATGTGTGTATATATCTAGAAAGTGACTTATTTGAAGGACTTGGCTCATGTGATTGTGGAGGCTTGGAAAGTTCAAAATCTGATAGGGTTGGCTGACAGGCTGGAGACTTGGGAAAGAGTTGCAGTTCAAGTCCAAAGTCAGTGTGCTGGAGAACGCCCCTTGGTCAGGGTCAGCCTCTTGTTCTGTGAAGGCTTTCAACTGATTGGATGAGGTCCACCCACATTATTGAGGGCAAACTACTTTACTCAAAGTCCATTAATTTAAATGTAAATATCATCCAAAAACACTCACAGAAACATAGAAAATGTTGAACCAAATATCTGGGCCCTGGGGCTCAGACAAGTTGACACATAAAATTAACCTTCAGAGTATAACAACAAAGCAAAACTGAAGGAACACAGCAGCAGACTCACAGACTCCAAGAAGGGACTAGCAGTTACCAAAGGGGAGGGGTGGGGAAGGGTGGGTGCAGAGGGAGGGAGAAGGGGTTTGAGGGGTATTATGATTAGTTCACATGGTGTCGGGGGGTCACAGGGAAGACAGTGTAGCATCTTACTACACTGATGGACAGTGACTGCAATGGGGTATGGGAGGGGACTCAATAATATGGGTGAATGTAGTAACCACATTGTTTTTCTATCAATAATACCTTAATAAAAAAAAAATTAACCTTCACAGGGACTTTGTCTTATTTGTCTTCACATCATCAGCAAAGGCTTAATATACAAGGTGTTTGTTGAATGAATAATGTCCAATGAATAGAGAAGCAAGAGAAGCAACTTTCTCAGACACTTGTAACACCCAGTTCAGTACAACCCAGACATTTTCTTTTTTATTTATCAGTATAATTACAAAAGTAACAGTGTGCTATTTAGATTGATAGATAATCTGGACGTGTAGGCAAAAATATTTGGAAAAAATCACTGAAGAGAAAAATAAGCCTGTGATAAGGAATGAGAAAGGATATGTCATGGCCATCCCTAAAACTGAGATGATGTGACATGCCCTCTTACGACCCTTTTCCTTCAAGATCCCCTGAGCAGAAATGGGAATACATCTGTAAAGAACTTTCAAACTAATCTTTGGGCATAGCCTGTACCTTCTCTGCCATCCCTGGTACTCTTAAATAATACAAACCACAGGTAGAGATAATAATCACTGGAGTGAAGGGTTTTCTGTGATAAATTCAGAGAGACTACTCCTCCACATCCCCATTCTTTGGTCTGTATTTGACTCTTCAAACCTTACATATAGATCCTGAACTGAGAGTAAGAAGAGAGGGGAGTTGGAAGTGCCATTGTACAGTGAATTGTACTAAGATTATACTTAAAAGAAATAGGATGTCCTTTGAAAGACCTAGAATGATAACATAACAGAGAGACACATGAGGGCATTTTATTTAACCAGCAATAGAAGAAAATGCTCCTTAGTTGCTTGGGGATTTTATTTATTTGATTTATTGCAGTCCTTTTTTAATGGCATTGGTGAATTGAGCTCTTACCTTGGGACTCTTCTTGTGGTTTTGATATTGCTCCATAATTTGCAAGAAGAGCAAAGTGTCGAACTTACTCATTCATTCAAAACACATTTATTGAGGCCCTGTGCTAAGTCATGAAGATGAGTCGACCCAGTCCTTGCCTTCAAAGAGCCAGTGGGCAGAGGCAGCCATATTTAGATGGTTTCAGTCACATTATTGGTGATAACAAAAACTAGAAATAAGTCAAATGTCTCAAAGAGAGAATAGAAAAATTATTATGGAGTAGGCCCATAATCCCTACGTTTTGGAAACCGAAAGTGACTTCATCACTTCTTTGTCAACAAACCCTGACATGAATTAACTTGAGGCTATTTAGTATCTTTATTATTCTACGTACTGCGAATATTTTCTATATCTTAACCAGAAATATTCATGTGTTTTATTACAAAATGCTTCTCAAGCCACTAATGGGGAGTATTACATAATTAATGGAATATAAATCATATTACCTTTACAAAAACAAGCAAAAAGGCTATGTTTGGAAACATATCTGGCCCCAGGGATTTTTACTAAAGCCATTACACTTCTACAATGGGACTTCACCAGCAATGAAGATGAATGAGTCATACTTACACATTATGAAACTGGATGAATACCAAAATCCTGTTCGATGAACGTGTAGGGACCAAGGGCAGGCTGCCCCCAAATGTGTCACTCTGGCATTTTTATTACTTTGGATTAAAATGACAGGAAAAAACAGCAGAAGCAGGAGGGATTCTATGACGCACCTCTGTCCCCCTTTCCTTGAAACCAGGATATAAATCTTCCATGGAAAATGTGCCCTCCCTGCACCAGGAGGTAGAGAGACACAGCCTTATTGCCAGAGACAGGGAATTCAAGGCCAAAGAAGCCTATATAAACAAAACCTGTTACTTTTTACTAATTTACTATCCCAGCCCAAATGCTGTTTAGAATTCTTTACAAATTAAGCTCCCAAATCTAAGCATTTTTGGTCCTGAAAGCTCCTAACAGATTTATGTTTTTTTATCTAGAGTATATAAAGCTGCCTGCCTTGGTCATTTCTTTGGGTCTCAATTTCATTATTGGGCCTCTGTATGTACATAATAAAACCTTGGTTCTTTTTTCTCCTGTTAATCTTTCCCACTATAATTTGATTCTTAAACCAGCTAGGAGAACCTTGGAGGGTAGAGGAAAATTCTTTCTCCCCAACAAAAGAAGAAAACATTAAGCACAATTCATGTGTCCTACAGTTCAAATCCTAACTAACTTAGCACTGTATTGCTTAGGAATGCATATTTTACCAGTAAGTAAAATTGTAACTAAAAGCAAAGAAATCATAAACATAGATCCTATATGGTGGGTCCTCTTTGAGGAGGAAGGGCCCACAGTTTTAAAATGATACAGTAGGTGGCAGCACTTTGGCACAAATGTTTGGTGAAGTTCCTGTGGGCAGGCTCCCCACTTGAGGCCAGTAAGAGAGCATAGGAAGAGCCAGTTGGGGTGTGAGACGGGGTTATGGGCTCTACCGGTTGGGAAGCTGTGATAGGCCTCCTCAATGACTTCTTTGCAACATTGTTGTGTTGAGCCTGTGTCTAACTGGCTTGACTCGTTTTATAAGGTTTTCTTTCCCCTTGTCCTACATTGAGCTTCATGTCCCCTGATTAGATTAAAGTGGAGTTGGTTCAAATGGCAATAGGAGATGGGTTAAAAATAAAGTTGTATAGGGAGCTCTGATGAGAAAGGATGCAATTAATAATCACCGCTCAACAGGAAGCCAAGTTATAAATGATTCATCTCTAAGGTTGCAATCCTGATGTTACAAGCATTTCAAACAGTTTATGAGAATTTCTAATGAGAATGAAAGCCAACCTGAAATTCAGAATAGTTAGCCTCATTCAAAACTAATCACAATTTCTACTCAGTCTCCCTACCTCATCCTAATTTTGCACAAAGAAGCTCCCTTACTGAATCTGACTGTGATGGGCAGAGCCTGAGGATGAAATTGCAGAATTCTTAAATGTCATAAGTTTGTGAAAATGTATAAAGGGAAACCTCACTGACATGGCATCAGGAGACCTGCAGGGGAAGCTCTAAGGCCCACCACTCCTTGTAATCTCAGACGCCCCAGGAAAGATGGACATCATACCGGTTTACTTATTTCACTCCCCAGCAGGAAGAAGGTTTCCACCTTCCTCCTCCCTGTAACAACCCAGACAATTAAAGACTGTCACAACTCAGCCAATGAGAAGCCATAATATGGGACTCCTAGCTTCCTCCAATGAATGTTTTACTTAGAATAGTCCTCCCAACTTGGCCCTTTCTTTTGCTCTCAAAACGTGACTATGGTTTTGCTGTAGTTTGCATATCCTGGGATGTAATTCTCTGCTCTTTCTGAATAAACCCATTTTTGCTGGTAACATAACTGACTTTTATTTTTAAGGTCAACAACTTTTACAGTCAGATGGCAGTGCCCTCAGTAGTACTTGGGGGAGATGTAGTCATGAATGAGAACCGTGGATGAAGGAAAATAATATTTATCACATAATCCTCATTTTAACTCACTGCAGATTTTCATCCATCCATTCATCCACTCATTCTTTTCTTAGGCAATGTTCCAAGCACTGGAAATTAGAAAGCTGAATGTGGTCCATGCCCTTAGAAGAGCTCCCCATTAGAAAGGGATACAAACAAGAGAATAGATGGCTACAAGCAATGCAACCAGTGCTGTTATAGAATAAGCACTAGGGTCACCCACTGGACAGTTCTACAGAATAAACAGACTGCGATTTATTTGTAGAATAAATTTGAATCTGGCTCCCTGGAGATGTGTATTAGGAGGACTGTGGATGCTGCTGAGTCCAAGGAAGGGCTGAGTAAGGGCAGAAAAACTCCATTACAAAGGGGATGTTGACCCGAGTTTTTAAGAAGGAGGAGCTGGCCGTGTGAAAGAGGGAAAGGGTGGGTAAAGACAAAGGTATAGTTTTGTTCCTCATGAAATAAGGTTTATTCTTCAGCTTGAATCATTTAACCATGAAAATGTCATGTCTACTTCCTGTCAATTCCCTTTGTAGGGGCCAAAGGCAGTCTGCCCCAAGATCTGCAATTGTGGCATGCAGATTATATCAGAACTGAAAATAATCTAGGCCCAAAAGACTCAAAGAAACTTTGACCTTACCTGTAGGTGCATAAAAAGAATTTAGATGGAGGAACTGCTCTCAGAGGAGTGCTATCACCATAGATAATTAGAATATCACATGAACTAGGTATGGTGGACAAGGAGAGACCTGGCTTAGTCTGTTAAAATTCCTCTCCATGTCCCATTTCTGTGTGGTCCATCAAACATTTGTTTACCAAATACTTACTCTTTTATATTCCTGTGAATTGCTTTCCTTTCCCTTTGAAATGTCAGACCCCTACCTTCCTTCTCCTTAGCTCAGGATGACATATACCTGATTGTCTTTGGAATCTTATCCATGGATTATCATATGAACACAATTAAACTTCGGGTTTTTTTCTCTGTTAATCTGTCTCATGTCAATTTGATTCTTCAGCCAGCTAGAAAAATCCTGAAAGGTAGAGGAAATTTCTTCCTCCCCAACACCTTCATTCTTGAGTAATTTTCAGGTATTGAAAATCTACAAATTCCATTTGGACAGGAGAAAATTCCACAACATCCAACAGACCAAGTATATACAATATCCTGGGGATAATTATCCTGGTGAATCTGGATTTGAAAGCCTATGAGGGAATAAATAAATGTAGAGAATAATAAAAATAGCTTCTATTATTTGAGTACCAACTCTGAACTAGGCCCTGGACAGAGCCCTGCATAAATAACATTTCAATGAATCCCTGCAAAAACTCTAAGTGGTTTGTTTTACAGATATTGCAACTAGGATCAAAGCAATAAATTTACCTGCCCAGAATCACAAAGATAGTAAGTGGAGGACCTAGTTTTGTTTGATACCAAAGCTTTGCTCTTGAGAAAATAAAATGAATTAAGAAATAGTAAAGCTTCAAGAAATCACATAATGTCTTCCCTGCTCCAAATCTCTCCAACTATAGTCTATAGAAAATCTAATCTATTCTACCACCTCTCATGATCCACTGAAGGACCCACTTCTCCTCCCATAGATGTAAAAAGAGTAAGGTAATAGTTTTGAATTCCTGTTATTTTTAGACACTTATCTGAAGTGATACACATTTTTGAAAAGCATTTCCATCACTTCCTTACAAGTACAGATCATCTATATCACTTCCAAAGAAACCACCAAACAACAAGTCTGGCTTCAATAAAATAATTGCAAGTTATTGTGTGATAATGGATATTATTACTGGTGAGAATTATACAAGTATATCCCACTTTCTCTAATATACAACAACAGAAGCCTACAAGGGGCATTGTTCACCAACTCAAAAAAGGAATAAAAAAATCAGCACTGATGTTGAACCACAACATGCTCTGGCATAAACAACAAAATCAAGCCTTCACTTTCTCTTTTAAAAATCCTGAACCAATGCTTTAACAATGCATTTCTAAGTTACAACTTGAATACAAAGACATCCTCCTGTATTTGTCAAGGTTCTCCACAGAAACAGAACCAAAAGTTCCTTACAGGTACAAATCATCTATATAACTTCCAAGTAGAATGTATATAGGGAGAAAAAGATGTATCTTAAGGAATTGGCTCATGTGATCGTGGGGGCTGCAAGTCCAAAATCTGCAGAATGAGGGAAGAGTTAAGGCAGCCCTCTTGAGTCCGAAGGCCATCTGGAGGCGGAATTCCTCTTCCCTCATGGGACCTCTTTCCCCTTAAGGCCTTCAGGGGGTTGAATGAGGCCTCTCCACCTTAGGGAGGGTATTCTGGACTCAAAGTCTACAGACTTAAATGTTAATCATATCTACATAGTATCTTCACAGCAACACCCAGACTGGTATCTGCCCAAACAAGTGAGGGCCACAGCATAGCCAAGCTGACACATAGAATTAGCCGTCATATCTCCCATAGCCCAAGTCTCTGTAAATGGCAGCACCCTGCACCCAACTGCCCAAATAAAAAACATGGAACTTTCTAGATTCCTTCTCTTCCTTCATTCCACACACCCAAGTCCAGAAAATACTGACTCCAAATATTTCTAGACTTAGCTCCTTTCTCTTCATCCCCAGGCCTACTACTAAACCATCGACTGTTACCTAACTTATTAAAATAGTCCTTTAACAGGACCTCTTGACTTGAATGTCATCCTCCTCTTACATTTCAAACCCATTAAACTCATTTTCCATCTTAAAACACTGTAGTGATCCTTCAGTGTTATCTCAATAAAATCCACACATCCTAAAGCATGGCCTCCAGGCCCTTCATGACCTGGCCCCCACCTGCCTCTGTGGCTTCATCTCCCACCACTTAACCCTACTCACCTACCAAAAGGCAGTGTCTACCTAAGCTACCAAGGACCCCAGGCCTTCCTCATATCGCATGACAGTTCACACACTGCTCCCATGGCTGGTAACGTCTTGTCCATCTGGCAAATGCCTACTCCTCCATCATCACATCCCAGATTCTCCTTCCTCCCTGATTATGCTCACCTTTGCACCCACATTTCATACAATACAGTTACATTCCCCCTTTTCTGAGTTTGCATGTGCTTCTATCAATCACATTTTATATACACATGAAAATGTGTCTATTTACAGGTTGTCATCACCGTTACTTGCCACTTGTTCAAGGATTAGATTTTGTCTTTATTCATCTTTGTACCCTCAGCTCAAAAGACAAGGCCCAGTGCAGTGCCCATCACCTAGCAAACACCCAATAAATGTTTGCAACGGCTTTTTTACTTGTTTGTAAACATTTCCTTTCAGACTTAAGCTCCTCAACGAAAATAACTGTGTTTGGTTTACCCCAGTCTGGCATAGTGAGACATTTAATAAAGGTTTGTCTAATGAATGAGTGCCTGAGCCACTGAATTTGATCATCTCTTCTTCAAATAATTCTCTCAATTTTTCTTATGCTTAAGTCTTCAGCTGGGTAGAAAGGCTCTC
This sequence comes from Manis pentadactyla, assembly GCF_030020395.1. Taxonomy (NCBI): domain Eukaryota; kingdom Metazoa; phylum Chordata; class Mammalia; order Pholidota; family Manidae; genus Manis; species Manis pentadactyla. Next base: position 32,052,552 of record NC_080027.1, read on the forward strand.
CTTGCCATCGACTAATCTTCTGCTTTTTTGTTGTTCTCTCCTCCCTGCCACCATCTATTCCAGACCTAGCACAATACCAGATACATGGTAGTGATTCAATTAATACTTGATGATTAAATAATGAATAGGTTTTACACCTGTGTCTTCTTTTCTCTGAATCAGAGCCTCTTCATATCAAAGCATCCCTGAACCTGATGTAGTGAACTGCAGAGTTAGTCTATCCGACAAGGTCAACTCTGCCCAGGAGAGATGCAACACATGTCTCTTGTGATTAACCTGGGCACATCTCAGGAAGGTACACAACCATACTGTCCAAAAGGATTATATTTTATCCTGATGCTCAGATGAGGGGTACATGCAGAAAGAGTCAGAGGAAGGAAAGCCACTGGTGCTGACAAAGATAGCTCTGTGTAAGTACCATGGGTCTAAAATGAAGCCAGAGCTAACTGGAGTTAATCAAGTCAAGGGAAGCTGCAGTCTCATCTAGAACCAAAAAGCAACAGCTCACCCTAAGCCAAGCAACATGCTGGTATTTGGAAAACTACTGTGGCTCTTGAGCAAGCAGCACCTGGAAAGTGATAAGCCCTTTACATCAAGAGTCTTTGATCAGAGTTCTAGGCATCCCAGCCACATTCACAGTTAAAACCCTGGACTCCCACCTTGATTCCCCACTTCTCTATTCCTTTTGATTGTGTCTTCTGTTTCTAGGTCCAAGGTCAAACCTCCAGAACTTAAAACAAATACAACTTCACCAATGCCATCCTCTTGAACATGGTTTGACAGGATAAGCAGTGTATCAGAGTAGAAAAGGCAGGGGCTTTGGAGTTATCAGACCTCAATTTGAATCCCACTCACAAGCTGAGTTACCTTGAGCAAGCTTCTTACCCACCCTGAGCCTCTGCTTCTTTGTGGATTAAAACAGATTTAATATCTTCCCTACAGATGTCTTAGTATCTTAGTCCATTCAGGCTGCTATAACAACATACCATAAACTGAGTGGCTTTTAAACTACAAACATCTATTTTTCACAGTCTGGAGGCTGAGAAGTCCAAGATCAAGGCACTGAACATTTCATTGTTTTGTGAAGGCCCACTTCCTAGTTCACAGGTGACACTTTCTTGCTGTGTCCTCACATGGTGAAAAGACTAGGCAGCTCTCTCTGGTCTCTTTTTTGTGGGTACTAATCCTATCTATGAGGGCTCCACCCTCTTAACTGAAGCACCTCCCAAAGACCACACATCCAAGTACCATCTTGTTGGGTGTTAGATTTCAATATATTGACTTTTGAAAGAACAAACATTCAGACCACAGCATGATCATGTTGTGTATTAAATGAGATACGAGTAGCTATTATCACCATCATTCACCCTCTTTCTCTATGCATCTGTTGGTCCTCCAACCTAGGGGTAGGTGGGCATATAAACAGACCCAGCCAATTACTCCATTCTTCCTCCTGGCCACAGTCATTAGTTGACAAATGGGCATGTGGCTCAGACTTTACAAATGAACTCAATGACTATGAAGTTTGAAAATGGAAGATGAGAAATTAGGTCTTGCTTTTTTTTGGAATCATAATCTCTAAAAATGACATAAGACTCAAAGAACAAACTGTATAGACATCTTTAACACTACATAGAAAGAACCCAGACTGAGAATCAATCCAGTAGAGGAAATGTAACCCAGACATGCAGAGACTGTGTCTTAATATGAGTGAACCCAGATCCAGCAGTGCCTAAAGCTAGCTGTGCTGTTAGATGTTACATATATGTTAGAATATATATGGACAAAAATTGTCTCTTTTTTGCTTACTTTCATTTGAATTGGGTTTTCATCACATGCAATAGAGCACAAAACTATACAGGAGTGCATTCCCTCAGATTCCAATGGCCAGATTCCAAAGGTAAGCGGTAAGGAAAGGAGTCAGTCTCCACATACTACTATTTTTTTCCTCATATCAGGTATCATTTGGCCTTTCTGAAAAACTATGTATTTGAAATTTTACTAAATCATGTATTATATATATCTGGAGGATATACGACAGGGAGGAGGAGAAGTTTTATACAGAAGGATCATAGGATACGTCTCAGCAAACTGATAAGAAAATCCGATCACGTCTACAGATGCATTTTTACTTCAGGCTATGTATCTGTATCTCATCAGGAAAGCTGAAAAGAACTTAATACAGGGAATTGCTTAGACAGATGTTGGAGGGCTGAAAGAGCAAACAGGGAACATTAGAGATACCCAGGGATAGTAACGGCAGTTAGAAGCCACCTCCCCTAAGGCTGAGGGAAAAAGAGACTAAGGAGGCGCTTCAGGGAGCTAGGCTCAGACCTCTGGAACAGCAGAACCTGGCTGCTGCTGCTGCCTCTCATGCGCCAAGATGAGGCCAATGCTGGAGCTCCCAAAGAAGCTGGCCGCTAGAACCAGCTGCTACCATTAGGGCAAAGGGCTATGGCTGGGATGACCAGAACAAGCAAGCAGGAGGAAGTCACTTCCCTCCTCTCGCCTTCTGATTTCCCTCTAGTGCCCCCTATTGACAGAACCTAAAAAGATGCCAACTCACAAAGGAGAAAAATGCTATGCAGAGACCCAGCACCAGCATCACAGAGTATAGGAAGTTGGATTTGGAGCTGAGTGACAAAAATTTAATGACCAACACAGCTCACTTTTAAATCATATTTCCGACTTGACTTATCTCCTTTCTCAACAGATTACCAGACAATTCTCTTATCAGGGGAATTTTGCCAGCTCCAGTTATACTGACTATCAAAGACAGAGCTCAAATAATCCCTAAAAATTTTTGTTCATTTTTTAAGAGTTAACTATATCTTTGCAAGTCATTTCTCAAAGAGAATTCCAAATAGAGAGCCTCTGCTTGTTTGTGTAGCCTGACAGACTCTTATAAGGATAGTTATGAGCATCCCAGGATCTTTTCTCCTGGGAGTACCAGAGTAACCATGGTAAGGTAGAGAGCAAAAGAATAAAAAAATCAATCTAAGGAAAACTGCTATGACTTCTTTGCTCTGTACAGGACAGTGAGGTAGGTTGTATTGCTACCCACTCTTAAGAACTTTACACATCCTTGCAAACCCTTAAAGTCTACCTTTCAATGATGTACACAGGTGTCATGGTACTCATTATAGCCCATATGTCCCTTCAAACCAATGAGCTATAAATATACATATATTAATATTTTCAAAATTTTCCATTTATCCCACAATAGACATCATCATGTAACCTGAAGACAATGTCCTGAACTACTCTGCTTAACTTAGTTATTTGCCAGAGTATCATGAATTCAGAGTAGAGTGGAGTACATGGAATATTAAATAAATGGACTCCAATAACTGGCCTCTTACAATTGGAGTTCTGCAATTTCATGATAAAATGACTTGTAGTAGGCATTCTTTGATTCACTGTGCTGAGCACTCAGTAAATTCTTTATATCTGAAAACTTATGTCCTTCTGTTTTAGAATTTTTCTTTTATCTCTTGAGTAATTTTCTTCCCTCTCCTCTTTTCTTACAGAAACATCAAGTAATCAGCTATTGGACCTCTTGATTGATCCTCTAATTTCATCTCTTTTCTCCTCTATATTCCATCTTCATCTGACAATCAGCTTTCTAGTAGCCAAGTGGGAAAAACAGGGTTTGTGCCTCACTGTCCAAATGTAAAATTTCACTTAATCCTACAGCTTTCACTAAGATTCCTGTCCTCTGTTACCTTGGTATTTTGAGAGCAGAGCCTGTCTGATCCAGTTTCTTCAAAAAAAATAAACTACTTTCTCTTGCCTGCTAGGATGTGAGAAGTGTTTTCCTGGCTGACTAAGGTACAGAAGAGAATCTGGAGGTTTTCCTTCTCCTCAAATAATCCTGTTTTTAGCCCCATTCCTCATCGCAACATTGTGAGGCATCTGGTCTTTCTATGGCCTTTCTGGAGTTCTAGAATTGAACTTCTTTTGTACTTCTTCCTGTCATCTCCTTCTTCAGGTTTCCAAAAATTGTCTAAATAATATACTAAAACATGTAAGAGCATAGGACCTGTGTCCAGATTCCAAGGTTTGAATCCTGGCCCCTCCATCTACAAGTCATTTGACCATGGGCAAGTTATTTAACATCTGTGCTTCAGTATTCTCCTTTGTAAATGGAGATCTACTCCTAAGGTTGTTATTCAGATTAAATAATACTTTTAAAACATTTAGAGAGGTGAAAAGCTGTACATTGAAAACAACCTAGCATTACTGAAACAAATTAAAGACACAACTAATGGAAAGATATCCCATGTTCACAGACTGGAAGACTTAATATTATTAGGATGTGAATACTACCCAAAGCAATCTACAGATTTAATGCAATCCCTATCAAAATCCCATGGCATTTTTTTAAAATAAGCAGAAAACTCCATCCCAAAATTCTCATGGAATTTTAACAGCCTCCAAATAGTCAAAATAATCTTGAAAACAAATGAAGTTGGAGGTCTCCTATTTCCTGATTTCAAAACTCATTACAGAGTTGGAGTAATTAAAATAGTGTGGTACTGGCATAAAGACAGACATATAGACCAATGGAATAGAGTCCAGAAATTTTCGACAGGGTGCCAAAACCATTCAGTAAGTGAAAAGGAAGTCATTTCAACAAATGTAATTGAGATAGCTGATATTGACAGGCAAAAGGATGCAGTTAACTCAAAATGGACCAAAGACCTAAATGTGAGACCTAAAACTATAAAACTCTTAGAAGAAAACATAAAAGAAAAACATCATGATTTAGGTTTTGGCAATGATATTTTGAATATGACACTGAAAGTATAGGCAACAAAAGTAAAAATAGATAAACTGGACTACATTAAAATTAAAAACCACTATGCATCAAAAGACAGAATCAATAGAGCAAAAAGGCAACCTATGTAATGGGAGAAAATACTTCCAAATCATATATTTGATAAGTGGTTTATATCCAGAATATATAAAGAACTCTTACAACTCAAACCTATTAAAAAATGGGCAAGAGACTTGAACAGACATTTCTCCAAAGAAGATATACAAATGACCTTTCCCACCTGGTTTCAGTCCCATCAAGTCAACCCTACCTTCACAAGTATCCCTAGTGAGTTAAAAATCAGACAGGAAATTTCTGTTTGGGCCACTATTCATTCCTTAAAAATACCACCTTGCTCTTCACAAGAGAGTTTTGAAAACTTGAGCACTTACTGTATACCTCAGCGAACAGTTCCATCCATCTTAGGGCTGGCTCTTGACTGTAAAATGAAGCACCCTGCCCTCGGATGGTGGGTGAGAAGGAAATCTCTGCCTTGTCAGATAGGGCTGAAAACCCAGGGCAGCCTGCAGGCCACAGACTGACAGAGATCCAACAGCTTCTCCCTCCCTACTATTTAAATGACAGCCTGAAGAGTCTGCAGTGCCCCAGGTTTCTGGTGCTAAATCACAGTCCCTTAGAAAATCCGCACACCAAGAGGCATTAATCATTTCTTTCTTATGGATGATATGTTTTCTCTACTGGTCCTGGGCAGAAATCTCTCTTGGAAATGATCTGTATGCTGACATGATTCCTTTTCAATCTTCCTATCTCATGGAAACATCTTTCCATCCAGGGTTCCAGCCTGCTTCCTGGGCAATTCTCCTGATATGCCTAGGTATTCAGAGATCTTAGAAGTCATGTAATTCACCCACAACTTTGTATATAGAGAGACACTGAGGTTCTGAGAGGGGATGAGGCATGACCAAGAGGCACAGCTGTCAGAGCCAGATTCAAGCCTAGATTCCTGTCCAGCTGCCTATCCCACCAAAGGGCAACCATGTATTCTCAGCATCACCAATACCACGCCTTAGCAGCCACCAGACAGTGTTAAGAGACTAAGCTTTAAGGATCTCCTTCTTCTGTGCTATGTGATCCTAAGCAGGTTACTTCCTTGCTCCTTAACATGTGGCCCCAAGCCAGCAACCTCAGCAATTCCTGGGAGCTTGCTGGAAATGAAGAATCTCAAGATTCAGACCTACGGAATCAGAATCTGATCTTAACAAGATCTTCAAATGACTTATATATCCCCATCTGGTGCATTAAAATAAAGGAAATCTCTGTACACTGCTTCATTTTAATTCAAATATTTTGTAACTTATGGTAATGATTGGAGCAGGAGCTAGAAAATAATTCAAAGAAACTATATATTCAGTTCTGGCTTATGGGTAAGACTGCTGGCTTGCTCATTTCCTAGAGAGGCAACCTTGAATGAGTTATTTACCCTCACTAACCTCAGTTTCTGCATCTGTAAAGTGAGAAGAATAATATATCATCAATTGGTGATAAGAATTCAGTGACATAATCTATGTGAAGCACTCAGAGCAGACGTGGCACATGGTACATTTCAAGAGAAGGTCAGCTGCCACCACCACCATCATCTCTGTCATCAGCATTCACAATCATGTCCTCCACTATGCCCCTCAAGGACCGTGACTTGGGAAGGTCTCAGCACAAACACCCCTGATGAGAGACAGGACAGCAGCCTCTCCCACTTGGACATGATCATCAATTGAAATCTTCGTTTCCCTTCCATGAAGCTATGCTTATCAGTGGCAAGTAAACTCAGCTTTTTCATATTAAAGCCAGACTTCTCTAATGCCTTACTAGTTGTGGGTAAAATTGCAATATTTCCAGAATCTCTTGCCTGTCCTTAGTGCATCTCCATATCAATAGGTGTTTACAAAGGGTGGGGAAAAGTAGTCTATCTCCATCTCAATAGGTAATTACAAAGGGGAGCAAGGGCATATCTGGACCAAAGAGGCTGGGTGGTGCCCCTTCTTGCAGTCGGGTGGCAAGAGACTTGGGCGAGCAGAAGTGGACCACTGTGTGGAAGCAATAAATGGGTTTCTCCCACTTTATTTCTCCCTCTGACTCATTTTGGTTTCAAAGGGTAATTTGTCCTGAGCTGGGAATATATTTTTCCTCCCAGAGTTACACTAGTTCCCGTTGTCGTAGTGAGTTAAATAAAAACTTTTTTGCCAAATGTGTTCTGGGAAGAAGGTCAAAATGGTTACATGCAGCATGCTAAATGTCTTTTTTATTTCTCCTCCAACTGAGCACAAATGATAGCATTTCAGCAGCTGAGCAGCTACATTCAGTTCAGAACTACTAACTAGATTTTCAGCAACTTTTCATACTATCTGCAATGTGAATTCTCTATAAGGGCTTTGCAGAATATTAGGATTTTAATTACCTAACTTATCCTCCTGCCCCACAAATTACACAAAAAGAGCTGACTCCATCTTTCACATCAGACCAAGTTCCAGAAAAGGAGATTTAATGCAGCTCACATTCAAGCATACCCACTGTATTACCTCAAAACAGCCCGTAGGAAGTGACTGAGGACCAGAGACCCTTGACAACTTAATAAATGGTAATTGAGTGGCCTTGGTAACTTGCCCAAGTCACATGGTTGGTCAGAAAGGACAACACCCAGGTCTTAGAATGTTCCAAGGGTCCACAGTCCTGTCTCCCAACACTTAAAAACAGGTTCATTCTTCCCAATGTTTGACCTAATCTCTCCTGCTATAGTCCAACCCTCATTGCCTTTATTCTGTCACCTCCTTGTATATCGTTAAGGGATTATTTTCTAAATTCCACTTACTTTGCCCTTCTCATAGGCATCTTCTTGGGGAAAATTAGCTCCACCCCATTAACCTCAGAGCCCACCATGTTTGAATGAAAGGAGGTGAACCGAAGTGTGGTACGTTCACTCCCTTCAGATTTGAGGTAAGGAAAGGGGCGGCCTGTAAATTGTGAATACTCTGGAATATTAATCCAGGTCTCTGTATCCAAAAAGCAGAGAACACAGGGAGTAACTACAGGCTTTTGCTTTTGTATTGCACTTGACAATATACAAAGCACATACACATTCTCTTGAGTGTTGCAACCATCCCACGAGGAGGGCAGAGCAGAGATATGATGTCTCATACTTGCAGGTGAGTAAAATAAGGCTCAGAAAGGCTAAATGATATTTCTAAAGTCACAAAGTTAGTGAGCAGTGAGTCTGGGACCAGCTGGAACCCAGACCAGATGTTTTTCCCAGGCTCTCTCTCACACACCTTGGAAAAGAAAGGTCAGGATGGATCATGCCTTAAGCTATTATTAAAAATGCACTGATCATCAATTGCTGCCTTAATGGGGATGAGCTGACAGACAGCTGAGAACAAGAATGGTACACAAACCCACTATTATGGGGAAGCCTGCAGGAGGATCAGACGGAGAAAATGGAAAAAGAGGAGGGTTCCCAGGACAAACATCTCAAACTCCACTATTCAATTAAAGATAAGATCTGACCATGCTAAACCTACCCACCTGCAAGCTTTTTTGGCTCTTGTCCTAGACCAGGTCCCTGGGGAACAGGGACTTTGTGTCTCCAATGGCCAGCACTCTGCTAGGCACAGAGTAAATTCTCATGCATGCATGCATGCATGCATGAATGAATGAATGAATGAATATGTGCCCATGACAACTCCTGGTTTTTTCTTTCAAAAAACCGTTGCCCTCACCTTTGCTCTTCTCCCCTGCATCCTCCCCAGTATCTTTAACCTTTGGGGAAGGCTTCTAAGAGGATGTGGGCTTTGAAAGATGAGTAGGAGTACTCCTGGTAAAGTAGGGACAGGCTTTCTAGGCAGAGGACTAGCATGGGCAGAGGCCCAGAAGTGGGGATGTTCGTGGGCTGTCTGGGGAATGGTTTCATTGATCTGTGGGATGACTAGGAGGAGTAGTGAGTAATCATCAGGAGAGGTGGGACGCATGGTGAAGGACCTTGAATGCCACCAGAAGGGGGAAATGTCAGTGTCAGGGCTTCTAATAAGGAAGGGAATTATAGCCCAATAAAGCCCCACCCAGGCCCATCACAGAGTACAAGAAGCTCTGGTCCTGAGACAGCAGTTTTCAGTTGAACCAAGCTGGCAGTTCTATTGTTCCTTCCCCTCAGACACATCAGATGTGACATTTCTCCCAGCAGAGGGATTTCTTGTTGCAAAACAAAATGAGATCAATACAGCTTTATTAGCCATCCAGGGTAATAAATGTGCCCTAGATGACAGCGTCTAGGCCCATTTCTTAACAAACCAGGCTGAGTCTGAGATCCCAAAGGAATGTGTCCAAATATTCCCGACTCCTCCAGCCTCTCCTCTCTGTCCTGAGCACTATCGCCCTGATCCCATAATTTAACACCTCCCCTGAACTTCTGCAAGTCTTTTAATCAGTCTCCTGGGCTCCAGGCTCTCCATCTTCCAACCTTTCTCCACCTGATCTGAGCATTTCCCCCTTCCTGTGGCATTCAAGGTCCTTCACCATGTTCAGATTTAAGCAAATTCTCCTCTGTTAATTTCTTTGTTCTATCTTGAAAATGTCCTGCATGGACTGTATCTCCCCTCCCAATCCTATTCCACACTTAGAGCTGGTTTTTATTTGTTCATTTTTCTTTAATTAAGTATGTGCTTAAAAACTACATCATACTTTTCCTCCCAGAAGCATCTAATATACATGAACGACTCCAAAAGGGCCATGACTGTTTGGAAGATTGAGTTCTTCATGTTTATGGGAATTGTAATGTTTCATATGACTTAAAGACAGGACTTCTCACTCAGACTACTTCATGCACTAAACAGAGCTTCCCCTCTTATGGCAAACATCTCAGGGGCTGGGGGAGGCTGAATTGTACACTTGAAAAGAAAAGCAGTATTCTTAGTAGTAAAAAGCATCTAAAAGAAATCCAGAGGCTTTGTTCCCTTAGGAGAAGGAGCACTTAATAGAGATCCAGAGGCTTCATTGTAGCTCTGACCTTCTCTTTGGTCCCCTAGGAACAGCAGCCAGGAACCCCTCAGCATTTCCTCCTTCACCCAGTCAAGTTGGAAAGGATCCTAGAGGACTTCTGCTCAAATTCTCATGTTATAATGAGGAAACAGGCCCTGATGCAGGAAGCAACCAGCCTCCACTGCACAATCCATAGAAAAAACATAGGCTCTGGGGTCCATCTCAGGGCTGGGTTCCCTCCTGGCTCTGCACTGGCTGTCCATGTGACCTTGGACAAGTCCCTTAAGCTCACTGGAAAAGAAATGTAATAGTTGTTCTCTTAGAGTGGTGAGATTAATGAATACCTGACACATAGGCTGGCATAAAGAACATAATCAATAAATATCACTTACTATTTACTACCAGCAACTTCCCACCATTTACCCTGGTTATGCATTCTCAAACTGTGCAGAGCAAGCTTTATTCCATTACAATACAGCAGCCTTTCACATAAGTGTCTAATAGAGTCCTGTCCCCTAAGTTTTATTTGATTAAACTACACAGTCCCTTCAATCCTGTTTTATGTGACATGATGTTTTTATACCTCACAGGTCCAGATATGTACTACTGAAGAGTCAACACAGAAAGAAAAAATGACAGATCATGCAAAGATATTCATAGCATATATTGGAGGAAGGATTACTATTTTATAGTATATAAATGGCAGAAAAATTCTATACCGTACTCTACAATCATTTTTTAATTAAAAAAATGAAGAGCCCAATTAATAACTGGACAAAGGGTACGAGCCCAAAATTCAAGCAAGGGAATTTAAAACTAGTAAACAAACATCTAGAGAAATAGTCATCCTTGTTAATAACCAAAGAAATAAAGACTAAAAATGATTATGAGGTGCTGTTCTACATATAAAATTAGTAAAGGAAAAGAGTTTTTTGTCACAATAATATCCAGTGCCAGTGAGGGTGCAGGGAAGCTGGTGCATTCAAAAGTACAAATGCCAGGATAAAGTCACACAACTTATTTATAAAACAATTTGACAAAACCCAGAAAGAGTAATAACAAATATTTATACTCTGATCCAACAAAGTCACTTCTGGAAGTTGTCTTAAAAAAGCAAAACACTTGTATTGTTTATAAAAGAAGGCTCAAATGGCCAACAACTGGTTTAAAAATTCAATCTGTATTGTCTAATATAATGGTTTTAATGTCCCTACCCACATGAGAAAATGGCAATAGTGTGCAATTTATATTGAACAGTTAATAAACAGTTAATACTGTTTTTTTAAATAAGCCATAGAATTATATGTAGTTATTTATTGCAACTATGTCTTAAAGAGAAGAATTCATAACAAAAAGTCTATAAATGAATACACCAAAATATAAATAAATTTTTAATTGGAAAACTGCAATTATTTTTAGGGTTTTTTTCCCCCACATTAGCTGAGAGAACATACGATGATTATACTCCGATGTGCTCAGGGTATTGTTGTACTCTGGGAGGCTGCAACTACAAAAATATCTAAAACCTCTGCAGGAAAATTCAGTTAGTGAATCTTTGCTTTGACTAAGGAATTTTATTAAAAGGAATTTTAAAATAGCAATAATGTATTTATTTCAACAGCAACTGTTGCCAAAAACAACTGTCCTAAAATCACATTACTCCAGGATCTGGAGGCTGGTAAAAACATATCTGGAGGCTGGTAAAAACAGTTCATGAGGGATGCATATATATTTGTATAAAAAGATGTCCAGGCTATTTTCATTTGGGAACAGATCTTGCACTTGAAATTATAAATCTGTGCTGTTTTTACCAGAATAAGATAAAATTATGAAAAGGACATCCAGGGTAATATCTTGTCGGGAATAATTTCCCAAACAGCAACTTGAGAACATCTTGCTTTACTTATTTCATTTGCTGGCCATGGTGTAGAGGATCTAAGAGACCTCTGATCCCAGTTCTGACAGCAATCAGCTATAAGACCCAGAGAAAATTCTTCAATTTCCCTAAGCCTCAGTTTCCTCATCTGTAAAGTAGGAATGAGAAAACTTAGTTGCAGAGATTTTGTGAGGAGTAAGTGAGAAAAGGTGTGTATTTTCAAGCACCTATCAAAGCAAATGTTGGCAAGCAGTATCCCATCCTCCCAACCCACAAGGCTCCTGTGGGAAATTTAAGTGTGGAGCAAGTAAGCACTTTGCTACTATGAGGTCAGGAGCACCAATGCAGACTGGGCCACGTGGAGCACTCCTTTGCAAGGCCTGGATCGTGGGTTTGCAGCTGACTAGATAGTCTCCTTTGCCCCCTCCCTGTCAGCCCACACAAGAACCCCAGATCTTACACCTCAGGTAGGGTGGACAGACAATGCAAAATAGCACAGGCAAACAAAAGAGCCTGCATGCACAGCAGCCAGAGCAAGAGGGCCTTTGCAGTTCTGCCTGTGGTAAAGCTGGTTCACAGGTAAAGCTTCACAGGCTGGTGCAGTAAAGGGGTGGCCTGTCGCATCCTCACACAGTATGGAGCAAGATGCTAAAGGAGCACAACTGAGTAAGAGAGAGATGGCTGCAGCATACCCTGAGAGAAAGCCAATGCTCTGGAAGGAAGAGTATCCCAAGAAACCAGCCTCATGCAAGCTCTCACCTTTAAATGGTTCAACCCAGTGGACACTCCCCCTCCCTGGTCCAGTAAAATGCATTCAGACATGAGTGATCTGTAGCAGTACTCTTCCTACATGAGGTGGTGAGAATGAGGCAGCTGCAAGGACTGGTGAGTCTCCCCAGTGACTTACCCGGAGGACCAGTGCATGGGCACTCATACAATTGCTGTTGCCCTTCCCCTTCTGGGCTCCTGGTATTATTGATAAAGAATGGACAACACAGCTTATCTATTCCAAAAAGGAGGACTGGGTTTCAGCTCATCAGGGGAAGAGATGGGATCGAAAGTGAGCCCTCAGCCGCTCTCACCTGGAGCCAGCTCTGGAGAATGTAACAGCCCTATTGCTAATCTCTCCTCTCTTCATGGTCTACACTACAACCACAGAGAGCGCTCCGAATTGCACATGTGATCGGGAACCAGCTCTCCTGAAAGTGCACTGCTGTCCTCACCAAGCAAAGAATAAAATTCAAGTTCCTTGGCACGGCATTTAAGGCCCTTGCCTCCCTTATCCTGCTCTGCTACATCTAGTTCTGTGACCTTCTGTGAATTAATTAACTATTAAATTAAAATAATATAGCCCTTATCTCATAGGGATTTTGTAAGAACTAGATGATGTAATACATGTGTAGTTCTTAGAACAGAGCCTGGTGTATGAGAAACACTGAAGACATTTAGCTCTTATTACCACCATCCTCACTATTATTCCACACCCCTGTTCATATTTTTCTCTTTGCCTAGAATAAGCTGCCTGACCTTTTACACCAGCCAGTCCTACTTATTCCTCTAGACCCAATACAACATTGCATTTCCCGACAAACCTTCCCTGAACCCCTAGGCTGGGAGGGTCCCCTTTTCCTGTGCTACAGAGTTCCCATTGCTTGGCTCTATCACAGCACTTAACACACTGTATTTGTCAATCTTCTGTCTCCTCCCACAGGCTGGGGAGCTCCTCAAAGACAGGGAACAGGTCTTATTTATCTTTGAGTTGCCAGGCCCAGCAGGGCATAAATGATACACAGTAAGTAGTCAGTAGATTCTTTGTATTGAAATGATCTTGAAAGTATCCTGCATCCACACTATGTGAGAAACTGTGAGGGAGGTAAGAGAAGAACAAGATGAATCTTGGACTAGAGGACCACATATGCTTGTTGACTAATCCCAGAGTCCATGGGTTGGGTTGTATTTGGAAGAGCTCCAAAGGACTTCTGAGAAGAGGTACATTTTTTTTGAGACTTAGGACACAGAGACTACCCAGCCTGGGCCAGACACCAAACCAGCCATCCAGGCCAGGCTGACATTTGCAGCCAAAAGCATTTCTAACAGGTACCACAAGTGAGGTTGGCCACAACCACACAAGTCTGGAACCCTCTGGGAGGGCTGTGTGGCCATGAGTCAGCCCCTCACACACTGATAGTAGCTCTGTGAAGGTGACAGGTCCAGTTTACTGCAGCCAGTCCTGAGGGAAACTGCCTTGCTCACACTTCCCACCAAGGGAAACGGTCAGACTCTGAGCCTCTATTACCAGTGGAATGTGTTGTGTCTCCCCAATTTTTGTCTTCTCGAAGGGAAGAATTCAGTCAAGAGACCAGAAAGAAAGGGGGAAAAAAAGCAGCAAGGGCTCTATTGGGCTAAGCAAAAAGTACACTAGAGACAGGAAAGTGGGCTGTCTGCAAACCAGAAACAGCCCCGCTATTAGAGTTGGGTTGACTTTTATATTTTCTTAAGCTGGCAGGAAGTCCTGCCCTGTGTTTTAGGTCCTTTGATTGATAGGTTGATTGACAGCTCTAGGTTATATAACCTTTTTTCACAGTTCCCTGGGCACCTTACCCATAAGTACCTAAGTGAAGGCAGGGTGGGCCTTGGGGGGCCAAACCACAATGCTAATTAGATTTAGATGTTACTTTAATGAGGTGGAATTACTTTTGGACCTTGTGCATGCCCTGTATTCAGGGAAGGCCCTGTTGTCCAGGGCCTCTTGACAATCTAGGTGTCCCTGACTGTCTGGGCCTCCTGATAGGCTAGGTGTCCTTGACTATGGACCTGAGAACTAAGAAGGGCTTAGGGGTTGGCCAGGGAGGAGTCCTCATTGGTGACGGGCAGGCTCCTTTCTCCTGCTTGTGTCTAACTGCCTCCTCTAACACCTCCAGGCCTGTCCTTCCTCCTCTGGCCAGAAACATTTGGAAGCAAGGTTCAAATACTCAAGGGCAACCCAAGGCTGGCCAGCAACCTGTAGAGAAAAGCTCTACCCAAACATGGCCAACAGTAATTAACTGAGCCAGTCTGATTCTCCCTCTCTCCAGCTTGGTTGAAGAGCAGTGAAAGAATCAGACACCTGCTAGAGGGAGAAGGAGCAACAGTGCTGTGTTGGCTATTCTCTGCTTGCCCTCATTCCCACCCTTGATCCTTCTCCACTCTTCCCTCTGGTCTCCCAGGGGCTGACCTCCATGAGTACTTCACTGGGGTTCTTCACCCTCTAGCTGCCAGCTGGGTTCACGTTCAGCCAATGGGGCAACTGTCAGGAGACTGGAGACCGGAGAGAAAGGTCACTGAATTTAATCTTCCCACCCCCAAGTTGCAGCAATGTCTGCCCTATGGCCACAGTTCCCATCAGGCAGCCCTTGAACAGCAGCAGCTTTCAGCCAGGCCCCAAAACCAACATCTCCTCTTCTTGCACCTATAGGCCCAAGACTGATAATGGCCTCCTGTTCTCGCTACTTTCTGGGGTCTCCTCGTGGGCTCCTTATCTCTGCCCACACTTTTGCAAATAATCTCTTCACTTAAAAATTGCTTCAAGACTGCCAGCTGAGAAATGCCAGCCATTTCCTGCTGGGACCTGGACTGATGCAAAGACTTACAAAGAGAAACAAAGGAAGGTCACCACGGTAGTGCAGCATTAAAGCGCACAAAATCCTGCTCCTGGGGTCCTGGCCTGAATGTACTCCCGTCCGTGACCCTTTATGGCTGATTATACAAAGGAACCCCCACCCCCACCCCCTGAAGTGATGCCTTGTCTTCCACCCTTCCAGGGCTGGGGTCATGCATCTACTTTCCTTATTACCACATCTCTTCAGTAAACGCCCTGTTCTCTTGTCCTCACACCATGTTCAGTGCCCAGGAGGCTGGAGGGCAGGCCCTCACACACCGCTGGTAGCTCGTGGAGTTGGCACAGCATGTGGCAAGTGCACTGAGCTGCAGCTGCCTTAGCTCAGGGCTTGGCTCCATCAGGAGCAGAGCCCAGACCCAGACTCAGATGTGGGCCCACCAACCCCTACTGTTATCAATGAGACAAAATAAACGAAGTAGGAGCAATTTGAGCTCCATTACTACAAAGGAAGTCATTCTTCCTCTTTGCCTCTTCTTTCTGTGATTATTTTCCTATTTTATGTCCTTCAGAAGACCTAGAGTGCAGCCTCATAAATGTGTCCACAGCGTCAAATATCTGGCACATTTACTGAGCTGCACTGGGGAACCAAGCTCTTATGATTCCTATATGTCCTGATTTCACTAACGTTTTTAAACTTGCTGTTACTTAATTTTCTATTCTTACACCTGTTTGCATATTTTATCTGGGAGGCAACCTGCCACATATTGACCCATAAAATGAGAACCTGAAAACTAAAAAACAAACCAAAAGGCTGGATAAAACTAAAAATAATTTCAGTCCCTCTTCAGAGAAGCTGGAGAGGAGGAAGCCTCTGCCACCACCCCTGCTGGACTAGCTGGCCTCCCAGGCCCTTCCAGCTCTGGGAATCTTCGTGGATGGGGCTTTGCCTGGACAGTTCAGTCTCATGCTGGTGGGCCCACCTCCTTCACTGGCAGGACCCTCACCCCTCGTCCTCCAGCGGGCAGGTCTGGGGGTGCCTCCTCCTCGGCAGTCTCTGGAGCTGGCCTTGTCCAGAGGCAGGCAGGCAGGCAGAGAGTTTCGTTGGCCATCTCTGTATTACTCCTTCAGGCTCTCAGTGTCCCAAGAGCAGGAACTGTGCCTCTGTCCCTCTCCTGGCCCAGGCCCTAAACATCGTAGGCTCTGAGGAACGTCCACTGAGTGCATGAGGGAGTGTGGTCCCCTGGGCCTAACGCCCACGCTGGCAGCCTTGCCAGCAGCCCCACTGGAACAGACATGGCGGAGCGGCCTGCACAGGCCCCTCGACGGTACTCTCCAGTGGCTGCAAACTAAGAACACAGCTTCCCACACTTCTGTTCACCCAAGTTCTGAATGTGATTGAGTTTCTCTAATCAGACACATTGATCTGAGACTTAAATTCAGAATGGAGTGGCATGGGGAAGAAACAAAGTACGAGGCATCAATTTGGGGTGGGGGGTAAAACAGAGTCTAACTGCTTTGGGATCACAGACAACAGCTGTCATCGCAGCTTCCTGATCTGGGTGCAGGTGGCAACCCAGGAAGCATAGCAGCTTCCTGATCAAAAGCAGGTGGCTTTTGGGGAGTCATTCCTGCATGCTCAGGTTCGATCTGTTTCTTCGGCCCTCCCACCAATTCACCAATTCTGTGAGCCATAAACACTTTTTCATAAACCCCTTTATGTCAACCAGATGAACAGATGCTGTTCTTTCTAATTACAAACACTGACCCCCCTCACACCCTCTCAGATTGCTCCTGGCCTTCCACATTCCAAAGCTATTCCCCAAACTCAAATTCCCATATGCTTCATCGTGACTCGACATGCTGGAATTATTGACAGGAATGGAACCTAGTCCCTGCCTTCCTGGAGTTTATAGTCTAGTGAGGCAACTAATTGTGCAATCAAATAATTTATCCGTCAGAGATGGGGAATCCAAGAGGTTTTACATGGGACATATTTACGTTCTGGGGAGCTCACTCGGAAGGCAGCTACTCTCCATTCAACAAGTGTTCATTGAGCACTGCTCGGAGCATCTTCTGGAAAATAAAACAAAGATGAGTAAACGTTTTATGAGCTGAGGGGTCTTTAGATCTGCCATAAGCAAACAAGACTTGCTCACCATTGTTGGGTGACTTCCAGAAGGGCAACAAAACACACACGTGCCCCACCAACACTTCCTGGTTTCTTCACAATAACGACTTGCACTCATTGCTTACAACAGTGCAAAGGACCCTCAAAATCTTACCCACACATGGCTGCTGGGGTAAAGAATGCTGCTTGTCTTGGAGAGTCCAAGGACTTTGTCCTATTCCAACTTTATCTGCTACTAATCTCTCCATTCACTCTGAGGCTTGGGCACATCTAACTTCCACCATTCCCAAAACATGGGCTTCCCCATCCTCCCTGTGCCTTCCCCCATCTAACCATCTATACTGCTCTCCTGCCTTGTCAAAATCCTACTCATCCTCCACGAGTCAAATGAATGCCCCTTACACCAAAAAGCCTTCAACTGATCCCTAGAGACAGGAGTAACTTTGCCACACCTGTACGACAGACCTTTGACATGTACAGATTTATAATCTCCATTTTGAACATTTTCAAACTGCCATAGCGTTCAAGACATAATTTGGAATTTTGTTGAAGAGAGAATTTGAATCACAGCTGCTGTGAGCTTGGTGTGCAGGCAGGAAATGTCACCAACTCAAGAGGGTGGTAAGAAGATTTGGTATAAGCAAACACGGAAGGGTGAAGAGGACAGAGAAGGTGGCACTTCCTATTTCCACCCTCACCTTTACATCAGTCCATTAGAGAAGCAGGGGTTAGTAAGAAATTAGAATCTTTCCCTGAACCCTAGCAGAAGGGTCTGGGTGAATCAGGAGAGGCAAGCCAGACTCAAACTAGGGAAAAGAGGAAGGCTGTGTAGCAGGATGGCCAGGGACCCAGGCGGCAGGACTGAAGCACTGCTAATGTGAAACCAGGGCTCAGCACCAATTGTCAGATAGGAGCTTGAGGCCTTGGGCCCAGAGAGCTGACCAAGCACCCATGAGCCAGGCACTGTATTTCCATACTTCTTTTCACATCTACTCATCAAGCCTGCTGGGATCACAATATTGCTCTTATATATTTTTGAATTCTGTGGGAGAATATGAAGCTATAGAGAATTCCTCAATTGCAGAGGTCCCAGAAGTCTTGGGATATATCCTCTGAAATATGAAAATCTGCAGGACTTGGTGAATGCCTCCATCTCAGCACTCATCACCTGGGGGAGACAGGGATCGCACCTTCTTCCCTGGACTGGCCAGGGACTTTGTCATGGTGGTCCCTGTAGCTACCCACAGAACCAGAGATCCAACAGTGATCATGGCACTTGTCCAGCTGACTATACTGACAGGTCCAGGAGTAGAGGTGAATTCAAGCTAGCCTGTGAATTTTTTCCCTTTGGATGTTTGGACTTGGAACCAGAGAAAACTCTGTCTCTCTCTGGTGGCCAAAGTCAGATGTAAAATTTCAGAGCTGTCACACACTATCTTCCTACCATATGGAAAAAGACAGACTGCAACAGAACAACAGTAATAACAGCTAACACTTTTTGAGCCCCTACATAACATTATGCAAAGCCCTTTGTATGCATTAATTCACTGAGTCCTCATAATCTCAGGAGGTAAATAATATTATTCTTGTCTATAAATGAGAAAACTGAGGCAAAGCAACGTTGAGTAACTTGTTTTCTGTGTCATACAGTAGTAAGTAACAAAGCCTATGGTCATCTGGCTCAACAGAGATCGTCATAAACACTGCTCTACCTTGCAGAGCTAGCAAGCAGAAGGGAGTAAAAATAAGAAACAGCAAGAGGTCTGGTCATGTTCAAGCCCTTGTTCCTGTTGTTCTAGACTGCATCTGGAACCATTATACCCTGGGCCTGTAGAAAAGGATGTGTGTGCAACCAAGACATCCTCGGTTCTCAAGGTGAGTTTCTGTCACTAGCAACCAAAAAATTCCTGACAAAGACAGTACCTACCCCGCACATAGCATGGTGTCTACCAACAACTTCCTCACTCTGTATTATTACTCTTCGCATCTGAACAGGGCAGCCAAAGTGAGATTTCAATTACAAATGAAATCATATCCTTAAAATATACCTCTAGAGCCCTTGGAGAAGGTCAAGGCTTATCTGTGCAATGTATAAGGCCCTTCAGGGTCCTGCTGCATTTCTTACCATGCCCCTGCCCATGGCGATCTACACCTACAGGGAGAAAAATGAATTCCTGGGCTCCCGTGTATTCTCCCAACCCTACCACCATTGAACCTAAGCTCACCCTATCGCTCACAAGCAGTTCTCAGGACCAGCGCCTGCTTTGCTTCCTGCTACCCTGACTGGTTTTTGTATCTCCCTTCTCCAGAGAAAGCAAGCCGAAGACAGAAGCTCAAAACCTTAGCACTCCCAGGTGGGGACTGCTCACCTGGCTGACTCCCAAATACTGTGTCCCCATCATTTCTGTCCACTGTGCTTCAACCACCTGGGACTCTGCTACCTAACTGAAATGACATGAGAAAATGTCTTGCCTAGTACCTAGAACAAAGCAGTTGCTCAGTATATGGTATTTTCTTCCCTCCCTACCTCCCTCCTTCTCTTCCTTCCTTTCTTCCTCCCCTGGGGGCCCCATTATTGAAGCACTATTGCCTTCACCACACCTCCCTGAAAACATCTCAGGACAGACTTCCCACTTCACCTGCCCTGTGGCCTACCTGACAACTATGAGGCCCCTGTCCAAGTCCTAGGACCTGGCCTGGCAGGAATGGTTCAAGTCCTACTGCCTTATGTCGATGTTGGTGTCGCTCTGGGTCTTGGCCTGTGGCTGCAGGTGGGTATCAAAGGACGTGGCTGTGAAGAGTGAAGAGCTGCAGAGGCTGACGCCCCGGCAGACCTGATAGGGCCGGCCCAAGCAGCGCCTCTCCCCAACCCCAGGCTCGCTATAAAAAGAACAAGCTCAAAGCAAGCTGTTCTGGAAGCACAGTTCCATCTTCATAGCAATTCTATTTGTGTCAGCAAAAGAAAAGAGGGCTGGAGCATCCCATTCTGGTACAATTGGAACAATTACCCTTAAATGTGATAATTACAGTTTGTTCATTTTGTAGGCAAGATTGGTTAAGATTTCTTCCTCTTTTTGGAACTTTCTGTGAAAAAAATGCTTATGTTCCATGGCCACGGGCTTCATATATCAGATCCAGATGTAAATGTCTTCCAGTGCCTACCTTTCCAAAAGGACGTAAATTCTGAAATTTCTCCTTTGTGCTGTGCTGCTAAATTTAGGGGTGAGCCAAAGCAATTGTCTGGATAATTTAAACCAGAGGAATTAAGCCCTTTGCCTGTGCCCATCCTTTTAAGAGCTGGCTGTCTTGTCAGACACCATGCTGACACCCTGGCATCCATTTAAGCAAGGAGGCAACGCAGTGTTTCTATTAAGGCCTTGAATACAGAAAAAGCCATATTCAGATCACCTTTTGTATCTGTAAGCTGCATAACTGGTCTGCCCATTCTGGACATCACAACGTTCTAAGCATGATAACAAGGTTTGGAATCCTATCATGGCTGCAAAAAATTGGGAATAAACAAACCTAACCTATGGAATAAACTATATTCAGATTACAGTGAAAATTATTTAAGTATACATAAAACCAGATATAACCACTGTGGGATGGGAAGTTAGCTTCAGGAATGGTCAAATCCTTTGATCCTTAGCTAACTATGTTTAAAGAAACCTTTCTGCCCTCTTCCTATCTAGAAGTTCTTTATTTATCATCCTATTTCTGCATTATGATCCTTTTCAGGGCTCAACAAGGCCCATGTTCCACATATACCTGCCTTTCATGTTCACCTCCTAGTCTTGAGTTCTCGAGAATTCTCAGTCTTTCTGTAGTTGTTCCAAGTTCATGCCTTAAATGCTGATAGAATTACTATATCAGTATTTTTATGGCTCTAGTGGTCATTATTCCTAATATGCCAATGGAAATATCCACAAAATGTTCCTTCTATAACAGCCTCTTTCTTTTTGTAAAAATTGTTGAGGTGAAATTCACCTATCTTAAAATCAACTATTTTAAGGTGAACAGTTCAGTAGTGTTTTAGTACATTCACAATGTTATACAGCCACTATCTCTGTCTAGTTCCAAAATATTTCCATCACTCCAAAGTAAAACCCCTTAGCTAATAAGCAGGCTCCCCCTTTCCTGCTTACCTTGTAAGATTGTTGTGAGAACTGGCAACAAGATATGCAAAATACCTAGCACCCATTACCTGCCCGGTAAACTGAAGCTATTAGTAAATGGGCAGGGAAGGGAAGGAATAAGAGAAATTGAGCAAGGTGGGTTTTGGGTATCAGTGGACATGTCATGACTAGTGCAGGATTGTGGAAACCCAAGGGAAACACATGATCTTGATGTATTAGAAATGGCCTATGTGCTGCCCTCTCCCTCTCCCATGTCTGTAGCAGACATTGCCAGTCAACAGTGACATTCTTTCCTACTACACCAGGATGTGGCCTCACACAACTTGATGACGTGTTCTGAGCAGTTAATCACAGGGACTTGTCATAAAGGTGAAACCTATTTGCTACCCTTGCACTAGATATTTTACTCTTAAACAAACGAAAAAAGATGTGGAACAGCCTGTTGGAGAATGAGAGCAGCCATGATTACACGACCTCTGGCCTGTGTCCAGTGAAAATCAGTGGTGCAAGAGGGACAGTTGATTTCTCTGAACCAAGTACAGCATATTCAGTTCTGATCTTCACCACTTACTTGCTCTGTGACCTGGGACAGGTCATCTCAGCCTTCTGAACCTCAGGTTTCCCATCTGTAAAATAGGAGCAATAGGAACTCCTGGAAGTTGCTAAGGATCTTAAAGGAGATAATGTATATGAACAAGGTTGTATGAAGAGGTAAAGCAGCCCTAAGTATCATGAGTTCTGCCAGGAAGAAGGTTCCATTCCATGGTTGGTGAAAGGAGGACACAGGCCATGGTGAGGCTTTTGTGAAATTTGCCAGTTCTTCTACACCCCAATGCAGAAATTGGGCCCCAAATGTGAGAGGACACTGAAATCCTATTTTCCAGGCAGGTCCCGTCAACATCCGAGGCAGCAAAGCTGTACAGTGAGCGGTGCTCAGGCACCTTGACGCTGAAGCTGTGGACTCTGCCAGGTGGGCAAGGGATCACAGCTGGCCAGGAAGGAGGCTCTCCAAGGACCTCCAGGTCAGTATTTAGGATAGGGGACTTACAGGAAATACATGGCCCTGACTCCCGGAAGTCCAGACAAGAGGACTGAGTAAAGGGCAGGCAAAGACCCTTTGTTTTCAGGGCTACTCCCCAGCCTAACTCTTCAGCAATTCCTCTTCACCTGTGGATGAAGTCAGACACCCTGAAAGTCGGTCCCTTTTCAACCTCACTTCTGAATTGCTCCAGCATCAACCCATTGCTCCAGCCACTCTCTCAAATTAACCAGGCTGTCTCACACGTACTTCTGACTTTGCCAAGTGCTGTTGCTTTTTGCAAACAACTGCACCAAATCCATTTAACTAAACTACTTTTTTCCTCGTTTTTCCAAATGAAAGCCTTCCTAGCGCTCCCTGCTTTTAGTATAAGCCTTTCTTACACATTCCTTGGCAGCCTGCACTTTCCTTCATCGCAGTACTGATTACAATTAGACTGACAGTAACCCAAGGGCAGAACTGTGTGTTATGTCTGCATCTTCGTGGCTTAGCATTGCCCGGCACCATAGACAGTGCTCAGTAAGGAGTAGTTATGATTGTGAAAGACACTGTCAGATATGGTACAACATTGCAAAGTGCATAATGTTTTAATAGTTGTTTTTTCTTCTTTTCTTTTAATCATTCTTTCCTTTGATTCACTGTAATCAGGAAACTTGTCAATGGATATCATTGCCCACACCCTAGTACAATCAGGAAAAAAAATTTTCCCCAGATTTTTAGGGAATAGGGGTTGGTGGTCACATTCAAGCCATGGAAAGCATGATAGTAACGTAAAATAACACAAAACTATTGTGACAATGGGCACCTGTGATTCAAGGATTACACAAAAAACATAAAATTAGTTGCAGAAGTAGGGGCAAAGGATTGGCCATTGTTCTGTCCACATACTCCCTCTAGTGTCTGAGAGCTCCAAGTAAGCAGGAAGGGAAAGAAACAGCCCATTGGGTCCCATCTCACTCTCACTGCCTCATTTACCTGCTTTAAAAAATACACCGAGATTTTTTTCACATCACCTATTCCAAGAGAAATGGACTGACCAAGGGGAGTGGTCCAGGCTGCATCCTTTCTCCTTGGCATCACCAGAATTACATTCACAGAGCTGGAGGGCCACTGGTCATCTCATGCAATTATGTCCAACCTGGACCCCCAGTCCTCCAGGCATAAGAGGAAAGAATGACTGCTGGGGTCCTCTAGAGGGGCCTGGCACTTCAAATGCCTAAGGAAGTTGTACCATCACCGGAAATGAAACTGTAAACCACCAGAGAAATTCACAAGAATCTTTGCCTTCAGTTGGAATTTATCAGGTTGGTGCTGGGTCAGCACTGCTTATTTCCCACTCACTAAATTATCTATGTCTTGAAATAATTGAAAACAGAAAAATAAGTAAGGGCTTCATATACATTTGGTTGGTAAAGAGGTAAGATATATTTAAATTTGGGACCAATAAGCGTAAAAACATAATAAAAGTAGTCCTTCACAATTAAAACCCAAGACACACTTCCCTGCTGCCCTGTTGGCCTTTGAGGCTGCTTTCAGAGACAGAGCCTTTCTCCCAGTCGGGCCACCTCATCAGACATTGAAGGGAGAAATGATTCATTTAGTCTGTACTAGTGAATAGCAAATACTATTTGCTGGAAAGGCACTCTAACTGGCTTTTATTAGTTTGGGCCCTAAGACTTTAGAAATCTGAGAGTGTACTGTATGAAACCCAAATTCCTTGGTCTTTTTTATTATTCTTTTTCTCAGTTTTTTCTCCCCCAATTCCACACAATCTTCCAGATTACTTCCACAGCAAACTATGACTATATTTTGAGCATGTATTCATTCATTCAACACATTTACCAAAAACTCATTATGGGCTAGGTATTAGGCCAGTTGTTGGAAAAACAATGATGGATGTGTCTCTACCACCACGGAGGATATAAATAAGTGCAGTGACATGGAATGTTAGGTTGCTATAGGAGTTCATAACAAAGAGGCATTTCAACTGAGATCTGAAGGATAGGAAGGAATGAACCAGGTAAAGAGGAGGAAGAAGTGCTCCAACTTAAGTAAACAGCACCTACAAAGGCCCCAAGGTGGGAAGGACTATGGAGATCACCAAGGTGTCCTTGCTTACTCCAGTCTCCCACCCAGACCTCATCCCTACAATCTCTACCTACCAAAAACCCTTAAAAACAGGGCTCAAATCTTATTTCTTCTTGATAACCCTGACCAGAAAGTATCTCCCTCAACTGAATCCAAAGGATTTCTTTTCTGTAACAATTAGATGACACTAATTTATTACTGCCTTGTATGGAAGCTATCCATATACTTGTTCTATTTTCAAAGTTACAAGTTCTCAGAGAGCAGAAATCTTTGCACATAGTATGAACTCAAACAGTTGTTGAAATGAGCTCTGCTTTTTCACATTCCTCACAACAGTAAGCCTTAGACCTAGCTGGTACTCAGATATTTCTATGAGTAAAACTGAAAAAAAAAAATTTTTAAGTCCAAAGAATGACTGTCAAAACTGTGAGGGGTCTGAGATCTTACCCTAGTCACATGATAACAAGTTAGCCTGCCACAGTTGCATGAATGCTGACAAAAGACAGAAGGACATAATTACTCATGGCAGAGCAAGTAGCATGAGCATCAGCATATTTGCGTTAGTTCCCTTTGCCCCTGAGCCCCTGGGAGGTGATGCAGATAGGCCCAGGTGTGTCCCTAAGTGTGCCATGGATTGCATTATAGAGAAGAACTCTGAACTAGAAAAAAAACACAGATCTTTTATAATAGGCAATAAGCATGAGAACTTTTGCTTCAGAGGGAGACTCTATTTCCCAAGGCTATTCATTACACAAACTTCCTTAAAGAGAGTCCATAACAGGCAGAGAAGGCCTGGCACGAGAGGCAGGCAGAAGCATGAGAGGTCAATTTACTCTCAACACTGAGTGAAGTCAACGGGCATTATTAATAAAAATAGCTATTGTTTATTGGGTGTTTATATGTGACATGTATTGTGCTATGTATTTTATATGCATTATCTCCTTTGTTCCTCTCAACGCATTTATGGGAAAATAAAACAAATTTATGGGAAAATAATTTTATTAATTAAGTAAATAATAGCAACAGTGGACAGTCTGGAAACACAGGGGAGCATTAGGGAGGCCTCAGAGCGTGGCTAAATCTATTAGCTGAATACCATCTGGACTCCCTCCATCTGCTATCCCTGCATCTGCCTGTCTGTACTTCTCCAGCCCACTTGGCAGAATATGATCGTCTCAACTCCCAAATTCACTTGCTGTAGTTGCATCCAGCTTCAGAAGTTGATTTAGAATCCCTGAATCCAATTGCCAGTTCTTCTAAAGAGAGTATGATTGGCCCAGATTTGGTCATGTGACTAATCAACACTGTGTATTTGTATTGGGGAGTTTCATAGTAATATAAATTATAGCCAGTACAAATGACTATATAAAGAGGTACTTTTTTTTTCCTAAAGATCACTTAATTTAAGCTAAGTACAAATTTTGTGGTCCTGCTTACAGGTCTGTATCTTCCAGTAAGTAGGCCATGAGCTCCTCCAGAATGGGGATCAATTATATCATTTAATAGAATTATAATCATACTTGGGATATATATCTATTTTTACATATTATATATATTCTTATATAATATATCCTTAATTTATATATATATACACATATATTTACATAAATAACAAGAATATTCCTGTCACTTGTTTCTTTAATATTTAATAATTGCATAATATTCCAACTTGCAACATTTCTACAAGTTACTGAATCATCTTGAATACTTAGATTATTGCCAATTTTTCACTATTACAAATAACACTGCAAGGATTATAATTTTTTTAAATCTCAGTTTACGGATATGATTACTTTTTCTTAGGATAGATTCTTACAAGTGAAACTGTCCATTCAGTTTTTAGGGTTTCGCACGTATTATTAAATGCTTTCTAAATGTGTTATACTGACTTAACACTCCTGGCAGCCTTGTGAGTGACCCTATCTAACTGCATATTTATGAGCATTGATAATTCTTTTTTCTTTTTCATTTTAATAGGTAAAAATGGTATGTCTCCATGTTTTGCTTTTTTTTTTTTGACTGGTGAGATTAAACTTTTTTTTTTTTTTCCCGCTGGCAGGAATCCGGCGTTGTTCTTTTAATGTGCCTCCGTGCTTAGATGGTACTTGTTACCTAGCTGACCTCACAAAGTTTTGAAAACAGGTAGGAAAATCCCGTGATAACCGTTTACATCCTTGCAAAAATAATTAAGCCACTAAAACTCAAAGATTGTGTACCACTTTACAAAGGATTTACAAAGAATATATTAGCACATTTGAACCACACAAGTACTGTGTGTTCTGAACGTTTTACCTGATGGAGCAAAGTTTGTGAAGTCTGAGAGGGATACTGATGAGGAGCGGGTCCACGCTAGAAACGGAGGAATTCCGTTTCCCTGAAGAGAGAGCCTAAATCAACTAAAGTTTGTCCTCCTGAGCAGAAGAGGGCGAAGCAGCAGGACAGGAAGCTTCAAGGATGACGGGCTCGCTGGACTACAGTTCCCAGAAGGTATGTGCGCGATCTCCCGGAACGCTCAGCGGCGGGGACGTAAGCTCCCAGGTTGCTGTGCGGTCGGGGATAGGGTCTGTGTTTCACGGACCCGAGCTTTAGTGGCAGCTGGCTGTGCCTCATTGCTACGAAATGGGCGCCGAGAGCTTCTCAGACAAGATCCCGCTTTGTTAGGGTGGTAACAGCGTGCACGGGTTTGGAAAGGGCGCTGGGAGAGGCGCATCAGCTCTGAGCCATGCTAGTGAGCTGCTAGCGCGTCGGTGAAGAGGCCAGGCTTTGCGTGACCGCGAGTCGAGTCTGCGCTGGATGAGTGCGCGTAACGGGCGGGAAACTACATTTCCCAGCATCCTCGGGGTGCTGGGACTGCGGGGCTCGAAAGCCTGAGCGTAGTTCTTTCAGACTTCGGCCTCCTCCCGCCCCCAGAAACCGGAGCCATGTGGAGTAGGTGGGGCTGGCGGCTCCTGTGTTCTGGAGGCGGCGGGGGCCACCGCGTGTCAAGTCCCTGCGGCTGTTTCTCGCCCACCCTGCGGAGAGGTGAGAAAAGGCTCCGTGTCACCGATGCCTGAGTGCCCCTTAAAGAGGCGATGCCGGTGGCTCCTGCCTGCTCGGGCGAGCGGGACGCGAGGGCGCCTGCCCAGCCCAACCCTGTGCTGGCGACCCCGCTGCCGGGTCTCGCCCCGTCGGAGCTGGGCGGGAAGGGGGAGGACTGAGAAAAGGACCGCCCTCCTCTTTGGAGAGCGAGCCTCTGAAGGCCCGGGGTTCCCTCCTGGCGCCGTCACTAGGAGCCCCGCCAGGCTGCCATCTGAGCCTTTTCTTCTTTCTACCGGATGAGGTTTATAATCCCCGCCCTCTCGTAGGTGTGAGAGGAGCAACCTTATGTCCTCCGAGTTCGGGGAGGCCTGACTTCTTTCGTGGCCTGTTCAAACTTAGTGTCATTTAGTGCTGCCCTCGAGTCCAGGTATTTGGTGGCCTACAGCATACGTTTCATGTCAGGTCCGCTTTATTATCGCTGTGATTTTCAGTACTCTACAATCACATAGAAGCTGTTAAAAAAACAAAACATGCTGGAACCTACAAATGTTGAACTGGCTGGCACCCCCGTTAGCAGTATCTGACTTTATTCTGAGAGACATTTCCAGAATCTTTTTTTCCCAAAGTTTTAAGCTCTTCAAGACTGCCCACAGAGTAGGCACTTCATACTGACCTCTGGCATCTTCATCCTCTTAAATCTTTAGTGCCATGTGAACCGTGCCAAAGGAGGTCATTTTTTGATGCCTGGGATATCACCCCAATCTTTATCCTGTCTTTGTAAACTTTTAGAGATATGTTTGTTTACATATTCAGATGAAAACGCTGTTATTTTTAGAGAGTAAACTGAAGTATCTATCATATTTAAAATACATTACCAAAAGGAAATGATAATATCCTAACTTGTTGAATTACCCTACTTGAATCTGAGTGTTCTTGGAGAAATCTTAAGTAGCCCCTTACAGCTAATATGTACAAGTAGTTTAAACTTGCCTAATAATGCCAGTAATTAAGGAATTCACAAAACCTTAATCTCTGACCCATGGATGGATCTCAATTTTATTATCTAGTCCAATTCCCTATTTAAAGTTGAATAGAAGAAGGCACAAGAAAGTGATGTCATTTGTCTTGTTTTACTAGCAAGAGTGGTGGATTCCTAGTTCATTTCTACTTCCCAGACTTAGCGGAACATCAGAAACTGCAGGGTACGGATCTTAGGCCCTACCTCGGAACTACTGAATCACTTTCCAGGGATGGAGCCCAGAGATTTCTGTGTTAGTTTAATTTATTAATCCTGGTAATTCTTACGTATTTAGTAAAGCACATGTCAACAGACCAGCATGTAGAAATACATATTAATAACCAGCATGTCACTGAACTGTTGCAGCTCTAATGTTAGTAAATTAATATAAAACTTGCAGTTCAGATGTAATGAGACACAATTTTACATGTTTTATCAAAAGTAAAATCTGGCCTTTTCCAGCAAAGGCAGCTTGTGCAGTGTAGGCCAGAGTTCCAATCCAAGATACACAACTTAGTATCTCTATGCTGCTGGTAAAGGCTTTGGACTGAGTTTGTTTCCCACTTTAAAAAAACCATAAGATACATATCAAAGGAAGTAACAATGAAAGGAAGGACTTGGGGTTTTGTGTAAATTCTGGGAACTTTTAAGGTATTAAGGACCTGTTACTCCACCCTACACTGGAAACACTGATTCTAGTTGCTTCATCTCCTCTATCCATTAATATGCCTGCAAAGACATATTCTTAAGAGTGCTTATGAGTTTAAGTATTCATGACACGGTCGGGACAGTGATCATGACACCCTACAATGGCTATCGAATGGCTTTTCCAGTTCCTATTTCCTCCAAAGAAGAGTGCCCTCCAAATTCTACTTTTAGAGAGGGTGTCAACACATACTTCTTAGGATTGTGAGGCCTTAGCAAAAGATTACATGACTATTTGAGCCCATATAAGGAATAAGTGTTCCACAGGTCCTGTGTATTCTCTGCCCTCCTCATCCCCATAGTAAATAACCCAGGCTAGGAATCGCAAAGGCAGCCTATGCTCTGGTGAATTTTGTTCATTCCGTTCCCCCTGCCTGGGTAATTCCTCCTTAAGATTTACTGTAACTCTAGCATCATTTCCAAATAGCCATTCTTGATTATTCTCGGTGAGAACCTATGTTCCCTTATGGACATATCCTGATAGCACGTCATTAAAAACCACAGCCTTACCGTTGAATCTACAATGTATAGCACAGCAAATCTCATTTCATTTGGTAAATAAACATCTGTGGAGCGCCTGGAACTGTACTGGCATTGGGGATCCAGTGGTGAGCAAGAATACGAATGGTCCTGCTCATATGGACTTTATATTATAGAGTCTAATACAGTGGTTGGCAAAATTTTTCTGTAAAGAATCAGTAGTGAATATTTTAGGTTTTGTAGGCCATAGGATACTCCCAGCTTACTCTGCCATGTAAGCAGCCATAGATTATACATAAATGAATGGGTAAGGCTGTGTTGCAGTAAAGCTATTTAGAAGAACAGATGGTGGTAGCCTGCAGGGGGTAGTTTGCTGACTCAACTCCTGGCCTAGTGTGGGAAAGTTAAACTGTTAATCACATAAATGTGTGAATTGTGAGGTATGGCACAGAACATTATAGGATCCTCTGAAAAATCTTAAAAGGAAAACCTGACCTAAAAGTCTTGGCAGGCTTCCTGGGGGAGGAGACATTGGACTGAACTCTGAAAAGAAAAATGCAAATAGACAAAGAAAAGAAGAGCTAAACGGGCTGGGCAAAGGGCCCTGACATGAGAAGGCAAAAGACGGCTTGTAGAAGTAAAAAGAGCCCTTGAGAGCAAAGGGCCTGGGAGAGCACAGCAGGACATGAGACTGAGGCTGCACCTGCTGAGATTTGCTGGCAGTGTTAATGTAGCTGGTCTCTGTCTCATACTGAATAGGAAGCTTCTCTTTGTGGAAGGTGTTCAAATGTTTGTTGACTGAAGTCAGAGGAACTGTACTAATATGTCTAGCCCTGAGACCTGAATATCTCAGACAGATTAGCTCCTCTGAACCTCAGTTTTTCTCATCCATGAGACTTTAAAGATAATAAATGTGAAAACAGTAACATTATATAAATACTATCACTGATTTTTTTTCCCAAATAAAACACTTCTAATCAAGGATAGGTAACTAATGGTACCAATCATTATTCTAAAAGCAGTTGTTACTGGAACTGTTATTGCAATCTGCTCCTCTTTTCCCCTAATTTCCCTTTCTCTCCTTTGTTAGATGTAATACTAACACAAAGGCACACTGCTTAACTCTTCTAGTTTGCTCTCAGATAGATTGCTGGCCACTGTGCTAATGTGTGTGTGTGTGTGTGTGTGTTCAAAATCCATCCACCTTTATATCTGCTTCCTCTTACCTCTAGTTACAAACAGAATTTATCTGTGTATTTGAGTAAATTAATCTAAAGGATTAGACATTACTCTTTCATCATTTGAATTTAGAGTTTATGTCTACATTTTTTTAAAAACATCTATTTCCTGCCATCTAGTCTATAAAGTCAATAATTAAGATATCAGTTATGGGTATATGCTTGTCATCCCCTGCACCTAACACTGCCTGGCACTCAAATGTTTTTTGGCTGGAAAGATATAGGAAGGAATCACATTTGCCCTACACTATACTAGGAGAAAAGTAATACCTCAGTTTGCAACTCTGTCTTTTTAAGTACCTAGATATCTTAATAAAAAAGAGACCACATGGGGTGATAAAATAAAGGCATAAGCTTTGGAGTGAGAAGACCTGGGTCTGAAATCTGATTCTGCCAGTGACTCTGCAACATTAGCAAAATAACTATCCTAGGTTTGGTTCTCTTATCTAAAAATGTAGATAATACCACCTTGCCTTGGTAGTACTGAAGTACAGTGTCTAATACAGTACCCTGTGTTCAATTAGTAGTTATACAGAGTAATAGTAATGAAGTTGTACGTGGATACATGTTATACATAATGAAGTTCTCCCTGAAAGAGAATTACCTTCTAGTAAAATTCATCAGCAATATGTGGAACAGGACCACACTGTATCTAGATTAAAAATTGGTGATTTATTGAAACATGATATTTATTTCAAAAATGAGAAACTTTTCCTAGGGCTTTTGTGTCGACACCAGTAAATATACCAGGATTTAAAATCAAACTCATTGATTCAACAATAAAATATTGTGACCCAAGTATTTGCCAAGCACTCTTCCAGGTACTGAAGATACACTAATGGAAAACACAGTCAAGGCCTCATGAGCTTACATTCTGGTTCAGAGAGAAAAACAATAAATAAGATAATTTCAGGAAAACTAAGAACTGTGATGGAAATAAACGGTACGTAAGACAGTGGGAGTACAGAAAGCTACTTTAAATGGGAACATGGGCATTAAAAATTATCATAGCTCCATGAAAGACTTCTAAAGCACTGAGGAGAGTGAGGCAGTTTATGCTCTTCCAGTAATTACAGATGTAGTAGCGATACTCAAAGCTTTTGATATGTATTACTATTTTAGACTGAGTTAACAAATAAAACTTCTGAATACTAAAGGAAACATTTATTATTATATTAAACAGAATAATGTTAGAGACTTTTCAAATAAGAGCCGGGCTCAGAGGAGTTGGTTATCTTGCTTGAAATTACAGAATTCCTAAGTGGTACTGTATTGTAAATAGATGAGAGAAAATGCTTTAGAAGCTAAACTGTGATGCTTCTGTTAGTTACTGCAAGAAAAAAAAAAAACGTTTTCTTTTTCTTTTCAGACTTCTTCACCACCACAACCAAGGGAGAATACAATATGAGGCAAGTGGACATAACTCCTTTAGAACAAAGGAAATTAACTTTTGATACCCATGCACTGGTTCAGGACTTGGAAACTCATGGTGAGAAACGTGGGTACCTCTTAAAAGAAGAAAATTAACAGCACTAATGATAAATTATCTAGTCAAGACAGTATCTCTGTTATCAACAATTAAGAGTCACCATAAACATAAGTGCCATCCATACAATGTAATATTCACATTGAAATACAAGTATATGTTTAAGAATAGCAAAAAAGGAAAAACAAGCATAAGGAATTACCAGATATGAAAAGAGTAACTTAAATTATATGATACTGCAGAAATAGAAAAGTTGACTAATAGAATGGAATTCAGAAACATACATATGTTTTAGGAAGTAATAAAGCCAACATACAAGCTTTAGCAAGCAAAAAGAAGGCATTACAAATTGGGAAAAGGAACAGTAACTGAGATAAGATAAGATGGAAAAATTATATTAGCTCCCCTTATTGAACAAATTTCAGATTGGTTAAAAGCTAAGTAAAAAACGAAAAAAAATACAAAAAAATACAAGAATATAGAATATTTTTAGACTTTTGGAGTGAGGAACCAAGATGTAAAACTCAAAAGCAACGAAAATAAAGACTGACAGATGTAACTACAAAAATAAATTTAAATCTAAGTATCAAAGTATCATCCATAAAATTTAAAGTGTTAGCAACACACATGACAATAAGCCTATTGCTTTAATATACATGGAATTCATTTGAATCAATAAGGAAAAGTTCAGAATTTTATTGAAAAGTAGACAAAGGCCATAAACAGCTCATAGAAAAATCTATAACCAATAAATAGGTGAAAGATGCTGGACCAAGGAAATATCAATTTGAATATAAATTAATAGTATATCATTTTTATAGCAATTAAACATTCAAAAAACTAGTAATACTCTGTATTGATGTAGATGTGGGGAAATGGATCAGTGGGAATTAAAATTGTAGAGTGCTTTTAGAGAGTAATTTCACAAAAATCTGTCAAATTTTTAGTTGTAACCATTTTTTTGAGTAAAACAATTTAATGAGGAAAAGTTATTCTAGCTGTCTATTCTGATAAGGATGTGTACTTTTAAAAAAATATAAATACCTATTTACTGCCTACAGGATTTGACAAAACACAAGCAGAAACAATTGTATCAGTCTTAACCACCGTATCAAACATGAGCCTGGATACTATCTATAAGGAAATGGTCACGCAAGCTCAACAGGTGATATTTTCATTTTTTTTAATTCTGACAGTTTCATTAGACTCTTTTTCATAACTGCCTCTCTGTCTACCCATCCACCTCCCAAACACCCCTGCATCTCCCTTATTCTCTCCAAAGGGATGAAAGGGGGAAAAAAACCTTTAGTAAAAGTCAGTGTCTAGAGCTAAAGCAATAAAAGTCAACAAAATGTTTTCCATGTAGGTATTAAAAATTAATTATTTGTTGAAAAACTCTTAGAAGTTAAATAAACATTTTATTGGGATTCTCTAAATAAGATGACCTAGGTATTTATTTCTTGTCATTGGGAAATGGCCTTTTTCCCTTGAATCTCCTGTTCCTTTTCATTTTGGTATTTCATATATATAGGTTTCATATGTTTGGTTTTTTTGTTTGTACATGGTGAAGCTATATTATACCTTTGTAGCATGATAAGTCCTAAGTTTTATGAAAAACAATTCTGTGTTAGGGGATGGCATTCCATAGATCACTAGGTTATTTTGATTTTGCCTTCTAGGAAATAACAGTACAACAGCTAATGGCTCATTTGGACTCCAT
Organism: Manis pentadactyla; assembly: GCF_030020395.1. Taxonomy (NCBI): domain Eukaryota; kingdom Metazoa; phylum Chordata; class Mammalia; order Pholidota; family Manidae; genus Manis; species Manis pentadactyla. Next base: position 32,086,884 of record NC_080027.1, read on the forward strand.
CAGGAAAGACATGGTCATCCTAGAAAAAAGTGAATTTGCAAATCTGAGAGCAGAGAACCAGGTGATATGAGTTTCAATGTATTATTAATAAAGTAGCTCATTTCGCAAGTATCCTCCTTGGTGGATAATAAGACCAAATACTGATTTTATGAGATTATTAAGTAACTATTAACAAGCTTTTGGATAAATAACATACTATATGTTTAAGCATACCTAATCTTTCTGTATATAAATCATAGTTTCTTAAATACAAGGAGTTGTATCTTACATGTACAGAAGTCACATAAAAGGGAAAATCTTTGATCTCTATATATTATGTAAAATTTATAGTATAGTGCAATATAATGTTCTCAGCTTAAGTAATATGGCATTTTCCATTTTATTGGATTCTGTACTAATTATTTTGTCACTTAAGAGAAATGTGTTTTTGTAATTCAGAATTGTTTTGTCATCCACTAGCTTAAATATTTTTTAATTTAGAATATCATTTTTAAGTAGAATACTAAAACATAATTTTATAATGTTTTATTCATAATTATTTTCAAATACAATGAATATTAGTCTTTTTGTCATTATTTTTAGTCAAATTCTATATTAGAAATCCATAGATTGTCCAGTTTTTGCTAATGAAGGGTTTCAGATTTTTTTAAGAAGTTGTAATAAGGGCTTTTGGCTTATTACCAATTTTATGTGATCTTTCTTATACCTAGAAAATGAAAATTGAATTAGAACAAGTTAAGCAACAACTGATAGTAAGTGAAACTTTTCTTCCCACTTCAGAGTATCTTATTTTCAGAACCAATTTCCCAGGATCACTTTTTTAATTTTTTTTTTTTTCTTTAAAGAATGAAACTAGTAGAATCAGAGCAGATAATAAACTGGACATCAACTTAGAAAGGAGCAGAGTATCAGATATGGTAATGTGCTTTTAAATGTACTTTCTCAGTTACTTCTCCTTTAATTCCTTTTAGTCTTTTTTTACCTGCTTAATGCATCATAATCCTTTAGTTTACAGATCAAGAAAAGAAACTTATGGAAGCAACTACAGAATTTACCAAAAAAGTAAGCCAGTCTGTAAAAATTTCTCTTTTGTACAGCTCTCATGCCTTGTGTAACCACTCTTCCGTGAATCATTTTAAAAGTTTGGGACTTTAAAGAGCTTTCCCTGTAGAATCCATGGTTTCCTCATAGCTGTTATAGTTAAGCAGCTTTCTGGGGGAAGCTGCCACCAGGTGGTGGTAGTCCTAAGCTGTGAGCTCTGAGTCAGAATTAAGCTTTACAGATAGCATACTTTTTTTTTTACCTACCTTATTTTTATATACAAAAGTATTTTTATGAGGCAAAGATCCACGATTAGTATTTAAATGAGTGCCTGGATTCAATTAAACAATTATCATAAAGTTTTACCAAAAAATAGTAAATATTTATTGAGTGCTTATATATCAGCTACAGTTGTACTTGCTTTCCTTCTGTCTTTTTACTCTCATATCAGACTCATAAGCAGGCAGTCTTATTCCCATTTTACCCGTTTAGAAAATGAGGTACAGGGACATTATAATCACACAGATAATAAGTGGTAGAGCCAGAATGTGAACCTGGATTCTAAACTTCATACTTAAAACTACTGTTTACCCTCTCAGTAATCCTAAATTGTAACCATGACTTAATTTCTATGGCTTTAGTAAAACCCAGCTTTCTGACTCAGCCTAGTCCTTTTCTTTAAGAGTAAAAGCCATTTGGTCTATATTCTAACAGAAGAGATGTCACTCTTGCTTATAATTCAGTAGAAGGGAAGGCCCCGTTTATCCTTTTAAGCATCCTATTCTCGTCTTTCTTCTTGGCCAGATAAAGGAGATAAACAAAGAAATCAGCAAATCTCTCTCAGCTAATTTCTGGCCTGTAAATACCATCTTATCTCTCTTTCTAAGAGAAATAAGACTGTGACTAAATTTTTTGCTTCTTAGTTTATCCTCTTATATGTTTAGGTCTCAAATATATTACTATAATAAAATAGTAATAAACTAACTTTATGCCTAGAATGTGGTAATCCTAAGAAATAGTCTCTAGTTATCAAAGTAAAGGAATATTTTTTGTCAGATCATAATGTTCCTATAATCCTTTTTAAATATCACTGTGCTTTGTGTTTCCCAATTAAGACTTGTTATACACACTTAGTCCATAACTGAAGGTTTCTAATGTAAATGTTTTTGTCTATAATAAACAGGGACAAAACGTAATTATCTTATTATTTACTACAGGATACCAAAACCGAAAGTATTATTTCAGAAACCAGTAATAAAATTGACACTGAAATTGCTTCTTTAAAAACCCTGATGGAGTCTAACAAGCTTGAGACAATTCGTTATCTTGCAGGTAAGAGAAAGGAATTACTATCATTTGATTTTCAGACCTGTTAGCTCCTACCTCCCAAGGGACAGAGAAGGGAAAAAGGAGAAGCTGTAACAGGTTTTCTTTATTGCTTGGTCCCCTGCAGTGCTTGAAGAATATGAGTTTCGCAGGCAACTCTGTAACCTACATGGCTAGGAAAAAGCACGTGGATACCAACGAAATATATAAACATAAGTACAAAATGATGCAATGATAAACTGGGTATTCCACAAGGGGAAAAAGTGGAAATTTTATTTTTATTGCTAGCTCTTCCATAAGGATTTGAACGAACTTACACAGAAAGATCACTAAAATAGATACAGGTCATTAAAAACCATAGCAAGCAAAGGGAAAAATTACCTCCTACCTTGAATCCAACTGACAGAGCGCAGATACTACCCCCAAATTAGATCACTTGTCACAGCTGAGTTCCTCAAGTGCCATATAACCTGACCCAGTTACAGGGCACCAAAGAGTTAGGAAGAAGGCTGTAGTCAAGTAGTACTTTTCTTTTTTCTTTATTTTTATAAAAAGTAATATATTTTCATTATAAATTACTTATATAATTCAAAAGCAATAGAGTAAAAGTGAAAGCCTTCTATTCCTTACCCATATGTATTTACTATTAGTAGCATATATTTTTCTAGGCTTTTTCTTCTGTATGTAAACATTACATATTTTAAAAATATTAACTAGGACATACTGTAGGGCCTACACCTTTTAAAACTTTAACCAAATGTCTTGAATATCATTCCTCATCAAGGCAGTCTTTTTACTAGAAAGCATAGTATTCCCTAGCATGAAAATGCCATAACTTATTTATCCAAACTTCTATTAAAAGACATTCTGCTCCCAATTTTTTATTATTAAAAACAATATTGTACCAAATAGCCATACATATGTGTGTGTTTCAGCAAATACACACACACATATATATCTTGTGTCCTTGTGCTAGTATTTCTATATAGTAAATTGATTATGCACATCTTCTTTTCACAGCCTCGGTGTTTACTTGCCTGGCAATAGCATTGGGATTTTACAGAATCTGGAAATAGGAGTGAAACTGCTATATTAAGCTTCTACCGCTGCTACTATTGATTCCTTAGACCACTACACCAAGACTTTAGTACATGTACTTTGAACATTGAAAGTTGCAGCAGGAACTTAATTCAACAAGATCATTCAAAGTACATATGGACTAAAAGAAACGTTTTAGAATGGGAAGATGTTATTTTGTCTTTGTTTTTTATGTGTCCTTATTTTATTATGTTGAAAAGCTGCCTGATTATCAGATTTGAGATGGAATGTCCTTTTGTCTTTATCCTTTTGATAGTTCATAGAAAACTGACCAAAGTTTTCTTGTATTTGCTTGAACAACTGTAAGCCATATAGACTGTCTTTAGTATTTACATCAAATTTGAAAAACATTCCCCAAACCTACATACTGATGCTGTATTCAGCTTTCCTCATAACTATTGCACAATTACCTTTTCATACCAAATAATAAAGTTGTTTGGATTTTAAAAGCAACGTATTATAAAAAGATGGATTTTTTTGACTGGGGGGAAGAACAAGCAATTTAAAAATGATGTGTGCCCTAGTACAAGTATATAACAGTATGAAGTCTGGAGAGTTGCTAACTCTTAAGCTCTGATTATTACATTTATTTAAAAACAATTTTGATTCACAAAAACCAATTTATCCCTGCTTCTCAGGAGCCCAGCTTAAATTTATTACAAATTCATAAACAAAGCTATTTTTTTATGATTCAGCAAATATCTATTGATATATAATCCCTACTTTCAAGATAATCATGGGGAAATTCTTATTTTTTTGTTGTTACTGGATCTATATTTTTACCTTATATGGTAGTTATCTATTAATAGTATATATGTACTTTCAAGAAAAGTACAAAATATTTTCATCTCAGAACTTCAGTTTTATCCAGATGCCAAGGCCAGGAAGTGTTAACATTTCAAAAGATTTCATAATGCCTTGGCAATGTCTTTAAAAGTTCAATAATTCATTAGTGATTAAAAATAACCCTGTCATTTGGGAGTCTGAAGTACAGAGCAATCAAAAGACTGGTCCATACGGTCTAGTAAGTGAGAATCAGAGCCTTTCAAATTAAATTTTCTTCCACAATCTAACTGCTGAGTTTTCTTCAAAGTAAAACTCTGTATTTTAACATTATCCTGTTGCATTCTGATTCATTTTTATCTCAGAATCCCCTTGCCTAAGAAAATTCTCTGCATATTATAAATTTTTGTCAGATCTCCTCAAACCTAACAAGTAAAGATGCATATTTCCAGTTTATAACCATTAATAAAAATAGATCTTCTGTTAAGTCTCTAGGGATTTAGCAAGTGAAGTGCTTTGCATCCAATAATGGAAGTCACCATACCCTATTCCCGTTGTTTCTGGGTCCTCTATCTTTTTCATAGAAAATTCATTTTGGTGCAGCTTTGGCGTTTAGATACATTTTTGTTAGGGAATACAAATAGCTGAAAGATGAGAGAATGTGTTCCCATGTGCCTGAAAATGACACCCCTCTTCCAGCACTTGGGTCCATCCCACTATAATAGCTTTCACAATATATGTCTGTTTCCTACATTAAACTGAGTTCCCAGAAGGCCTCTAGCTAGAGGCATATATGAAGTGCTTGTTAAATACCTGTAGAATAAATGCTATCAGTGATCTCAACTGACCTTTATCCAAACTTTTTAATATTTTAAGTATTTAATTATGGGTATGCAAAGAACATTTGATTTATACTGAATTTCTGAGAGCACTAAAGCTTCTGGGCATTTTCTGTAGGTGGTAAGAAGCCTCCAAGAGGGACTGCTACCATTACCATATTTATAGCCATAGACTAGCTTCTAACTTGTCGTTCCTACTACTTGGTGACAAAGTAGACCAGGCAAGATTATGTAAGGACTGGTCAAGAGGTAGTAAAACCCCTTCACCATATTTGAAAAAACAATTTACAGCTTATAATGCCCATTTTGTCAATCTTTAAGAATTTAGATTATATCTGAAGTTTTAAATATTAAACAGTTCTCAGAAAAAAGCTATGGTCGCCAACACCAAAATTAGCGATTGTCATTTTGTAGAATAATAGCTACCACTGATTGTACAACAGTGAATATGCTAAATAGTATGTATCAGCTTACCTAGTTTTCATAGCAATCCTCTTAAGTAGGTGGTATTATCCTCATTTTACAGCTGAAGAAACAAGCTAAGTGAAATTAAGATCACACAAAACTACATACAAGTGAAGTTGCCAGGGTCACACAGCAGGTAAGTCACACACACTTAAGCTCCAATACCGTGGTAACTTCCAAGTTGAGTCCTCTATCTCAAGAGATGGACAGTCCACTGAGGCAGGGGGAAAACATTATAGAATTTGTACTTATATCTCTTTTTAACATCTTTTTTACTTTTATTTTTGTGTTTCATTAATGTACTGTAATAGATTGGGTCTTTGTCCCGTTACTAGCAGAGATCTCCTAAAACGCTTGTGATTTTTCTGAGTGATAGGGTACATAGGAGCTTCTTTTGTTTTCCTGGCACACAGCTTCTAAAGTCCTTGGAATCTCCAGAGTGATAAAAGTATCTTCTGTATGCTGAGGTGAGCGTGGCTGGGTGCCCTTATACAGCTTCAGACTAGGGACTGGTTGCCAGAAAGACCAAGACATGACTAGAAAGTTGGAACTTTTGTCCTCCTCTAGGCACCCACCTCAACCTTGGGACAGGAGAGGAAAGATGGAGGTTGAGTTTGATCACCAATGGCCAACAAGGTGCCGGGAGGGCGACACACCCAGAGGGCATGGAATTCCAGGCATCTCTTACCCTGTAATTTGTCCTACGCATCTCTTACATTCGGTTGTTCTTGAGATGTATCCTTTTTAATAAACTGGTAACAAGAAGCAAAGTGTTTTCCTGAGCTCAGTAAGTCATTCCAGTAAATTGTTAAACCTAGGAAGGTGGTTCTCAGAATCCCCAAATGTACAGCCAGTCAGTCAGAAGTACTGGTGACAACCTGGGAGTTGTGAATGGTGTCTGAAGTGGGTGCAGTCATGGGACTGAGCCCTTAACCTGTGGACTCTGACGCCAACTATGGGTAGTCAGTGTCAGAACCGGGTTGCTGAACACCCAACTGGTGTCCAGAAAATCAGAGAATTGGTTGTTCGTGTTGGAAAACACCACACCTAACTTGATGATACTACATGTATATGATTTATAATTAAGTACACATAATCTGAGGGTTGTGTTATAATTAAGTACACATAATCTGAGGGTTGTGTTACAATTTAGATTTAGCAACTATAAGACCCAAAATACTAGAGGCTTAAGTAACATAGAGGTTTATTTATCTCTTAACCTATAGTCCAAATGTAAGCATTCCTGGGCTAATGTGTCAGCCCCATGGTATCAGCCCAAGTCCTTTTTAACTTATTACTCTGCCATTCCTGGTGTTGCTCTCACCCATGAAGTCCAATGACTCACCACCACATCCACATTCCAGAGGATGTGGGCAGGCCCTTTCCTAGGGAATGACCCTAAGGTTATATACACCATTTTTGTTCACGCTCTGTTGGCCACAACTTGGTATCTTAGCTTCAGAGGAAACTGAGAAGTTACTCTATCCCAAGCAGCCACAAGCTCAAGTAAATCCTAATACCATGGAGAAAAGGGAGAACACATATTGGGGGACAACCAAGGAACTGCTGCCACGAGGGTGTATGCTTCTGGTACCTCACTGGTGCAGAGAGACTGGAGTGTGGCCTTGAAAAAAACTGGAGCAAGTATGACAGACTTTCCAGGGTTGGAATTAACTTCAGGGTTACCAGACTAAGACGGATAATGTAAGACTGTGTGTAGTCCCAAAAGGTGAGGAAGATGCGAATTTGGGAATTCCAGTCATGGTTAAGAATGCAGACTCGGGCCTTTCGTTGCTAAGGTTGAATCCTGTCTCCACATCGCTGTGTGAGTCTGGGCAAATTACTTAATTGCCGTCTATAAAATATACCTATATCATACAGCTGTGGGGAGAATTAAGAGATAATACGTGTAAAGGACTTGGCACAGATCTCACACACTCTAAGTGGCCAGTAAATGTGGACAACGATTTTTACTACAGACTAAAAGCCTATTGGAAACCACAGAGAAATGAATGACCATAAAGGTTATCAAAAGGATAGGTAAGCCAGTTTTAACACTTGTTTATAGAACCTTGACTAGGCTGACTGGGCTTAGCAATCAAATGCACTCATGTCAAAGTAAACTGGTCCTGACAATACTAGGTCAAAATGGCCTGTAGTGTCCTACATACCAGAGTCTAGATGGTGGGCAACCTGGTGTATGGTGAGATGGCTGTTGTCAGTGAAGCCAAAAGGGAGCAATCAGAACTACAGGGGAAGGCAGGATCTGGTAACTGCCCCCAAGAGAGTCAGAGGTACCAGCTAGCTCAAGGAGGAAAGCAGGTGGGGTAGAAAAAGTAAGGGCATTGAAGTCAGAACTGAAATTAAATGCCATGGGATTTTTTTTGTTGTTGTTGGTTAGCAAAGTAAAGGGGTACAAAAGGGAAAAGAGTAATAAAGCCATGTGTTTTATTCTGCCCAATCTGCTTTGTCTCTATATTCCTCTCATATAAAGCTGGCAAGACAGAATGGTTGAATTTTAAAACAGATTATTTAAATGGATATTCTTAGCAAACATGTTTTCTTTTCCAAGAGCTAATTTTCATTTTATGTAAAACTTCCCTGAGATACTTGGTTGTTACTGTAAAGTTGTCCTTTTCTAAGACTTAACTAGTCTTATATTGCATTTTTTTCTCAAGCCCAGATGCTTCTTAAAATTCAAGTCATTTGAAAAATTAATTTAAAAAATTATCTACACTAGTAAAATGGTACTCACTAGAGAGTAAAAGAAATACTATTACGAAGTCATAATAGAATTCTTAATTTTTAATATGTAGATTTGATTACTAGACTGTATTATCTTAAATTTTAAATTTTGTGTGAATAATTGCAAAATTAATTACTCCTATATCTAGTCTTGACTTGCCTACATAAATATATAAAAAGTACACACTAGGGAGGAGTACAACTAAGTTCATGTAATTTTAACAATCCCTTTGATATTATGTAACATATCTGCCTTCAGAACTGGAATAACAGCATATCAGAGTAATTCTGAGAAGAGTTTATATAGATTTACACTTAAGTCAATTTTAAAAATTTATAAATCAAGCAAGTTTATTTATAGTTTTTTCATGATTAGTACCTTCTCACAAAAACTCCTCCAGAAGACACTTTTTTCTTCATGCGCCTCTTCTCTTTGCTTGACACACAAGAAGAGTCATCTTCCTATAAACAAAGGAAAAGAGGGCCAAATAAGATTCTTATTCCACATACATTTTCATCTTTCTATATTATCTGTTCCAAAAGAAAATTTTAACTGTACAATATTTTCAACTCTGGATTAAATTTCTTTTAGGATTTTGTATAAATTAATTCTCAAATCTAAAGTACTAGTGCATTTAATTGTGCTGATAAGGCTAGGAGGCATCTTGAGAAATCATCCAGTCCTATTTCTAGCTAATCTATCCCCAAAAGAGAACACCCTGTTATTTCTGCTTCTATCTTAGCCTAACATTTCATAACACATGTAGTATGTCATCCTCTGGATTCTCTGCAAACACCACTATGCTAGAAATCACATTTCCTGGGTCGCCCATTACTTCCTCTGTGTTCCTGCAACATCCCTCTGCTGCTCTTATCTCATTCTCCACTTGGCTCTGCCACCCACTGTTGCTGAATATTTCTCATCCAGTGTGGTATTCTCAGGACCTAGCACAGAAGATTTACTTAATAAAAGTTATAGGAAGAAGCAAGAGAGGGCAAGAAATACAGTAGATGCTCACCAGATGTTAGCCAACTTTTGAAAATTCTTTCAAAAAAATGCTCTGTACCCCATTGGGCAGGTCAGATCTGAACACAGAGGCTCCAAGAACAGTGCAAGGCACATGTCCCCGGGGAAAGCCCATGCCTAGAGTTGGCATTCCAACGTGTTCCTGCCCACACCTCTGCTAATGAGGTCAGTCAGCAGAACTCAGACAGTAGAGTGTGAACATGAGAGTAAGCTGCCATTATCCCAGTACCACATGGAAAAACCAAGAACCACACATCTCTTCCCTCCTCCCCTCTCAGCTGCAAACTTGAGAGAGGAATAGATGGAGAATCTACAGGCCCTCCCTTATGGTGGAAGGCATTGGTGGCAGGCATAATATAGAAGGTCTCTTCCCTAGAAAAAGCTTACCACCTAATCTGAAGACGAAGTACTGGGACTTAGCAAATTGGATCACCGTATTTCATACTTTACCTATATAACAAGGTGAAGTAAGTAGTATTACCAGTTTTACAGATGCAGGAACAGAAGTCAAAGAGGCTAAACAACTTCCCCCAAGGTCACAAAACTAGTCAAATGGCAGGATTCAAATCTAAATTTTATACGACACCAAAGTTCATATTATAACCATTCCTCACTCCCGTCTTCCAGCAAAAAAAATCACTCAGTTCCTACATCTGTATATACTATATTATAGGTATGCAAAAAGGAATAAGATATGGTTCCTACTCAGGAATCTACGGTAGCAGATATAAAAGAAGTGTTTAATTCATCCCCCTGGTTTCAGAAAGTAATAAGGATCATTAATGATAGATGCAAAGATGTTTGTGAAAGAAAAGCTGAGGTAGGGTGAGATTTTAACCTCATCCAACTAGATGGAATTAGAGAAAAAATAAAATGGAGGAAAAGAGAGGTAACTATTTGTCAAAGGAGGCCAATTTTCTAGTGTGTATTAGATTTACAAGACTTCCAGAAACAGTAATATTTATATTCCTTTACTTTTCACATGTGCTAACTCCTAAAAGAACTTTTAAGAATTCCAAATACTCGAGAGGGGCGGAAGATGGTGGCGTGAGTAGAGCAGCGGAAATCTCCTCCCAAAACAACATATATCTATGAAAATATAACAAAGACAACCCTTCCTAGAATAAAGACCAGAGGACACAGGACAATATCCAGACCACATCCGCACCTGAGAGAACCCAGCGCCTCGCGAAGGGGGTAAGATACAAGCCCCGGCCCCACGTGAGCCGAGCGCCCCTCCCCCCAGCTCCCGGCGGGAGAAGAGCAGGCAGAGCGGGAGGGAGACGGAGCCCAGGACTGCTGAACACCCAGCCCCCGCCATCCGGGCCAGAGCGCAGACACAGTGCATGCCCAGGGGGCCCTGGATACTAGGCAAACAGGGCAGCAAGAACAGTGAGCGGGCACTGGAGGCCGGGTGCCGGAGGACATAAGAAAAGTGAGCGTCCATTTTTTTTTTTTTGCTGTTTTGTTTTGGCAAGTGCTTTTTGGTAGTCTTAAAGGGATACGGACCCCAATACTAGGGAAACAGGGCAGCAAGACCGGTGAGCAGAGGCCTGAGGCTGGCACCGGAGAATAAAGAAAAACGAGCGACCACCTTTTTTATTTAAAAAAAAAATTTTTTTTTTTTTTAATTTAAAAATTTTTTCTCTTTTTTTTTTTTTTGGTGGTTATTTTGTTTTGGCAGGTGCTTGTTGGAAGTCTTAAAGGGGCAGGGCGGGACACTTAATCCAGAGGTAGGGAATCCGGGATCTCTGGGCACCCTAACCCCTGGGCTGCAGGGAGCAGGGAGGCCCCTTACGGAGATAAATAGCCTCCCAGCCGCTCCCGCTCCAACGCGACTCCACCATTTTGGAGTAGCTGCCCGAGCCAGGCCACGCCCACAGCAACAGCGGAGATTAACTCCATAGCAGCCAGGCAGGAAGCAGAAACCCTGTCTGCACGCAGCTGCGCAGCACAAGCCACTAGAGGTCGCTGTTCTCCCAGGAGAGGAGGGCCACAAACCAACAAGAAAGGAAGTCCTTCCAGCCGTCACTCGTCCCAGTTCTGCAGACTATTCCTATCACCATGAAAAGGCAAAGCTACAGGCAGACAAAGATCACAGAGACAACACCAGAGAAGGAGACAGACCTAACCAGTCTTCCTGAAAAAGAATTCAAAATAAGAATCATAAACATGCTGACAGAGATGCAGAGAAATACGCAAGAGAAATGGGATGAAGTCTGGAGGAGATCACAGATGCCAGAAAGGAGATCACAGAAATGAAACAAACTCTGGAAGGGTTTATAAGGAGAATGGATAGAATGCAAGAGGCCATTGATGGAATTGAAATCAGAGAACAGGAACACATAGAAGCTGACATAGAGAGAGACAAAAGGATCTCCAGGAATGAAACAATATTAAGAGAACTGTGTGACCAATCCAAAAGGAACAATATCCGTATTATAGGGGTCCCAGAAGAAGAAGAGAGAGGAAAAGAGATGGAAAGTATCTTAGAAGAAATAATTGCTGAAAACTTCCCCAAACTGGGGGAGGAAATAATCGAACAGACCACGGAAATACACAGAACCCCCAACAGAAAGGATCCAAGAAGGACAACACCAAGACACATAATAATTAAAATGGCAAAGATCAAGGACAAGGGAAGAGTGTTAAAGGCAGCTAGAGAGAAAAAGGTCACCTATAAAGGGAAACCCATCAGGCTAACATCAGATTTCTCAACAGAAACTCTACAGGCCAGAAGAGAATGGCATGATATATTTAATACAATGAAACAGAAAGGCCTTGAACCAAGGATACTGTATCCAGCACGACTATCATTCAAATATGATGGTGGGATTAAACAATTCCCAGACAAACAAAAGCTGAGGGAATTTGCTTTCCACAAACCACCTCTACAGAACATCTTCAGGGACTGCTCTAGATGGGAGCACTCCTAGAAAGAGCACAGCACAAAACACCCAACATATGAAGAATCGAGGAGGAGGAACAAGAAGGGAGAGAAGAAAAGAATCTCCAGACAGTGTATATAACAGCTCAATAGGCGAGCTAAGTTAGGCAGTAAGATACTAAAGAGGCTAACCTTGAACCTTTGGTAACCACGAATTTAAAGCCTGCAATGGCAATAAGTACATATCCTTCAATAGTCACCCTAAATGTTAATGGGTTGAATGCACCAATCAAAAGACACGGAGTAACAGAATGGATAAAAAAGCAAGACCCATCTATATGCTGTTTACAAGAAACTCACCTCAAACCCAAAGATATGTACAGACTAAAAGTCAAGGGATGGAAAAACATATTTCAAGCAAACAACAGTGAGAGGAAAGCAGGGATTGCAGTACTAATATCAGACAAAATAGACTTCAAAACAAAGAAAGTAACAAGAGATAAAGAAGGACACTACATAATGATAAAGGGCTCAGTCCAACAAGAGGATATAACCATTCTAAATATATATGCACCCAACACAGGAGCACCAGCATATGTGAAACAAATACTAACAGAACTAAAGGGGGATATAGACTGCAATGCATTCATTCTAGGAGACTTCAACACATCACTCACCCCAAAGGATAGATCCATTGGGCAGAAAATAAGTAAGGACACGGAAGCACTGAACAACACAGTAGAGCAGATGGACCTAATAGACATCTATAGAACTCTACATCCAAAAGCAACAGGATACACATTCTTCTCAAGTGCACATGGAACATTCTCCAGAATAGACCACATACTAGGTCACAAAAAGAGCCTCAGAAAATTCCAAAAGATTGAAATCCTACCAACCAACTTTTCAGACCACAGAAGCATAAAACTAGAAATAAACTGTACAAAGAAAGCAAAGAGGCTCACAAACACATGGAGGCTTAACAACACGCTCCTAAATAATCAATGGATCAATGACCAAATCAAAATGGAGATCCAGCAATATATGGAAACAAATGACAACAACAACACTAAGCCCCAACTTCTGTGGGACACAGCAAAAGCAGTCTTAAGAGGAAAGTATATAGCAATCCAAGCATATTTAAAAAAGGAAGAGCAATCCCAAATGAATGGTCTAATGTCACAATTATCAAAATTGGAAAAAGAACAACAGATGAGGCCTAAGGTCAGCAGAAGGAGGGACATAATAAAGATCAGAGAAGAAATAAATAAAATTGAGAAGAATAAAACAATAGCAAAAATCAATGAAACCAAGAGCTGGTTCTTCGAGAAAATAAACAAAATAGATAAGCCTCTAGCCAGACTTATTAAGAAGAAAAGAGTCAACACAAATCAACAGTATCAGAAACGAGAAGGGAAAAATCATAACGGACCCCACAGAAATACAAAGAATTATTAGAGAATACTATGAAAACCTATATGCTAACAAGCTGGGAAACCTAGGAGAAATGGACAACTTCCTAGAAAAATACAACCTACCTTCCAAGATTGACCCAGAAAGAAACAGAAAATCTAAACAGACCAATTACCAGCAACGAAATTGAAGCGGTAATCAAAAAACTACCAAAGAACAAAACCCCCGGGCCACATGGATTTACCTCGGAATTTCATCAGACATAATACCCATTCTCCTTAAAGTTTTCCAAAAAATAGAAGAGGAGGGGATACTCCCAAACTCATTCTATGAAGCTAACGTCACCCTAATACCAAAACCAGGCAAAGACACCACAAAAAAGAAAACTACAGACCAATATCCCTGATGAACGTAGATGCAAAAATACTCAACAAAATATTAGCAAACCGAATTCAAAAATACATCAAAAGGATCATACACCATGACCAAGTGGGATTCATCCCAGGGATGCAAGGATGGTACAACATTCGAAAGTCCATCAACATCATCCACCACATCAACAAAAAGAAAGACAAAAACCACATGATCATCTCCATAGATGCTGAAAAAGCATTTGACAAAGTTCAACATCTATCATGATAAAAACTCTCAGCAAAATGGGAATAGAGGGCAAGTACCTCAACATAATAAAGGCCATCTATGATAAACCCACAGCCAACATTATATTGAACAGCGAGAAGCTTAAAGCATTTCCTCTGAGATCGGGAACTAGACAGGGATGCCCACTCTCTCCACTGTTATTTAACATAGTACTGGAGGTCCTAGCCATCGCAATCAGACAAAACAAAGAAATACAAGGAATCCAGATTGGTAAATAAGAAGTTAAACTGTCACTATTTGCAGATGACATGATACTGTACATAAAAACCCTAAAGACTCCACC